>NC_090935.1:1412249463-1412874463 GCF_040938575.1 Ambystoma mexicanum
AAAGATATGAAATGCACTGAAATCACAACTGACACAGTGTCCCCTGTTCCCGACAGGAACAATGTTCAAGTTTCCATTCAACACCATGACTATTGGGTAAAATGGGTCTGGTGTAACCCTGGCGGAGACTGCCGTTACCTGACATGGAGCTTGGATGACCATGCAAAATACCATGGACATCCCAGAGGGATAACAAAGGTTTGACTCCTGAAACTGTATGTGAGCAGAGAGAGTTGTGCAGGTAATGTGGTTGACTCGTCGACCAGAGGGGGGATTGAAGACAGAGGTCCAAGTATGACCCTCATGACCCCCACATGACTCTCAGCCTGAAGACAAGCAAATGACAGATGCACATCACTTCTAGGCCCTTCATCGCAACCGTTGATGTATTACAGATGTGAGAAATTTGACTCTCTCAGACAGCCATTCACACCATACCCAATCGATGATATGGAGGAGATAGAGATGTCATCAATTCAACAAGTCGACTGACCATAAATCGAGGAATCAATGACGTCATCATTCACATCACAACGCAGGTGCAGTTAGACATGAAGTACAAAGGCATCCACTTAGGAAGCTACACAAACATGCATTCATTTTTTGCATATAGGCACAAAACATGCTTATGACTCACGCAGCCAAGTATACGTATACCTAGCTTGCACATGCTTGATTGCCACTAACATTGAAAGCCATAAGGATGGGTATGGAAGCTATAGGCACACTGCGGTGAATGAGGAAATGGAGACAGGCTTTGAATACATGGAAGGGCTGACAAGATCGCTGCAACCAGTGGCAGGCAGACACGATACACCCAAGCCAAGGACGAGTGTTGATTGAAAGTTCCTAGTTACCAATATGATAAGCCACCTGCAGGGGATTCAGGCTAAATTCTTCATTAATACAAGCAGGAGAACTCTATTTCGTGGCCTCAACACACATGTCCTGGTGGAGCAAGACAATGCCCATTCAGTCAAAGTAGACGGAGGGAAGCTGTTCCCATCAAACCAGAGGTGGAAAGATACAAGTGTTGCTCTTTAATTAACAACTGAATGCACTCTGCCAGGCTTAGGTGATCAGAGATGGCAACATTAGGGAACACACAGCACTTCCATGTTTATTCCCATTGCCATGAGAAGTAACCGTCCAGGGTGGCAGGGCTGAGAAGACACATTCTGCCCAATCCAGAGTCACCTTTCATGTGAAAACATAATACGACCACAACCCTGCAACTTTGTATTTGTTACATGTATAGTTGGTCTCAAGAGGATCCACCAGATATGGCTATACAATAGTGGACTGGGTTTTCGGGGATGGAACTTGGTTTTGTAATGTCACTGTCAGATAAAACCGGGTGGCACATGTTTAGGAGATGACAGCTCTGGAGAATGTATGTTTTCTGGTGTGATCCCTGTCATTTATTGGATAATAAAGACAGTAAACTTTGTCCTATGGCAGTGTCTTCCATTATTGCGGTGGGAAGCTTTTGATGAGCCTGAGTGTCTCTCTGCTGGTAATCGGGGTGACTGCTAGAGAGCCACTGCGACATCTCTACATAACAATTAAGCGTTCAAAAAATATACATAAGAAGTTAAAATGAATGGATGAAAGGAAAGAAAAAGAAAGAAAAAAGAAAATAAAAAACACTAGTGCATCAACATGTAAGATCATGGTAAAATTCATGATAGTTGTAGTAAATATACATATTGAGAAATGTGCCTTGGTCCTCTGTCCATAGTATTTCTCCCTAAATCTGTAGTAAAAAAAAAGGATGTGTTAAATGTCCATGCTGTACTAAAAGTGATAACAGTAAATACACGTGATAATAATATTCTTAAAGCCTACCTGAGCCACTCAATTCACTGGCAAATAAAGAAACCTGAAACAAAGTTGTGCCAAAAATATCTCACATGCTGATCTTGCTATAAAAAAAATATAATCAAGCAAAATAAAAGTGTATTCTAATAGGAAATACCAGGAATTTACCCAAAAATATTGCGCCTCTTGTGTCTTCACTTCAACCAAGAAAAAGTTAACCTCCGTCCTATCTTCACGCTTAAAAATGCTGCATATTTGCAGTAAAACACTGCATAAGGTTAGGTGCATGATGATGTCAGTTGGCATGTCATGGTATACCATTTTTTTTAAAAAGCCGTAATCCTGTGTTGTCACAATATCTTTTAACGAAATCTGCTAAAAGGGTAGAAAATAGCCTAAACTGATTTGTTAATTTAAAAGCAAACACTTCCAATGTAAGTTATAAAATGTCTATTAATGGTTGGAGTAACAGCCGAAATCATAAAGGTATAGAGGTATGTATATGCTCACTCTATAGGGTACAATAATTTATACTGTGAAATATAGAGAATGAAAAGGGGAGCAAAGTCTCATGAAGATAACTGTGATAACTAAAGATAACTATCCCAAAAAATGAATGACCAAAAAACAATAACAAAAATACTTCCTTGAGACATCAACAGGGTATTGAGCATCACTGTTCTATAAGCCTGCTACAAAGGCATATTATCAATCTAATACCTTTCTATATTTGCTGTAATGTCTATCAAAGACAACAAAATTCCTAAGGAATGTACTACATATCTGTGCTACAGATCATGTAAAAAAAACTGACAGTTCCATGCTAGATTAATATTAGCTCACAACTAAGAGGATATCATGACGTTTAAACTAAATACATTGAAATGTGTCAAAGATGGGTCAAAAGTGAGTTACATGTGTGTGGTATTAGGGAGGTTTGTATGAAGTCAGAGTATTCATGACAACAGCATATCAGATGTTAATCTTAAAAATAGCAACAGACATTGAAATCCTCATTTATACCCCCAGGGGTCATTGGATTCAGTCTCTCAATCCAAGATGTCTCTCTATGATCCAATTTACTCTTGTCATCATCATGTGGACCATCCTGGCATCCCACGTCAGGGATGTGGAACCGAATCTGTGTGATGTCATGTTGTTTCATCATCCAATGTCTGGATAATGCTGAGTTCTCCTTCTTCGTTCTGATGTTTGATCTGTGTTCGTTCCAACAAAGCTTGCAAGGCTGTGAAGATGGCCCCATGTAATAAACACCTCAAGAGCATTTGATTGCATGAATTACATTTTTTGTGTCACATATAGCATGATTACAAAGCAATATCTTTTAAAAAGTTCTCGGATGGAACACTATATTGCCTCCAATAACAAAACTATAATTGGTGTAGTGCATGCAGGGGAATGTGCCTGTCTTTTTGCTAAGAGGCACAGGTATCCTTCCGGGGTCCGTGTTAACCAATCAGTCTCTAAAATTAGCACTGCGAGTGTATGCAAAAGTAGGGCGTTCTTGAAACAAATGCTCCACCCAAGAGTCCCATTTCAAAATGAGACCTGTGTTACTTTAAAAAAAGACGGGCAATTTCCCCTGCATGATATTAGGGGCAACATAGCGTACCATCTGAGAACTGGTGAAAAGATACAGCACAAAGTAGAATTCCATCTGCCA
This sequence comes from Ambystoma mexicanum, assembly GCF_040938575.1. Lineage (NCBI taxonomy): Eukaryota > Metazoa > Chordata > Amphibia > Caudata > Ambystomatidae > Ambystoma > Ambystoma mexicanum. The sequence goes on from NC_090935.1 coordinate 1,412,252,969, forward strand.
TTGCAGAAATTAATAAAAGCTGTGACAATCTTTACAAATTAATTTCTTGTAGAATTGCATTCTGTGACACTTTATGGCCATTTACTGTTAAAAAAAACTGTTCATGGTCGTATGTTTATTTTGTGCATTGCTAGAGTCCAACACATGAGAGGAAGAATCTGTATGCCATTGCTTATTTCAAAGCACAAAACAAAAATGTTTTAGAGGCATCTTATTATACTGCTAACTTATTATGCTGCTAAAACTATTATTCTGCACCACAATCGAGGCTGACAATTATTTGTTTTTTTTTAAATTCAGATGCTACATTGATTATTTGTATCAGCAATTGGACAATCTCTTACAATACAGTTAGCATATTACCAGGTATTATAGGGGATGACATTGCCTGGCCATGTATCATTAGGAATAAAATATCCCCTACAGTACGCAAAAAGGATATTACAAGTCACCTTGTCCAAAGCCCCCTCATGACTCCTATAGCAGCCTGTACCATTGCACATACCCAATACCCCTAGTAATTGCCTTCTCCACATCTCACTAGTGGTGGATGCATCCCCACACATCTCTACTTCTACATGGGTGGGTCTGGCCTACCCACTACCCTGCTGCACATGGCAAGTGTAGGCCTACCATCGTATGCCCCCGCCATTGTCTCCAATCACACTGTAGCCCTGCTACAGTTCAGCTGCCCTGCCAGCCACCGTGGCACGGTCGGTCACTTTGCCTGTCAACTGTGGCCATGTTGGTTGGTCGATCCCTGCCATAAACCCACTCCCTCACATTATCCCCAGAGCACACCCTTCTGCCCTATACATGAACAGTGGGGGAACATGTGTCTACAAACCCTTACCTTGTCCCTCATAAACTCCCACTCCTGCAGTACTTCTGCCAACCTCGACCCCTACTGCTCTCTGTGTGTCTCTGGCCCCCATGCACGATTAACACAGGACCCAGATCCTCTGTCAGTACCCAATCCACTCATTAAGGCCATCACCAACACCAATCTCCATGTCAAATAACACTACGCAATAACCTCCCTTTAGCTGTTCCTCTCTCCATGTGCTTGCACCCTAACCCACCCAGCCCCCCAGGTTGACACCCTACCCATTTGACACTCCCTGTGTCAGTGCACCCACTTCTGAGGCATCACCACCTCACCCACACCTGACCTGTCATAGCTGACACCAACTCAGTCAGCTGCCACATATATGCCCTACCAATGAAACAAATGTCCACCCTCTGCCACTCTCAAGGTCAATGCCCCCCCTCCATTGCTATTCACCCCTGACCACTGGCCTGGACAACAACTGCCAGAGGTCTGTGGAGGCAAAGGTCCCCTTGCAAAATACCAGGAACAAAGACAACCAATTCACCCCTGGTTGCTAACCACCCCATAACACTTGCCATTTTCTCACCTCCACCTCCGGTCACCAACCTCCAGTACTCCAACACGTGATTCTGTTTGAAGAGCGGGATACGTGTATCCAGTGGGGTGCGCGGGGAGTCCCACACGCGATAGGCCTTGTCCGAACGGGGTACATGTATTACTGGGGTCCACGGGTACTACCACACGCGATTCCGCTTGCAGAGCGGGGTACGTGTATCCAGTGGGGTGCGTGGGGAGTCCCACACACGATAGGCCTTGCCCGGCAGGGTATGTGTATTACTGGGGTGCACGGGTACTACCACACGCGATTCCGCTTGCAGAGCAGGTACATGTATCCAGTGGGGTGCACGGGGAGTCCCACATGCGATAGGCCTTGTCCGAGTGGGGTACATGTATTACTGGGGTGCGTGGGTGCTACCACATGTGATTCCGCTTGCAGAGCGGGGTATGTGTATCCAGTGGGGTGCGCGGAGAGTACCACACGTGGTAGGCCTTGGGCGAGTGGTCTACATGTATTTGTGGGGTGCGCGGGTACTCCAACACGTGATTCCGTTTGAAGAGCGGGCTACGTGTATCCAGTGGGGTGCGCAAGGAGTCACACACGCGGTAGTCCTTGGCGAGCGGGGCACATGTATTTGTGGGGAGCGCGGGTACTCCAACACGTGATTCCGCTTGAAGTGCAGGGTAATTGTATACACTGGGGTGCGCTGGGAGTCACACACATTAATTGGCAATGTGGGTTCTCCCAGGTGTGCCCTGTCCCCCCTCCACGCCCCTGCAGGCAGCCCACATCACAGGGGACTACTGACATGCTGCTTGACAGTTAAACTATACAAGTAAAGGATACTGATGTAAAAGGATACAATTCCTGATGTTGTCTACTTCTAAACTTCAGTGACGAATCCTCAAGGAAAAACCCTTTCCACTGATTACACCCACTAACCGTTGAAACATACAGCCAGGGCGAGGAATCAATTGAAAGGGCGAGAATAAACACTCTCCAATATATATAAAGTAACAAATAAGGTAAGTAATTTATAAGTATAATTTCAATGTATTTCCCTAGTTAGTAAATCACTAACCTTAGTTTGAAGAAGTCCAAAGTAAAGAGTTCCAGGTAATCCACAAATAGAACAAACGAAAAGGAAAAGGAAGTTAGTAAGGAACTACCCCGAACGGCACGAGGGTCACACTAGAGTCAGGTAGGTGCACTCTGGAAAGCATCCTTTAGTTCTGTGCACTAAATTAATTCCATATATATGAATTCTTCTTGGAATAGAGTCAAAAGGTAAATATCCGGAAAGTTCTAATCGCCCTTTAATGTTCAATAATAGTTCTTTCTGTATTCCGGAAGGCGGGTTAGGATTCACCCTTGAACTAATGAAAAATAAGTACTACCCTCTGGGTACATGAGCCACAAAGATTACAACTGAATTGACAAAGGAAGAATGTTCTCAATGTTAATGTATCTATCACCTGAATAATGGCAGACAGGAACTCCAGCTCTTCTGAGTATACCGGCTACAGGAGACACGTAGTTGAACCAGGTGATGAAGGAAAGTAGCTGGAGATGAGGCAGCGAGAATTCCTCAAATGGAATGCAAAAGAAATGCAGTGTGAAAAGTCCTCAGAGGAACGCTGCAATGAAGATGGAATGCGGCGAGCAGGCTTCATATAAATGCCGCCATAAAACGCTGACTGCGGCGAGCGCCCTTAGCATTCAAGCCGCCCTGAAGTGCTGACTACGGCGAGCGGCATCGCCTAAGCGCTGCACGAAAATGCTGAATGAGGCAAATGGGCCTCGCACTAATGCCACCTGGAAGGGCTGAAGAAGACGAGAAGAGTTCTCCGTGAAAAGCTCTGTATCAGGATACCAAGCGAAATGGAGAAAAGTAGAACCGCACATAGACTGGAGACATGCTAGAATCAACAATCAGAAGCGCCGAACGCTTCAAAGAAGGCACCTAAATACGTGCATAGAATACGTGACTCGAGCGAAATCGAGTCACGTGACGGAGGCAGTACAGAAGCAAGGCTTCAATGTTTTTTTTGTGGGAAGCCTGTTAAAGAGCCTCCATCTAGTGTAAAATGGTTTTGCTGCCGCTCTCGTAATGAATGGATTCCTACAAGAGGAGGAAGAGAGAGAAGTGTGAGGCATGACAGTACCATCCAACAAAGGCACCTCCACACCCCTTCTGGCATGGAATCTGCGAAGCAAGACTGGTGCATGAATATTACCAAGAGGTTCCCATGTCCTATCTTCAGGGCCGTACCCCTTCCAGTCAGCCAGATAGAATGGTTTGCCCGCACGTAGTTTCAAGTCCAATATGGCACTCACTTCGTATTATCAGAGCCTTTGACCTTCACTGCCAACGGTCGAATGGGTAAACGCATATCCGTGTTGCATGATTTGATTAAAGAAACGTGAAACACCGGATGGATCCTCCAACTAGCAGGCAGATCTAAACAAACAGCTGCAGGATTTATAATCCTTGTGATGACGAACGGACCGATGAACCGAGGAAGAAGTTTCTTCTTTCCGGGTATCGTTAGGTTCCTAGCTGATAGCCAAACTCTCATACCAACACGATATGCAGGAGCTTTTGCTCTTCTGGTGTCCGCATATCTCTTATTGTTCTTCTGGGCACGTATCAGTTGTCTTCTGATCTGTTTATGTAGCAAAGACATGTTTCTTACGGCAGTAGTAGCTGCTGGATTCTCCGGAGTCAGCTCCGGATCCAATGGAATGGATCAAGGATGCTGGCCATACAGAGCATAAAATGGTGAAGTATTAATGGAAGAATGGAGAGAATTGTTGTAAGCAAATTCCGCAGATGGCAACATGGTCAACCAGGTAGATTGATACTGTAAACAGAGACATCTTAGATATTGCTCCATAGTGCCATTTGTTCTTTCGGTTTGTCCATCAGTTTGTGGGTGGAAAGAACTGGACATCCTATCATCTATCAACAGAGCAGAAGTAAGGGCTTTCCAGAAATGTTAAGCAAACTGAGAGCCTCTATCCGTAATGATCACAGTTGGTAGACCAAAAAAACGGAAAACATGCCGTAAGAAAAGTTTTGCTAAAACAGAAGCAGTAGAGAGCCCCCTACAAGGAATGAATAGTGCCATCTTATAAAAATAGTCGACCACAACCCATATGGTGTTAAAACCATGCTCTAAAGGTAGCTCGACTACAAAATCCATGGAGATCATGTACCAGGGTCGATGTGGTATTGCTAGTCCCATGGGTTTACCTGGTTGTTTCTTGCACTGGGCGCAAACAGAACAGGTATTGATATAATCAATCACATCTCTGGTCATGGAAGACCACCAACGTCTTAATGACTCTATGGTCTTCTTTTGGCCTGGATGAGCAGCCATTAAGGAATCATGACCCCATCGTATAGCTCTGAAACGAGTGCTTTCTGTGGGTAAATATAGAACACCCTGAATGAATGGTAAACTGTTCAATATACTCAAATTGAGTGAAACTATATCTTGAGGATGATTGCATACCCATTCCTGCAATTCTTCCTTCAAAGAGGTTTGTGCAGAACAACTGCAAATTATATGATTTGCTATAAGAAAGTAGGGTTCTGTCTTTTCCTTGTATTCCCCACTTCCGATACGTGACAATGCATCCACTTTGCGGACGTCACGTGATGGTCGGTAGGTAATCTGAAAATCAAACTGTGGGAAGGGGAAGAAAGCATGCCATCTGGCTTGTCGGGCAGTAAGACATTTCATAGTCTTGAATGCTTGTAGATTGCGATGGTCTGAATAAACAGTAACAGGACATTTTGCCCCTAGCAAATGATGCCGCCATTCTTGTAATGCATCTTTGATTGCTAACAGCTCCCTCTCCATGACAGTATAATTACGTTCATAGGGGGTTCGTTTTCGAGAAAACAAAGCCACTGGATGCTCTTCCTTACTGTCAGGACATATCTGGGAAAGAATGGCACCAACTGCAACATTAGAAGCATCGGCTTCCACAATGAAAGGAAGTTCCACATCCGGATGTTGTAAAACGGGAGCAGTGGTAAACACCTCCTTTAATGTACCAATGCCCTGTGTGCCTCTTCAGTCCAAGCAAATGTAGATTTGGAACTGGTGAGCGCTGTCAAAGGGGCCACAGTCTGAGAGAAAGACTTAATGAAGCGACAGTAAAAGTTGGCAAATCCTAGAAAGGATTGCAAAGATTTCATGTTGTTAGGGACTGGCCACTTCAAAACAGCATTGACTTTAGATTTGCTCATTCGCACTCCAGAACTAGTTATGTCATATCCTAAAAATTCGACCTCCTGAGTATGAAAAACACATTTTTCTGCCTTTACGAACAGTTTGTTTTCCCGTAACCTCTGTAACACGCTAGTTACGTGAACCACATGTTCATCGTAACAAGAGGAATAGATCAAAATATCATCCAAATAGATGACAACAAAGCGGTCCAGAAGGTCTCTGAATATGTCGTTCATAAAAAACTGGAAAGTTGCGGGGGCATTGCATAGGCCGAACGGCATAACCAGATACTGGTAAAGACCTATTGAGTCTTGAAAGCTGTTTTCCATTCATCGCCTTCGCGAATTTGTACCAAATTGTAGGCCCCTCTGAGGTCCAATTTAGTGTAGATGACTGATGAACCCAATTGGTCCAATAAAACACTGATTAATGGCAAAGGGTACTGATTTTATAACATTATAGCATTGAGGGCCCTGTAATCAATGCAGGGCCGAAGATCCCCCTCCTTCTTTGGGACAAAAAACAACGGCGAAGCAGCCGGAGATTGTGAAGGACGAATAAAGCCCATCTTTAGTGCCTTGTCTATGTACTCCTTAAGCACTGTATCCTCCTTTTGAGTTAAGGAGAAAAACCCTGCCAGTTGGGATTTTAGAACCCGGTAACAGTTCAATTGGACAATCGTATGGACGATGAGGCAGGAGATGTTCAGCCCTTCCCTTGTCGAACACATCAGCAAATACTTAGTACTCCTGCGGTACTTGGGTGCTAGGGGCTACCACAGCTCCTAACGTTGTGGCTGTTTCAAGCAATGGTGTAATCAATGAACTACAATGAACTTCTGATTCCTTAAAGCAATGTTCATTGCAGTTTGATGATGGATATTGTATTTGTCCAGTTGCCCAATCAATACATGGATTGTGTAGCGTGAGCCAGGAAATCCCCAGTATCAATTTGTACTGCGGTGCTGCAATCACATCGAATATTATTTCCTCAGTGTGACCGTTAGTCTGAACCACTGTAATCGGAACTGTCTCTTTGGTGACCAAACCGGAAGCGAGGATGGAACCATCAACAGTGTTCATGGTTTCAGGTACTTTCTTGGTCACAGTAGAGATAGCAAGTGTTTGCAAAAAGACCTGATCGATGTAATTATTGGTAGCTCCTGAATCCAGCATTGCCTGGGTCTGTATTGTGGAATCATTGAAGCGTAGCTCCATGTAATGGCGACAGGAGCGAGTGCGTTAACCAGACAGGAGTCAGTTTTGGAACTCGACACAGGGACTCCTATTGATGTCTAGTTTTGGCATTTCCCGGACGCTTGTTTGGTTTTTTGGGACAGGAAACCAGAAGATGTTCTGCCGAACCACAATACATACAAAGATTGTTTTTTCATCTATTTTCTCTCTCAGCTATTGAGAGGCGACCACGTACGGCCCCTATCTGCATAGGTTCAGGTTCATTGGATGTTGCCGGAGGAGGTTCTGAGCGTACAGCTGGTAAAACGGGTTTCTTTTCGCCCTTTATAGCTGTCCTGCGAGCGTCAATCTGCAAGATAAGATCAAGCAGTTCTGTAAAACCTGTAGGTACCACAGGAACCGTGGAAAGAACGTCTTTCAATTCCTCAGACAGCCCTTTGTAGAAAACCGCAGCTTTCTTCTCTTCTGGCCAACTTGTCTCTGCGGTTAATTGGTTAAATTTGGCCAAATATGACAACAATGATTGATTTCCTTGTTGCAGGTTCAACAATTCCAGGTCATTAGCTTGAGTAGTATACCTCATGTCGAACACTTTACTCATAGCATCCAAAAGAGCATCACAGTCATAAAGCAATGGACTTTTGTTTTCTAACAAAGGATTGGCCCATCAAGCCGCGGTACCTCCCAGATATGACAAAACAAATGCTGCTTTGGTAGTTAAATCTGGAAATGAACTAGGCCGACACAGAAAATGTAACCGGCACTGATTGACAAAAGTATGATAAGCCTTAGGATCCCCAGTAAACCTCTCTGGAGGTTCTAGAGGAAACTGAGTTGGCATAAGCACGTGTACCGACTCACATGGAGGTACAGCTGAACCAGATGCAGAGGAACCGGCAGGTTGACTCACACCAACCTGAGGAGCCCCACGCATGGTGTCTTGCAAGACGTCCATGCGGTGACGTAAGGTGTCTTGGGCTGTAATCATTTCATTTCGTAGATCCGCTACTAGCCTTGTCAAGGCTTCCAGTGGGTCCACTACTTCCATGGCTTCTGATTCTGACATGCTGCTTGACAGTTAAACTATACAAGTAAAGGATACTGATGTAAAAGGATACAATTCCTGATGTCGTCTACTTCGTCTACTTCTAAACTTCAGTGACGAATCCTCAAGGAAAAACCCTTTCCACTGATTACACCAACTGACCATTGAAACATACAGCCAGGGCGAGGAATCAATTGAAAGGGCGATAATAAACACTCTCCAATCTACATAAAGAAACAAATAAGGTAAGTAATTTATAAATATAATTGCAATGTATTTCCCTAGTTAGTAAATCATTAACCTTATTTTGAAGAACTCCGAATTAAAGAGTTCCAGGTAATGCACAAATAGAACAAAAAAAAACGAAAAGGAAAAGGAAGTTAGTAAGGAACTACCCCGAACGGCACGAGGGTCGCACTAGAGGCGGGTAGGTGCACTATGGAAAGCGTCCTTAGTTCTGTGCACTAAATTAATTCCATATATATGAATTCTTATTGGAATAGAGTCAAAGGGTAAATATCCAGAAAGTTCTAATCGCCCTTTAATGTCCAATATTATCACCTGAATAATGGCAGACAGGAACTCCAGCTCTTCTGAGTACACCGGCTACAGGAGACACGTAGTTGAACCAGGTGATGAAGGAAAGTAGCTGGAGACGAGGCAGCGAGAATTCCTGAAATGGAATGCAAAAGAAATGCGCAGTGTGAAATGTCCTCAGTGGAACGCTGCAATGAAGATGGAATGTGGCGGGCAGGCTGTGGTGGATTGGAAAAATCATTGCATGTGAAGACTGGCGTGGCATGCTGTGGTATTTTGGTGCACATGAGGCCTGAGCCTGGGTTCACAAATCCAAAGGAAATGTAAAATTTATAATCCATTGCTCCATGGTGAAATCCAAAGAAAATGTACACATAAATCCAATGTCCAACTATGTACAAGCAATTTTCAAAGGGTCCATGAGCCCGACCAAAAGAAATGAAACCTATCAAATAAACTACCTAAGAAATAACTATATACAAAAGTGTGGGGCATAGTCCAATCACCACAAAATAAATGAAAACGAAAATGAAACCTAACACTAAAAACTATTTACAATGGCGGCGGTCTAGTCCGACGGCTCACTTTCCGATGTCCCGTGCCAGGGCATCATCGAACTCCTGCTCAATGTCCTGGAGGCGGTCTCCTTCCATGGCCCCGATGGTTCGCAGGGACGATGCCATGTTGGACTCCAACTCCCTGCGAATAGTCTCGAGGCACTCGGCCTGCCTCAGTGCCCTCCGCATGGAGTTCTCTTCCCTGACCATTGTGAGCTGTGCCTCGTCCGCCCGCGCCGCTCTGCACCTATGGCTTGGCCCAACCGCTGCCACATGGAAGACACTCCCAACCCTGGGTCCTCCTGCCCTCTGGCAGATGCCTGCCCCTCGGATGTTGATGGCCCCGAGCCATTGTTGCTCCCACCTTGATGCTGCTGCCGCTGTGCCTGTGCCCTGCATTCTGCTGCCTGCACGTCCTGCTCCGGCTGGGGTGCAGTTCTTGTGGTGGCCAGCCCTGCTGGACGGCCGACTCCCGACTGTGGCAGGGATGTGTCCTCCACCAGCCTGGCCGCTGGGTCAGAGGCAGCTCCACAGGGTACCCAGGTGATACATGGGTGGGAAGATGGCATGGAGGACGACTGGCGCGTAGGGGGTTCAGGTGAGGAGGGGGTCGGAAGAAGGTCCAGCACACGGAGGAATCCAGCACTGGTGACCCGTCCCAGCAGGTCAACGCAGTCAAAGAGGCATCCAAGATGACGTGCAGTGTCTTCATGAAAACACTGCAGTTCAGCTCGCATGCCCCGTTGACGCTATCCCAGCCAGGACAGGCTCAACCCGGTCCCGGATTGCCACGTCCACAGGGAGAGGAAGGCCAGTTGTTGTGTGCTCATCCCCTCCCTGAAAACGGGTCTGGACGTAGGCATCCCTGCTGGTGTGGGATGATGCAGTCACAGGATCGGGGACAGGATTACACACAGGCACCTCAATGGCGGCATGTGCAGCCTCCTGTCCCTGCCCCTGCACTGCACCACTAGCACCAGTGGAATCCCCACCTCCAGACCCCGTGTGTGTCCCTTCCACGGCCTCCTCCTCCACCAAACCCCCCACCAACCTGGAATACTCCGTGCCATCTTCCTCCGTCGGACCCTTTGGGGTCTCAGCTGCTCCTTCTGCTGCCGAGGTGTCCACCTCTGACCTCTGCCTCTTGGACCTATCCTTGGAAGCTGCGGCCTGGGACCCGGCACCAGACTCCTCACTCCCCGATGAGATGACAACCTGGGAGGGGAGCCGGGCCTTGCATCTCGGCTGGTGGTGCGATCCCTGCCGCTTTGCTCCACAGCACCCTCTCCGCCCTCTTAATCAGTTGACACTGCAGACAGGGAGAGATAGAACACAGGCATCAGGGCACTGTACAATGGACTGATACACACATGACAGTTGTACATGAGTGGCAGTGTCAAACTTCAGACACGGCATCGCACTCCCCAACACACATGTCATTTCAACTCACACACATGAGCAAATCAACAGGAATGTTGCACCAGGCAGCACCATCCACACACAAACAACAGCACGAGTAGCCGAAGGTGAGCCTGACGTCACATGCAACACAGGGAGTGCATAACACATGCACACACCCTACCGGACTAACATGCATCTGTACATCTGCACCACTGCAGTGATAATGTCACAACTGGCAATCAGCCACCTACATGCCAGAGTCACACACATCCATGTTGCATCAAAGTTGCACACTTGTCAAATACACACACATGCACATGTACATAGTGCAGATACATGCAGCAGGAACCAGCACCCATGTGTGACACCACAACCATTCCACAGTAGATGCACATAATATTCACATGTGTGCACCCACACATGCATTTGCCCAGCATGCTTGCCAACACATACACCATCGATGTGTCTCACACATGAGAGGAATAACATGTGGCAGGTTCACGTCCCTGTACATACACATCCATACATGGCCCTACATAGACACATGTTCAACCTGCACACTCCTGGCACACCACAACACGCACAGCGTCCAATCAGTAGGCAAGTACACTTACCGCTCGACTCCAGACGGGTCTGCCTCTCAAGGACCTGGACGTGTAGCGCTGGGCGTATACGTTCCAGGGCCCTCATTTGGATGGTGGATAAGCGGACCCGGCACCCCTTGGCATCCGGTGCCTTCAAGAGGCGCCGGGCCTTGTTGAGGGTCCTGGACCTGAAGTCCTCCCAGCGCTTCCGGACATGTGGAATGTCGCGGACTGCCACCCCCTCCTCGTTGATGGCAGTCACAATGTCCATCCAGATCCTCTTCCGTCCTTTATTGTCGGCGCGTGAACTTCCAAAGAGGGCATCATACTGCCCCTGGACGTGCTCCACCAGGACACCAACTTCACTGGCACTGAAGCTGGTGGCCCTGTGCCTCTCTGCCAGGGGGTTGCCAGTGGTGCCAGATGGTGTAGTGTCTGACATGGCAACCCCAGAGGCAAGTGTGGGTGGGCAACTGGGTCCTGGGGCTGGGCTGTGAAGCGATGGGATCCCAGTCGGGAGTCTTCAGTTCCAGCAGGGGTGGTCACAGCAACTGCACCCCTGCCTGACGTGCAGGCACCAAATAGCAGGGCACGCGGGAAGCAGGCAGGCAGGCAGCAGCAGATGGCAAGTGGGAGCATGCTCGGGGCTCTGGGGGGCAGGAATATGGCCTTCTGGGCAGGAGTGTGGTCTTCCATGTGTTGTTGCGTGGCCAGCTTGATACGGAGTGATTTGGCACGTGAAAAATGTGCACGTCAGAGTGAAATTCGAGGAAAGGCCCTTAGCGCGTAAGCGCATCTGTGACGTTACGTGCGCGGGCGTTCCCCACAACACGGGTGCATAGTGAATCAGCACGTGAGAAAACTGCACATCACCGTGCTATTGGAGGAAAGGGCCATAGCGCGTAAGTGACGTTGCACGTGTGGGCTGGCTTAAAAGGTACGAGTATGATGCTATTTTCTTGTGCGTGCTTTTTGTGGAGAGCAAGCGGGTGATTCTTGTACTTCTTGTCGGTTCAGACGCGATTACTTCACAACGTTTCCAGTTCGTACTCCCTGTTTCCTCAGACTGCGTTCTTTTCTTCTTTTGGTGGGGGTGTTGCCAACGCGCACACGTGTGTCTTTTTCACGTTCTTTTTCAAGGCAGACGGTGAGTCACGCACGTATTTTCCAACTGTGGTTGCCCCCTGTGTCGCGTACCCCTTCAGAGGTCATTGTAGGCTGCATGTAACAAGCGTACGCTTATTTTTGTGTTTCTGGGTGCCACAGCTTACTGCAGGTTCATTTTTCCAAACACGTGGTCTACCAGGGGTTGCGTGCACGTGTACTTTTGTTTTTGAGGTGCCTGTACGTTGCGTGACCCGTCATCTTCCCCCAGGGGTCACAGACAACAATGCTAGAGCACTAGGGTCCGAATTCCATCTAGTACCCTACCCCTTTCACCCCAATTGCCCAGGACAATTGTTTACTGCAACTCCCGTACGCACAACAACATCAGTGCCATGGTTGGGAAGTGACCAAGCAGTAAGGGAGGCAAAGGTGGCCGAGCTCAAAGAGGTGGGTGTGGTGGGCGCGGTAGCGGACGTGGCCAGGATTTGCAGGGTGCCCCTAGAGCTCAGTGTGTGGAGGACCAATCGGGGCCACCTATGCCCCCCCCAGTGGTTGTGGGAAATGTAGCTGACACCATCCCAGCTCAGCCCTTGTTAAACCGGCCCATTTTGTCAACTGAACCCTCACAGGATGACTCCCAGGCTGACTTCCAGGTCACCAAGTCTAAGCCACGTGTGGCGGTGAAAGTTGCTGTCACCAGGCCACGTGGATCTGTGGCAGCAATGTCATCTGCTGGCCCAAGTAGCCAGGGTGAGGAGGCTGCAGGGGCAGCTGCAGCTCAATCCACCCCAGCTCCGAGTCTCCCAGCCGGGACAGTGTCGGTCCAAGTCCATCACACCGACGTTGGTCCTGCCAACATCACCCTGTAGCCAATGCCTGCACCAAGACCTTTGGTCATTGTTCCTTTACAGACTTCAAGTACCCAGTCCACCTACTGACCAGAGCGGCGTAAGCCACTCAGGATCCGCACCACCTTCCAAGAAGAAGAAGGGTGCTCTTGCACTACAGGCTGGAACCCCAGACACGGCTACACACTCCGGCACGTCAAGGAAGCCTAGCTTCAATGATGCCGAACTTGATGCACTTGTGGCCTAAGTGTTGGCACATAGCCGCAAAATGGTGGTGACTGAAGGCTGCAAGACTACGCCTGCTCAATGTAGGGCCCACTGGCAGACCATCGCGGACCACATTAGTGCCCTTGGATTTGTGAGGCGCACAGCTGAGGATTGCTACAAGCGGTGGAATGACCTGAAACGCAGAGCAAAGAACAAGCTGGCTCCCAATCATGCCTCTACTCTGGTGACTGGCGGTGAGTCTCCACCAGAGGACGACCAACTCACTGAACATGAGTCTGTTGCTGGAACCTTCGTCACAGAGGAATATATCCAAGGCTTGGGAGACCTACCAGATTATGAAGCATTGTCCGGTGAGTGCCCATGCATGTGTGTGTAATCCATGTGTATGTTGCTTGGGTGATGTGTTCTGATTGAGTGCCAGGTGAGGGTGTGTACTCATGAGTGGCATGGGTCACCCATGTGCTTCCTCAAACCATTCACCGGCCTTGGATTTGGGTATGACAGTATCCCTTCTAACCACAGTAGCCAATTAGCACCACATTACTGCAGTTGCCCTTGAACTGTCATCTTGCAACAACATTGTTCAAAACTTTCAGTGTTCATTCAGCCTGATTGTTTCAATCCTCCCAATTTTACAATGCATTTTTCTGCCCCAATGCCACATATGTTGCATGCTTCTGTCATAGATTACACCCCACAATGGCCCACATGTATTACCTTGTTATGGGAATGATTTCACCATTCAGGCTGATTGAGTAATGGCCTGCTCACATTAATTTTTGGGCCCTGTATGAATGTGGGACATGACTGTTGTCTCCTGTCATGTTGAAGTGACCAACCATTGATGTATCCATCTTCCTGCCATCACTGGATAATTGAACACTGGATGTGTTGCAGTGTGTGGCACATGCGTATTTTGTCACACTATTTTGCATTTTTCATCTCATCATGTCCATCTCACATGGATGGGTGACAGTACTCATTCACTAACATATGGCTGTAGTTGTCAAATGTACCATGGCTATGCTACATGCCATTTGTGTGCTGGCATGTGTCATGTATGTGTATTGGAAATGCCACTCGCAGGCTAATGTGTGATGCCATTGCTATCCAGCATGCAGCAAATGTGTTGCTTTTCCATCTTGGAGTCTTCAGTGTCTGCTTTTTGCCTCCCCTTCCAACTCATTGACAGTGCATACATGCCAGGGTTATAGTCATGTGGGACATGTGTAATTCATGTACTGGATCTCTGGCTTGTCAGGCCTATGTGTGTGCTATGGTGCTCATGCCTGTTTCCATTTGTTGTCTTTCATGTTTTTGCAGATGATGAGGCACTTGATGCTGTTGAGGTGGAGGAGATGGTGCAGACCCAGAGGGAATCTCAGCCACAACCGGGCACCAGTGGAGGACGTGGGGTGGTGGTGGGTGAAAACCCAATCCTCCTGCAGACCATACTGTAGACGGGTGTCTCTGGGTACACCTCCGCAGACCTCTATGATTCAGGTGCTGAATCGGACAGTGAGACATATGTGCCGTCGCAGGTGAGTGTTTCTGGCAGGGATGCTGTTCTGTCCAACCCACCTGCACCGGGGGTAGACCCCTCTATGGGGATGTCAGTGTTGGTAACTCCGCCTTTGGCGGTTACGGATGCAGGGTCACACTCCACAACATTTGCTCCTGTTCCTGGGCCAGTAGATCAAAGGGGGAATGCAGTCCTGCAGCCTCAGGCAGTGCCAGCACAGCAAGGTGCAGATCGCCTTGCCCCAAACAGGTGTGGTGCCCGCCGATGCGGTGGCCGTGCGCCACCAGGCAATACCGTATGGGAAAACTCCATGTACGGTATAGCAACAAAACAGGGAGCATTGTGTGAAATGATGGCTCAGGCAATGGATACGGTGGCCACTTCCATTCTCCCCCTGAAAGGCAGATGGAGCTCCAGCAGCAGGCAACAGACTCCATTTGCCACTCAAACAGGGAGGACATGTTGGCGTCCAACAGGGACCGGCGGGCGGCACTGGAGACTCTGCGCGAAACCATATTTGTAGAGTCACAGGCCCACAGGGAAGCCCTGAGGTTAGAACACCAGTTCCTCAGGGATACTCTGGGTGAACTTGAGGTTTCCTGAAATTTTAGGTCAGAACAGCAGCTGGAGCAGCTCACACGTTCACTCTCAGCAGAGCTCCAGGCAACCCGTGCAGAGATCCGGCATCACGTGAGGCCTTGCAGGTAGAAATGCGGGCTACCCGTGAGGTGCTGCATGGGGATCTCTGTACCATCATCATCCAGAACGAAACCTTCCACACCCGCATGCTTGCTGCCATGGAGGACCATAACAGGGCTTTGTGTGGGCTGTCTCCCATAGCACGGCCACCTCCTGATGTAGCAGCAGAGGGTGAGGAGAGCGATGGCAGTTCTCCCACAGTAGCGCAGCCATGCAGGCCATGAGCCCATGGAGGTTTTTTTTTCTCAACATCCACGCATGTGGGTGTTGGGGTGCACCCTTTCCTTGAACCTCCTGGGTGCCCCCCCCGGTCCACACATGGCCATTTTTAATTTCTTTTTAAAACATTTTTTTTTACAGTGTGTTGACTTGTGTGGCTCCCGTGGGCATCCACTGGGTATTCCAGCTGGGCACATACAGGCTTGTACTGTCTTTGGGTTAGATGCTTGGGTTCCTGACACACACACCCCTCCTGCTTCCCCTTTCCATGGGATTGCAAAGGGTGTGACCAAGTGACAGTAACTTACACAGTGACATTGGGCTCCCATGAGCTGTGTGGGCAGTCTGTAGTCAAAACTGTGTGTAAATCCCTAGTGGGGATTGTTGTTGGATTGAACACTGCATGGTGCATTGATATGTGCTTGTGCATCCATGTCTTTCTACTTATTCACATGTACCTTCTTCATGTCTTCACAAGGCCGTCTCCTTTGCAGATGCAGTTCATGTTGTATGCAGTACACTGACACATTTGCCTGACAGCAACACTCTGCAGTTGGAAGGGGTCGATGTGCTGGCTTAGTCAGGTTGTGAAACTTGTACTACTTTGATTTTGGACTGTCATATATTGCCACTGTTTCATCCTGTGTTGCTGTTTTGTGTTGCTGGTAAGTATTTGTTCATGTGTGCTGTTTCTTATTGATTACTGGGAGCATAATGTCTGTGGCCCATTTACATTTGGGACAGTGCACTTTCTGACACTTGTATCATGTGTTGTGCATTCATGGTGTGTTGGGTAGCGGAGATGGGGAGGGGTTGGGTGACATGGCACTATTTTCATGTGCTATTTTGCAAGGGGGTAGTCATTCATGCTGCATGAATGTGTGTCTTTTTGTCACACAGAATTGGTTGTCTTTAAGTAGGTAGGGATGCACATAATGTAACACTTCCAGGTGACCTATCCCATGGTTGGTATGGTTGTGACAGTTGACTCTCCCTTATGTCATCATCATTGATTGTCAGCTGGTATGTGCCAGGGCTGTGTGCACTCCACAGGGGTAGGATTTTAGGTGAAGTAATTAGCCACCAGCTGGGTACGGGCTGCCTCACCAGGTGCCCTTTCACCTCCCTTGTGCAGCGGGCGTGCATGTGGTTGGGGAAGTGGGGGCACCACCATGTCCACCCGCAGGCCCCGGCGGGTTGCAATGTTGTGCAGGACACATGCTGCCACTATGATCCTGCACACTACTGGGGGCGTGTATAGCAGCTGCCCACCAGAACGGTCAAGGGAGCGAAAGCGTGACTTGAGCACTCCGAATGTGCGCTCCACTATGCCCCGGGTTGCAATATGGGCTGTGTTGTATCTTACCTCAGGTGGTGTGGTGGGGTTCCGAATTGGCGTCATCATGTGGGTGCTCAGAGAGTAGGCACTGTCCCCTGGGGAGGTGATGATGGGTATCATTAGTGGGGTTGTCACATTACTCAGTATCTGACATGCATGCATGTGCAGAGGCATTTACACTCACCAATCAGCCATGTATCGCCATGCCGCCCAGCTTCTAGGTCCCGGTTTAGGGGTGACATTCTGAAAATGAAACTATCATGGGTGGACCCTAGTTAGTTGGCATATACTGAGGTGATGATTCCCTTGGCATCACATACATCACATACTACCTGAATGTTGATGGAATGCCAGTGCTTGCGGTTTCTAAAGATGTGCTCGGTTGCCCTGGGAGGACGTAGAGCCACATGGGTGCAATCAATGGCACCTAGCACTTTGGGGAAGTGTGCCACCCCGTAAAAGTCCTGGACGGCAGCCTGCCTTTCTGCAGGTGTTCTGGGCATGTATATGTGCCTGCGGACTGAGGGGCGTGCAGTCATGATGGCCAACACCTGGTGTAGGCAGCGTGACTGCGTGGCCTGTGACACACCCCCCACTATGGCACTTGTCTGCTGAAATGAACCAGTAGCCAAGAAGTGCAGTACATTGAGCACCTTTTCCAAGGGGCTCAGTGCTTGGGAGCACAGGGCGGGTGATGTGAGGTCATCCTCCCACTCACTCACCAGGTCGAGTATTATGTGTGGTGGAAACCTGTACCTCCCATACACCTGGTCAACAGGCATCCCACAAAGGCTGGTCCTGGGTGAAAAAATGCAGGGCCTGGCTATCCTCCTCCTCCTGCGTTGTCCCACGACCACTGCTGCGAGGAACGGTATATTCATTGTAGCCTCTGAGCTTGTTTGTTGTTAACCGCGTACGCCTGCTTCCTGATGGAGTACATGTTTCCGGATTAGCGCGTCTTTTTTGGCGCACACCTCTCCCCTGTTCGATTCCATGAATACGTGTTGTAGGCGCGCGTGTGGGCATGCTTGCATTTACCTCCAGTACTTCCCCCGTAACTCCCACATTTTCACGCGTTGTTCCCCATTCCACGTGTTACGCCCAGTGTTACGCCCACTTTTGTTGTGTGCGCTGTGCTATGTGCGCTTTCGCTGTGCACGTAGCGCACATCATTTGATGACGTGTGCGCTCGCGTGTGCCCCCCACGATTTTAGCGCACATCCCAGGATTTACACGCGCACTGACTTCCATGAATCGATGTGTGTGGCTTTGGCACGCTTGCACTGCGATTTTCACGCTTGTGCTGCCATTTTCACGCTTGCGCTGCCATTTTCGGCGCACATTAATTCCATGAATCGGCCTGTAAAAAACCGCCCGGGAGACCGATTGTGTGCCTAATAGGTTCAGCATTAGAAAACATGTCTAAATATATAGACAAAGTGCTGTTTCTATTTGTTTCTGTACTACCATCTTATATAAAAGATACCACTGACGTCCTGTCCCGCATCAAAGGTATTCCGTGGAAACAGAGTATTTGATGGCAACAATGGACATTGTTTCATTGTATACTTCAATTGGACATGAATATGGGAAAAGGGCTTGTCAACACTATTTGGACACCAAATCTCTTAATTATTTCGGACATATACAAGAATGGTGATGGACGTGATTGATCTATGTCTGACCAATAATGTTTTCCTCTTTAACAATGAATATTTCAAGCAGGTACAGGGGACTGCAATGGGCACGACCTTCGCGCCTCCATATGCAAATCTCACGATGGGTGCGTGGGAAGAATTGGAGGTGTGGACAGACATTGACCAGGAAGAAACACAAAACGTTGCTCTATGGTTAAAATACATAGACGACCTATTCATAATCTGTAAGGGGACAGAGAAAGGCTGGTTGGAGTTCGTTAAAAGGTTGAATCTCAATCCAAATAACTTAAGATTCACCGAAATCCATAGTCGGATACTAATTACCTTCTTCGATGTGAATATAAGAATTTTTAATGAGACAATAACCTGTGAATTGCACAGAAAAAATATAGGTTCTAATACACCGTTACATGCCACTAGTGGGCACCCCAAAAATTTGATATGGGGTGTCCCACATGGCGAATTTGTAAGATTAAGAAGGAATAACACCACTCTAGAAACCTATGATCGAGAGAGCAAAGTAACGGCTGCAGGCTTTCGCAGACAAATGTACCCCAAAAAGGTAATCGAAAGGGCTTATCTGAAAGTGAGACAACTTGACAGACAGAGTCTATTATCTGGATCCTGAAAGAAAGAAACATTAGAGGCAGAGAAGAACAGCACACGTCTTATCTTAACCTTTGATATCCAGTGGACAACGATCAGACATATTTTATAAAAGCACTGGAACAACCTCCTGGCAGACCCTGATCTAGCTAACAGTCTCAAATACAATCCAGAGATCAGTTTCAGAATAAATCGTTCCCTGAAAGATACATTGATTCAAAGTTTTATGTTGCGAGAAGAAGAAATGAATCAAGCAAATTGGCTCACAACTCAAAAGAAGGGGTTTTACAAGTGCACACAATGCAATATTTGTAAATATGCAACAAATTGTGGAACATTTAAACATCCTGTTACGGGACATACCATTCCGATATCAGAAAAAATCACTTGTGAAACAGACTATGTGGTCTATGTCCTGACGTGTGCCTGCAGAAATGGTAAATTGGCAGCACGAAGTGTAAATTAAAAATCTGCATACAACAACATGTTCGAGCCATTTTACACAATGATGCAAATTACCCCATGGCTAAACATTTCACTGATTGCCATAATAACAATAGAAACAGTTTCCGGTTCTCCGGAATCCATAAAATAGAAACTGGGCCCAGGGGAGGAAATAAAGAAACCTTGATGTGACAAAAAGAAACTTGCTGTAGTCTTGATTTCGAAAGCAAACAGCCCAATGGGCACAAAATCGACAAAGAACTTTATACATTTTTGGGACACTGAACCACAATCAGGGAGGAAATGGAAAGAAAATAATATCTGAAAGTTCCACCTTTGTGTAAATGAGTAGATGTGCAATGATCATGATGTATTTTATTTGGTCAATTATTTTTAACTTGGTGTTTGTTTCTAATGCACTTTGTTCAATGAATGAATTGAACAAAATTTAGCAGGAAGAGATGAGTTCAGTTAAGGTGGCAAGTAGACATCTTAAAAGTATTTTTTGAGGTATAATAGTGAAAGAGAAACGTGAACAAATATACATTCTGGACAAGAGATTGCTGAATTTTTGATGGCTGTCAGTAGGTCAAAAATAATGACTAAGGCAGTAAGCACTTTATAAAATATATCTATTGATGGTGGAGAAACTGTAAAGAGTGTCATCAATAGACTAAGTCATGACAACACTATGTACTGTTTACGATGATACAGGAGGATTACTATACAGCAAATTGTAGAGTCAATAAATTTGCATATTAAAAAAGATAAATTAATTAGGGATTTGAATGCCTATTGCAGATATCATCAGCAAGCATACGGTGCACTTTTATGAGGTTGTTATGAAAGTATGTAGTGAAATGCAAGCACATGAGTTCCTAATTGCACTATGCATTTCAGAGATAGCAAGGGAACTTGTGAGGCATGGCACATTGATGTGACCATGTAATGATGGTAATATGGAAACTCTCTTGTAACAAACATGCACTGTATTGAATGCGATATTGCACTATGAATTTGTGCACACTGTGTTATGATGTTTGCAGCTAATTTGGAGATGTTCCATGAGCTAATTATGAAGCTCATTTATTGTGGAAAGGCACTATGCACTGTACTACATGTTGCTATGCTGCTAATGCACTATGCACTTTCGGTGCATTGAATGAACACATACGGCATTGGGAAATGATTACATACAAGACATTTCCGTTTTTGAGAATAACATGCATTATGCATTTTTACACATTCTGCGATGATGTTTGCTGCTAATTTGGAGATGTTCCATGAGCCAATTATGAATTTTGCCTAATGTGGAAATGCATTATGCACTTTACTACATGCTATTATGCTGTTATTGCACTACGCACTTTTTTTGCACTAGAAAAACATATACGGCATTGCTATATGATCACATACAATATATTTTTGCTTCTGAGAATAATTTGTACTTCAATACATGTATATATATTGATACTATACCGTAGCGACTACAGAGTTACGAAACTAGGCATAGATGGCCGACATATGCAACATGTTGTGTGTAAAAGAAGATAATCCAGTCCTCTTTCCACCCCTAACCTTCCTTCCTTTTTAATACATTCATGAGTGGAGGCACTCTGTTGTGAAAAAGCGGTGAGTCAGCCGCAAAACACGTAAATGCCTCAGCAAAACTAATTGCCACACCTTGGAAGGACCTCATTTTGATGGTCTCTTTTTTAAATTTGATGTATTATGATTTTCCCTAATTTTTGACTGAATAAAGGAAGAAACGTGTATATGAAGCATTGCGGATCCGGATCTTTCTTATATTTCTGATCGCTGAGAAGAGTGCTGGTCACTATTTGTTGGAATGTAAGAATCAACAAAACTCTAAACGTATTTTAGTATATGTATGGTAAATTATGGGTGGGGGTGTGGTAAGGATATAAATTAGGGTGTGGGGTGTAGGGTGTGAGGGATCCCCGCCCGCATTATTTTTTTTTAAAAAAGTCAAAAAAGCAAAAATGAATTTTTGGGTTTCTGTAAAAAAAATTGTAATTTCTCAATTCATTTTTTAAAATAATATCATGGATATCCGGATTACAAATGGTCCGCTTACATATTCTAGCAAATAGATGAATATCTGAATAAACAGGATCTTCTTTGAACTACTAATTGCGATCTCAATCCCCCAGACTCCTGGCACTTCTGAAGACCTTCTAATTTATGCATCCACAACTCCAGAACCTACAGCCTCTGATGACCTGTAAAAACAATGAACTACCGGATACCCTTGAATCGGGCCTCATTTTTATCACCGAACAAAAGACCAAACCCCTCTAGCGACTTCAATACAATGAGTGAGATAACATCTGTTCTCTTGTGGGACTGTTAAATCGTAAACCTTGTCCTGTTTTTACGCCGACCTTCTTCCTCAGTGACTCATTCTTCTTTCCGTCATGAATGTCCCTGCTAATTAAAATTCATGTACAGCAGCTAACCACAGAGATTAAAATTACTGATTTACTCATTTTTCTGCCATCTGAAAATCTGAGAACGTCAGTTTAAAATTGAAACATGCATTTTGCAAGAGAGTCCCAACAACCATGTTTTTTACAAAGCACCCCATTTAGTGGATTGTGTTCATGTTGCATTTGCAGTTTTAATATTGCATCATTCTACGTGCATGAAGATCTAATATGTATACATTCTAAACAACTGTAACACTGAAAGTAACATATCACATCCATAATTAATTGCACTCAATACATATGGTTTTGCAACATTGCACCCAGTATGGTGTCATCTCCTGTCATCAATATGGTGCGCGCAACATGAATCTCTTGTAGTAATGGGGGCCCTTCCTAACCACCCTGACATTCCCCCCTTGAGTTATTACTTTAACTAACAAATCATAATCATCTTCTTGGGGAACATCCCTACAACCATCTCTCACCCCAGTCTCAATAAGGGCATACTCCTCAGCTGAACCAACCCAACTGGTCCCCCCACTATTTCCACAGTCTACCCGCTGCTCCACGCAAGCATGCCAATTTGGTGGAGGAAACAAAAACGTTTCAGTTTGAGTAACCATATGTAATGAAGTAGTGTTGGCCCTAGCGTTGGACAGGGTTACAGTCATCATGGCAGCAACTGCTGGTACCTGGGCAGAACACCAACATGGGATCAGTTGGCAGGAACAAAAAAGAATAAGTAAACAGACAAAAATAGGCATCAGAATCTTCAAACCAAGGCTCAACCAGGGAGGTACTCATGAGAATAAAGAATCAATCCGTGAGTCATTGGTGATCTCCGCCTAAGTTTCCATGATCACTTTCAGTTTATGCAGGGCAGCAAGAGGTCATGCCATTTTCTGCGTCATTGGGAAGCACAAATGTGCAGCATGTAATCCCGATTTTCCAGCATATTCCGCCCTCCATTGCTGTCAAGAGGTCGAGTATGTACCGGTTTTGCAAAGTTATGAACCTCAGTGACCCTAATACTTCCTTAATGGCACGAAACACTAACTCGGAAGCGTTCACAAAGAGCAAGAGTTCATACCAGGTCACCTGGAGCCATTTGGCATTGGCCGCTACTTGGATGAAAGGTGCCAGAAGGGAGACAAAGAAAGTCTTGGTGTGGCTAGACAGCCGATATCGATCAGGAATGTCTGCTAAGGCCTGTGATGATGCTGCTGATAGGGTCATTGGACCTTTTCCTACATAGTAATTGTCTGGGATTTTTGCCATCAAACATAGGGCCTCATTACACGGAAGGAAGGCGGTGAGCCATGGCGCTATTAGCGCCATGGCTCATGCCGGTAAAATACCGGCACCGCCTTGGCGGAAAGGGGATTTACCGCCCCATTCCAAGGTTGGAGGGGCGGTAAATCCCCCTTCCGCCATTGCCCTTCCCCATTCCCATTTCTGCCCCATAGGGCTCTATGGGAATGGGGAAGGCGCTAATTACGGCACCGCAATTTTGCGGTGCCGTAATTAGCTCCGAGGTCCCTTAGCGGGTTGGTTTTTAACGCCTGCAAAAAGCAGGCGTTAAAGCACCAACCCGCTAAGGGACCTCGTAGTAAGGAGGTAATGGATAACGGTCACCGTTACCATTAACGGTGGCCGTTAACCATTACCGCCTTCCGTGTAATGAGGCCCATAGTCTCCAATTTGTCTGTATTTGGTGGTGAAGGGGCTGCAAGGGGCATAGGTGATGAAGGGGGCACAGATGTCATTTCGGACATTGGACGGGCCAAAATCAGGTGCTGTTCAGGGATCATGAAGACGGGCACATGAAGGGAGGAGAGACTAAACACACCTTGCCAGGCTGGAGGCAACTGCCTGTACGCATTTTGTCCTGAGGTCCAAAAGTTGTCTAGAAGAGCAGCCGTACCTCCAACCAAATCTGTAATGTAGTTCCTATTTGTGCCAAAAGGCACCGTGTCATCACCCTTGAAACATAGAGAAAAATGGGTATCTGTCTCTTAACAGGTTTTTCTGGCTCTTTGAGCCATGTCAGATACTGTAAATGATTTCTCCATACTGCCCCACACTCTTTGTTTATTTGGGTTCCCCTTCTTCTGACAATCCCCTCATTTCTCTGGCTCTGCAACTCATCACCCCTTGCTCCCATCGATTTTTAAAAAAAAATAGATTCTTCCAAGATCAATTGGACTCTTTGTATAGAACTAATATTTTTGTGTTCTGCACGCTCGGCCACTGAACAATAATCGACACTTGGTATGATTTATGCTGTAATTGACTGTCCTTTAAACTGCCCTAAAACCTTGCCCAGGGCTAGGTCCACTAGACATAGCGCATCTACTACCTTTACCTCACTTGCGATAAACACCATAGGAATGCCCGAAGCATGGGGGATGAGAGAGAAGATGTAGCAATAACCTACGGATCTCTCTCCTCACTTTCCTCATATGGCTATACCATTCGTTGTCAGCTGCGAAAGCATGTGCATTAATTATGTGATTTAATTTATTATTCATTATCGAAAAATCGTTATCAACATTTCTTCTTCCTCTTAATATTTTCTCCTCAGACTTCATAAGGTTAGCCGATTTTGAGTTGTCTCCATTCATACTGTTTATCATCTTCAGGCATGATGACCCAAGGACCAAAGAAAAAACACAAACACATTCACTGTTACACAATTTAGAATCTTAAACATTCCTTTTCTTATACAAAAATGATTTAAACTCCAGATCTCTATTTGCACCTCCCCCCTTCACTGAAATAAACAGTGAATCCTTAGGGCATACATAACTTCGAATTCTGTTCATGTGCAGTTAGAGGGCTGCCAGTATCCCTTCAAGTGACTTTCAGGTGGATCCAACTCTTGTTGCCCTCCACCTTCACTGCATTCGGAGTCATGTAGATCACTGTATGCAGCCCATGGAAACGCTGCTCATTCCAGCAATGCACAAAGGTGCGAATGTAGACTCGGTGCCCAGGGAAAAGCTGTGTTTTGTGCTGATTAACAGTAGTCTTGCCGCTTTCTCCTGTTGTCTGTTGGTGATAAGACACAACCTTTGATGATATAATCTGAAACCTTTTCGTTAATTCTGTAAGGTATTCCTTGAACTCATCTGCCCAAAGACCGATGCAGTCTTGTAGGCATCTGATGTCATACGTGTAGGTGAGAGAGGTGTATGTAGCCTAAGCCCAGTCACGATTTCATGAGGGCTCAAATTGTGGTCCTTCCCTAGCTTGTTTCGTATGTAAAATAAAGCCAGTGGGAGGCAAACAAACCATGATGTATTTAACTCTTGTAAGGGAGGCATGGTATCATAAGTATGACACTGACACAATAGCTACAAAGTATCAAAACCTTTATTAAGTTCTTGGGGTTTGGAAAAACTCCTACTTTGCCCAATAGCTATGATGGGAGTAGTCTCTATCATCAGATAATAAAGAAAACACAGCCCTAGTCAATCTATGTCAAATCAAAATGGCCTATACTAAAGAAAATGTAATGCCTGCCCCATCTATCATACAAAAAGTGTGTAAAGGGGAATATATATGCAAAGAAAAGTCAGTGTTATGACATAAAGGATCAAGATGGCTGAGTCAGCTCTCCTCCCCACGTTGGACAGCACGGAATAAGGCGGCCCCATAGACAGGTTGACACACTCTGGCTCCGGTTATCAAAAAAAGACATTTCAAAGCGCGAGTTGAGGCTCGCTTTGCCTTCCACTTTAGAGTCACCTAAGTTCACCAAATGTTCTTTCACGGTACAACAAAAAATCACATAGGACTCCCTCTGTCAGGCTACCAGATTCAATGTAGATCGCCCTCAATAGGGCTCGGACCTTGCAATCACAGCACTTGCAGGTGCTCACTTCCCAAACTTTATTCACATTTGTTAGGGGCTCCCTTCCCCAACTTATTTCATGTTTCAGGTCTTCTCCCTCAGCCGGGCTCGGACTTTTCACTGATGTCAAATACTTTCGAATGTGCAAGGCCTTTTCCATAGACCTTCACAGTACTACTTGGACTTTAACTTCAGCTGTCCCTCATGGTATTTGCCACAGTGTCTCTTGGTCTTGATAGTTCCGTAACACAAAAGTTCAAAGAATTCTTTCTCTTAAAGCAATCACCTTTTAAGTTCCCCTTTCGTCGGGTATATCTTGACCATCACGCATTTCAGTTTGCTCACTTTGTTGCTTTAAAACAAAACATCAAACATTTCGCTGGGACTTTTCAGTGGGCTGTTTCCTTTCGCCGGACCACTCCGATTCTCTGTGGCTTCAAAGTTACCGCTGACTTTAAAGTTCATTACAGGTTTGCTTTCTTTCGCGTCTCATGCACAACCTTCAATACGCAGATATACTGTTGCGGCTTCAATCTTTCCTTGACACAAGCTGGCCTTTCATGTCTTTTGTTAACTCACAGGTTGTGTGCATTCTTTTTTGTTCTCTGCGGCTTTGATTCACAAGTCAATGTTGATACCACAGGCTTGGTCTTGCCTCCCCAACTCTGCCGTTCACCCGGGAGGGTCACTGGTGTCCTTGAAACACAATGCAGACTTCTTCTTGTCTGGGATTTGCTTTGTCTGTGTATCCTTCACAGTGTCCCAGAGGCAATGACCTCCAGCAGCGATCTTCAGGGTTTCCCTACCCTCACTCTGTTCCCTTGATTGGTTGTCCTGCTCCAGTGGGTTCACCTTCGCCCTGGAAGATCTGCTCCTTCTCATGTCTCACTGTGCTCAGAGTGTGTCTTCATATTCTGCCTTTTATCTCTGTGGGGGAGCTAATGGGTATCAGATGTATGTGATTAAGGTCAATTGCCTGACTTTGCCTGCCTTTATTAATGGGACATCTCCAATGGGATATGCAAGTGTTAGCCTCTTTACTCTCAGTATTCCTCTTCCTCGCCCCAGTGTTTATGTAGAAAGGCGGGGGTAAGTTGGAACGGGGGTAAGTTAGAACGTTGAAGAATCCTATAGCATAGGATTGGGTATGGGCACGGGAAAGGGGGGATACCGCGTCTCACTATTGGTTGTCTCACCCCCACTCCCAGAAGATCCTCCATCCAGGTGATCCTCCCGCACTGGTCCACCACCAGAGTCTGGATCCAAAGATGCCCTGACCACCTGAGAGAGAGATCCTCCTGGACTAGCAAGTGAAACCCCCTTTGGTTTCTCACACTCTGCACACAATTTGGCTAACTGGGCCTTAAAGACCCATTAAGCCTCTCCACAAAGCCGCTGACCTGCGGGTGGTACACCGAGCACAACCAATGCTTGGTCCCTAGCAGTGAAGTGATTTCTGCGAAAAAGGCATTAAAGAAGTGGGCTCCATTGTAGGATTTTCGAATTTCACAAATTCCCCACTTTGGAAATACATCTCTCACCAGAAATCTTTCTGCCGATTTAGCATCAGGATATACGCAGGGACCAACCTCAAGCCATCGGGAGAATGGACAAGCCACAACAATAAGATATATGAAGTTACTGCACCTCGTTATCATGTTCACAAAATCGATTTGGAGCTCCTTAAATGGACCAGAGGCCCTGGGCAAGACCCCCCTCACTGACCTCATGGTATTTCTGGGATTGAACTACTTGCCACTACACAATTCCCTACAAATCTACTTACTTGTTCTTGCAAGCTAGGGATAAACTAGTTCTCCTGGAGCTCCACTGCAATTTATTCTTGAGAAGTATGTGACAGGTAATTTGGTTGCCCTAGAGCCAAAATAAGCAGCTCTATGGGCATAACTACCTTCCCTGTCACTTCCTGTCTCCAAAACAAATCTGTAAGTGAGAGAACATGCCCTCTCTTTATACATACCTCCTTTTCTTCTCTAGAAGCTTTCCTTTGTATTTCTATTATCTGGAGGACTGGGACCGTGGTGTACGGGGCTGGTAACTGTACCTGTTGGGACACGGTTTCCTTTTTCGGGGAATCTGTGTATGGAAACTACACTGCTTCCTTTGACGCCTTGTCTGCTGCATGTTTTCTGAGAGCTATTGAATTAGTGTGGCTAGTATGGGCAGCACACTTCACTAGACCTATCTCTTCTGGAAAGGTTAATGCTTCAATCAGCTGGTATAGCAGCAGAGCATGCTGGACAGGGGACCCAAAAGAACTCCTAAACCATCTTCTCTGCCATCTTGATAAACCAGAATGGACGGTGGAGCTGACATGCTCGGAGTCATCTCCCTCATACATGGTACAATCGTGAACAATATACTCAAGCTGCACCGGCTCTGCTACAAATGTCGCAGGATTTACTATGTGACATTGCACAGGATGAATTGATGAATTTTATAAAATGACTTCATACTCTGCCACTCTTTGAGTTGTCAATGTGGATTTAGAGGATTTAGATTTTTCTAGAATCGCAAAGCCTGCATGCTGTATGTAAAATGTCACCGGGCAACCCATAGTAATGTTTGAAAACTTTTGATTTGCAAAATCGCTGCCTCCAGAGCTTGTTCACAAGGGAACTGTCCCTGCATCACTGGGTCTAGGTGTCCGCTGTAATATGCGAAACCTTTGTGGTCTAGCAATGTTTGCCTGTGCAGAGGCCACATTGCTGTTGAGCTTCTCGTTGGTCTGACTAATGAGGTCACCCATCCTTTTGTGGACCTCTTCCGCAGTGCGCCTCTCCACCCCACAGGCATTTATCAAATCTGTGACCTCCTGCAACAGCCTCCACTGCTGGGTCACAGGAAGGGTAAAGACAGCCCAACGGTACAGTTCGATATGTGTTTGCCGACATAATCCATGAGGATTTGCAACTCATCAGTGAAATTATTCTTCCTTGGTGGCCCCTTCTCCTGAACCTGTGGCTGTTCCTGCGGTGCCACCCGTTCCTGCTCTGCAGTTTAGCCCCACCTAGCCCTAGTGTGCCTTGATGCTACTGGGGCACCTGTAGCCTCACCACTATGCTTTGCAGGTGGAAACTTCCTCTGCCCTCGTCCCCGCCCTCTCTGTGAATCCCACTCACTCATGGTGCAATGCAATAGTTAGGGGAAAATGTTCTTCAGAGCCCAAAGTAAGCCACATTTCCAGCATATATTCCCAAAGATTGCTGTGCCCGTGCACACTAGGAAAATCACATGAAGGTGCGAGGCGCGTGAGCATGCTATTTACAGTGTTATGCAGCGTATGTGCACATGTGGAATGCATGCTGCGTGCAGAGCAGAACTTACGTGCCTAAGGCCATTCCTCTGATTCTGCCACTGCTGCCACGTGGATCTAGTGGAGACACCTGTGCCATGCTGTTCCTCCTGCCTTGTGCCATTTTCTGCCCCCTCCTGCCATATTTTGCCTCCTTACATCAACATCTCGTGCTGCCTGGTAGTGTGTCACTTGGTTGCTGCCCACTTCACTACATTGGAGTGCCTGGTTTTCCTCCATAGCCTGTTGTTCTGTGGGTCCCCTGGAAGGCCCTGTGATGACCTCATCTGCCATGTATGGACTTTAACACCTCCATATTACCATCACAGCTCCACAGCTCACGTACAGTCGGAGACCAAGGCTCACCCCACCAGCCTCAGGTGTGCCATGTCTGCAAAATTTACCAGCACCTCCAAGTTGGCGATGCTGAGGGATGTCAACTTCTCTGCTGCTGAAGTTGGCATCCTGGGTGAACAGTTCCTGATCCCTTATGATTCCTTCTTCAATACCCAGAAGCTGCTGGGGTGTGTGGACCTCAAAGGATCTGGAAGGACATCACGGCTGCCATCAACGTGGAGTGGGTGGCAGTTCGCACTGTGGACAATGGCAAGAACTGGGAGCACCTGAGGGTCCAGAGCCAGATGAAGGTGAAGGCTTCCCTTGATGCTGGGGTTTCTGCAGAAGTGCACTCAGCAGGCTGCCATCGAGTGACATCGCTTCACCTGCGGATGTTGGAGAGGATCAACCCAGTGCTTCATGTACAGGTCCTTGACATACAGGCTCTTATCCAAGCTGCTGGGAATTTCTCACAAGGTGAACAGTACCACAGATTTAGAATGTCCTGGATAGGTATGCATGAATTGAGGAAGTCCATGCTTTTCATGGCATGTGTGTTGCACAATTTGTAACTGATAGGCATCCTCATGCACACACTGGAAGTATGTCAGGGCGCACATCTGTGAAGCAGACAGGTGTAGGAGTGAGGTCTGGCAGCTTTGGATGAAAGTGAATACTCATGTGCATGCAATGTGAGATGCTGACGGCAAGGCCACAGACAAGGACACTATACAGATAGAGATTTTGAGGCCATATACTGTAAATTCATACAGACACCCTCTATGGGTTTTTCAATAAGGGAATGTTGACTGCATCATATCGACGCAGGAGGTGGGACTGACACATGTTTTGGATGTTTGGTCATGGCAATTTAGTGCAACTGACAATCTGGTTTATCATCTGGACCATTCAGGCCACTGAATGAGGGAGTATACATGGTATATCAACATTACCGTTTTTCATGTTAGGACCGACAGCATTGCTGCTTGATCCTCAGCAACAGGTGCATGTACGTGTTGCAAACTTTCATGTTGGACTGTCAGGGATGCATGTAGCAATATGTGGGTGGATGAAGATGTAACTATGAGGCCACAGACACATGTGGCCATGGGCCCTTTCCATGGCCCAGCCTGCAGAATACGCTTGGACTACTGCTTCATTGCCAGAGGATTGCCAAATTAGTCATTGGCATGTGTATGTGGGCACACGTCAATGTGCGATGTTCACATGTACATGTCTCATCATTGTAACATGTCATTTCGCTTTCACTTGTGAGACTAAATTCATTCAGATTTCCAAGCATGGGCCTGTGTGTGTGTGGTAGTTGGTTGTTCACTTATGTTGACTGCATGCTACTAATGTAATTATGGGGAGTATAAATGCATGGGCACTTATGATAGATTCCTATGTTGTATCTTTCCTTTTCAACAGTGGTAGCAGCTAAAGAAGAGAGGGCAACCTGTGCTGTGGAGCCGCATGCCAGGACCAAGGCCTCCAGACACTGACCAGACCCCAGGCATGCCCAAGGACATCGACTTGCTTGGAGGGGCATGTGCCCGTGGGAGTGCCAAAATCTGGTGACCCTGCTGCTGAGGATGAGCCCCTGGATACCATTGTCGTAGAGGACACTTCGGCAGCAGAGGGACAGGGTAGTGGTGACGTAACCCTGGAGGGGCCCGGCTGGCATGAAGACCCCATTTGAGGTGTCAGGATTGATGGAGGAAGAAGAGGAAGAGGAGGATGCCATTGAAGGCCTGCCCATAGTGTCAGGTGGGGATTGCGAGGGGGATGAGCAAGTTTCACAGCTGGCCCTGAGACAAGAAACTGAGCAGTCCACCGTGGAGGGGTCAGCACATCCTCCTGTGCTGCAGCACTACCCACCTCCACTGATGCCACTACCAAGACAGAGCCCGCACTTCTAAACGATGAGGCCATCCGTGATGGAGTACGGCCACTGCTGTTGGGTGGCTGAGGCCATAGGCATCTCTCTGCGATGCTGATCATGCAACTCATGAGCTTCTTGGACAGCATCATGGTCAGGTGTGCTGCCTCTTGTCACAACGGGCAACAGCACTGCTTGGCGGTGTCCTCTCTAGACAAGCCACTGCAATGGCCCCTTCCACCTCCTCGTCTGTGCCCCAGTCAACCTCAGCTGAGGCCTCCATGTCAGCCAACACCATAGCCTCAAGTGCCCCTGTCCTGCCATTGGAGAGTCTGGATGTTCCTGTGTCCCTGCTGGAGGTGGAAGTCAATACACAGGCAGATGAGGTGGTCACGGAGCCTGCCAGGACCCAACAGGGGAACAGGCTGTGGAGGAATCCCAGGCAAGGGATTGCAGTGTAGGTGCAGTACTCTCCCGAAGTAGACTGTAATCCAATTGGAGGGAATACCTGTGCCAGAGATGCATTGCCAGGCAGCAGGCGATGTTGGTGCTGAGGAGGCAAATCCCTGGTAGGATAGCTGCCAGAAGGAGGCAACAAAAGCACATCCAGCAAGTAAGGCAGGGGGTAAGATGGTACGTGCATACCCAGGGGTATTCACAGGTGGAATTCCCAATACAGCAGGATGAGGAGAGGCAGCAGGATGAGGAGAGGCAGCGTGCCCATGAGGCAGCAACTGCCAGAGCTGAGGCTGCAGAGAGGTAGGCGGAGGCTGCCATTCTGGAGGACTCTTGAAGGGCAGCAGAGGATATAGAGTCAAGGATGAGGGAGGCCTTGCAAGTCCTCCAAAAAAGAACAGAGGCCGCCTGCAAGAGATGGATGTGGAGGGAGAATCAGCCATGTCCATGAACTAGCCCACTGACTCATGTACATAGTAGTAGGTTTCCTTGTATTCTATTTATTTTGGTACATATGACGTTTGTTATGATCCATATTTGTGCATAGTTTTGCATTAATGCACAACTATTCTATTATTCAGCAGTTTGCTGTCTTTTTGTGCCATGTGCAGCACAACTTGACTTGCTGTTGTATGTGTGTTTTTGTGGTTCTTTGGGCATGTTCACCTTTGGTTGTCACAAGATCTCCAGCTGAGTATGTTCTATGGCTGTCAGTTGGTTTTAGGGCACACTCTGTGACTCATAGTAGTAGTGGCCAGTTTGCAGGGGGACATGTGTGCAACCTTCAGGTGAGTATGATGTTTAGTATGATGCCTCCATGGCCAATGTATGTATGTGGACTATAGTTGTTGTAGGGAGATGGCATGTTGAGAGTTGCACGAGTTTCACATGCTTAGGCAACACATCTGTTGCTTAACCCCTTCAGTGCTTTGGTAGAAGGAGCGGCACCCAGCAAGCAGCGCCATCTGTTTGCTGCAAGGAAGACAGGATAAGGAGAAGTCTAAACGTTTTGGTCAATGAGGAATCGGAACTGTTAGCTGGAGAGTCTGGGAGAAGGTTTTACAACTCGAGCATCAGGAGATCAGGGCAGTTTATGTGCCTTCAAGGCCTCTGCCAAGAGGGACATTCAGCGACTGGAATGGAGATCAGGAGTCAGGTGTCGTGCCGACTTCTTACAGGGCAGTGCGTGTGCCTTTGAGGCCGCTGTCAGGAGGGACAGCAGCTTGCACTCATAACTACACAGCGGGGCGAGGCGTGGCAGTGCGTGTGCTGCGTTAGGCCGCTGCCAACAAGCAAGTTCACCCACCCCCTCCCCAATGCGCGGTGCAGCAGGATAAGGGATGCAGTGTTGCTGCCCGACCGCACCTTCGGGAACTTTACAAGCGGACGGTCCCCACCGGTGGGCTAGAGTACAGCTTGCGGAGTGGGTTATTGACACAGAAAGCTGTATTGCCGGGTCAATTACAGCAGGCGGGAGGCGATAATAAAGCGGGACAACCACAAGCAATATCTGGACGGTCCCCACAGACAATTGCAGGAGCCTTTTCCTACCGTACTAGCAGAAGGGAGAATTTGTGCAGTGCGTGTGCCTAATGGGGCTGCTGGTTTCCAGAGGCTTCTGCAAGTCATTTAAAATGGAGACACAAGTGGCAGAGACACCGGTAATGAACAGTGCAGAGAGGGATCTGGAATAGTTTCTCCAGATGGCGAGGATGGCAGCAGCCAGGCATGGCACTAGCTGGCTACAGAAGGTTGCGACTGAGCTGGAGGGCGGCGTAGCAGTGCCTTCAAGGGACAGGTGCCTGTCCCCATTATTGCTTCCAGCATCCACGGAAGAGCAGGTGCTGCAGGAGCTGATTTCTAAGGGAGAAGAGTAAGCAGTGGGGCCAAGAAAAGAACATTCACAATGCTTATTTGACTTATGGGGGGGGTGCCTGGTTGAAATATGACAGGGGGTATCAAGTTAAAAATGCAGATTTGGCTGGCAACGGATGGCATGGGACAAAGTGGATGTTACAGGTTTCATCGAGAAGATTGTGACAGCGAAGGAAGTGGGGGAGAAGCCTTACTACAGGAAAGAAAAGTGGTCTCATGGGGACAGGAAGAGGTGGCCCTTTCACGGGTGCTCTTCCTGGAACAGCAGGGCCAGCTACCAACAGGGAGAGCAAGTCACAATCGGGAAGTTTGAGCAGGGTTACTGTCCCTTTGGTAAAACTTGCGGATCAGACATGCATGCACCAAATGTGCTGGAGGGCATAGCACAGCATCCTGTGATGGGGGGGAAGAGCTCTAGCTCAAAACCAAAGGAGACACCAAAAGGAAGTTGATCTGCACACACCTTTACTTAACAGCACACTGCCATCACCTATAATCTTGATCAAATTGCTGTCTCTTTCATTCTTACCATAATAGGTCAGATGCGAAATTAATTTGGGAAGGGTTTCGGGAAGGGTTTGTGATCCCCTATTCTGGCCCTGCAGACAACAGAGAGGCGGAGAAACTGAAATCTGCACTAAATCTTCCAGAGGTGATAAAAATACATTGCCAAAGAGCTCCGTTTAGGGAGCAGGTCCTTTTGCAACCCCCCCCATTTAAGAATTTCAAAGTATCACCCCTCGGACTGGTGCCCAAGAAGGAGAAGGGACAATTTTGCCTCCTCCATCACCTATCTTTCCTGGAAGGGGAATCGATAAATGATGGCATCACAGAGGAGAGTTGCAGAGTGACCTGTGCATCCTTTGATGATGAAGTGGAACTAGTGAAGTCCACGGGTCAAGGGGCACTGATGGGTAAGGCAAACATATAATCGGCTTTCAGGCCCTTTCCAATTGAGAAAGGAAGCTACAACTTATTGGGCTTCAATGTAGACAGGCAGTACTAACAGGACAGATGCCTGCCCATGGTCGGCTCAATTTCTTGTGCATACTTTGAAAAAGTTAGCACGTTTTTGGAATTCGCACTGAAAGAGAGGAGCAGAGCGGGGAAGGTGATGCACTACTAGAATGACTTTCTGTTGATCGGTAGAAAATGCACAGGGGAATACACATTAATGGGGCAGTTTGTGGAATTAACAAGGGAACTGGGTGTACCTCTGGCGAAAGGGAAGACAGCTGGCCCTCTCCCGAGAATAACATTCTTTGGGATTGAGGTTGATTCTGTAGAAGGGAAGACCAGGCTGCCAAAAGATAAGGTGTATGACTGAAGAGACACAATCAAGGTATTGAGGGGCAGAAGCAAAGCGACACTGAGGGAGCTATAGTGTTTGGCTGGGAAGCTGAATTTTGCAGGTAGGGTCATACCAGCGGGCAGAGTATTTGCCAGGAGTATTTCGCTTAAGACGTTAGGGCTGCAACATACATATCTACATGTTCGCCTGGGCACAGAAGTAAAAGAGGATTTGAAGAGGTGGGACATGTTCCTGGACAGATTTAACAGTGTACTCCTCTGGAGGGAACAATGGGCAAGTAGCAACAGTATGAGGCTCTATACTGATGCTTCAGGCGCACTCGGGTTTGGGGCAATACTAGGGGAGGATTGGTGTGCACAGGCATGGCCAGCTCGATGGCACGGGGAGGGCGTGACACGAGACAACGTGCTGCTGCAGTTGCTTCCCATTGTGTGGCTTTTCGCCTATGGGAGGCGTCACTGGCTAATAAAAGGGTGATTCTGTGGTCAGAAAACCTGGCAGTGCTGCAGATTATAAATCAAGGGACATCAAGCACCTGGAGAACAATTCCGCAAAGAGTGTTTTGCTGTGATGAAAAGCATGTAGTGGTTTGAACAGTGATTTGTGATAATAAACCTGCCGCCTTTTACGCCAACAAAGAAACAACTGTCTCCATCTGTCTCGGGATACCTGTGGGAATGCAAGGGTACAGGATGGAGATATGCAAATATGTTAGGTGTAATGAGTGGACAAGTGCCCAGGTTATGGATAATATTACAAACAGGTTGCAATGATGCAAGGTACTCATACCTGCCTACATTCCAAAAAGAAAACCCAGAGATCTACGTCACTGCAATGCCCCGTCCATGTGTTCGTAAGACCACGCCCACACGCTCACAATATATTTTATTTTGCCTTATATGTGTGTAATAAACTCCAAGGATTGTAATAAGCACTAAATATGTAAAACATATTAATGGATCCATCATAAATATATAGATTGAAATATGAACAATCTCTCGAACACACTGCACAAGAGCTTTTTTTTTTATCCACAAGCGGCATACGTGTTTGCCATAGCGGAGGCCGAAACGTGTGCCCTTCATTACGGTTAACTCATTTTGAAGGCAAACATGAGCGCATATTGGGAGGCACAGCAAAGAAACGTTTTCTCCTGTCAGATGTGCTGTTAAAAAGTGCCCAAGGAGTTGGACACAGTTACTTGCTGGTATGCCTGGCGGGAAAAAGATCAAAGCAGCAAATCTAGTGAAGACACAAGAATGGCTGGAAAACCCGGAGACTCCGGAATGTTCCCCGGAGACCTGGAGAAAAGTGTGAAAACCCTGAGTCCTGGGCTAAACCCAGAGTTTAGGCAGGTATGAACGTACTGTGTCATATCACTTTATGGCAAGTGTACAATCACATCTACAATTAGCACCCTGCCTTTTAACTATTAACCAGCGTGCATGCAGCAGCTTAGTAAATCAATACGGAGACGGCCTCCAGGACACTTAGTGTTGGGGGTTTGTCCAGACCCCCGATGCGATGCCCGTAAACCCCCAACCTGGCAAGGACCACACCACACACGTCCTTGCTGTTCGGGCTTCCCGTTCGCTCTGCCCGTGTCCGGGATTGCCCCCTTTATTTATGCTGCACGCTGTGGCGTGCAACGTCACGCTGCCGCATGCGCGTCCCTGTAAAAGGGGCAGCGCCACCCTCCTCCTTTTTCAGGAGGAAACACAAAATACTATAATAAAACACACTGCAAACCACACAAAGTTATTAACACAACCGATCAATACAGTTTCCCCACTGGCCCCTTTATTAGCAACCACCCGGGTCCCCTTACTTAACACTCCCCGGACTCCGGTTGATCCGACAACTGTCCCAGAACGTAATCGCTGAGGTAAGCGGGTTTCCCTCACCCAGCCCTCTGGGGGTACCTCCCGCTTACCTCCGGCACGGGTAGTCTTTCCGACAATGCCCCCCAGACAGGGGATTCTGGAGTGCTGGGAGGGCCTCCTCCATCGTCCGGTATCTCCACCAAGTCAGGTTCCAGAGGTGGTTCAGTTCCGAGATCCCCCAGCTTCTTAAAGAAACTGACATTCCTGGTGATGGCAGACCTTCCATCAGAGGCAGTTACCATGGACCCCTCGACGGCCACAACGTCCAACGGCTCCAGCTCATAGGGGAGGGAGAGTTTCCCGTGGGGGTGTCGATTGCGGATGAGCACTTTGTCCCCGGGCTCCAGCCACTGCGGGCGAAGTCCCCTTTGCAATTTCTCTTGCTCGATCCTCACCCGCCGGTCCGCCTCGACCTGTTGGTTGTCAATCACCCCTGGCTCCTTCTCCCCAACCTCGGGAAGCAGACCCTGCGGGCAGCGCCTGAACAGCGCCTCCGCCGGAGCCACGCCTGTGGAAGCTTGCGTGCTGGTGCGGTACACCCGCAGAAACTGATAAAGAGCTCTCTGGAGGGACTGTCCCTGTCCTTGGGCGATCCTGAAGGTCTTGTTGAGTGTCCGCATTAGCCTTTCCGCCTCACCATTCGCCCTGGGCCACAATGGGGTTATCTTCCGGTGTCGCACTCCGCAGCTCTCCCTCAGCTCTGAGAAACTTTCACTCTGGAAGGGCACCCCGTTATTGGAGCACAGCGTGTGGGGGAACCCATGGGCCGCAAACATTTTCTCCATGCCCACCACCACATGTTTGAACGCCACAGACTCCACAAACTCCAC
Organism: Ambystoma mexicanum; assembly: GCF_040938575.1. NCBI lineage: Eukaryota > Metazoa > Chordata > Amphibia > Caudata > Ambystomatidae > Ambystoma > Ambystoma mexicanum. The sequence goes on from NC_090935.1 coordinate 1,412,290,790, forward strand.
TTCCGGATATCTCGAGTACTCGTCGACCATTACCAGGAAGTGGGTGCCCATGGTCGTCGATCCAAAGTCCGCATGGACCACTTCCCAAGGTCGCGTGCCCCGGGGCATCGCCTCAATGGCAGGTTCCCTCTGTAATGGGGATGCCACTTGACACCACACACAGGCCGCTACGAAGTCGTCGACCTTCCGCTCAAGTTCCGGGAACCAAACCTTCAGCCACAGCCTGGCCTTGGTCTTCGCAGCGCCCTGGTGTCCATGGTGAGCTAGACTGATCACGTCCTTCACCTTCGACTGGTGGACTACTATCCGGTCACCTTGGAGCAGCAGGCCTGACGCCGAGAATGACAGTTCCTCCCTGACCTTCCACAGCTGCTCCAGTCCGGTCTTGGCTTCTTGAGTCCTCCCTTCCAAAGATTCTAGCACTGACTTCCACCACCCCTGTTGCATGGAATACTTTAGGATTCAAAAGCATTCATCTTCGGCAGCTGCTGCTTCTAGCTCCGCCAGGGACATGGCGTTGGGAGTGGCCGCCTCCACCACCATTCGCATATGATCATCAGCCTCCTCCGAACAGGTGTCATATTCCACTCCTCCACGCACTCCCGGGTGCCAGGAGAGATAGTCTGCTGCGTTATTGGCCCCAGGTCTATACACCAAGGTGACTCCATACTCCAGAAGAGCGAGCATCCACCTCTCGATCCTCGCCGGTGGCTTTGATGATGACCCTGCCAGAATAGGAAGCAGGGGTTTATGGTCAGTCATGACCGTCACCGGCCGTCCCAGGACATAGAGCCGGAAGTGCTTGCAGCCCCAGAGAACCGCCAGTGCCTCGCGCTCAATCTGTGAATACCTTTGCTCAGTCTCGGACAGCGCCTTGCTGGCATATGCCACTGGCCGGACACCCCCGTCATGATCTATCTGAGTCAGTACGGCGCCCAGGCCAAACGGACTGGCATCCACGATGATCTCCGATGGCAATGCAGAATCGAAAAACGCCATCGTGTCCTCAGCCGCCAGCACACCCTTGATGTCCTCGAACGCCGCCTGTTCAAGTGGGCCCCAGTGCCAGGTGGATTCCTTCTTTGTTAGTGACCTGAGAGGTTCAGACCTGGAGGCAAGGTTTTGAATGAACCGCCCACAGTACGTGACCATACCGAGGAAGCTCCTGACATCGGACACTGACTCGGGCGGCTGCGCCTTCTTGATGTCCTGAACCTCTTGGAGTACGGCGATACCCCTCCCTCTTTGAATACAAATCAGAAGAACTCAATGGAGGGGCACAGGAATTCGCACTTATCCCTGTGAAGGGTGAGTCCCAGTGACTGCAGTCTCTCGAACGTCCTTTCCAGCTTCCTCAGATGATCCACCTCAGTCCTTGCAAACACCAAGATATCATCACTGATGTTTAGTACGCCCTCCAGATCTGGGAGGGCGCCTCTGATGATATTCTGAAAGACTTCCGCTGCCGAGGACACTCCGAAGCTTAGTCTTTTGTAGCGGTATAGTCCCCAGTGGGTGGTGAATGTGGTGATTTACCTCGATTCAGGATGGAGGACCACCTGATGGTAGCCCGCCCAGAGGTCCAGCTTGGAAAAGAAGCGAGCCCCCTGCAGTTCTGCAGTAATGTCATCGATAGTAGGGGTAAGATGCCTCTCCCTCTTAATGGCCTAGTTCCGCAGCCTCATATCTACACAGATGCAGACAGAGTCAGGTTGCTTGGGCTTCCTAGCCACGACAATCGGGGACACCCAGGGGGTCGGGCCCTCTACTTTCTCAATGATGTCGAGGTCCACCAGGTTGTCCAGTTCCTTGTCCACCTGTTCACGGAGATGGAACGGCAACCTGCGGTGTTTCAGGGCGATGGGCTGCACAGAGTCATCAATATGCAACCTCACGGGGTCGCCAGTCATCCGCCCAATCCCGTTGAAGAGAGCGGCATACTTCTCGAGCAGGTCGTTAATGTCCTCGATGTATACCGAGTACGCAAAGCTAACAATTCCAAGAGCCTCAGCGGCGGCACAGCTCAGCAGAGTGTTGTTGCTTACTGGCGTCACATAGAATCGGGCTTTGATCTACGAGCCCTTGTGCTCCACCTTCGCCACAAAGGCCCCATCCAGTGGGATCGGTTCCAGTCCCCCAAATGCAAATATGCGAGCCTTCGGTGTTAGTAGCTTGGGGGGCGAGTTCATGGCATCATAATGTCCCCGGGCCATCACATTGACCGATATCCCCGTATCTACCAGGACCGGGACTGGCGAGTTGTTGACCTCCACCACACACCTCTCCGGTTCTTTCCTCTCAGGATTCCCACGCTGGAGACAAATAAAATGTTCTCTTCCTCTTCCTCCCCTGCCTCCTCCACCTGGGCTTCCTTCTCACCCTGGTCCACCTGAGCTACATTTGGCAGGCGGCTTTGGCGCTGGAACCCAGAACGGGACGGGCCTCTCTGCACCATTACGGGGAGGGCTGCCTTGCACACCCTCGAGAAATGGTCAGGCAGTCCGCACCTACCACATGTCCTCCCCACTGCCGGACACTCAGTTGGGTGAGGAAGATCATACCCACACTTCTGGCACGATTCACCCGCTCTTCCTGCTCTGTCACGGGGGCCTGCCCCAGGTCTTCTGACTCCTCTGCCACCCGCCACATGTCACACACCTCCTCAGACTTGACTGAGTGGGACCCCGCCTCCATCCTGGCTGCCCGAGCCTCCGCCACCTCATGGCACCGGCCCAGCTCAAGGATGCAGGGGAGAGTGAGTCCCGGCTCTCTCCGGACCTGCCTTCTGAGTTTACCCGAGGAGCACGCCTGGATCAGCATATTTCATATCATGTCCTCTGCATCTCCCAATGCACATGCCAGCGTGAGGGGACGCAGGCGTCCATAAAAGGAGTGTCTCATCTTCCTTTTGTTTCGCCGACAGCATCACAAACCTTTCATAGTCTGAGTTGGCTAGAGGCAGAAAGTGAGCCTGGAGGGCAGTCTTAGCTGCGTCATAGGAGCTATCTCCCGGTGGAAGCGCCTCATAAATCTCTTGGACCGAAGGCCCCGCCGAATACAGCATAGTTGGTAGCCTGCTGTCATCATCTGTCACTTGTGCAGCTCTAAAGTACATGTTGAGGCGGTCAACCCACCTCTTCCATCTGTGCCCAATGTTGGATGGCGGGCCCGATACGTCGCACTCAGGGATGGGCTGTAGGGCCGCCTGGGCACGTGCCTAGGCCATGATGGGAGGCCCTTGCTGAGCAATCTGCTGCACCGCCGGCGGCGCCTGAGGCAAAGGTGCTTGCCCACCTGCTTGAACTTGAGGGAGTTGCTGTGGAGCTGCTATCTGTGGCTGCACCGGAGGCACAGGGACCTGACCCCTTGCTGGAGCTAGAGGGACTTGTTGTTGAACCGCTGCTTGTCCGCCGTCTTGGGGGAGCTGTAGGGCTGCTGGGAGCCCACCGTCTTGATCTTCAGAATCACTCATGGGCCTGAGCACACAGGCACCCCCACCTTGAACCTTGGGAGCCGCAACTCAATCGCCCACCACCACAGCACAGTTCTGATGCCCCACCCAGGAAAATAAAAAGTCCAACCTGGGGGAATATGATGATGGTGCAATGCCTCTGACTCCAGGCCGCCTCATGCACTTACACAGCAACTGGACCTGACGAATAACCAGAAGAAGAAACCAAAATGGAGGGTCCACCACTGCAGCAATCCTCACTGATGATGAAGAGGATGAAGAAGAAGCCTCAGCAGCCTGATGATGAAGGGGATGAAGAAGCACCTTAACCCCAGCTGCAGTAGCACCCAGTGGGTGTAGGAGTCCCAAAAATTGAGTCAAGAAAGAGAGCTGGGCTATGCAGGCCCAGCCATTATAGCCCCTCTCCTTGCTTACACTCGACGTAGGAGACCCAAATTTTGAACAAAAATAAAAAATCGGGCATGGGCATGCAGGTATAACTGCCTCCTAGCAGTGTGTACAAAGATTAGGCCTGGATGCCACTCACCGCCCAAACCGGAGCTCAGTGAAGTTCCACGGCCTCATTGACAAAATGGCCGCCAGCCGCGTGTGCGATGCACGGCACAAAACGAAATGTCCGTTGATTCAGTTTCAGGGAAAAGCTTATACAACTTTGTCACCGCCGGGCCCAGGCATCATCATCCACCCGTCGCCACTGTTGGGGGTTTGTCCAGACCCCTCATGCGATGCCCGTAAGCCCCCAACCTGGCAAGGACCACACCACACACATCCTTGCTGTTCGCGCTTCCCGGTCGCTCTGCCCGCGTCCGGGAACGCCCCCTTTATTTATGCTGCACGCGGCGGCGTGCAACGTCACGCTGCCGCATGCGCGTCCCTGTAAAAGGGGCAGCGCCACACTTGTGGACTTAGGATGTCAACAAGCGCAACTGCCATTAAAAAGAGACGAGTGACGGATGGAAAGGGGACAAGGCCTCGCTCATAGGTCACTCACTAGCCAGACATTTTTCATTTCCACCAATCGCGTAAATTAGACTGCTGGCGAAAATCATTTGTTTAAGAAAAAGACAACACCGGGCAGTGAAACTAGATAATGTACACGAGGGCACGTGCTTGCTTGGCACTGTAGAATGACCTCTGTACTAACGTCTTCTGACTGAAGCAGCGTCATCCGACGTTGATGTTCCCTTTTCCTGAGAGGATGGTTTGATTTAGTAAACAGGGATTGTTTTTCAAAAATGTGATATCCGCTCTTGTTACCTTCTTTGTTTTCACAGCTGAATTGTCATAGACTAATCAGTCAGGCATGGCGACAGTTGTTCTCGTGAGAGAAATGTATTTTTAGGCTGTGTGCCTTTGAGTGGCAGGATCCAGCATTCCTACTGTGTGCACAGCTGTGCGGGAAATGCGTCAAGTTGTGCCAAGGATTCGCTGTGCTTCTGTTTGCACTGTAAATGCCATGTTTTTTGTGCAGAGTAAAAGTAAACGTGTAATAAACCTAAAAAAAAAACAAATACGAATACAATTCCCTGTGAGACCCGTTTGCACAGCCGATGCGTGTGCAGTATATTGTGTGCAAGCCACTTAATAATTTCGTATGTGAGTTAAAAAGAATTATGCATGTTAGCAAAATCGAGCAAGAACGGCCAGCGATGATTAGCATACATTATTATATGCTGGCAGAGGAAATGCTCAACCACTCTTGAGTAATGCGGTCATTACTAAATTTAATTCTGAAGAGCAGTCCGCTGGTTTGCATGCTCCCTGTGCAAGAAGGCAGTCTTTCCGATCCCCCCGACTCCATAACTGATATTGAACTCTTTGGAAATGTAATTGAATTCTAGACAAAAAGGCGAGCAGTTGACTTAATCGTAAGACTTCGTGGGCCGTAATGCGAGGGGATCTGAGTTCGAGGGCCGCGATCTACGTCAGGAAGCGTAGTGAGGTGGCTGCTGCTAGCCCAGTCTGCCTTCACATTGTTTATGCAGCTACCGCAGCATTGCCCGGAAGCCAGTCAGAGGAAGGCGGTGCCAAACAGTGTCTGGGGAGTATAGCTCAGGGGTAACGTGCTCGCCTTGGAAGCAAGATGACACGAAAAAACACAGGTCCCCTGGTCCGTGCTTAGCATTAAGCCCGTTCTGAATACCCTATCATATCAAACATGACGTGTCTGGGGTTGGATTCTGGACAATAAACTGAATATGTGAAGGCTGCAACCTGAGGGGAACCTGCTATTCACAGCCTAAATCCAAAACCTTTTGGAGGAAATGGTATTTTCTGGGTTGAAGAAAGTGGTATTTTCAGGGGCTATTGATACAAGGCAGAATATTTCAATTGTGCCTCATGGAAATGGAAGAATTTTGGGGATTGGGCAGTGCACGGCTCTGATACATTCAGGAAATATACTGTATTCTGTCTCAATCTTTGAGTGCAATCTTGTCCAATTCCCCTCCATATGAGATCATCCCCTGGGGATGCCTGGCCATGGGTGATGAAGAATGTGTATGAATCAATAGCCAACCCCCTTCTCTGTAAACTCAGACCGCCCGCAGGGCAAAAGGGCATTGCCTGAATGGCCAGCCCGGTAGGCCAGTGTGGATCAGTGTTCTGGGTTTATGTGGCTAACCTCAATGACTTAGTGCACTGCACAGCTGGTATTTTGTTGTAACCAGTGTGATTGGTACACAATGGCTTAATATTCACCACCGGCCACGCTTTTATACAATAATGTGCCCCGAGGTTCTTCTGAGGGAATTTGCAACGAAAATTCATGAATTTCGACTCGTGAATGTGGGTCACCTTTTGTGTTGCCTATGGTTCTTTTTGTGTCCTAGTTAAGCCCTGCTTACGTGGATCGGCATAGCATACCCTCTGGTTCTGAAATAGGTGCTTGCACTGTGAACTACCAAAAAGAAACCTGTTACGCAGGGTTGGGTAAGGGAGGTATGATATGACATTTATAACACACTTAATACCCAGACATTTCTAAATGTCTGGGTATTAAAACATCTTGTTTCCCAGGCAAGGACATTGCCCCTGAGCTAGCCTCCTTTTTCTGAACCGCGGAAAGATAAAACCCTGAGCTCACCTGGCAAGATTCAAACCAATGTGTCCAAGCACCAGGGCCGGCATTAGGGGCAGCATCGTCCTGGGCGAATTGGCGCCCCCCCACCCACTGCGCACCCCTGGTCAACAGAGGGCAGGGCCAGGATTTGCCCTTCTTTACGACACAGATTTTATGAGTACGGTGCATCAGCACCCTATTGTTATTATATGCGCTCTGCTGCCGCGGGGCATTTAATAACAATGGGGCGCCTGCCACGCCTTCTGCCACTACGCCACTACGCCAGCTCGGGGGAGCCTTTAAAGTCATAAATGTGTCATAGATGGGGCTTGCTGAAACCACCATACATTATATATTGTGGGCCATCTTAATTGGGGGGTAAGGGGATCGCTGTGTTGAGCTTGGTCTCCCCAATATATCACTGCACTGTGCACATGTGAAGGAAATAAAAGGGTCCCAGCTAAAAACGAATTTGGGACCACCTACTTGCTGCTGGTGCTCTGTAATCACATGGAACACTTTACAGACCTGATGCAGCCAAATGGACTCTGAGACATGCCTGTGCAGGCTGTCTTTTATACATATTGTATGTGTTTCTTATGTTATAAGTGCATTTTTTAAGGACTTTATATATTTTTTTTTAATAAATCGCTGTTTAGGAATACATTTTATAGTGTGCAGTGTGTTGCCTCCTTTTTTATAGAAAAAGACTAAACAGCTGTTATACGGGAATGACATACAGATTCCAACCAATCACTAAAAGACTGCACACCAGCATTCCTTTGTGCGTGTTTCCTTGTGTAGTATATTTACTTTAACCATTGTTTTTGGGAGAGCACCACACAGCTGCTACCTTTCCTTATCCAGTCATTACCCTAGAGCGGCCCATCCAGGGTGATCCAGGAACTCAGGTAAGCTAGGAAAAGTGTGCTACCATGCTTACCTACACATGTCACCCCCGCCAAGTGTGAGTAGATCCATCCCCACGCTACATTGGCTTTGGATTTCTGTTCACACTCTCCATTTGGTGTAAATCAGGAGTCTGCAACATTTGGTGGCTCTCCAGGCATTTTGGACTATAACTCTCATCATCGCAAGTCAGCATTGTCAATGGCAAGTTATCATGGAAGATTTCGTCAAAAACATCTGAGGCGTTACAGGTCGCAGATCACTGGTGGAAATCATGCCCTATGTTAATAACTTAGACACACCAACTTTCTATGTTCATCCCCTCCCCAATTCCCTTTGCATCCTCCTGTTGCTCCAGATGGTGTCTGCTGGTGTCAGCTGGGGAAGCAAGAAGCCTGCAGCTGTTCAAACTGCTGTGACTGACCAGGTAGGTGTTGTGCGGTCAGGGGGGGAAGCAATAACTGTATCCCACTAAACTGACTCCCCTCTAATTGTTCTATTGTTCATATTGTAACATATTGAACTGTACTGGCCATTACTCTAGGAAAGTTCACTTTTCCTTTTACATAGCTGTTTGTTTTGAAAATAGGCATTTTTCCGTCTTTTTTAGGAGAGCCAAATCTGTGTGATTCTGCAGTGCTGTTTGTGTTGAACCAGGCCATTTCCCCTCTTTTTAGGAAAGTCAAATCTGGGTGTTTTTACAGTGCTGTTTGTGTTGAAATTAGGCCTTTTTCCTTCTTTTTAGGAAAGTCAAATCTGGGTGTTTTTACAGTATGCCCCCCTCTGTATTCCATCCATAATGCTCCTGCGTTCCCCAGTGGTTGCCTGCTCGTTGCCTCCTGTGTGCCTCCTTCTGTGTGAACACTCCCCTCTGTTGCCTCCAGTGGTGCTCAGCTTTGGGCTGTGCTTCTTTCCTCCCTCACGCACCCTTCTTGCCTCCTCACACCCTACATGTCGCTCTCAATCTCTTCCATCTTCTCTAGCTGCTTCTCTATCTCCTATCCTATCCCTCTTACAAAGTCTGGTAGGGAAAGGTTCAAGAGGGATATCCTGGGCTCCAACCCTGGCCTCACCATTGCTGATACCCACATCAGTGCTTCCTCCTGACAGACCCCAACCAGCATCCTCATTGTCGTTCCCTCTCCAGACCTATCAACCCCTAATAGGGTCTCAACTCTCCCTCCTGTCTCGTCCTCGACCATTAATGGTGACACCCGGTGGGAGGTCCTCTTGGCCTTCTTCCACTCCTCCAATTAATGTCTATCTGAATGGCACTGTCCTCGTCCAGGGCCCTCAGCACAATCTCCTCCTTTTTGATAGGCATCTCCTGCGTCTTATCAACTTCCCTCTTTCTCTCACTACTCTGACTCACAACTCGCTGGCTCCATTGCCACTTCCTCCTTCCTCCGCCTCTCTGGCACCTTCCTCCTCCTCTCTGGCAACTACCCCACCTCCCACTACCACCTCTGCCTACCTCAGCTTGGTGTGCCTCAAGCCTGCACCCCACCCAGGAAGTCTTTCAAATGTGGCAACCTTCTCCACGTTGCTACTCTTAACTATTGCTCTGCTGTCAAACACTTCTCTGATATCTGCCACCTCCTCGAAGTACTTGACCTTGATGCCCTCGCTCTGACTGAGGCATGGTTCACAGCCAGCTCTGTCACAAGTTTTGACACTCTCCTCCCTGATAACTACAAGATCCTCTCTGAGCCCAGGACCAACCGTCCCACAGGTGGAGTAGCTCTGATCTTTCTGGAGTGGGTCCTGGCTTTTGTCATTCCTGTGCAGGCCTACTCCTCTTTTGAATGTCTGGTCTGCAGGCACTTTTTCTCTCCCGGCCTCTCTCTGAATGCGACGACCAACTACAGGCCACCTGGCCAGGTTTCCCTCTTCCTCTCTGAATGGGCTGACCTCTCATTCTCTCTCCTTGCCTCTACCACTCAATCTCTCCTCCTCAGCGACCTCAACATCATGGATGTCATTAAGGGGTCACCAGGGGTTGCAACTGCGACCCCAGCGGTCTCTCTTGCAACCCCTGTGGTCTCCTTCGCTACCCCAAAAACAGTTTCTTTTTCTTTTTTTTTGTTTAAAATTGAGGCTCAGGCGCTGTTGCCAGCAGCATGTGGCTCTTTGTTTCTGGAGTGGCTGGTTTTCTGATGGCTATAGCTGGTGAGATAGCTTAGTGAGTTGACCGCTGGCTGCTGCAATGTGTGTGTGATCTTCAGGTTGCAGGTTCGACTCCCAGCAGGTTCAACTTCGCCGTTCATCCTGCTGAGGTTGATAAATGAGTACCAACACAGGTTGGGTGATATTGTATGTATATTTGTTCTATATAAAGCGCTTAAACGTAAGTGCTACATAATAACATATAATTATCATTTGGCCTTGGACGTCTGCTTGCATTCACAGTGATTTGGTAATATGGGCATATACGCACTGTTATTAATGATTAATGATGGGCCTGTTCATGCACTGTAGTGGAGGGGTTTGAGTGTATTTTCAATGTTTATTTTTTGTTTTCAATTTGTGTTATTGCGATGGGTTTCTCTTGTGGTTTTTTTAGCTTCTGCTCCTGTTTTTCTGTGCTGGCCTGCAGTGCCTGGGGTGCAGTCCTTTGTTTGTGTCTGCCTTTTTCCCAGTCCCAACCTCCCCCTCCCGCCTACCAGCCTGCCCACCTCCCCTGGTTGGTACGTCCACCTGGTCATAACTGACCTTCCCAGGGCAGGCTGCTGCCCGTGCAGCCCCTGAGTCCAAGGGCCCCAATGCAAAGGGCAGCTCCCACAGAGGCGGCCCCAGATTGTGTCTGCAGGTGTCAGCAGGGGAAACCAGTGTAGCCAGCCGTCAACCAGCAGCAACTTCAAAAGTAAGTGTGGGATGAGTGGGGAGTCCTGCTACTCTACATTACCTTACCGTAGAACATAGCTTAACAGGCCAGTATTCACCTGCATCACTCTATTAGTGAACATCCAACACTAGCAATCACCCATTATAAATCTACTTACAAGTATAGGTATCTCAAACCTTCTGTGTCTGCTATAACAGTAAACCTACTGTATTATATTCCATAACCTGCTGCATTTAGGCCTCCTCCCACTATGTTGGACTCTCAAATCTAGGCGCAGCCACCACCTCTATACACTGGTAACACACCATTAACCATTAGTTTGCGTCGCATCCAGATTGATTTGTGAATGTTAGCAAGTTCCACATCTGGATAGATTTGTGACTGTTAGACAGTACCACATTTAGATAGAATTGTGAATGTTGGCAAGTACCACATTTAGATAGAATTGTGAACATTAGCTTGCATCGCATCTAGATAGATTTGTGATTGTTAGCAAGTACCACATCTAGATAGAATTGTGAATGTTAGCAAGTACCACATTTAGATAGAATTGTGAATGTTGGCAAGTACCACATTTAGAAAGAATTGTGAACATTAGCTTGCGTCGCATCTAGATAGATTTGTGAATGTTAGCAAGTACCACATCTATATAGATTTATAGATGTTAGCAAGTGCCACCTTTAGATAGAATTGTGAACATTAGTTTGCGTCACATCATGATAGATTTGTGATTGTCAGCAAGAGCAAGTACCACATCTAGATAGATTTGTGAATGTTAGCTTGCATCGCATCTAGATAGATTTGTGAATGTTAGCAAGTACCACATCTATATAGATTTATAGATGTTAGCAAGTGCCACCTTTAGATAGAATTGTGAACATTAGTTTGCGTCACATCATGATAGATTTGTGATTGTCAGCAAGAGCAAGTACCACATTTAGAAAGAATTGTGAACATTAGCTTGCATCGCATCTAGATAGATTTGTGAATGTTAGCAAGTACCACATCTAGATAGATTTATGGATGTTAGCAAGTACCAGCTTTAGATAGAATTGTGAACATTAATTTGCGTCACATCTTGATAGATTTGTGATTGTTAGCAAGAGCAAGTACCACATCTAGATAGATTTGTGAATGTTAGCAAGTACCACATTTAGATAGAATTCTGAACATTAGCTTGCGTCTCATATAGATAGATTTGTGATTGTTAGCAAGAGCAAGTACAACATCTAGATATATTTGTGGATGTTAGCAAGTACCACATCTAGATAGATTTGTGAATGTTAGGGAGTACAACATCTAGATAGATTTGTGAATGCTAGCAAGTTCCACACTTAGATAGAATTGTGAATGTTATCAAGTGCCTCATTTAGATAGTCTCATGAACACTAGTCTGCGCCGAACAAGATAGAACGGTCAACAAAGCAATGGCCTCACCGAGATAGAATTGTGAACATTTGCCGGCGCCGCAACTAGACAGGATTATACATGTTAGTAAGTGCTACACTTAGAACTGTGAGTGTTAACAATACCACATTTAGATAGAACTGGAACATTAGCCTGCACCGGAACCAGATAGAAAGATGAATTTAAGCGACGATCACACCTGACAGAACTGTAAACACTAGCCTGCATCACATCCAGACAAGACTGTACATTTCTGCAAGTGCCACATTTAGATTGAAGAGGGAATATTAGCCTGTAGGCATGGTGTTGTGTTTCCATTGTCCCTTCCCCTATCGTAGGGTGCTTTGAAGCACATTGTGTATGGGTGCTGCATAGATGAACTATCATTTCATATCAATATACTTACTCTCTACTCTACACCATCACACAACTAGGGTTCAGCTATACCCCTCGAATAATTCGATCTTGCTGCTAACATACAAACACTATCCCATGAACACCTCATCATTCTAATAAAACACAGCTATACCCCACGACAAACCGGCCTATCTGCACACATAAGCGTCTCAAAGGCCTAACGCAGCCAGAACCCAGTCTTGGTGTCCACCCGCCAGACTGCATACATTGAACCAATGTCAATAACACCACATCTAATGCTAGGATGCAGCTACCAATTACATCAGCTGCACACTTGCCTGGTGCACCCAAGCACCCTTCAACACCCTACTCTCTCAACTGACCTGGACTGCGGTCCCCAAGGGGGCGTTCAACCTACCAGCGCTTTGAGGTCATACCAATGATATATAGAGTGCTATATAGGGTGATCCATTATTGTGTGAAATGTATATCACTTTACAGTGATATTGTAACCATATTTTTCGTAGTGTATTCAGAAAGAATGCTCTGTGATGCCACTTTCTGTTTTGTCAGTGAAAGGTCGTGTTCCATCACTTCCTGTGATGTCACTTCGGGGTGGGGTCTATTGACATTACTTCCTGCGATGTCATCTAAGGTCGAGGGTCGTGTGATGTCACTTCCGCTATCCCTGGCATTTTGGTGAAATGACGTCCCTGCTCAACATCCACTTGGATGATTCTAATCCCTCCTCTGGGCTCTTCCGCAACCTCTGCAACACTCTCTCTCCACTCTACCCTCTAGTCCAACACATTCAGCGGGACACACTTTGGATGTTCTCATCTCCTCAGATTCCCTCCTCTCTAACCCTCTTACCACTCCTCTCTCTTGAACTGACCACTTTCTGCTTTCTTCTCAACTGAAACCCTCTGTCCCTCAGGCAAAGCCCTCCCCAGCACTGCCACCTACTTTCTCTGTCATTTGACCCATGAAACGTGTGTCAGTGGATGCCTTTGCCTCTACTTTCTCTGTGCCCCCTACTCATGCGGCTCACTCCCACTCTGACACAGCCCTCTCTAACATGCATCTTTCTATCTACAACACTCCGGACATCCTTGCCCCTGTCATGAGAATCCATATGCAGCCTACCTCCAGGTGCAACTCTTGGTATGACTCGGAGCTCGCCACCCTGAAACGCAAGTGCAGGGTGGCAGAGAGGAAGTGGAGGGCTTCAGGTGCATACACTAACAAACTGGACTGCCACCTCCTCCAAAGGCAATACAGACGCTCTGTCCTGTCCAAGAAGAGAATCCACATGCAAGCCCACATCTCTGCAGCCTCTAACAACACGGCAGAACTCTTTAAAATCTGCAAGGAACTGGCCAATTCTTTTGCAGTCTCCACCTCTCCTGTTCCCTCTCAGGCCCTCTGTATGGCTCTGGTTTCTCACTTCACCACTAAACTCAGGACATCCTGTTCTCGCTCTCCTCTTCCTCTCCCTCTTCCTCTCCTTCTATCTCTCTCAGCACCCCACTCTTGTCACCTCTCCCTCTCCTCCTCCTCCTTTCTCCTCTTTCTCTCTCACAACACCTGACAATGCCTCTAGATAAGGCAGATCTATGAAAGTGTCATCCAAACAGGTACTTCTTTGCTCCCCCAGAACCATCAAGGACCACATTGACACCCTCGCTCCAGCAATGGCTGATTTCTGTAATCACTCTTTTGCAACTGATCCTTCCCCTCTCCGCTCAAGCTCTCCCTTGGGCACCCACTCCTAAAAAAGCCTTTGGGCGATCCTACATGTCTGGCAAACTATCACCGATCTCTATCACTCTTTTCCTCAGCAAACTCCTGGAAAATCTGGCCTTCTCCCAGCTTACTCTCCACACTGAATCTGTTTGTAGTCTCCATGACCATCAGTCTGGCTTCATAGCAACCAGAAGCACGGAATCTGCTCTCCTGAACGCCTGTGAAGATCTGCTCCTACTTTGACTCCAGCCTTCCTCCTTTGCTCATCCTCCTTGAACATTCCTCTGCTTTTGACACAATCAATCACTTCATCCTGATCAATCAACTGTGTAAAAACCTGGGCATCACAGATCAGGACCTGGAGTGGTTGACCTCCTTCCTCCTGGACCGACACTCCCAGGTCCAACTTGGGTCCTTTCTCTCCACCACCTCCCTGTCCACACGTGGTGTCTCCCAGGGCTATATCTTCTCACCCTGGCTCTTCAATGTCTACTTGGCCCCTTTGGCCCTCCTGATCTCTACCTTCTCCTCTAACTTCCAGTGCTATGAGGATGGCACTCTGCTCTCTTTCAGGCTCCTCTCAGCCTCCTCTCCTCTCATCCCTGACTGTCTATACACGATTCAGGATTGGTGCACCTCCAACGATCTCTGCCTTAATGCCAGTAAGCCAGTGATCTTTCTCATTGGGTCCCCCTGCTCCTGCTTTCCCTCTCTCACTCTGTCTGCCCTCCTTGGGCCCTCTTGCTTCGCCTTCCTGTGTGGCAGAAATCCTTGGTTTCATCTTCGACTCCACTCTCTCCTTCCCTCCTCACATCACAGACCTTGCCAAGAAGGCCCACTACCAGCTGAACCTCCTCAGAGGTACTCTTCCTTTTCTCACTTCCCCACAGAAGCTCACTGTCTCCAGAGCCCTGGTTCTCTCTAGGCTGGACAACTGCAACAGCCTCTTTCTCAACCTTCCTTCCACTACTCTCCGCCCTCTGCAACTAATCCAGAACAGGACTGCAAGACTTATCCTTGCCCTTAAACCCAGGGACTGTATCTCTCCAGCCCTGAAATCTCTACACTACCTCCCAGTGGCTGCAAGGATCAAGTTCAAGACCCTAAGCATCCTCCATAAGGCCTACACTACATTCGTTCTCGCTTCCAAAATACCTTCCTTCTCGAGCCCTTCACTCAGCTAGCTCCACCTCCCTGAGGGTCATATGCTTCTCCAGTTGAAGAGTGGGAGTAGATCTGTCTCCTCTGTAGGCTCCTCCCTCTGGAATGGCCTTCCTGCCCCTCTCTAATGTGAGCCGGACCATCTGAAGTTCTGGAAGCAGCTCAAGACCTTCCTTTTCTCCTCTGCTTTTTAACTCTCCCTCCCCTACTGATCTTCATGTCTGCTGCACCGACTGAATGCTCGGTTCCCTCAGAGTCTCGCTGGATACCAGGTTCCTCCATGATCAGTCTTCCTTGCACTGCCTCCGGGCCTACTGCCCACTTAGGGGCTGTAACTGTAACCTCTAAAGTCCCCTACCTCCCTGCACTTACCCAGAGGTGCGCTGCCCTGGCTGCACTTACTCAGGGCAATGTTGCCCTGATTGTACTTCCCCCACTCTCGTCCCTCTGCACTTTGCGTTGCTGCACTTGCATGATCTGAATGACACAAGGCCTATTAAGATCGTTTGTCTTGTCCTCCCTCTGTCTTCCCCATCCCATGTCTTGTTGCGCCTAGAAACACTTGTGTACATATGTGTTATAAATGACCTATCATATCATATCATTCTTTGCCTTTCCCTGCCATTGATGCTTTTGCTGATGTGCAATTACCACATATAACATTTTGCTTTTCCTGCTGCTCGGAATTATGCAGTGTTGCATTCTGGTCACGCTGTGCCTGACCTCGTTGTTCCTGCGAGGCTTCTCACTGTTATCCCTCAGCACCTCAGTGTGCAGTTCTGGCACGAGCCTACAGCTGAGGTGCAGGAGGTCAGATGCTCTAAGTAACTTTCACATCATGTTGGGCAGATCATTTAGACCCACCTGACAAGTAGATGTTTTGTTTTCTAATTAGCAATTATTAGCAGCGTGTATTTGTCCGATAACGAAATGTCCAACCGTCACCACTCCTTAAACCTTGCATTAACACGAAGGGGTGTTGCTGTCTCAAAACAAAATTCATCATTGCTACCTAACCCTGCCTTTAAACAAAAGGTATTTTAGTCCCAAAAACGGAATTCCCAACTGGTATCACTTACCAAAACCTGCCTTTAAACTAAAGAGTTTTTGTCCAACAATGAATTTCCTAATTGTCACCACTCCTTAAACATTGTTTTAGACAGGGGGTGCCCTTGGTTCAAAATGAAATTCCCAAACTGTCCCCACTCCCAGGGCCTGCCCTTTTGAGCAGAGGGGTGCTGCATGTAACTAATGCCTGGTTTTTCGGTGTTCGGGGAGGGAAGCGCTCTGAAAAAGTGAAACCAAGTGTAATTCTCAATTGAAAAATATACACTCCTTCCTGAGAGTAAGTGAGCCTGATAGCAGATCTATTTTGCACTTCTTTTGCGGTGAAAAAAGAAAGGTCCTATCCATCCAAAGGATACTCAAAAATCTGTATGATTGCAAACTGCTAGCATTTTCAAGTGTTCTGGGAAACTCTGTGTATCAAGCACTGCGTGTGTAATTTTGATCTTTGTGAAAAACAAAACTGCTTTGTTTTCAATCTACATTTTATCAAGTATCTCTTTAGTAAAAAAAAAAGGAAGAAGTGCTTTTGTGCTGAAGCTTTGTTTTGTGCCACAGAGAAGGTGACATGTGTAACAATTAAAGGAAATTAATTGAACATTTACTTTAAATAAATACATATTCCCTTTATACCCCATCCTGGATCTTGGCTCATTGCTGGCACAAGGGAAGGGATCTATGTGGCTCTATATGAGTCATAGATAGGGCTTGCTGAACCCACCATAAATTATATTTCGTGGGCCATCTTAATTGGGGGGAAAGGGCTCCCTGTGTTGAGCTTGGTCTCCCCAATATATCATTACACTGTGCACATGTGAAGGAAATAAAAAAGGAAATACAAGGATCCCAGCTAAAAAGGAATTTGGGCCCCCCTACTTGCTGCGGCTGCGCTGAAATCACCAGGAACAGTTTACAGACCTGCTGCAGCCACATGGACTCTGAGACATGCCTGTGCAGGCTGTCTTTTTTACATATTGTATGTGTTTCTTATGTTATAAAGTGCATTTTCTAAGGACTGTATATATTTTTTTATAAGTCGTTGTTTAGGAATACATTTTATAGTGTGCAGTGTGTTACCTCCTTTTTTTATAGAAAAAGGCTAAACAACTGTCATACAGGTCTGACATACAGATTCCAACCAATCACTAAAAGACTGCGCACCAGCATTCCTTTGTGCGTGTTTCCTTGTGTAGTATATTTACTTTAACCAGTGTTTCTGGGAGAACATCACACAGCTGCTACGTTTCCTTATTCAGTCCTTACCCTAGAGCGGCCCACCCAGGATGATCCAGAAACTCAGGTATGCTAGGAAAAGTATGCTACCATGCTTACCTATACATGTCACCCCCGCCAAGTGTGAGCAGAGCCATCCCCACGCTACATTGTCTTTGGATTTCTGTTCACACTCTCACAGGTTAAACCATTTGGTGTAAATCCGGAGTCTGCAACATTTGGCACTCCAGGCATTTCGGACTATAACTCCCATCATCGCAAGTCAGCATTGTCAATGGCAAGTTATCATGGGAGATTTCGTCAAAAACATCTGAGGAGTTGCAGGTCTCAGATCACTGGTGTAAATCATGCCCTATGTTAATAACTCAGACACACCAACTTTCTTTGTTCATCCCCTTCACCCAATTCCCTTTGCATCCCCCTGTGGCGAAGGACGCCAGGCTAAGGACAGTTCCCCTGAACCAGCTCCATATGGTGTCTGCTGGTGTCAGCAGAGGAAGCAAGAAGCCTACAGCCGTTCAACCTGTTGCGATTGACTAGGTAGGGTTGTGCGGTCGGGGAGGCAGCAATCACTCGACCCCACTAAACTGACTCCCCCTCTAATTGCTCTATTGTTCATATTGTAACATATTGAACTGGCCATCTCTCTAGGAAAGTTCACTTTTCCTTTTACATTGCTGTTTGTTTCGAAAATAGGCATGTTTCCCTCTTTTTTAGGAAAGCCAAATCTGGGTGTGTTTGCAGTGATGTTTGTGTTGAAACTAGGCCCTTTTCCTTCTTTTTAGGAAAGTCAAATCTGGGTGTTTTTACAGTACGCCCCCCTCTGTCTTCCATCCATACTGCTCCTGCGTTCCCCAGTGGTTGCCTGCTCGTTGCCTCATGTGTGCCTCCTTCTGTGTGAACGCTCCCTTCTGTTGCCTCCAGTGGTGCTCAGCTTTGGGCTGTGCTTCTTTTCTCCCTCACGCTCCATTCCTGCCTCCTCACACCCTCCATGGTGCTCTCAATCTCTTCCATCTTCTATAGCTGCTTCTCTATCTCCTATCCTATCCATCTTACAAAGTCTGGTAGGGAAAGGTTCAAGAGGGATATCCTGGGCTCCAACCCTGGCCTCACCATTGCTGATACCCACATCAGTGCTTCCTCCTGACAGACCCCAACCAACATCCTCATTGTCGTTCCCTCTCCAGACCTATGGACCCCTCATAGGGTCTCAACTCTCCCTCCTGTCTCTTCCTCGACCATTAATGGTGTCACCTGGTAGGAGGACTCCTTCCACTCCTCCAAGACCATCATTGAATGTCGAATATAGAATCTCCAAGACCATCATTAATGTCTATCTGAATGGCACCGTCCTGGTCCAGGGCCCTCAGCCCAATCTCCTCCTTTTTGATAGGCATCTCCCGCGTCTTATCAACTTCCCTCTTTCTTTCGCTACTCTGACTCACAACTCCCTGGCTCCTTTGCCACCTCCTCCTTCCTCTGCCTCTCTAGCACATTCCTCCTTCTCTCTGGCAACTATACCACCACCCACTACTACCTCTGCCTACCTCAGCTGGGTGTGCCTCAAGCCTGCACCCCACCCAGGAAGTCTTTCAAATGTGCCAACCGGTTTACAGTGACATTTTCGAATGTCACATTTTCGAATGCCTTTTTCTCGAATGAAAAATGCCGGAACAAAAATGTCGAATTTTATTTATTTATTTATTTATTTTAATGGGGGGGGTTCCCCCCACCCCTGTTTTTTTTTATTTACCCTTTTGTTTACTAACTAAACCAAAAAAAATATATGAAATAAAAAAAATAATATTCAGATTGTTTTGGGGGAATTCTTTTTTCGACATCAAGGCATTCAAAAATGTGCATTGGAAATTTTAACTGGATACCGTGGCATCCTGCTCCACGTTGCTACTCTTAACTCTTGCTCTGCTGTCAAACACTTCTCTGACATCTGTCACCTCCTCGAAGAATTTGTCCTTGATGTCCTCGCTCTGACTGAGACATGGTTAACAGCCAGCTCTGTCACAAGTTTTGACACTCTCCTCTCTGATGACTACAAGATCCTCTCTGAGCGAAGGACCAACCGTCCCAGAATGTGGAGTAGCTCTGATCTTTCTGGAGTGGGTCCTGGCTTTTGTCATTCCTATGCAGGCCTACTCCTCTTTCTCTCCCGGCCTCTCTCTGAATGTGGCCACCATCCACAGGCCACCTGGCCAGGTTTCCCTCTTCCTCTCTGAATGGGCTGTCCTCTCCTCCTCTCTCCTTGTCTCTACCTCTTAACCTCTCCTCCTCAGTGACCTCAACATCATAGATGTCATTTAGGGGTCAGCAGGGGTTGCAAATGCCTTATCATACCTTGCTACCCATTTGGTCTTTTTTGCTACCCCAAAAAATAAAGTTACAAAAAAAGGTTTTTTTTCTTTCTTTTTTTAACATTGAGGCTCATGCGCTGTGGCTCTTTGTTTCTGGAGTGGCTTGTTTTCTGTTGGCTATAGCCGGTGAGATAGCTTAGTTGGTTTGGCGCTGGCTGCTGCAATGTGTGTGTGATCTGCAGGTTGCAGGTTCAACTCCCAGCAAGGTCAACTCAGCCGTTCATCCTGCTGGGGTTGATAAATGAGTACCAACACAGGTTGGGTGATATTGTATGTATATTTGTTCTATATGAAGCGCTTAAGCGTAAGTGCTGCATAATAACACATCATTATCATTTGGCCTTGGACGTCTGCTTACATTCACAGTGATTTGGTAATATGGGCATATACGCACTGATATTAATAATATACGATGGGCCTGTTTCATGTACTGTAGTGGAGGGGTTTGAGTGTATTTTTAATACGTTTTTTGTTCAATTTGTGCTATTGTGATGGGTTTCTCTTGTGTTTTTATAGTGTCTGACCCTGTTTATCTGTCATGGCCTGCATGTAGAGTGTGCAGTACCTGGGGTACAGTCCTTTGTTTGTGTCTGGCTTTTTCCCAGTCTCGCCCTCCCCTCTTGCAATAGGCTGGAGTAGTCAGGTGTGTCCCAACCTTGCTCCCAGCAGACATTTTACACTTGCCTTGTGGATTGCAATCTCGAAGGATCTGGTAGGGAACCACTTGGGAAACTGCTTTAGGGGCTGTTTGATGCTCAGTGAGAAGTTGTTCACTGATTGTAATCCACTTTTCCGCCTGTTTCATGTACTAGAATGGAGGGGTTTGAGTGTATTTTCAATCGTTTTTTTGTTCAATTTGTGCTATTGTGATGGGTTTCTCTTGTGTTTTTGTAGCTCTTCTGACCCTATTTGTCTGTGCTGGCCTGCATGTTGAGTGTGCAGTGCCTGGGATGCAGTCCTTTGTTTGTGTCTGGCATTTTCCCAGTCCCGCCCTCCCCTTCCCGCCTATCAGCCAGCCCACCTCCCCCGATTGGTACATCCACCTGGTCATAACTGACCTTCCCAGGGTAGCCCTCTGCCTTTGCAGCCCCTGCGGCCAAGGGCCCCAAGGCAAAGGGCAGCTCCCACAGAGGCAGCTCCAGATTGTGTCTGCAGGTGTCAGCAGGGGAAGGCAGTGTAGCCAGCTGTCAACTAGCAGCAACCTCCAAAGTAAGTGTGGCATGGGTGGGGAGTCCTGCCACTCTACATTACCTTACAGTAGAACATAGCTTAACAGGCCAGTATTCACCTGCATCACTCTATTAGTGAACATCCAACGCTAGCAATCGCCCATTATAAATCTACTCACAAGTATAGGTATATCACACCTGCCGTGTCTGCTATAATAGTAAACCTACTGTATTATATTCCATAACCTGCTGCACTTAGGACTCCTCCCACTATGTTGGACTCTGAAATCTAGGCAAAGCCACCACCTCTATAGACGGGTAACACACCATTAGCTTGCGTCGCATCCAGATAGATTTGTGAATGTTAGCAAGTTCCACATCTGGATAGATTTGTGACTGTTAGAAAGTACCACATTTAGATAGAATTGTGAATGTTGGCATGTACCACATTTAAATATAATTGTGAACATTAGCTTGCATTGCATCTAGACATGATTGTGAATGCGGGCTTGCGTCACATCTAGAAAGATTTGTGAATGCTAGCAAGTACCACATTTAGATAGTTTTGTGAATGTTAGCAAGTTCCACATTTAGAAAGATTTGTGATTGTTAGCAAGTTCCACACTTAGATAGAATTGTGAATGTTAGCAAGTGCCTCATTTAGATAATATCGTGAACACTAGTCTGCGCCAAACAAGATAGAATGGTCAACAATAGCAATGGCCACACCGATAGATAGAAAAGTGAATGTTAAAAATACCACATTTAGATAGAACTGTGAACATTAGCCTACGCCGGAACCAGATAGAATCATGAATGTAAGAGACAGCCTCACCTGATAGAACTGTAAACACTAGCCTGCATCACATCCAGACAAGACTGTAAATGTCTGTAAGTTCCACATTTAGATTGAAGAGGGAATATTAGCCTGTAGGCATGGTTTTGTGTTTCCATTGTCCCCTCCTCCCCTATCGTAGGGCGCTTTGAAGCACATTGTGTATGGGTGCTGTATAGATGAACTATCATTTCATATAAATATACTTACTCTCTACTCTACAGCATCACACAAATAGGGTTCAGCTATACCCCTCGAATAATTCGACTTTGCTGCTCACATACAAACACTATCCCATGAACACCTCATCATTCTAAAAAAATGCAGCTATATCCCATGACAAACCGGCCTAGCTGCACACATTAGCGTCTCACAGGCCTAACGCAGCCAGATCCCAGACTTGGTGTCCACCCACCAGAATGAATACATTGAACAAATATCAATACCATCACACCTAATGCTAGGATGCAGCAACCAAATACATCAGCTGCACACTTAACTGGTGCACCCAAGCACTCTTTGACACCCTACTCTCTCAACTGACCAGGACTGCGGTCCCCAAGGGCGTTCAACCTAACAGCACAATGATATATAGAGCGCTACATAAATGCCAAATAACATAACATAACATAGGGTGATCCATTCTTGTATGAAAAGTATATCATTTTACAGGGATATCGTAACCATATTTTTTATAGTGTACTCAGAAACAATGCTCTGTGATGCCACTTCCTTTTTTGTCGATGGGTGTAAAGTCGTGTTCCATTGCTTCCTGTGATGTCACTTTGGGGTGGAGTCTAATAACATCACTTCCTGCAATGTCATCAGAGGTCAGGGGTCGTGTGATGTCACTTCCGCTACCCCTGGCATTTTGGTGAAATGACGTCCCTGCTCAACATCCACCTGGATGATTCTCATCCCTCCTCTGGGCTCTTCCGCAACCTCTGCGACAATCTCTCTCTCCATTCTACCCTCTGGTCCGACACATTCGGCCGGACACACCTTGGATGTTCTCATCACCTCAGACCTCCCCCTCTCTAACCCTCTCACCAGTCCTCTCTCTTGGACTGACCACTTTCTGCTTTCCTCTCAACTGAAACCCTCTGTCCCTCAGGCAAAGCCCTCCCGAGCACTGCCACCTATTTTCTCTGTCATTTGACCCATGAAGCATGTGTCAGTGGATGCCTTTGCCTCTACTTTCTCTGTGCCCCCTACTTCTTCGGCTCACTCCCATTCTGACACAGCCCTCTCAAACCTGCATCTTTCTATTTAAAACACTCTGGACATCCTTGCCCCTGTCATGAGAATCCATCTGCAACCTACTTCCAAGTGCAACTCTTGGTATGACTCTGAGCTCGCCACCCTGAAACGCAAGTGCAGGGCGGCTGAGAGGAAGTGGAGGGCTTTGGGCACATACACTAACAAACTGGCCTGCCACCTTCTCCAAAGGCAATACAGACGCTCTCTCCTGTCCAAGAAGAGAATCCACATGCAAGCCCACATCTCTGCAGCCTCTAACAACACGGCAGAACTCTTTAAAATCTACAAGGAGCTGGCCAATTCTTTTGCAGTCTCCACCTCTCCTGTTCCCTCTCAGGCCCTCTGTATGGCTCTGGTTTCTCACTTCACCACTAAAACTCAGGACATCCTGTCCTCGCTCTTCTCTTCCTCTCTCTCCTCTTCCTCTCTCTCCTCTTCCTCTCCCTCTTCGTCTCCCTCTACCTCTCTCGGTCCCGCTCTTGTCACCTCTCTCTCTCCTCCGCCTTTTTCCTCTTTCTCTCTGACAACACCTGACAATGTCTCTACACAAGTCCGATCTATGAAAGTGTCATCCAAACAGGTACTTCTTTGGCCCAAATTGACACCCTCGCTCCAGCAATGGCTGATTTCTGCAATCACTCTTTTGCTACTGGTTCCTTCCCCTCTCCCCTCAAACTCCCCCTTGGGCAGCCTCTCCTAAAAAAGCCTTTGGCTGATCCTACCTGTCTGGCAAACTATCACTCCTTCCCTCAGCAAACTCCTGGAAAAGTTGGCCTTCTCCTAGCTTACTCTCCACACTGAATCTGTTGGTAGTCTCCATGACCATCAGTCTGGCTTCCTAGCAGCCACAGGCACGGAATCTGCTCTCAAGAACACCTGTGAAGATGTGCTCTTTCTTTAACTCCAGCCTTCTTTCTTTGTTCATCCTCCTTGAACTGTCCTCTGCTTTTGACACAGCCAGTCACTTCATCCTGATCAATCAACTGTGTGAAAACCTGGGCATCACAGATCAGGCCCTGGAGTGGTTGACCTCCTTCCTCCTGGACCGACCCTCCCAGGTCCAACTTGGGTCCTTTCTCTCCACCACCTCTCTCTCCACATGTGGTGTCTCCCAGGGCTATATCCTCTCACCCTGGCTCTTCAATGTCTACTTCGCCTCTTTGGCCCGCCTGATCTCTACCTTCTCCTCTAACTTCCAGTGCTATGTGGATGGCACTCTGCTCTCTTTCAGGTTCCTCTCACCCTCCTCTCCTCTCTCAATCATCCCTGACTGTCTATGCACGATTCAGGATTGGTGCGCCTTCAACGATCTCTGCCTTAATGCCTGTAAACCAGAGATCTTTCTCAATGGGTCCCCTGCTCCTGCTTTCTGTCATGATCTCTGCTTCCAAAAGGTTAGGGTTTTCCCAACTCCCTTGGAAGCAGATCCATAACCCAGGTTCCGAGGGCCAACCAGTCCCAATTGGGACCTTTTGGACCCAGTCCTGGCGCCAGTGGCACCAGGCTCATAGATATGCCCAGTCCCAGCGCTGGAAGCGCCGGGCTCATAATGCTTGGGTGGACTTACCTGCAGCAGACCATGCTGCTTACTTGCCTGCCAGTTGAGCCTCTGATCCTCTTCTGTTTGGAACTACTTTTCCTGTTGGGTGGGGCAGGAGCCACTCCCTAGATTCAGAACACTGGAACTCTTCTGGAAAGCAGGAACTCTTTTCTTTCCTAGGCGTGGCTGTGGAAGGAGACACCTAAGCACTACTGGAAGCTATTTAAACCACACCCGGTGGATGAATCTTGCTTTGCGTTATTCTGCATCCTCTGCAGCAGAACGCTCATCGTGTCTTCTGCATCGGATCCTGGGCCTAAGGAAAAAGGCTTACCATCCTGAATCCAGTTTTCAGCAACACCTATAAAGACAAGAAAGAACAGGTTAGCATTCCGGCATATGAAAGACAAAGGCTTACCTACTCTTCGTGCGCTCCGGAGGTCTTCACACTGCATTCCGGCATCTGAAAGACAAAAGCTTACCAACTCTTCGCACGCTCCGGAGGCCTTCCGCGCTACATCCTGCATCTGAAAGACAAAACAAGGTGCGTTTAAAGACATTGGGGAACTTTAATACTCACGTGCCATTACTCCTTTCCACATCTAACCCAGTGGGTATTCCGGCACCCTGCAGCCGCTCCGAACTCGTACCTGCAAAATAAAAGACAGTTAGAGCGCATCGTGAAGCAGGCAACAAGCGCTTACTTACGTGCTTCCAGGCGCTTCTATTCATCACACGGACTCCATCTTCAACTCACTTCAGCCCGTCATCCGGCATCGCCGGAACCCTGCAAAACAAGAGACATCATTACTAAAGACTTTAAAGACAATAGAATTACTCGAAAACTTACCGTTCGTGCAGTAAACAACGGACAGCAGTCCTCTGAAGTCAAGAGGCCTGCGCTACCTATCCAGTGAAGAAACTGGTTACAGCACCCTGCCCCGAAGCAGATGGAGAGCTCGGCATTCACTTACCTAAGGTGAGAGCGTTAACCTTTGGGGGTCTACTGGAGAGCAAAACAGGAAAGAGATAGGGACACCCCAATAACCCCAGTTCATTAATCCCATATTTTCTATCTGCAGACATCTTACTCTTGAAGTCAGGCATACAGTGCACAGAGGTCCAGCCCAAAGAGCCAACCGGGTGCTACACATCACCTTTGAAAATACGGTAGTCGCCCAGTCAAGACCGGCGCCTCTGCGAGAATCAGGTGAGCGTTACACTTTCCCTCTCTCACTCTGTCTGCCCTCCTTGGGCCCTCTTCCTTCGCCTTCCTGTGTGGCATAAAACCTTGATGTCAACTTCGACTCCACTCTCTCCTTCTCTACTCACATTACAGACCTTGCCAAGAAGTCCCACTACCAGCTGCACCTCCTCAGATGTACTCTTCCTTTTCTCACTTTCCCCCAGAAGCTCCCTGTCTCCAGAGCCCTGCTTCTCTCTAGGCTGGACAACTGCAACAGCCTCTTTCTCAGCCTGCCTTCCACTACTCTCCGCCCTCTGCAAATAATACAGAACAGGGTTGCAAGACTTATTCTCGGCCTTAAGCCCAGGGACTGTATCTCTCCAGCCCTGATATCTCTACACTGGCTCCCAGTGGCTGCAAGGATCAAGTTCAAGACCCTCTGCATTGTCCATAAGGCCTCTACTACATCCAACTCTCATTTCCAAAATATCTTCCTTCTCAAGACCTTGGCACAGCTATCACCAACTCCCTGAGTGTCAGATGCTTCTCCAGGCAGAGAGTGGGGGGTAGATCTGTCTCCTCTGCAGGTGCCTACCTCTAGAATGGCCTCCCTGCCCCTCTCAAACTTGAGCCGGACCACTGGAAGTTCTGGAAGCAGCTGAAGACCTTCCTTTTCTCCTCTGATTTCTAACTTTCCCTCCCCTACTGACCTTCTTGTCTGCTGCACCGACTGATTGCTCGGTTCTCTCAGCGTCTCGCTGGGTACCAGGCTCCTCTTTGATCATTCTCCCCTGCACTGCCTCCGGGCCTACCGCCCACTTAGGGGCTGTAACTGTAACCTCTAAAGTCCCCTTACTCCTTGTACTTACACAGAGCTGCGCTGCCTGCACTTACTCAGGGCAATGTTGCCCTGACTGCACTTCTGTCACTCCCTTCCCTCTGCACTTTGCGTTGCTGCACTTGCACGAGCTGAATGACACAAGGTCTAGTAAGATTGTTTGTCTTGTCCTCCCTCTGTCCCCCCCATGTCTTGTCGCACCTAGAAACACTTGTGTATATGCGTGTTATAAATGACCTATCATATCATATCATTCTTTGCCTTTCCCTGCCATTGATGCTTTTGCTGATGTGCAATTACCAAATATAACATTTTGCTTTTCCTGCTGCTCGGAATTATGCAGTGTTGTATTCTGGTCACGCTGTGCCTGACCTCGTTGTTCCTGCAAGGCTTCTCACTGTTATCCCTCAGCACCTCAGTGTGCAGTTCTGGCACGAGCCTACAGCTGAGGTGCAGGAGGTCAGATGCTCTAAGTAACTTTCACATCATGTTGGGCAGATCATTTAGACCCACCTGACAAGTAGATGTTTTGTTTTCTAATTAGCAATTATAAACTGCGAGAAAGAAGTGGCAACCATGCCAACGAACCCTTTCGCCCTTTTGCAATTAAATTGGCATGTGAATATGAAGTAGGAGAAGGCGCTCGCGGGGATGGAAGATACGGTGAACAACAAACAATGCTTCTGTTGAGATTACATAATGCTAGTATGCACCTAGAACATTCCAATTGGGCTGTGTAAATTGTACAGGTCTATTTCTTTTTTTGGGATCGTTTTGGGTACTCAATGCATCTGCAAGGAGAACGTTCTCACACGTTGTGTACCTGCCAAACAGGACGTCATTTGGGGGACCCCCTGAGGTCTCCCTTGCTACCCCTGTGGACTCCATTGCTACCCCTAAGGATATGGAAGCTCCTGGGCTGTGGCCAGCACCACGTGGCTCTTTGATTCTGGTGTGGCTGGTTTTCTTATTCAAATCTCTTTAAGAAAAAAAAACAGGGAGTTCCACAAGTGTAACACTTTGAGCAGTGACCCTAAGAGAAAGACCCTATGAGAAAGAATGGAAATAACAAATGATGTGTCTTTCTGGAATTCTATACAATAATAGCTAAACTCATTAAATATTTATTTCAGGCACACCTCAAGGGGTGAGTCACTGATTTAGGCTGTTCTCAAACACCTCAAATTCACAATGCAGACAGAAACTTCCAAAAAGCATCTAGAGTAGAATAAGCATCTATTTCGGACTATGTATTTTGCTGTTCGCAAGTTACAGTTACAGCATGTTTTTTTTCTGCCAGTTGTCTCTGTTACGATCGCAAGACATTACATCTCGGTGTCCTCGGTCACTTGACAAAACCCTTGTGCCGAAAAGCTTGTGTACAGTGTAGCAGTGTTTGACGATAGCACAGAAAGTGGCCCTTGATTTCATTGTGCCACTATAAATACTTTGCTGTAATGTGTCTATCTTTCCTATCTCCCTGGCATGCTGTTCAGGGTGGATGTTTGCATGTAAGAGGTAACGAGTGCCCAGAGTATGGCATGTCATGTGAATGTGCTGCATTCCCTGTGCTACTCTAAATCCTATAATACACAGTTATGAACCCTCCCAATGGTGTGTATTTTGCCAACCTCAAAAGCCTGAAAAGAAGATCCACGCAGGCTCGACATGTGGCCAACTGTGCACCAAACCTGCAGATGAACTAGCCTGCTGTTAAATCTCAGTTATTAGTGCAATGGAATCCACTAGAGAGTGTAATTTGCTTTCTGGGTTAGAGAACATTCAGACATGTAATTGCTCCTTTTACTATAGCTGGTAAAATACCTATAGCTGGTAAGATATTTAGTGGGTTGAGTGCTCACTACTGCGATGTGTCTGTGATTTACCGGTTACAGTTTCAAATCCCGGCAAGGCCAACTCAGCCTTTCATCCTTCTGAGGTCGATAAACGAATACCAACACAGGTTGGGTGATATTGTATGTATCTTTGTTTAACATATCATTATCATTTAGCCTTGGACGTCTGCTTGCATTCACAGTAATTTGGTAATATGGGCCTATACACACTGATATTATGAAACATATGGTGATCCATTCTTGTATGAAATGTAGATCACTTTACAGTGACATCGTAACCATATTTTTCACAGTGTACTTTGGAACAATGCTATGTGATGCCACTCCCTGTTTTGTCAAGGGTTGAACGGTCATGTTCCATCGCTTCCTGTGAAGTCACTTTGGGGTGGGGTCAAATTACATCACTTCGTGTAATGTCTTCAGAGGTCAAGGGTCGGGTGATGTCACTTCGATACCCTTAGCATTTTGGTGAAATGACATCCCTACTGCCAAAGTCAATGCCTGTATATAGATTAAAATTTTTTATAAACAAATACCACATTTATGACAGCAATTGGCAGGTTAATCTTCAAGGAGTGAGATGGGAAAGGCGAGGAATCAAAGAATGCAAATAGCATAATAATATGGCTGCATAGAGAGTCATGCCAGATTCCTCCCGCCCCTGCTGCCACCTTTGTCTCGGGAGGATAGCTCAGCAGCAACGTGCTTGCCCTGGAAACAAGACGACATGGAGCAACACAGGTCCGATCACTGGGTCCGGGCTTCGAAACTTCTGGGTATTGAGTGCATTTTAAATAACAAATCATATCATATCATCATAACAACTGGGGTTATTATCGCCCACTATTACGAACGGCTAAATTGGCCCTGCCGGGATTCGAACCTATAGAGGGTCCTTTTGACCCATTGTCAGAAGCCAGAAATTCAATCTAAAGCTATCCCCCTAGCATAATGTTGTACAAAGACGGATATTTAATGAAGTATGAGACGTTTTGATAGGTTCGCTCAAATAGCCTATTGCTCGCACTTGACTTGCCATCACATATAGTCCGGTCACCTTAAAATTTCACTGAGAGTGATGGAAGGTACGAACTGGAAGTTAAACTACCAGGGCTGTTCAAATTAATGGGTTTGTATGTTTTGGTCAACCACCAACTGGTCAAAAACTTATATTTTTTTAAATTACATTTTTTTTTTTAGACTTACAGGATTACAGCATTAGGGTACATATGAACATGAATGTAGTATTTTGAAACATTGTTACGAAAATGAACAACACCATATAATATCATAACTTCCTATACTGATCACACTTTCATCTGTATCAAACTATTATATTTTGTGTTATGATTCCTCCCCCCGCCCTCCTCCGACCCTACTCTCAACCCACCCTCCCTACTACTGAGGTACCCTGTGTGTGAATACCAGTTGACTATATCACCCGCCCTTGGGTAAGCATATTCATGTGGGGCTCTTCATGTATATATTGCCGTACCTTCATCGTTAGTGATTACTATTGTTCTGAGTTTAATTAGTGGTTGCATCTCTTGTGTTATTGTCCATAGGCTGGATCTCCGTTTATGTGCTGTTAATCTTCTATGATATAAAAGAAGGGAAGACATTCCTAGTCTATATGTGTTTGAGTGTCTGCCAGGAGGGCAGTCATACTCTTCATTTCATATGGGCTTCAATGACCCATTCTCTTTGTTTTGGGAGGTGACGTCTTTTCCAATGGATTGTTATTCAGTCACTACCGGCTAGGTGCAAGATCCTTGTCATATGAGTCAGCGTGATATACCTGTCCCCATCCTTTTCTAAGCCAATCGAAACCAACAATGAGGCCAGGTTCCTCGCTATCCCATCCAATTTTTTCAGCCATGTCAGCACTTCATTCCAGAACATTTGTACTAATAGGCAGTCCCACCAGATATGTCAATATGTGCCTGTGTTCCCATATCCCCTCCAGCACAGCGGGCTGATATCTGGCTACATCTTGGCTAAGCTATAAGGAGTAAGCTGCCACCTCTGAAGAAGCCTGTAGTTGTGTATTTCATATTGCATTGTTATCATCGAGGACCACCTCGTTCGGTAAATGGACTGCCAAATATCCTCATGGTCCTTCAGTCCCAGATCCATATCCCAATGTGATCTGCCCAGGAATAACAGAACCTACCCTCTGGTCAATAATGCCTTATAAAATTCTAAAATGAGGCCCCTGGAGCACTTATGTGTGTCAAGTACTTGTTCAAATGGGGTTAATGGCCAACCTAGGTGCCCCTCCCAGACTGGGTCTGTGAGGTCTTCTTTTAGCTGTAAAAACATGAAAAGAGGCATGGGCCTCGTAGGTAAGACCTCATCCAATTTGTCTTTTTGAAAAATGTGTCCCTCTTGCCACAGCTGGCCTGCTTTCACTAGACCTGCCTCATAATATGGTTGGTATCTGAGGGGTTTGACTATTTTATCCCTGATGTGGGGGCCCATAGGCAACTAAGAGGTGAGGGCCAGGCGGTCACTCCCTCCATGTCTTTTGATTTCTTCCACAGCTGCCATAGGGTTGCCAATATTGGATTTGTCTGTAGCCTCAATGACAATCGCCTGTATGGGACCCACAGACATTCTCCTAAAGTAACTGGTGACAACTGTAAGGAAGGCATGGTATCAAACAGTAAGATGGACACACATGATTGCAGTTCAAGGGTGTTTATTGAACTTCAATTGGGTTTGAAAAACGCCTATCTAAACCTAAATCTAAAGATGGGAGCAAGCTACAACCATCAAATAATAATAATGCAGTACTAGTGGTGTCTTGTCAAAATAAAATGGCCTATACTAATAAACCTATTGCCAATCCTTACTTCTAAATACAAATAGTGTGGGAAACAATGTTATGCAAAAGAAAAGTGTTAAAAAATGATATGTCAGGATATTCAAGCCCTTGGCTTCCCTTACCCCACATTTTCAGCACGGGACAAGGTGGCACACTCAAGCTTAGCACAGTCTTTGGCTTCTCCAGCACAAGGGGTCAGTTCAAAACTTCAACATCATGGCCTTCTGTGCCAAAGTCTCTTTACCATTCAAAGTCTCTTTTCCAGAGGGCCTGATGCAATACGTCAAACAGCAAAGTTCCTTTCTCCTCAGGGTTTCACATGTGCAAATTCTCAGATGATTTTCTGTTCACCCCAGATTCCCTTTTGTCTGGCTCAGACCCACTTCAACACAAAACCTTCTCGGGTGATTTTTTCTTTACCCCGGATCCACCTCCGTCGGGTTCAGACCCACTTTCTCAGGATTTCACACATACAAACTCTGGGGTGATTTTCACTTCACCCTTGATCCCCCTCCGTCCGGCTCAGACCCACTTCAATGCAAATCTTTCAATTGAACTCACTATGCTGGTCTCGATCAACTTCCTCAATGTTACCACAAATGTTCTTTACTATATCAACATCGAAGACTTTCAATTGTGCGCAGGGTTTTGCTTGACCAGTTGCAGGACCACTTCGATTCAGAATTCTCTACTTTCAGTTTTCAGCTGCATACCTTACATTGAGCATCCACGTGGGGCTGGACCACTCTGTCAAAGGTATTGTATCTTTGTTTCAAAGTTCAATCACTCATTAGCAGTTCAACTTTACTTGCATGTTTTATCACATGTAGTTCAAACAATGTTTGTTCCAGTCCTCGCCATGCAATGTTGCTGCTTGCAACCTTGGCTTCCACACAGTCTGGTCTTGTATCAGTCTCCCCAACTCATGGCTGTATTGATTTCACTGACTGTCTGGTGTCCCACTCCCACTCCCTAAAACCTCTCACCCAGGTGATCCTCCAGCACTGGTCCATTCCCAGGAACTGGATCCAAAAGCAATGGCCTTGTTCTGGCCACTTGGATGACAGATGCCCGGGGAATAGTGGTTAAGACACCTTCTGGTTTCTCACATACCCTTCCCCTATGCGAGGTAGATTTACTTTGTGTTTGTCTGGGTTCTTCAATTTGAAGACCATGGATAGAACAAGAACAAGCTATATCCAAGTATTCTTGTATATTTCAAGGGTTCCTTTTCCTCTGTGCTGGCATTTCTATTTGTCTTGACCAGGTTTCTTTTGAAGCCAGAGAAGGATCCATATTTCTCCACGGTCTCTATGAACCCGGCCATTGACGTTCTAGGAATACCTATATATGCTAAAATATATTCTGCAAAAGAGCTAGTTTTTACTTCTCATGCCTGGATTTGCCCCTACCCTCATATTGAGCTCACCAGTGGTTCAAGTGATATGGTGAACAGCAGTTTAGACACCCCTGTCTCGGACCTTGACTCACTTGAAATTCCCTGGATGCTACTCTATTCACCACCACTCTTGCCACTGGCCTTTCATATAGTGCCATTACTTCCATTGCCCATCTCGAGACCAGGTCAACCTTCCGGAGGACCAACTTCAGGAAAGGTCACTCCACTCTGTCAAAGGCCTTTTCTGCATCTGATGGCACAACAAGTGGATCCTGGACCCCTACCCCAGTCCTGTCGTAAGGTCCATTGTTTTACGAATTATATCTCCCCCTTGCATACCTCTTATAAAGAACACTCTATCAGAATGTATGAGCTTGGGCAAACATTTGGCCAATCTTTCTGCCAATACACCAGTGTATATTTTCGCATCCATGTTCAGCAATGAGATTAGATGGTAGGCACCACATTCTAGTTTGTCAATTCTTTCTTTGGAGAATACCACTGTTCTCACCTTGGAGAATACTCTGGGGCTACACCACTGTCCAGGATTCAGTTAAAAGGTTTGATCAGGAATGGCACTAGGTCTCCTCCATGTCTCTTATAGAAGGAAGAGGTAAACCCGTCCTGCCTTGGGGTCGATCCCACCTTCGATTTCGAGATGGCTTTGATCACTTCTTCCATCTCTATTGGGTCATCCATTTGTGCCACCTCCTCTTTAGTTAAGGATGGCAGGGAGATATCATTGAGGTACAAACTCACCTCAGCAAAACCATTCCTTCCCTTGGTAGTATATAGCTAGGCGAGCCACCAACATGGTATGTGCTTTGTCCTCTTTTTCATAATACCTCTGGTTCAGGTACCTAAGTTGTATCAGTGCTTTGAACATCCAAGGGTTCCTAAGTTCTTGCATTAATTCAATTTCTTCCTGCACCATCCTTCCTTTGCAGGTATCAGATTTCTCTAAGATTCTCTTCCCTTTCTCTCATATCAGATCCATGATTTGTTTCTCTCAATGCCCTCTCACTATTATTAGTAGAAACCTAGGAGATTAAGAGGCCTCAGAAGGGGCCCTTTGCAGCTCCCAAACTGTGGGCTCTGGTATCTCCCCAGTATTATTTGTTTTAAAGAATTCACATACTTCTGGCTGCAATGATTCTCAGAAAAGTGGATCTTTAGAAAGCATATCTTTACACGTCCAACATTTATCTATTGGGTGTTGGGGTCCCAGTACCATAGATAGTCTGGACATGTTGTGATCAGACCAGCCTGCAACCTGTAGCCCAGCCTCCACAATGCTGTATTCCTCTTCAGCATCTATAAAAATATAATCCAATCTAGTGTATGTTTTATATGGGGTGGGGGGGGGGGGTGTGGGGGTGATAAATAGTATAGAATAGTTGCTATGGATGTAACAATCTCCATGAATCAATAATGTGATATCTCTTCAGATAATAAGCTAAGGTGTACTCCTCTCTTTCCATGTCCTGCTTTACCCCTCCCCTAAGGAAATACCAATCTAACTGCGGGTCTGCCAACATGTTGAAACCACCTCCACAGATCAGAGTCCCTGTTTTCCATCCTTCCGAAATGCCTGGTATTTTGTTACCAAACCTGCCTTGATGTTGGTTGGGTGTGTATATCGAGCAAAAGGTAACCTCAGATTCACCTATTATACCTTTTACAGCCAAGAGGCAACCAACTACACCTCTTTTTACATAATTTATTTCCAGGCCCAATAATTTCCATACAATTAGCCCAACCCTGGCCTTCCTAGCCCCACCAGAAGCCCATAGCACTATCCCCACATCCCTCCCTTTCAACATCAAGGCCTGATTGTCTGAACTCCCGTAACACCACAGATCATTTCTGTGGAGAGTTCAATACCTTCACATTTAGGGTCCTTAGTTGTATAATATTCGTTCTTGACATAGTGTCTCGTTGATTTGTACAGATCCATAAATTTTGTTTCTTGTATATGATATGCCACCAATGATAGTATTATGTCTCAATACCATTGTGTCCCACTCTGTTCCCAGAGAGTTCCCTGATAACAGATGGTGTCCCACTCTGGAAACCAAGAGAGTTCCTGGATAACAGATGTGAATACCCCCAGGAAAACCCTTACCGCCCGGTTCTGTCCCCCTTCCCTTGTTGCATCAGAAGGCGTAATTCCTCCCTCGTTTGAGACACCCTCAAAAATAAGGGCCACCAGTTAGTGCGCCCTCACCCGAATCATATCCTCATGTATATTGGGAAAGTCCCCTCCTAACACCGTATTAGAACTCAATTTTCACAATCATGAGATGCATGGAAGCCCATATCCACCCCGATGTTACTACCCCACACCACATGGATGATTGGTGTAATGTTCTCCTCTAATATCAAGTCAAAGTGAACAATCATTATGTCTGCTATATTAAGGGTGTATTCAGTTTGCGAAATGTCCTGGCCCCGGGTTGTTGTTCCCCCAGTATGGTGAGCCTTTACGGAGCCTCATGGATCGTTGCATGATTCTACCTGTCCTGATTTGCCTTTATCCTCTTTAATATTTTTCAATGTGCCTTCCACTTCTTCATCCAATGTTATCTGGTATTCCTCCTCTCATTGATATTCAAAACATAGTGAGGCAGGGTAGCCCCACCTATACTTGTATCGTGCTCTTTAGTCATCGTTAATGCTGATAGATCTTGAAAAATCCAGACCTGTCAACCTTTGCATTTGATTGTTCCATTTTGGCTTTCTAAAGGATTTCCATATTTTGTTAAAAGTAGTGGCATTTGACCAATATTGTCCTTGGACCTCGTGTGGGGCCACTGCCTCTATGGCTCCTGTCAAACGAGAATTCCAGTTCTGCAGAGCTTCAAGAAGGTTTGCTATGAGCCCCTTGATGGCTGTTTCGAGTGATGTCGCTGATTCCCCGGCTTTTTCCTGAAGGCCCATGATGCAGATAATACATCTCAGTTCCCTGTTTGTTAGGTCGTCGACTTTCAGCACCATGTCATTTCTTTCACTCCCAAGTCTTGCATTCTAGCATCAAATTTCATTTCCATCAACTCTGCCTAGAGCTGATTGTTCTCTAATGTTTTAATTGTATCCACAACCTTGTCAATTCTGCCTCTCAACTCTGTCATTGTTGTTTGGATATCTCCCCTCACTAGCTTTATTTTTTCCAGGTTCAGGTGCATGTCTGCTTTAGTGGCAACCTCCTTCATTTCACTGACCGGTCATCTTTGACTCCCTGTTCCCTCATATCCTCAGCACTCGTCTTGTGGCTGAAGTGCCCTAAAGTGCCAGAATCTCTGGTTTAAGCATGAGTTAGGTTAGCACCACACCTGTGTAGACAGATATTCATGGGGCAATTCAGTCTGGGCCTCGTCTTCTCAATACTTTGCTGAAATCCGAGGATGATTTTCTCTGTTCAGCAAAGATGCCCCGTGTCTCCTGTATTATGTCCTGTGACCCTCTTCTTATAATTCACTGTGTGCTGGCCCTCGGGCACCCTCCTTGGAGAGGGGAGATTAGGTAATAGCATAACAACCCCACACTTCAATGAGCATCTATCCACTTTCCCTCTGTGGCCTTCGGACTCTCTGTCACTCATGTCTTGGCTTCAGATCACTCTTTTGTGGACTATCTCCATGGGCTCCCATCTCAACATCTGGGTGAGATCTTGGTACTGCCCAACCAACCTCTGTGTCTCGTCGATCTGTTTCATCCGTGGACGCTTCTCACCTTTTCATATGCACAGCATCTCTCATGGACCGACCCACTGCTCAATTACAAAATGGGTTCAGAGGGACAACACATTAGGCAGCCATGTTGTTCACACCCCATGGTGGTCTCGAAAATAGAATTCTCAAATTTGTTTTACCAAAATAAATTTGTTGTTCAACCAAAAGGTAGATGGTGGGTTGTGGTCATGCAATATTGGTTATGCCAGAGTGCAGGCTGGCAGGGGCCATGGGGGTCTTTGAATTAAAGACATAGAACCATATTGACAGGATATATTTAGATCTCCATAATTCAAAGAAACCCGAATTTTTACTACTGTTACAATTAAAATTCAAGGGCTTCAAGTGTAAGGACTAGGGTGGGAAACAGGGTATCCAAGTGTTACAGACAGGGAAAGACACAGGGCATCATTCTAAAAAAAATGCTAATTGCATGCAGGGCACCAACAATGTGGTCCCCTGCATGCAATTTTAAACATTCAGAAGGCGGAGGGGAAAAAGAAAAGAGTAAATGCAAAGTGAACTGGCTTTTACTTTTTCGTTTTCAACTCTCAATTATAAAAAAGTGACAGTGCCTCCAAATTGCGCTTTGAAGTGGGCGTTTACTAATGGATTCCTAAGGAATCTGCCTGGTCTTCAGCAGGTGCTACACCAAAGTGGATTCTGTGGGAATCCATTCATTTCATGACTGCATGAAAAAGTCATGGAGGCTTTAAGGAAACACACTGAGATGAAGGAGGAATGCACTGCAGAGATCTTAACCTTACTCTGTGCTGCTTCTCAGCATTATCATTGCATCAAAAGGGGGGCAGAAATGTAAATCAAGGCGTAAAAGCATTATGCCTGGCTTTTACACCCTAATTTACCACTCCGGCCCATTTAAAATGATGCTGACAGTCAGACCCAAAGTGGACTTTTTCTCCTGCCAAATTCAATATATTTTTGTATGTATATAAACTGCTAAGATTACGCAGAGGTGTGATGCCCCCTCTGGTGGTGATTCAACATTCCATCCTTCCAGAGTCGATGAAGAGAGGGCCATTGAGTTGGACACGCAGGTGTCAAGTGACAATTCAGCTTCTACTGTGGCTGCATAAATGATCCGTACTATAGATGTGTTTGCATTTATCCTAACAGAATGCACCCCCTGATAATTTTCCTGCGGCACATAGTTTAAGAGCATGCTGTAACATAAAGTGTGCACAAATGTCCCTAGCTGTTTTAATTTGGGTTTATCTGTTTGTAAAGGAAATACCTAAATGGAAAAAGGCAAAATATATCTGATTACAAAATCTACATTTTGTGATCAATATATAAATCCCCCAAAAATAGGGAAATTGGATTAGGAGAGGGTGAAAAATAGAGGTCTCATGGAGGAGAGGTAGGGGAACCTTCCTACCTGGAAGCAACATGGGGATGGTCATGAACCTTCAAGATACGTTAAAAACGCGGATATAGAGAGATTATCCACTATTAAGTCAAGTTTACTTTTAGCACTGATCCAAGCTTTTGTCTTGGAATGATCTCAAATATGATGGAGGTTTTCACGAAGTTCAGGTGTAGGGTCATGTTCAAGAGTTAAATAGGTGCTTGTCTCAATCAATTGACATGTTCAGTTGAAGAGGGAGACCTAAACATGGCCCTCGTTGCACCTATCCGACTCTCACCTTTACAGCAGAGAAATGAAAGGTGTAAAGCGTTCCTGAGTCCCTCCTCCCCATCAACGATGTATCGCAGGTGTGAGAAGCACTATTCACTCACAGAGCCATTGGGACCTAATCCTGATGATGTCATAGAAAGTACAAGCCTACAATCAATGAAGCAAGTCGACAGGCTGTAAACTCGAACAAAGCTGATGTGTCACGACTGAAAGCATGACATGGATGCATTAGTTATGAAGCACATAGGCATCTCTGCACGAAGCTATGCAGACATTTAGATTAATTGCTGATAGACATGAAGAACATGCTTATGACTCACTTCGATAGAGGACTGACACACTCTTGCTATTCAGAAACCACAAGTTGCACAAGGATACATATGAACTGCTTGCTGATGCTTAAACACAACTAACATTGGCAGCCATGTAAATCAAGATGGAAGCCACTATTAAATTGGAGTGACTGGAAGGAGCTGAAAGGACTCAAAGATACAGATCGGAGCTGAAAGGCTAACAGAAGAGATAGGGCACCTGCAGGAATACAAGCTGAAAATCTGCATAAATGCAAGCAGAAGAAATCAAGTTTGTGGTCCCTGCACACGTGATCTCAACCTGGGAGATAGAGCCTATTTGATCGAGCCAGGCTTCGGTGGCTGTTCCCATCCAACCAAAGGCAGGATGATACAAAATTAATACCAGGTTCAAAGGCAAACATTCTGTCTCAAGGCCTAGGAGATCAGAGATGGTAACTTGTTAAGAACATGGAGCACCTGTGGGCCGTTCTAACCACCTTCTATAGTTACACTTGGCTTGGTAACCCCCCTAAGCTCCAAGGCTGAGAAGACCCTCTTTGACCAATCCCTACTCACCTTCCACGGTAAGATCACACTTTGTTGTATTACCCAATTACAGCACACTAACCTGAAATATTTAATTGCAACATTTAGACATTGGTCGCTGGAGGAGCCACCGGATATGTCTTATCCAATTGATGAACTAACCCCCTATGCAATTTGTTTGTAGACTACCTCACTAACCAATCCTGATCCCCATTAGGTGTTTTCAATATATCTTTACTTTGTGCCGTCACAAAGTAACAAAACTGGTTGACAGACTTGTGATCGACACGAGAGCACACTGGAAAATGTTACATTGTTCATTTGTCAATCCCTGTTGATTATGTTTGAAAAAACACAGTAAAACTTTTGTCGCATAGCTGGACTCTTCCTATTTTTGTGCAGGGGATTTCCTCGGCCCAGTTCCTCTTGCTAGTAATTAGGCCTTAATTGACAGTCTTTATGGTACTCTCTGTATTTAGTAGAGCCAAGTCTGACCTTTATCTGCTAGCCTATTAGTAACTCGTGCCTGAGTAGAGAGATGTAACGATCTTCATTTCTTTTTTATTAAAATTGGTGTGTTTTGGGAGCCTGTAGCTTAATCAAGACTCGCCCACCATCTAGCTAACACTGCACGATGAAAGAAAACAATTGGGTGGTTACTTATGGTCAGAGAAAAAGTACAATTGGGTTTAAATTCAGTTTATTCTACCTTCCAATAATTCACAGATTCCAAGATACCAAATTCAAAGGAAAAAAATATGTTTATTTATATGGACACATTTTAATAGCTTGACCTTATTATAAAAAATGGAGGAGGTGTAGGTGGGTGCAAAACATAGGCTTGCATGTAAGATATACACTTCTTTGTAAGTCTGTTTTCTGCTTGAAACGTTAATGACTGTTTTTCTGCTGTGATTGCATCTTTGGATTGCGACTTGAGTCTGAGAACTGTACTGGGCTCCTTTAGTTTGATCCTTTGGCTATAAAGGTTCATGTTGGTGATTGCGTACTAGAACCCAGTTCTGGTGATAGCTATGGAACATCAGGCTGCATTTGTCTTGGGATTGATTTGTTGTGTTTTGCTCTAGTGTCACCTGAGTATGAATTGGAAGGTTCTGAGGAATTGGTTTTCCCTGAAAAATGTCTCTCTTAATGTGTACACATATTAATAAATGCTGAGCTCTGTGAAATTCTATGCGAATAGGACGGGCAAACTCGTCCTTAGCACTTAAGGGGTTAATCGATGTGCAATCCCCTAATCTTTTCCTGAGACATTTCAGTGTGATGCTGATTTAAGCTAATATTGATTCCTTCTAAAGGTTTATTTAGATCTGCCTTACTTATAAAACCTAGTAGTTCCGTCTTAATACCCAGTAGGGTTTCTATAAAGAATCGACCTTTTTGACCAGTTATTGGATAATGAAGAGAATGAGGTCAAGGGAAGTTGTGTTGGGAATCTGCTGCATTTCTTAACCATTTCCTTACTTTCTTTGCACAGGACTGGCTGTAAACTAGTGCAGGGATCTTAGACTATTCCTTGTGAACCGTTCAACTTCCAGTGCGACTGCATATCAATGTGTATAACTGTTTCTGCAAAGCAAATATTCGGGTTGATTTATTTATCTCTGCTCGCGTTAAGTACACTGTGGCTAGTATCTCTTATCAAATTCAAAATGGTCTCTGCCTCACCACCTGGTGGCAACTAAAGAGAACACAAAGGTGACGGGCTGACAGACAACAACTCTCAGCGCTGGTAGTACACGTGAAGAAAGACTGCACATTGTTATGCTGTGTAAATGCAATTACATGATTGGGAAGCTTCAAAAATAAGCTCAGTTCTCAGTTCATTTTTGTACTGGTTTGTAATCCATATGGTCAGTGAGCTTAACATGAATAAACAGACCGTAAA
Source organism: Ambystoma mexicanum (assembly GCF_040938575.1). NCBI lineage: Eukaryota > Metazoa > Chordata > Amphibia > Caudata > Ambystomatidae > Ambystoma > Ambystoma mexicanum. Next base: position 1,412,331,464 of record NC_090935.1, read on the forward strand.
ATTCAATGTATTTCAGACCATAAAGATCCTGTGTCAGGGAAAGCATCTAAAAGAACAGTAAACAAAGCTGGAATCAGACTATACTGTAAAGCGAGAGTTAATAAGTATTGATATATCTGCCACACCACCTAAACCATAGTCCACCTCATTTGTTTGATAAACAGAAATACAACGCGTTTTACTCTGCCACTAATTATTTGTCACGCGCGGTACGTATCTCATACAGCATTCCGAAATCACTCACCTCCCTGTTGTGGGGACCTGGATCACCAGGCCCCTATCCAGTCCGCACCCATGCGGATGGGTGGACCAGAGAGGGCACCCTCCTGCAGCCAGATCACCGGTGGCCACATTACCATCTAAGCAGACCGCGAGGGGTTCCCCGTGGCCTCCGCAGCTCAGGCTCACCGGAACCACAGACAATCAACCCCGGTCCTGGGGGCACCCAGGCCAGGGCACCACCATCGCCGTGATCACACGGCCTCATCAATCACTGTAGATGGTGTTGCCCTGCAGGGGCACCGTCCTCACGCCAAGCCACGTGGCGGGCCCACAGCACGCTGCGCCACACCAGCATGGTGCAATGAGACACAGGAGTCAGCTCTAGATCGACTGACGAGCCGGAAGCGAAGGGGTGACATGCAACACACCTCACAGCCATTTCACCACATTTGGTGAAATGGTCATTTTGCAGTGGTTTTGTGGCCATTTTTAAGGGTGGTGGGTTCCGAAATATTAAGGGTACTGGAGGGAATGGGGGAGTGTGGGATATGCAGGCCTTGTCCCCCATGAACAAAATGCCCCAAAAATCATAAGGAATCAGCGGCCTTGACGAGGAGGGCCAAATCTGCAGCATTCATGGGGAGTTCATCCTGTCGTATATGTTGCATGATTAAGAAGTGAAATACCTCCCAAACACTCTTCCAATGGGTGGAGGTAAAAATTGCAGTTTGCCCAAACATTTGAATACCATTTTTTTAATTACATGAAGAGAAGGAGTAAACATCGTAGCACAGGATGGGAACAATTATGAGGGGCGGGCGCGTGGAAAAGCTCTGACATCACAAATCCCCAGCTTCTCGCCTCCTCCCCAATGGCGGCACTTTTGTGTACAGGGTTCTATTGTTGTACAGTTAGATACTGTACTAAATCCATATAGGTCAAACACGACACGCAGATTTTCAGAAATACTGCATTCAGAATTTCCGAGAAGCTGCATGTCTTATCACTGGAGTTGTGGAAAACCCTAATATTACATTGTCCTCAAAATGTCCACACAGGTTATGGTAATAATCGCATGGAGTCCCAAACAAATGCTCAGAAGTTATATTGAGGTACTTGTCTAGGATACCCTCACAATTGCCTCTAGGTGATAGAAATGCAGTCCCAGCAGTGAGAGGGTCTGAAGTGGAGCTGGCCCTGGATTGGAAGAGAAGTAGCTGCCTCACACCTTCTTTGGGCGCCGGATTCCAACTCTAAATGTAGGTATGAGCAGAATTTGTAACAATAGATCCCCAATGGGGAGTTGCAACTGTCCTTGTCATTTACTTTAAATTGTGTAGAGCTGACCAGTCCATTAGTATCATTGACTTATCATCATTCACCATACAGCATAACAAATGTGTGATGTTACTTTTTTAAGGATTGCATTTAGACTAGCAAATCCATAAGGAACAAACAAGTTGTATGTATAAATTAAAATATTAATTTATGTTGTGTGCAGTTTGCATGCATATCCACTGGTCAGGAACTCCACCAGCATTTCAGCTGGAAAATCAGAACCCATTCGGGCACCCAAATTAACCAAAGAATGTGCAAATAATTCAACTGAAATTTATCACCCACATAATTGTCACAAAAATCAACATTGTGGATATCCTCAAATGCAGGCTCTATTGTACTGGTCAGTGAGTTAACAGGCCAATCCCCAAACACCATTCTAAGCTTTTATATTGTGGTGCCCTAACTTTGGCATGCCCTCCTTTCTTTCAAACATTGTGACTGTGCTTAAAATCTCAATATGTTTGGCACCCTTTGAAATAGCAATACCTGGAATATGGAAGTGCAGTCCTTGTGGTATACCCGACCTATGACCTGATGGCACCGTTTGTAACCAATGTCACAGGGGGAAGTTGACAGTTGTGCTATGATTGACACAGCAGATGTGACATAGCACTCCAGTCATATTCCATAGAAGGAGATGGTCATTGTGGCGCCGTTGGTCCCAATCACGGGTGGCGGCCATTTTTTCTCCCAAGATGGCGGCGCCGTCCGAGGGAGGTGTTCCAGTCTTGCAAGAGTTGCGGGCTGTGGAGGCTCCTCCTCCTCAGCAGAGATCCGGATATCTTACGGCAGGCACAACGCTCGAGTGCGTTGCTACTCTTCCCAGTCAGCGCTTCGTAAGTTCGTCCCTAGGTTTACCACTATTTGTATTCTCATTTACTTCTTACTAAACCTTCTTCTGTCTCTGTTTGTATAGAAACCTTCTTGTTGCACTCCAAAGACAGAGATTCCGCTTCCTAAACTCTATTTACGAGTTCCAGTGCTGATCAAAACAGATCCCTCTCCTTTCTTCGACAACCGCTTCCATTCACACCAGGTTGGACCGTGTACACACCTTGATTCGAGTCAGCTGTTTCACTCATCTCCCAGCCGCATTGTTCATAAGGCTTTTGCTTCGATTCAAATCTGCTGCCAGGTACCCTTCTCTCCTTCTCTTCTCGTTATTTAGAACTACCTGCCCGCCCTTCCTCCCTTCTAGTCTCCTCACGTTTCCTTTTATATATATTAGGCTCCCGAAGTTACATCGCGTTATCCACGAGTCATCACTCTCAACGTTCCACAGATGAAATCCGAACGGATGCAATCTTGAGGCAATATAGATCTCTATCCTCTTTATACTGGTAACTATTAGGCTACTGACATCCGCTCCTACTCTGTGTTAAGCACATACTTACCTTTCTCTAATCTGTGCCTTTCTTATTTTTCTTTATGGAACCTGCATCCAGTCACCTGGAAATGTGTTAAAGACTTGCCCTTACCTGCTCACAGAGAAGACTTCCAACAACTGAGGCGGACAGGGTGTTCTTCCCCAGAGGGTTTCCCTGGGGAGTTCACACCTTCCTGGTGTAAACTGTCACGGGATAGGAGGGGATTCCCCCGGGGGGGCTTCTCATATTCCACCCGTCCAGGCTACAGGATCAGGTCAGTGGGTGCATGTTTATAGGGAAACATAATTATAACTGGAAACAAAAGAAACTGAACAGAATCATTACAGTTAGCAACGCCCCAGAAAAATATATATGTAGAGATTATCTTAGTCTCTTTTTTCATTTTTACTTCCATTCGGTTTCCAGGCATAATTGTTCTTCCCCTTACGCTCACACTGAGATGGATCCGGCTCAACAACAGCAATTATTGGCGGCGGTCCAGTCACTAACGGCTGAAGTCCAGGCACTTAAACAAGAGAATGCGGTGTTACGGCAACACATGGGGAGGTCCCCTAGTTGTTCCGAGCTACCTCCTGGACCTTTACCAGGGGGACGCTTTGATGGAGACCCGCATAAGCTGAGAGAGTTTTTAGAATCTTGCACAGTGCAGTTTACGTTTAAGACGGCATTCTTTCACACTGATAGGGATAAGGTGGGACACATGATTGCTCACCTTACCGGTCCCGCTCTAGCCTGGGCTACCCCTTTAGTCACTTCAAATAATCCAATATTAGATTCATATCCCGCCTTTGTGAATAGTCTTAAGACCATGTTCGGGAGGCAGGAGGTCACAGTATCAGCTCAAGAACAACTATTGGACTTCCGTCAGGGTTCTTTGGATCTCTTGGTGTATATTACCCGTTTCAAACAATTAGCGGCAGGCACAGCTTGGGCAGATGACGCCTTGATTACGCTTTTTAGACGGGGCTTGAATGAGGAACTAAAGGATGAGGTCTCTAGAGTTCCTCGCCCCCCTAATTTGGCCGAATTAATATCCATGGTTATGCAGATGGACTATAGAATTTTGGAAAGACGTCAGGAAAAAAGACGGCAAAAGAATTTTAGGTCTCAACCTGAAAGGTCAGTGAACTCCCCTCAGGGACACTTATCTGACGAACCTATGCAAATAGGAGCTGCTCGGGGTCCTTTGTCCACTGAGGAGCGGCTTCGACGTCGCACCTTAGGGCTATGTATGTACTGTGGTTCCAAGGAGCATTCTTTACAAAATTGTCCGATAATTCTCTCCCGGAAGCAGGGAAACGCTCGAACCCGACCGTCAGGGGAACCGCGGTTAGGGAATCAGTGAGCGGTTCCCCTTCTTCCTCCATTTCATCCAATGGTACTGACGTCCCTGACACCTCTATGTTGGTTCTTAAGGTTACTTTTTCTTGTGATTCTTTGGGTTTGGTTGTGGTTCCCGCATTGGTGGACTGCGGGGCAGCAGGCAACTTTATTGATGACGTTTGGGCGACTCAATTTAGAATTCCCCGTTCTTCCAAATCTATGGCTATTCCCGTTGAATCAGTTGATGGGAGTCCGTTGGTCTCAGGTCCCATTAAGGAGCAGACAGTTCCTTTACAGATGTCTATAGGTAATCATAGGGAAACCATCACGTTAGACATTATCCGGACTGCCCATTATCCGGTGATATTGGGTTTACCTTGGCTAAGAGTGCACAACCCCTACATCAATTGGTCAGCGGGAACATTTTTTCTGGGTTCTGTTCACTGTCAAGCTCATTGTTTTATTCGTGGTACTGGTGAACTACTTTCTGCCTCGTCAAGCGAAGGGGAAGGATTAAGAACCACTGTGCTAAATCAGATTCAGGGGATTCCTGAACCTTATCAATCTTTCCATAAAGTATTTTCTAATACTGAATATGCTGAACTGCCACCTCATCGCAGGGATGATTGTGCCATTGATCTACTTCCGGACCTCCCTATCCCATTTGGTCGCTTGTACGTGCTATCCGCAAGAGAAAAGGAGGTTCTTAAAGAGTATCTTCGCAAGAACATGCACAATGGTCTCATTGCCGAATCCACCTCCCCTGCGGGGGCTTCCTTGTTTTTTATTCCCAAAAAAGACTCTGCTGAACTCCGACCTTGCATAGACTTTCGCGGATTGAACAGGATTACGGTTCCTGATCGTTATCCAATGCCCCTAATAGCTGACATCCTTGAAGCCATAAAAGGAGCCAGGATTTTTACCAAGCTAGATCTGCGAGGAGCCTACCATCTCATCCGCATCAAAGCAGGTGATGAATGGAAGACGGCTTTTCGGACGCCATTTGGTCATTATGAGTATCGCGTGATGCCTTTTGGATTATCCAATGCTCCGGCAGTTTTTCAGCGCTTTATGGACCATTTATTCTCTGACATTCTCCTGCATTCAGTTATTGTATATCTCGATGATATTTTGGTTTTTTCTAATACTCCCACTGAACACATTGGTCATGTTACGGATGTTCTACAGCGCCTTCTAGACAATCATTTGTTCTGTAAGCTGGACAAGTGTGAGTTTCATCAAGACAGTGTGGCATATTTGGGCTTCATTCTATCCGCTCAGGGGGTTTCTATGGATCCCCGGAAAGTTTCTGCTATCCGAGACTGGGCTTCTCCAAATTGCGTGAAGGATATCCAACGTTTCCTGGGGTTTGCCAACTTCTATCGGCGATTTATTCCCAGATTCTCTGAGATCATCTTACCGTTAACGGCTCTCCTCAAGAAAGGGGTTCCATTCCATTGGTCCAAACAAGCAGAAGAAGCTTTCACCTCCCTGAAAGACTGTTTCATGACCGGGCCTATTCTACTCTCTCCGGATCAGGGAAAACGATTTATTGTAGAATCGGATGCCTCCCACTTTGCCCTTGGAGCTATCCTTCTTCAAGAAGATGATCAGGGGGTGGAGTGTCCCGTGGCGTATATGTCCAAGACCCTTTCTCCTTCAGAACTGAACTATACGGTCCTTGAGAAGGAGTTACTTGCCATCAAACGGGCTTTTGAGGAATGGCGACATTTACTGCTAGGAGCCCAATTTCCGGTTGAGGTTCGGACTGACCACCACAATCTTCGAGCCCTTCAGAATGCACAAACTCGCAATAGCAGACAAGCCCGTTGGGCTCATTTTTTCTCTCCATATGAGATCGTGTTTACTTTCATTCCTGGCAAAAGTAATCTAAAGGCTGATGCCTTATCTAGGAAGGAATCTACTGAGTGGCCTCATTTCCGGCCCGAACCTTTATTTCCCAATGCTCGTTTTTTGCATGTGATATCCAGTTTTCTTCAGTCCGTAGCAAGAGCTATATCCGTTTTCCAACAGGCTAACCCTGACCTGTTTCGGGCCCTGGGACTCACGGTATTTCAAGACTGTGCTTACCGACATCAGAAACTGTTTTTACCCTCAGCTGAACTCCAAAAATCTGTTCTTACAATGTGTCATGACTCACTCATAGCTGGTCATCGAGGAGTCAACAATACGGTGGAACTGGTCCGTCGCAACTTTTGGTGGCCTAGTCTTGTGGAAGATGTTAAACAATATGTGGCTGCTGTCCCGTCTGTTTACAATCAAAGGCACCTCGAGGTTCCCCCTTAGGTCTACTCACGAGAATGCCCGTGCCGATTCGTCCATGGCAGATCATTTCCACGGACTTTGTAGTGGACCTTCCTAATTCAGCAGGATGTACGACCATTATGGTCACTATTGAATATTTCACTAAAATGGCCCACTTCGTGGCCTTGCCTCGAGTACCTACCTCAGCACAGATGGCAAGGATCTTTATTACACATATCTTTTCTGTTCACGGCTTGCCGGATACTATCATTTCGGACAGAGGTCCCCAGTACACGTCTAGATATTGGCAGCAACTGTGCAAAATGCTTGGTGTTACCCGAGCCTTGAGCTCGGGTTTCCATCCGCAAACCAATGGACAAACGGAACGATTGAATCAGACCCTTAAGGGCTACCTTAGATGCTATGTTTCAGCATCTCAAGACAATTGGACGGAGTTATTGTCGTTGGCCGAATTTGCTTATAATAATGCGCATCACACATCCTTGGGATCCAGTCCTTTTCACTGTTCCTATGGATTCCATCCTACCTGCTTCCCTGTGGAGGTGTCGTCTGCGTCTTCTTTCCCGGATGTAGTCTGTCTGCTGCAGGATATCCAGCAGGGTCATCAGAAGGCTCTATCTTCTCTTCAGAACGCTCAGGAACGAATCAAACGTTTTGCTGATCGCAGACGCTCTCCAGCTCCGGTTTTTGCACCCGGGGACAGGGTGTGGTTGGCCTCTCGTTTTCTTCCTCGACACCTGGTGCCTTCTAAACTTTCTCCTAAGTATTTTGGTCCGTTTCCTGTGCTTCAACGTCTGGGGGAGACAGCCTATCGTCTACGTCTTCCTCCTTCTTGGTCCAGGATTCACCCGGTATTTCATGTTTCTCAGCTTAAACAGGACGTGGCGGATCGCTTTTCCCGTCATCGGTTGGCTCATCCTCCTCCTGTTTCGACCCCTTCGGGGCCGGAGTTTGAAGTTGCCGGCATTTGCGATTCCCGTTACCACCGGGGCCGTCTTCAGTACTTGGTGGATTGGCGGGGGTATTCGCCGGCTGAACGGTCCTGGGAACCGGCTTCTGCCGTTCATGCTCCACAACTGGTTCGCCGCTTTCATCGTTCTCATCCAGGCAAACCGGGTACGTCAGCCCTTTGGAGGGGGCATACTGTCATATTCCATAGAAGGAGATGGTCATTGTGGCGCCGTTGGTCCCAATCACGGGTGGCGGCCATTTTTTCTCCCAAGATGGCGGCGCCGTCCGAGGGAGGTGTTCCAGTCTTGCAAGAGTTGCGGGCTGTGGAGGCTCCTCCTCCTCAGCAGAGATCCGGATATCTTACGGCAGGCACAACGCTCGAGTGCGTTGCTACTCTTCCCAGTCAGCGCTTCGTAAGTTCGTCCCTAGGCTTACCACTATTTGTATTCTCATTTACTTCTTACTAAACCTTCTTCTGTCTCTGTTTGTATAGAAACCTTCTTGTTGCACTCCAAAGACAGAGATTCCGCTTCCTAAACTCTATTTACGAGTTCCAGTGCTGATCAAAACAGATCCCTCTCCTTTCTTCGACAACCGCTTCCATTCACACCAGGTTGGACCGTGTACACACCTTGATTCGAGTCAGCTGTTTCACTCATCTCCCAGCCGCATTGTTCATAAGGCTTTTGCTTCGATTCAAATCTGCTGCCAGGTACCCTTCTCTCCTTCTCTTCTCGTTATTTAGAACTACCTGCCCGCCCTTCCTCCCTTCTAGTCTCCTCACGTTTCCTTTTATATATATTAGGCTCCCGAAGTTACATCGCGTTATCCACGAGTCATCACTCTCAACGTTCCACAGATGAAATCCGAACGGATGCAATCTTGAGGCAATATAGATCTCTATCCTCTTTATACTGGTAACTATTAGGCTACTGACATCCGCTCCTACTCTGTGTTAAGCACATACTTACCTTTCTCTAATCTGTGCCTTTCTTATTTTTCTTTATGGAACCTGCATCCAGTCACCTGGAAATGTGTTAAAGACTTGCCCTTACCTGCTCACAGAGAAGACTTCCAACAACTGAGGCGGACAGGGTTTTCTTCCCCAGAGGGTTTCCCTGGGGAGTTCACTCCTTCCTGGTGTAAACTGTCACGGGATAGGAGGGGATTCCCCCGGGGGGGCTTCTCATATTCCACCCGTCCAGGCTACAGGATCAGGTCAGTGGGTGCATGTTTATAGGGAAACATAATTATAACTGGAAACGAAAGAAACTGAACAGAATCATTACAACTCCGGCCTCCTGCACTACTGCAAGACTACCTTTCTTTTTAGATTACCCTACACAGTGGGGCTCCATGTTTTGTATCATTAACCCGGCAAAGGGCATCAGTAGGCTCTTAATGTTCATGGATTACTTTGGTGCTGTTATTTGATTAACTAGGGAGGTCCTCGAGTAAAATTAACGCTTACTATCTCCCCGATGTGATTAACCTGCCTATATCCTGCTCAACCTCCCATTGCTAGTCCATTTACTCTCCTCTCATTATTTCCTTGTCTAATATTGTCCCAACAGACGCTCTTTCTGGGTCACTACTTGTCCAATCACCCCCGACCCTTGGCTATATGCTTTTGGCTCTAGGGACCCCTTCTTCCACCTTCCTACTTCATCAAAGGCCTTTGGCATCTTGATGGCGTGCACACCATCCTTTACTACCCAGAGTGCAATTGGTCCTCGTATAGACCATACTCCTTCTACATTATTCTCCCCCAATGACATTTCTTTCCCTTTCTCTCTCACTCTATGCAGAGGCATAGCTAGGATTGTCTAACAAGTCGGGCCTGAAGCTAATGTATTTGGGCCCACCACTAAGACATTAACATCTGTAAATGACCAGACAGAGCTGCTGAGTAGGTATTTACAGATTTTGGGTGGGCCTTGCCCTACCTCTGACTCTATGCCACTCTTTCCCATATCACCCCCGTATTCCTGCAACAACACATGCTTACTCCATTTACCTCTAGTACCACCATTCTGATACCCACTCCTCACTCAACACATATAACTTTCTGTGACGTCCTACTGGGCCTGATAGCCACTCTATATAACTACACATGAACAGATAAATACATACATTGAACTATATAGCCAGGATGCTGCAAGCAATCAGAGCTCCCCATTCTCCCTCCACAAATGTGCCCGCTGGAGACTAAATGGCAGTAGGAGTGCTGATTCCTTTGCCGCACTGGCAGCACCTCCAGGAAGTAGCAGCAGTATCAGAGAGCTGATTAAGAGACGTGCATCTATCGTCTGACTGAGACTGAACGTCATTTCACCCAATTTGTGCAGAAACAGCCATAGTTGCTATTTCCCTACCACACACACTTACGTGTTTAGTAAGGGGTGTTATAAATGTAGATTATTCCTAGAGGAAAGAATTGGCAGTGCCTACATTGATTTGCGCCAAGAACTACCGCGATAGTGGTTGTTGTAGTCTCAAACTGTGAGCGAAATGAACTGCTCCTGAGTACTCCAGATGTCATAAGCAAAACTACTTCAAGAAGGTGAGAAAAGGAACATTGTACCTCTCAATAGGAAATTAACTTTCTCATGTTGATAAAGTCAAGCACACATACAGTTATAGTATACGTTATTAAAAAAATATATGTTTGGGTTCCAGCGCGTACAAAATGTAGTCAAGTTGCCTAATGATAGACTTATCTTCAAGTATTTGCTATAGTTCCACTCCACCCTCTTCTTAATATACTCTAAAACATTTTCATAACATTTTGGATTCATCAGGGGAGATTTCTTTCTGTGTTGAGATAAGATACATAAGGAAAAGTCTGTTATTCATTTTCTTTTCATGGCTGATGGTGTAAATTCTACTTTTAAATGACTTTCAATATCTGGAAGGATTGACGTTTTGAAAAAATCAAATTTCACACTTCAACTGCTCTTAAATAATTTGTCACATATTGTTGCCAATTACGAGAACCTGCTCAAAATAGAAAGAAAGCAATGTTGAAAATATGAAAAATGAACTGCGAACAGAAATATCTAAACAATAAGAGATATCAAATTATTTTAAGGAACTGTCTTTTTTTAATGATGTTGTTTCTTTTGTTTGTGAAAAATGTAATATTGACTGATCCACAATAAACAAACAAACAAAAGAACGTATTCAGTTTTTATGGTGAACAAAAAAGGCTGTAGAAAATATTTGATAGGATCACCCTGAAATGAGTTATAGATCAAATTCTGATTCATAAATGGTGGCATTGGTCAGCTTGGATTAATGAGGTCACACAGGTCCTCTTCACAACCAGACAATAAAAAATAATCCTCTGAGGAAAAAAACCTCAGTGCACCTCATGAAAGGATAACAATGTTTATTTTGTGTACAAAAAGGAAAAATAGTGTCGGTGGGTGTTATGCGCCCAACTGCAATGGAGATCTCTGGCACTTCAAGGAAGCACTGGTGGCGCAAATAGTATAAGATATTCATTCCCCATCATCATTGGCTACCCCTATGTACATACTACCAGTCCCCTACAGTCCGTCAGTGGATTGGCCACTGCTAATCTACTCCCAACTCCCAAACATGTGGGCTTCTGTCCCATCAAATTGAGTCCCAAATACATGATTGGAAGGCATTTGGGAATGTTGCCCTCCCCACGGGGCCTGCCACATGATGTGCTCCTGGTTGTGGACATGAGCTCAGTGGATACTTTCGAGGTCAACTTAACTCTATAGAACAACTGAGAGCTTTTTTGTGATCCTTGACATGTAGGCACCCTTGCCATGCCTTCCCGGCACACAACTGAAAGGAAAATTGGGTCCTGCAAAAAGTAGCACAGAGTTGGAATCAATGACCTGGATACATATTTACTTGAATGTGCTCTTCGCTCTAGTGTAACTGTAAAGCCTGGGCTTGTACCACTATAGTTTATGTGTGTACACAGAAGAGGGTGTGAACTTATCCATTTCCTCCAAGTCCCCCTTCCTTGTGCCAGTACTTGCCTTTGATGTCCCACCTATCTTTCAGGAATCTCTTTCCCAAGCTTTTTTCCTTCTTGTTGGCCTGCCCCTCCTTGGGAGATATAGCCTCCTTGTTACCCATGATCCTCTTGTTTTGTTATTTTCTTTCCTTTCTCCCGCTGTGCTCAGCATGGCTGGTTCCAAGGCATCCTCTATGTGCAGGGCAATGGTTGGAATCCCTCATCCTAGTCAGGCTCCGAAAGGGGTATGGAGTCTGAGGGAATTGGGGGCTGACCACCACATCCCTTGCAGGGTGAGGGGATCCGGTGGATGGTTCTGAGGTGCTGCAAGCTACTTTAGTGTCTTGTGAGATCTTGGCATGGATATACAATTATGAACATGTGAGTGAGCATTTCGGCTGTAGGATACTCAGCAAGGACAGGGTGATGGTCATGGAGTTATTGGTAATACAGGAACACATGGCCTCACACGTCTTTGTGATCCCAAAGGTGAGTCTCCACTTAAAACCTTTGTGGACTCCCCTTCACAGCTTCTGACTCCCAGTGTCCCAGCTTTACAATCACCAAATCCCAATAACCAGGTCCCTGAGGAAAGGTCTTTGAGTGGTTGTGCTCCCTGTCACACCTGTAAAAGGGGTGGAGCTTGAGTCCTTCCATCCGGAAAGATCATCCTTGCTACGGATGCCTAGTGATGACGTCAGGCACTGAAGCATTGGCTCGCTGGGTTTGTTGTTTTTTTTATATTTCTTTTTTGGATTCTGTTATTCTGATTTGCCTTACTGGCTTTTAAATTTGATTTCCTTTCATTGACTCAGTGTGCGAGCTAGCGGCTGACTGGATGCACTTTATTGACATACGCATTTTAATTCGTTTTTTATTTTTGTTTACCTTGGTTCCTTGTACGCTGGATTGCCCAGCAGGAAGGTGCCTGGCTTCCTCTCTACCTTCCAGGGTCTCGTGCCCGGCTACATGTAGCTTTTCTTTCTTGCTCCACGCATTATATTCAGCAGGAGTCTTTCTTTACTGGTCCTTGACAGTGGGAAGGCCCTGGCTATTGTGTGACCATATGCTAATTAAGGACGACACAGGCCCGGAAGCGCAGCAGACAAGCACAGCGGGACAAGGCCTTGTGCGTCAAAGTCATGCCAAAGTAAAGACCGCCAGTACTCGTCCGTGCTCAATACAGGCTCTGGACTCATGGTTCACTGGATGTCCCTGTAATCGGGTCACCCTGGATTATATCCCATGAGCAGCTGTTTCATATTGCCTGAAGACGGAGGTCCAAGCATGGCCCTCATGGCCCCCACACGACTCTCAGGCCGCAGACAGAGAAATTACAGATGTATCTCACTCTTAGGCCCTGCATGGCCATCATCAATGCATCGCAGCTGTGAGAAATGCTACTCTCTCAGACAGCCATTCAGACAACACCCAATCAATGATGTAGAGGAGCAGACGTACACATCCGCAGGAGATCCATCACCCTACGTCCCCTGTATTGGAGCCATGAGACCGTGCCCTGCCTAACACCAGCTGTTGTACCAATACCGCTGCGAGTGTATGGAAGACGGAATGCATTAAGACAACCATATCGAATATACCTCGACTTGATGACAGCCTACAGGAGGAACTCCCTGAATTAATATAAGAAAAAGCTAAGAAAATGAACTGATGACATCATGAAAATATTTGCACAACTTCCTGACATATTGAATGAAGAGGATGTATGGATCCCAGAGGAGAAATGACGAAGTAAAGAATCAAGTAAACCTTATAGTGAAAGAAGAAGATTAGATAGTAAAAAGTGCTATAGAAAACTGAAGTATAAAGAATGTACATACGCTGAAACGCAAGATAGATCAAGTTACTGTATAGGCTAGCTACAAGTAGTGAATAGAATGCAGGCAAAGCTTGCATTGTACAGAACCTGGACATGGGTATCATGAAATAATAAGCCAAAGAACCATGGAGAAAGAATGACAGGCTGTGTCACAGTAGAATAACAGGTTGATTAGAGCTGTGCTGGGAGGCTGTCTGGCCTAAAGTCAAGAACTGAGAAGTCGAGGTCAGCTATATATGCTGAAGAGGAACATGTGTGCAGAGGATTAATCCTCTCACATTAAGGTGCAAGAACAAACACAAAGGATGCCAAGTCTTAATTCATTTACAGCATTTAAAAGATTGCAGAATGAACAGAATTGTGGTCTTTTGTCATGTGGGTGAAGGATGGAAATAGGGTTTGAACTTGGAGTTCCAGACACAATAGCAAGTGCCCTCACTCCTGTGCATTCCAGGACAAGAATACTCTGCAAGGCCAAGTACAAAGAGAATTTCATGGCAGAAGGCATGGTGATGAGAGATGCTCGGCTAATTGGGTGTTAGGGCAGCCTCATGTCCTATCTATCACAAAAATTGTCCATAGGTGCCCCGCTTTGAGAACAAACACGGCTAAATTACCTGTTCTTTGGGAAGGTGCCCACTCAAGAGTCCGCAGCCACAATTTAGCTCACTGTACCTTTCACAGAAGAGAAATATCAATTTGCATACGAGTCTTTGTCCTGCCCACATAGGAAGTCCAGCACCGAAATGCTATGGCAATTCTCTTCTGAACAAGAGTAACAACAGCAACCCCATACATGTGTTTCAGCCTTGTTGGGCCTCATCAGTGAGGTGGAGCTGTGCCTCTATGAGCACAGTGAGCAAGGGGTCCATGTCTGGATGACCCTAGGAAACTTAGGGTGACTAAACCTAAGTCCCTTAAACAATCAAAAAATAGACCATAGGCACACCTCTTTGAGAACGAACATGTCTAAATTACCACCTGTTCTTTAGGAAGGTACCTACTCAAGAGTCTGCAGCCACACTTTACCTCACTGTACTTTTCACAGAAAGGAAATATCCATTTGCATATCAGTCTTTGTCCCGCCCACATGGGCAGTCCAGCACCGAAATGCTATGGCAATTCTCTTCTGAACAAGAGTACCAATAGCAACCATATACACTGATGAGCCTTTTTGGGCCTCATCAGTGAAGTGGAGCTGTGCCATTTTGAGCACAGTGAGCAAGGGGTTCACGTCTGGATGACCCTAGGAAACTTAGGGTGACTAAACCAAAGTCCCTAAACAATCAAAAAATAGTCCATGGGTGCCCCTCTTTGAGAACAAACACAGTTAAAAGACCTGATCTTTGGGAAGGTACCCACTCAAGCGTCAGCGGCCACACTTTAGCTCACTGCTCCTTTCATAGAAGGGAAATATTAATTTGCATATCGGTCTATGTCCCGCCCAGATGGGTAGTCCAGCACCGAAATGCTACGGCAATTCTCTTCTGTACACGAGTGCCAACAGCAACCCCATACACGTGTTTCAGCCTTGTTGGGCCTCATCGGTGAGGTGGAGCTGTGCCTCTATGAGCACAGTGAGCAAGGGGTCCATGTCTGGATGACCCTAGGAAACTTAGGGTGGCTAAACCTAAGTCCCTTAAACAATCAAAAAATAGACCATAGGCACGCCTCTTTGAGAACGAACATGTCTAAAATACCTGTTCTTTGGTAAGGTACCCACTCAAGAGTCTGCAGCCACACTTTAGCTCACTATACTTTTCACAGAAAGGAAATATCCATTTGCATATTAGTCTTTGTCCCGCCCACATGGGAAGTCCAGCACCGAAATGCTATGGCAATTCTCTTCTGAACTAGAGTACCAATAGCAACCATATACACGTGTTTCAGCCTTTTTGGGCCTCATCATTGAAGTGGAGCTGTGCCTTTTTGAGCACAGTGAGCAAGGAGTCCACGTCTGGATGACCCTAGGAAGGTTATGGTGACTAAACCGAAGTTCCTAAACAATCAAAAAATAGTCCATGGGCGCCCCTCTTTGAGAACGAATGCGGCGAAATGACCTGTTCTTGGGGAAGGTACCCACCAAGAGTTTGCAGCCACACTTTAGCTCACTGTACCTTTCACAGAAGGGAAATATCCCTTTGCATATCAGTCTATGTCCCGCCCACAACCCCATACACATGTTTTAGCCTTGTTGGACTCATCAGTGAGGTGGAGCTGTGCCTCTCTGAGCACAGTGAGCAAGGGGTCCACGTCTGGATGACCCTATGCTACTCTTAAGCTGAAATCTCCATCTCCTTCTGACTCGATCCCTTTGGCAATTCTTAAAGACATGCCTGCAATCATATTTTGGGTAGCTCAGCCAGTTAATCATTCCTGCCAGCTAGGCTCTATTCCTCTGTTAAAGCACGGTTGGTGATCCCGCTTCTAAGAAAACCTCCGCTTGATCCTTCTGTTCTTGCTAATTTTCATCCTATATCTCTACCATCCTTTTTTAAAGCTATTAAAATCTTTAATTTCTCCTCTCCTTATTTCATTTCTTGAAACCTCTTATTTTGTGGCCCTTTCCAATCCAGCTTCTGCCTTGGCCATGTCACTGAGAGTGTGTTGGTCTTCGTTGTTGATGACATAGCCCAGCAATCAGATCAGGGTGGAGTGAGGGTTCTGATATTGTTAGATCTGTTAGCTGCGTTAGAGGCCATGGATCTCTCCATCCTGCTTGATTGCTTGTCCAGGGCGGGTCTAGCCAGTCAGGTGTTACTCTGGTTTAAATCTTTTCTATCTGATCATGCTCAATCTCTTTTTCTCTCCTTTTCTTGTTATTTGTCTGTAACTGTATGTTGTGGAGTCCCCCAGGGCTCTGCCTTAACCCTAGTTTATTCAATGTGCACATCCAGCCATTGGTGGAGCTTGTCTACTCCCACAGCATCTGTTGCTACTCTTATGATGACGACACTGAGAACATCATGCAGTTTTATGTTTCCCAGCTAAATCCTCCATCTCAGCCGAGTAGTTGCCTGGATGCCGTAGGTTGTTGAATGGGTAACAACTGGTTGAAATTGAATGGGTACAAGACTGAGGTCCTAGTAGTTGGTCATCCCCTCCGTCAATTCTTTATCAACTCCTTATTTCTGGCCTTCTTCTCTTGGTCCTTTCCCTGCACCGGTCTCTGTGGTGTAGGATTTTGGAGTTAAGCTCTCCGCTTCTCTGTCACACGAAGCTCAGGTAGCCTTGGTCTGCCAATCTGGATATTTCAAACTCATGGTGCTAAGTAAGGTGTAGGCATTTATACTGCCTCAATTCCATGCCCCTGTTGTCGCATGCTTAGGACTGAGTGTGACAGACTATTGCAACTCCCTCTTTAGGGCACAGCCTCTATTTTTGGTACGTCGTCTCCAAGTTTTTAGAAAGCAGCGGCCAGAACAGGCCCTCTTTCTCTTTCTATACACATTTCCCCTGTTCTGCATCAGCTGCATTGGCCTCCTATCATTCAAAGTGTTCAGTTCAAATCCTTTTGTATAGTGCATCACACCTTTTACAGCACAGGGGCTGAGTATCTTCTGCTTAAATCCCACCTCTACGTGCCAAATCATCCTCTTTGTTCACAGGAATCTTAGGACATTCAAGTTCTTCGTGTGAGGCTGGCACGTGTTAGTGGCTGTATTTCTTCTGTTGCAGCAGCTAAGTTATGAAATTCGCTCCCTCTATCTCTTTGGGCTACTGCTGATCACTTTTCCTTTTGGCGATCACTGAATACTCTTCTTTTTCAACAAACGTAGATGTTAACTACTGTCTTGTTTAACCGTTTCCCTGATGGTTTAGCAAAAAGATGCCTTTGGGCAAATGTTGTGCTCTCTACATTCACTTAACATAACATAACCGAAGCCAGCAGCTATGGTTGAGGAGGCATGCTGGTGGGCCTAGGTCATTAAGGGCAGAGGTTCCTGGAGGTTTTCTGGCACTCCCCCAACTGGAAGAAAATGGCTGCTATTAGCGGAGCCGTAATATGCTTCAAAGCCATATTAAGCGGTAAATCAGTAGCAGGTAGAAGCCCGGTAGGAAGGCCTCCTTTATAATCAGAACGGTCTTCCCCATGGTTTATAATGCATATTAATCGACAGCCCAGTGGAACTATTCAGGATAAGTGTACAAGGATGGTGGCTTCCTCATAGGCCAAGGCACTGGGATATTCTTGCAGGAAATAGACAGGACATCTGCTTGGGCTAGTCCCAACAAGTTTATTAAGTACTACAGATTAAACGTGCAGGGGCACAGGAGAACTTGTTTTGGTCTCGGTGTGTTGAAGTCAGGCACTCACTAAAAAGTATTTTTGATGAGATCTGACGCACACACAAACTGGTGATGATGGCAAAGCAAGCTATTCAATGTCTGAGTGTTTTGTCAGTAGCCCCTTCCCATTGAATCAGCTTTGGAAAACCGTAAAGGTTCAGATTTCTTAGATGTAATCTTCATTACTCCTAGCCCTACTCTTCCTCGTCCCAGTAGAGATGTCCCTACTCTCCCTCCCCTGTATGGAAAGGGCACCTCGACTTAGCTGGATAAAGACTACTAGAGGATCAAGGGTATGTGGGAGGTTATATCTCAGAAGAAGAGGCCATGCAACAAGAAGGAAAAGAGGTTGGGAAGGGGGTCCTGAAAGGGATGCAAGGTCCAAAGATAAGTACTTGGACAAGGAAGAGTAGGACCACGAGTAATGAAGATTACCATTAAGTAATTCGATTATATGGCAATATTTTAATTTGGGGTGAGGAAGCCTTGGAAAATTGATGCCTCTAACTGCTACCTAGCCTCTAAATCTGAGGATTTTTTAAGTGTGATATCTGATTAATTTGTAAGTTCAACACTCATCTAAGCAATTGTTGACCTAATGTCAATATTTTGATTTGTTGTTTATGATCAAATTTGCTGGGTCAAGTCTGTTGCATGCATTTGAACTTTTTATATTTTCGATTAGCACCTTGATAGGGGGAGCCAGCCAATCAGGTGGCTAGGAACGCAGGCTTGAACCGGCGGTGAAGGCCTACGTTCCATGCTGCCTGACGGCCGGCTCCCCTCGCCGCCTTCTCCCCCCACCCTATGTCCCCTTATTATAATATTTATTTTTTATTCCACCCACCCTACTTACCTTATTTACACTGCAGCGGAACACATGTCCGCAGCTGCACCTTCCACTGGTTCCATGTGATATATTCGCGGCAGAAATTCCCGTGATAAAAAAATATTACGGCAAAAATGCTGCCGTTTTTGCGCCGCAGTCATTGTAAAACATGCGGGGGACACCCCTGCAACCCCAGGACCCATTATCCATTTAAGGGGAGCGGGGGACACCCCCGCAACCCCCGCTCCCCTTAAATGGTATAATGGGGCACACTTTTACCGGGTCAAACAGCGGCATTCTTGCCGGGATATTTTTTTACTGCGACATTTTTGCCGCAATTATATTACCTGATACCCTTCCACTCTGCTCTCGACGGCCACTATGGAAAGGGAAGAGGGGCTCTGTACGGAGCCCCTCTTCCCTTTCCCCTGGTGGCCATCTTGGAACAGTATTTTCATGCCGTGAACGGGACGCAACGAGGCGCACCGTTCACGGAGCAAAAATACTGTAAATTTGCCCCGTTGCAGCCTATGGGACTGCTGCTAATCGCCTTATGTACCCGTTCCACGGGCATCACTACGGGGTAACGGCCCATGGCCCACATTAACTGCCCCCAGTTCTCGCGTGCCATTAATTCAGGCCCCAGGCCATTACCCCTCGGTGATGCCCATGTAATGGGTACAAAACGCCACGATGTTTAAAATGTAATCACAATGATTCCATTAAAAGTCATGCGATTTCTCATTCAGACTATAATCCGATGTGCACGTTCATTGTTGTTACTTTTCTTTGTATCCTAGTCACCAGACATGCTTGGCTTACAGACACCTCTTCTGAAGCTAAAATTCATGGGGTGCAAATGGGCTTGTAGTTTACTTGAAGGCATAACATAATTTGGTGAGATGACTTAACAGGCCCTTTCACCGTTGACTCTTTGCTTTTTCGGAGTACCTACAAACATCATGTAGAAGTGTAAAATCTGTGTGGAGTACTTGCATCTTGCATGCAAATAGGATAGAGTGCAAACCTGGGGCTACATGAGTGTCTTTGCTTTTACAGGGCCTCTTCTAACCTCTTTGTGTAATTCTGCAAATCAGGGGGGGGGCGGGTGGGGTGATTCTGCACATTTTAAAATGTTTCCTGTATCCAGTGATGGGATGCATTTAAAATGCGCCAAAAACAAAGACATCCCCATGCACCTGTTTGAAACAAGCATAGAGAGATGCCCATTGCATCGCAGAGTCAGTCTTGACCTCGTGAATTTTTTTAAGTACCACTTGCTTTTCCAGCCCTCAAGCAGGGGAAGACATGCTTTTCTTTTCTGTTTGCTTTTCACAGCGACGGGCACTTTAAGAGCCCATCAATATGAAATGTGCTCCCATCACCCAGGTGGGTGCCAGGGGACTGTCACATATCAGTATCCTGCAAGAGGTCTGCCCAGTGCATTTTTTGTGCTGCTGCGCAACCACCAAGAAATGCGCGTGTCACCTTTGCAAGACAGGGTTATCTGCACATTTCAACAATGAACACAAATGACGAAAGTGCATCCTCAGCACTTTTTTCACGTGCATTCATTTTTGAGAATCTGTCCCTAGGTTCGTAGGGACCTGGTGGTGAGCTATCTCTTCCGCATGCTTTCATGAGTGTGCGGATATCAGGCCATTTATTTGGCAATATTGGCAATGCATAGGAAAGTGAGTTGTGCTTATGGAATCTGGCGACATGAAGCAAAAGGACGGGTAAACATTGCAGTTCCTGGTTGAATCCCACTCCTGTTGCTTCCTGATCATTCCAACAAATCCATGGCCATTGTGTTGAACTTTAATCTTTTTTTTCTATAGCTTTCACCCCCGCTCCCACCTCAGTTCCCCCTCCCAGCCCTGTGGTGGGGGAGTGGGCATGGCCAGTAACAGCTCACCAGCCAGCAAGCCTGCCAGCCCGTGCCATGGTTAGCCCCAGCATAGCAAGGGCCTTGGTGAGGGCTGTGAGCCATTACAAGCCAAGTCCACCCCCCCCAAGCCAATATGCTCCCTCCCTTTTGCCTCCACACAGAAAGAAAAAAAACGGCTTCACCTGGGAAGGGCCTTGGGTGGCTGGAACATTGGGTGGAGAATGTACATTACCTCCACGTCCACTCTTCCTCGTCCCAGTACTTACTTCATGAGGCACCCGCCTCCGACACAGGACCTTCTTCTATTTCTTTAAATCCCTATAACTCCTCCCCCACATCCATGTCACTCAGTTTAAATTTTTCCTGCCTCCGGCAGGTTTGACTTTTTCTTCCCGGTGCGGGGCACCAGGGAGCACCGATTGCTGGCCCCCTGGGGGGGGCTGTGTGGCGGGGCCCTCGGCTCCCTCAGGTGCGGCACTGCTCCTGGGCCCCCTGCGGGGCTTGGGGTCACAGTTGAGCTGGATTGCCTCGCTCGGTTCTTTGCTGGGCTCCGGACCGCAGCGTGAGCATTGTGTCCCGGGTCCTGCACGGCCCGGGGGAAGGTAAGGAGAGGGGAGGACTGGGCTTGATGTTTTTCCCCTCTCCTCCTGTTTTGGCCATCTTGATTCGACTTGGCAGTATGGGCTAGCCTTCCCTTTTGTTGTGAGGCCTCTCTGCTTCTTGTATTGGGGTGACAGTGGCAGAGAGTCTTTGGGAGTGCGGGGCTCTGTTCTGTCGCAGGCATGTCACATACCACCCACTCCTCAGACACACACAGCACAGGATGCACCGGATGTTAGCTGCATTATCTGGGGGAAGGTAAGGAGAGGGGAGGACTGTGCTTGATGTTTTCCCCTCTCTTGCTGGTATGGCCATTTTGACTCCTTCAACATGCCGTTTTCCTCGTGCTTTGTGTGCACATCTTTATTGGAAATGATGGCAAGCACTTGGCAGTATGGGCTAAGCCTTCCCTTTTGTTGTGAGGCCTCTCTGCTTCTTGTCGTGGGGTGACTATGACAGAGTATTTGAAAGTGCGGGGGCTCTGTTCTGTCGCAGGCATGCCACATACCGCCCGCTCCTCAGAGACACACGGCCCAGGATGCACCGGATGTCAGCTGCATTCTCTGGGGGAAGGTAAGGAGAGGGGAGGACTGTGCTTGATGTTTTCCCCTCTCTTGCTGGTATGGCCATCTTGACTCCTTTGAAAGGCAGTTACCTCGTGCTCTGTGTACACATCTTTATTGGAAATGATGGCAAGCACTTGGTAGTATGGGCTAGCCTTCCTTTTTTGTTGTGAGGCCTCTCTGCTTCTTGTCGTGGGGTGACTGACAGAGTATTTGAAAGTGCGGGGCTCTGTTCTGTCACAGACATGTCACATACCACCAGCTCCTCAGACACACACAGCCCAGTATGCACCGGTTGTTGGCTGCATTCCTTGCGTGCTGCCTGTGAATACGGCGCAGATTTTGGACACATCTGCAAGCGGCCGGAAGGGTACCGGCCTGGCATAGTCTACACTTCGGGTTCGAGTCTCAGCGGTGCTGACTCGGTCCTTCATCCTTCCTAGACCGATGCATTGGAACGATTTAGAGCATGGGGCTACCAGCTACTGGATACAGGGCTCAAGCCACCTCTCAGTCATGTGGTGTGTTAGTGGTGTGTTTGGGTCTGTGCTAGCTATGGACGCAGAATCCTTGTCCTGTCCTCTTCCTCTAAACTGCGCAAGGGGGAAGTCAAAGGAGTTGATTTGCTTTTCCCTTGTCCGGCATGGGATTATGGAAAATGAGCATGGAAGTAACGGCCATGCAGGGGGTTCCCAGTGTCTCTTCTTTTAGGCCCTAGGTCCTCCGGTGCTGACGTGTTGCTTTCACGCCTCCTCTCAGACTTGTGGGAAGTGATAGGGCACATGGTGGCACATGTCTGTGCTTAGAGGGGTTCTCAGAGCCCCTGGTGCCGGTGGAGGGGGATGTCACTTCAGTGGGTTTTCCAGTATAGGCATACCTCAGGTAGGGGGTTGCCTTTGATGTCGGCTATCCGGGATGGATTGCTTTGCCCCGCTTTGTGACAGTACTCTGCCCTTTTGACGCCAGCCTGGTGGCTCCTCTGTCGGCTGAGGGGGCCATAGTCTGCTGGACTTCTGGGCTGTCCAGTATCTTCCTTTTGATAGGTCAAATCTTTTTGTGGGCTGACAAGCATGCTGTTATATTGTAGCGCAGGCCTGTTTCAACGTCCTGTGATTTCCCTCTGGTGCAAGTGCAGTGACTGGCGGTTTTCCCTGGCTCCTCGTCTCTATCTTCTCGGAGATGTATGGGACCAGTGGGGTTCGGCTTCCTGGGTAATGGGCTCCTTCTGGAGGGGGTATCAATTGCCGTTCCTGTCTCCTCCTGTCCACGTTTGCATGGTTAGGACTTTGGTACCCAGCTCACGGTCCAAGTAGTTGGCCATGGGATCCGTTCTCTCCGAACGGTTGTTGTGGGTTACCGTCTTGCCCGTTCCTCTCCCTGTTCAGGGTCAAGTTTTCTACTTGCGGGTGTTCCTGGTCCCTATGCTTTCTAGGATGTGTCACCTGCTTATGGGTCTCAACACCCTGCACTGCTTGTCCGGACGTCTGGGGAGAGCGTACTCTGGATGTTGTGCAGGGGGGGCGCTTGCTGGCTGTTCTGGGCTGGGTTCTCAGAAGGCAGTATGTCTCGACTCACCTGTTGCTGAAGTTACGGGGCACGTGGCGTCTTGCATGTTTTCCAGTTCCTTGAGCCTGTCTTCGGTTACGTCTCCTGGTGTCTTATGCTCTCTCCCACTGGCTCCCGACATCTCGGCTTTCGTAGTTTTGTTTTCAGTGTCCCCAGCGCTGCGAGTGTCCCTGCTATGGTGGCGGGGGGTTTCAGGTCTACAGGCTGAGGTGTGCATGGTCCTTCCTCCTGTGACCTCTCCTACTACCAACACCAGCAGAAAGGGTATACATTGGGGGTCCTCTCAGCTCAAGGGTTGTGAGATCTGGGGAGAGCCGGTGATCATCCAATTGGCAAGAGTTGTGCCATTGTGCAAGATCTGGTGTACTTCGAGGAGTTGCTGGACGGTCGGCGGTTTTTGGTCCGATCGGACAATACGACGGCCTTGGCATATGTGAACTGCAAAAGGGGTTCCGGCTGTTCCTTGAATGCTCTGGCAGCGCTGATAGGCACCTGGGAGGAATCTCATCTGGTGTATCTGCTGGCCTCACGTATCAGAAGGGTGGACAATGTTCAAGCGGATCTTCTCAGACGCTGGTTTTCACTCCTGTTGGCCCAGGTCTTTGCGGTGACCTGTGTCAGATTAGGGTCCTTGGTTCTAGACCTGTTTGCATCCCCGGCCTCAGCAGAAGTTCCCCTCTTCTGCTCTCGGTTTCAGGTTGAGGGGATTGGGGGATGGACGCCCTCTCTGTACAGTGGCCTTGGGGTTTTCCTTTACGCCTTTCCGCCTATTCCCCTTCTGCCCCGGGTGGTTTGGCGCATCTGAGTGTCCAGGGTGACTGTGTTGTTGTTAGCTCTGTTCTGGTGCCGCCGGAGTTGGCTCCCCTCTCTGTTGGAGCTTCGTTCCTAGGAACCTTGGCTGGTTCCGAGGTGGCCGAGTCCCCTTCAAGGGGATCTGCGGTTAGAATTCCACCGGATGCAATGGGCGGTGTGGCTATTGCTCAGTCTAGGTTGATATCTCAGGGGTTCTCAGATCCTGTAGTTGAGTCCAAATGGATGCTCTTAGACCCTCCACTCTGAAGGTGTTAGGCAGACATTGGGGCCATTTCCGAGACTGGTATGGGCAGTCTGGGATCCCTCCCCTGCGTTCTGGCCTCTGCTATCCTTCGGTTCCTCCAGGAGGGGTTTTGACAGGGGCCTGGCAGTTTTTCCAGGCTTCGCTCTCAGCGGGCCTCCATGAAATTCCTTTTGGGGGACTCTGACGGTCACTTGGATGGGGAAGTGTTGGTGGGGAAGTTGATCCAGGGTTTTTCTTCTTCCCTTCCTTGTGCTGATAAAGGGCTTTCCTTTTGGGATCTCCCTCTTGTATTACGGTTCCTTCACGGGCCTCCTTTTGAGCCCATTTCCGAGATTGATATCAAACATCTTACACTGAAATCTGCTTTTCTTATTGCCCTCACTTCTGCCCGTAGGTTTGGGGAGATTGGGGCTCTCTTATGTCACGCTCCTTTCCTGAGGGTGCTGCCAGACTCGGTGGTGCCGGGGTGTGGTCCGAAGTTTCTCCCTTCAGTTGTCTCTCGGGTTTCACACCTCTCAGGGTCTGGTTCTCCCTGACTTCTTTCATGATCCAAGAACGCCTGAGGTGGCGGCTCGGCTTAACATTGATGTCTGGCGGGACGCGTTGGAGTATTTGGCTTGGTTTGCCTTTTCCACCAATCTGATAGTCTTCTGATTGCTTGTGGTCTGGCTGGGGCTGGGCATAACGCATCTGTGGTTTCCATTTTCCGGTGGTTCCGGGTTGTGATCTCTAGGGCCTATGTGGCTTCTGGCCTGCCTGTGCCTGCGCACAATCAGGGGCGGTCTACCAGGGGTTTCGCGGCTTCCTGGCCCGATGTAAGGAGGGTTTTTCTCTGCAAGAGATTTGTATGGCTGCCGCCTTGGCTGGTCTAGGCATTTTCATCAACCGCTATGGGTTGAGTTTCTCCCACTCGGGGGTTGGTTCCTTCGTGGTTGGAGTTTTTGTCTGTGGGGATGTGAGTTAAGAGTTATTGTGGGTGTGTTTTGCTGCACTGTTTTTGGCTCTGTCTCATTGGGACCTTTTCCCCGTTGATGCTTTGGTATACCTCATGAAGTAAGTACTGGGACGAGGAAGAGTGGACGTGGAGGTAATGCTCTGATTACTTACCGGTAATCTTCATTACTCCTAGTCCTACTCTTCCTCGTCACAGTACTGACGACCCTCCTCACCCTCCCTGCGGGGAAGGTCCCATGCTCCGGCTTGGTAATATGAAACTGAGTGACATGGATGTGGGGGAGGAGTTATAGGGATTTAAAGAAATAGAAGAAGGTCCTGTGTCGGAGGCGGGTGCCTCATGAAGTAAGTACTGTGACGAGGAAGAGTAGGACTAGGAGTAATGAAGATTACCGGTAAGTAATCAGAGCATTCTCGCCTGCTGTTCCACCCACCTGATTGGCTAATAGCCCTTCCCGGGTGCGAATTCTAGATAGTTCCCCACGTGCAAGGGATGTGGAAGGTCACAGGTGAATCGTTATCAAGAGCAAAGAAACCGAGCTCTTGAGTGAAAAATGCTTAATTAGCAGGCGGCAAACGTCTTTTATTCCATGTATTCGTGCTTCGTTTTCATTGGTGGGGCACAATCACCTTGTGAGCCTCCACTTGTGCCATCGTCCAGCGGGCTCTGCTTCTCAGTACCGATACTTATAATACAATGGTCTTTTCTGGCCTCCTCAGAGGGCACGTGTAGGGTGTGACAATAGGATGTGTGCTATGCTGTTACTTTTCTTGCCTCCCAACACAATTGGGCACTGCTTGCTGGTGGTGGGTGAGCATTTTCATAGCCCATTCAACTGCGACCCTTCCACGGGCTCCGGTTATGCCTCCAGTTTGATTTTCCTCTCGCCCTCAAAGGTCATGACTCTTAGTGTATCTCCATGACTACGGATCATAATACCGCGGGCGCCATATTGATTAGTCTGCTCTCAAGCCGTAGAGCGCACGGAAACCTACCTGCAGCACAAACCTGTGGCTGCGCTTCCCCCAGAAATGTCCCTCTCTCTTTTTGCCTGCTCCCTGATAAACGTGTCTAGCGAATCGCCATCTTCCTGCCTGCTAACTTGAAACGGTGTCAGCAAAGTGTGGAGCAACGGTAAATCCATGTGCCACGCGCACCTGCGTCCGCACCTCATGATGCACGGAAGGGAAATAACACAATGATATCACGTCTAGTAGGAGCATTACAGAGGCATTGCTGGGGGTGCGGTGGGGTGGGGGGACTGAGAGGGCTATAGCCCCGGGTCTTTTGATTGTAGCCCCTGATAGAAGCTCAAAGGATACAACCAAAAAGGTTAGCTAGCCCTCAGTCCTGACAGCCCCAAAATTAGCGTAGCCCCGGATCCTTTCCAGACCTAGCAACACCTGTGGGAGCGTACATTAGATGCATTATGTTTCGTGCACATTCAGTTATGTACTGCAGAGCTATTCACAAAAGCCAATAGAATGCATGCCATCATATTCCTTTCTTTCATGGTACAGAGGACACTGTGATAGTAATGACTGAATAAGAAATAAAGCACCAGGCAGGTATTAAATCTGTTTGTACAGTGCTCTGATTCGAGTATGGCTTCCATTTTGAAGACAGTAATTAGAATCACAGAGGACATCCATATCAGAAAGGCGTCGCAGGCGGCAGCCGCTGTATAGCATTAGATATCCTGTAAATAACCGCCTTTGAGTGCTAATATTGGCAACTCCATTTTGAAATATAATGCAATCTTGTTGTCAGGGCAGCTGGGGGCCGTTGTTCCTGTCTGGCATCTCTCGCTGAACTGGGGTGCCTCCTTTGCCTTTCTTGCAGTTGGTGATACGTTCTTCGCTTGAAGCACTTGTGAGCCCCCCTGCCTGGTAAATGTTCAGTAAGTGAAACTGGAGAATATCGTTCTTTTTCTCCCGCCGCAGGTGGGCGAGAGTTAAGCAGTTCTCGTCAACCTCATAGTGGATGCCATGTTCTTTGTCCCCCTTCACAAGAATCAAAAATGTTTTTCTGAGCCATTGTTGCGCCTTTAGCAGTTGAGCGGTTCATTGTCAATATTTTGCAAAGCACTGTCGTCCATATTTGGAGATTGAATCCACAGACTCCATTATGTTCACATTTCCCTTTCAGTGGAAAGGGCAGTCATTCTCCAAGTAAAAAGGAAAATCTACATTTTAAGAAGGCCTGTCTGTTTCAGATCTTCTCACAAACTAATTGGGGCACGTTATTCCGAATAACGCTATATTAATGAGATCCCTTTACCAGCGAAAAATCAAAAAGCATAAATCCAGAAGAGTGGGTGGGATTAGTGAACTCCGAATCCCACCATACTTGTGGGGTGCAGGTAAGGGCATTAGAGGGGCAGTGGGATTTAGCAAGGGGCATGGGGCACTGTGACAATCCCATATGGCCAGGGTGGGATAACCTGAGTGTTTTTACATTTTTTTTAAATAAAAAGATTAAGGTAACTCTGTTTCTGAAGAGAGGTCTGCCAATCAGGCCCTCCTTTCATAAAACAACATGCATAAAGCATAGTGTTTTCATGTGCCTTTGCTGTACAGTCCCTAAACATCTACAGCACCAGCCCTGCAGTGGCAGCTGGGCAGGTTCAAAGGTACCATCTGCATTCCTGATAACTGCTGGAACACAGAGTTGCAATAGACAGAGATGTCTTTTTAATGACCTGCACCTCCGATTTAAATTATAATTGTGTAACCTAGTGAACCCAGTGACACGTTAAACTGTAAATACAAGGTATGCCTGGTTGTGGTAGGGTGGCTACTAGGGCCATGAAATTATAGAGCCACCGGATTTGATATCATACTAGTGTCAGCTCTGTGAGAACGGTTGCAGCCATGACAAGGCTAATGTTTATTAGCCATCTCTTGTGGATATCTCCACAACTGCCATGTGGGACAATAGCCAGGAAGCTGCTTCTTTGATCCTCCTGAGGAAAGAGTAACACCTTCCTCGCAGGGCACAATATCCCTTCGTGGAGATCGGCTGGGAGTCTGTGCATCAAAGGCAGCACCTACATAACAAAGCCATACTCACACCAGGATGCTGACCACTGGTGTCCCTTTGAAGTCAGCAGACATGGAAAAGGGCAGAGTTAGAATTCCAAAGTAGAGAAGTAGGTGGAGAGAGAGGTTCCACCATCTTGGTTTCTACTAGGTTGCTCTACAACTTCCTGTGCTCCTCATTTCCTGCAGACAATGCCCTCTGGATATGAAGTCAGGAGGCAACTGACACTTGTTACAACAGCCTGGATTGGACCCCTGACTTCAAGATTGCTCTGGACCAATTTCTTGTGACATTTGGACTTTATACGGAGTGAAAATTCCCTCTTTAGTCGAAGAAGATACACTGAACCTATGTTGGGAATACAGTCTGTTCCAAATTCCTCTACTAGAGAAGTGAAGACAAACGGCATCGAAGGCAGAGGAAAGCTCTGCGCCCTAACCATCCCCAACAAGCAGTGCAGGTGACACTTCTATTGACCAAAGCCTCTCTGCTGGCTGTGCACTGGACCTAGGACCCTGCTCACTGGAGACAAAGGACCCTCTTTAGGTGTCAGACAAGTTCCTGGACTTTGGGAGAGGGGGCCAAACCATACCTTCACTGGGCTTGAACAGGACAGGGGAGCTTTGTCAAGACAATGCAAAACAGCGTGGGATCCCCCCATCAAACCTCAAAAGATAGATGCACATCACAAGGGCTCACTAGAAAACTGAGGGGTGAGGAAATCAGTGAAGGAAAGATGCATGTACTCCCCTGTGGTTATGCATGGTTTAGGCAACCATGGGAAAGCAGGATGGAAGGCAGGAGGAACCGGCATGGAGCCATGGAAAAAGCAAGACTATTTAACAGATGAGGAACATGTGGGCCAGGAGGAGGTATCAGTCACTGCTTGACCAACAGCAAACTCTTTACAAAGGTTCTAGCATAAATAACCAATGACAGCATGGAAAAGAGGCATATAAACGGAGAGGCCAGACTCAGAACAAGGGGCAAGAACAAGCTGTGGAAAGGGAGCCAGCAGCAACACAAAGCGCAAAGCAAGGACCCCAGGAGCCTAAATCAGATGGGGCAGTGAGGCTGACAAAACAAAGAGAGGAGGCAGGACTACAGCAGCAAAGGCCACATCCTTCCAGGTAGAGGGGTCAGAGTGTTTAAGCTCAGGAGCCAAGTGTTGAGAAGCCTGAGGTCCATAGGGCAGTTAGCTTCACAGCTGTGGGCGAAATTGAGGAGAGACCTCCAGAAATGGGCCCCCCCTTGATATCCTAAGCCTTTGGCCTGTGGAATGTGTCATAGGCACCATATCCCCCATAAATGAGAAGAGCATCAACACACTTAAGAGCGAGAACCAACAAGTAAGGGAAACATCCCAAATGTTAATGGGATCAGACAGTCCAAGGCAGCTAGAACCAATGTGTACCTCACTCTGTGGTGAGTTCACTGTACTCTCCATATTAATTTGTGTAGGAAGCGCGGCACCAATGACTGGGGTGGCTCAGTCGCTACCCAATTTGCCACATAGGGGAAATGGGAGATCCCAATGACTTACTTTCCGCGCAGAGATGCAGTAACTTGTCCTCATATGCAATGTAGTCTTACAATACAGAAATCCATATACCAGAAGGGACTGCAAGAAAACAAACTGCAGAGTAGAGCATTGAGAAAACAATCATCTGAAGTTTGTTTGTGGGTTTGTGGAAATCGGAAACCAATCGGGTTGACTAACCCTTCCCAAAACAAGCAGCAGACAGCTCGCCCACCAGACAGTCCAGCATTCCTACAGCAGCTAATACCGCACCAGATGAAGGAGGTCGCATAACGCCACGAAGCCACTAGATGCGATGAAAATAATTCTAAGATGCTGCCATGCACTCTGGGCATTTACGCAAAGTTACGATTCCTAATTAAACCCAATAGGAACCATTATACCAAAAAACAATAACTGAAATTGATCAATAATAACATAATGAAAGCAATTAAGATTCCTGAGAGGACTAGCAAATCCTGGGGGAGAACACAAGCGACCACGGAGAGCAACCAATTTGAGTTAGCCTTGGAAAATGGGCCACAGCCTCATAGATATTAAAGGGGTGGGGAAGGTTCCTTTCTTGGCTTGGACATGAAGAAGGCAGACTTGTTTCCTAACGCTCCAACGATAAAAGGGGAGACTGATGGAGGAGACAAGCAGGAGGGAACTGCTGCCTGGCAGAAGGCAGTACCACAGAAGCAGGTGAAGAAGACAGAGCAGCCTCAAGGAAGGTAGAGCAAGTTCGGATGCCTAAGAAAGAACAGCTGAAAACTGATCTTTGTGGGAAACCCTAGAAAGGTAGGCTAGCCAGATTGCTTACAGAGTACCGGGGGAGACCTACAGGAACATGGAGTCAGAGACTGTACACCAGCAATCCTAAAAGGGAAGCAAAAGGAAGATTGAGAAGCAAACACGAGGCTGGACGGTAACAATACCATATGCCTGACAAGAACCCAGATTGAGTTGGGGGAGAAATACCCTTTCAGAAGTTCCAAGTGCAGGGCCATGGAAAGGCCCAGAGAATGTCTGAAAGTTGATGAAACGGCCGGTGAGAAAGAAGCTTTGTCTAACGAGGGTTTGGGATGAGCCTGAAGAAAAAGACTGCAAGACCTATTAGCCTAGCGAGGCCAAGGGCATCATGTGATAGCGGGAAGATAAGAGTGGAAGCTAGACCGTGAGTAATCCCTGGAGGGTCTTTACCCAGAAGACTATTTTGTATTTTTGATTATAAGACAATGACAATGTTCTGGGGCTAGAATTAGAGCCAATTTGTACATCCACAATGCATCGCTCAGGGATTCTGAGCTGGAGGTGAACTTCCAGCGATGGCTTCTGGGTGACGCTGTAGCATGTGTGATTTAGCAGAAAGGGCGTATTCTTTCAGATTTCAGGTGGATGGGTTTGTCCCTGCTTTTATGAGCTCATCATAACTTTGATGCTGTTTGCTGAACAGACCCAGATGCTAAAACCACACAAAAGACAGACCGTAATGAACTGATTACCCTAATAAGGATGAAATGTCTGCACATTTTCCCCCCGCCCACACTGTGGGATTTACATTATGTAATGGGAGGGAGAGCTGATTCCTGACTGCCTTCATGGACTACAGCTACCAGAATTCCCTGAGGCCACAATCTTGTACTAAACAGCAACTTCTGAACAGACTACCTCCCTGTTGAGGGCAAGAGGCATGAAAGCGCTTGGAGGAGAACATCATCTGGACTGTGGGAGGCTGATTGAGCTGGGAACCAGAGCGAACCTCTCGCCCCCTTTTGTTTTCAAGTATATATATATATATATATATATATATATATATATATATATATATATATATATATATTCAATGAAAAAACTTTGTTAAAGGGATGTTATGGTTAAGTTGCGCTACTAAAAACCTGTGAAATTCAGTGAAAAAACTTTGTTAAAGGGACGTATTGGTTCCAAGTAAAACCGAAAACCCCCTGAAATTCTCCAGTTATGAGAAGCTAAGCAACCATAACTCGCGCCACCACCGTGAACTGCTAAGACTAACACCCAGGACATCAAAGCTGACATCACAAGTGTCATTGATGACATCACTGATGACATCACATGTACATTTATTTTTCATGAAAAGTCGTACAAGAGATTCTTATTATAATGTTGACAAAAAAAGTGTGAAGGATCATTGGAATAAATATCATGAGCTACTTAGTGCATTAAGCAATGCATTGATATAAATAGCATTCTATTATGAAGTTTTATCCAGTATACTAAGCTACTCATGTAGAAACATATGCATTGTGTGTAACATACATGATGGAGGTGCAATATTCATAATCTTGCCATGTTGAATAGTGAAATGATAACTGCTTTCCTATTAGAGTTTTGCGTACTGTGAAACATGTAACAAGTAGCTAATAAAACCTACTTACTACATAATTGCATTATTACAGACAAAGCACAAAGAGACAACAACACATACAAATATGAGTATATACAGGGAAAGTGAAGTAAGCAAAAAAGCAGCAGTAGTAGCAGAAAGTGTTCATAACCTAACTGATTATCTTTATACAGAGAAATGATTGCTCTGTTTCAAAGCTGCTACCAACCCTATGTATATGTATCACATGATGTGACTGGACCCTAAGGAAAGTAGTGTGAGTACAATGCATAGAAATATGAGCATACACAGGGAAAGTATAGTAATACAAAAACAACAGAACTATCAGAAAGTGCTGATAACCCTACTGAATTATCTTCATGCACAGAAAGGATTGCTCTTTCAAGGCTGTGTCTTCCCCTATGTATATGTTTCATATGATGTGATGGGACCCTAAGGGAATTGCTGTAAGAACATACTTGAAGGGTAAGTCTACACATATAGTACCTTTTCAATTTTTAGTTCCTGACTGTTACTGAAGAAAACCATGTGGCCTAGATATGTCAGTAAAGGAAAAAAAGGGGAGCCAGACATGTGATGTCATCAGCGATGTCATCAATGACATTTGTGATGTCATCGCTGATGTCCTGGGTGTTAGTCTTAGCAGTGCGCAGTGGTAGCGCGAGTTATGGTTGCTTAGCTTACCATAACTGGTGAATTTCAGGGGTTTTTCAGTTTTACTTGGAGCCATAACGTCCCTTTAACAATGTTTTTTCACTGAATTTCATAGGTTTTTAGTAGCGCAACTTAACCATAACATCCCTTTAACAAAGTTTTTTCATTGAATTACATAGGTTTTTATTAGTGCAACTTAACCTTACCGTCCATTTAACCATGTTTTTTCATTGAATTTCATGGGTTTTTACCAGTGATTGCTATTTTCCTACAACTTACTAATATAATACTTACCCAATATAGCAATATTTGTATGCAATTTACAAAGTGTCACCTTAAAACTGCCATTTCCCACCTTCTAGAATCATTCTGAACACTTCTATACACTTTTTGCAACTATTTCAACTAGTTTTGCATCCGTGGACGTCTACAAACATCTGACTTCATTGCGGACCTTCCGGACAGTGCCACATGACCATATGCTGACACACAGCATGATGACGTGTCCGAGAACCCATACACACTTCACAATAAGATCTGTGCTTCCTGGACAGTTTGGAACTACATTTTCTACTGATGTAGGAACTTGCAACTTCAACATTTCCCTTGCACAGCTCCAACACCTATTCATACTCATCCATTAACAATCTAGTACACAGTATATACTTTTAGCAAAACTGCTATTTATCTTAAAATGACATCAGCTAAGGCCATCCCTCCTCCCCAAGAGACACCACCACTGCTGTAATCAAGGAGCATGAGAAACACTGCCCACTACCTTAGAAATAACACACGTGCAACATTTTCCCCTTTCCACCTGTCCCTCCATATTAGTGTTTGGTGCCTCTTCCCTCATTTCCCTCCCCACCTTTCGTTCTTAGCTCTCCTGCCAAAGAAAATCCATCCAAAAACAAAATAAATGTTCCTTTAGGAACCACCTTTCCCAGTTAAAAAAATAGAACTAAAAAAAAAAACACATAGACTCCATCTACTTTGTATTTCTCAGTAAACTACATAGACGCAATAAGATTTTCCAACATTTTCATTTGCATTTTGTGTTATACTAATGGGAATATTGTGGCGTTCATGCGCCATTCCAGGGACTGGAATGGTGGATAACGGCCCAGCAGCCCAAGTTATCAGCCCAAGCGAAGCAAGGGTTGATAACGAGGTCTCTGGATCATTACCCCCCCATTCCAGCTCCTGAAATGGGGGATGAAGGCCATTAGCAGCCTAGGTTTCCAAAGCAGTAACCCATGCTACTAAAAAAGAGGATTTTTCGTCCTATACCGGGACGCTTTGGCGTCCCGTTTTAGGAAGGAAAATCCTTTTCCAAGATAGCCACCAATGAAAGGGAAAGCGGCAGTTCCATACAGGGCCCTTATTCGCTTTCTATGGCAGCCTGCAAAAAGCAAAAAGAAATCCCTGTGACCATATTAACACAAGCACATTTTTCTTCCCTTCAAATCGATCCTAATTTTGAATATCTTTACCACAAAGCCAGTCCCAGGTGGACATGACCACTTTAATCCTATGTTTTGTCCCTTCTGGTCATGGCCAGTAGCCACATTGTCCGGATCATGACCTTATACCATGACCCCGACATTCTGGCCACTACCCCTCAGTCACTAAGGCTATACCGCTATTTTTTTTAGAAAACACTGTCACGTTTGCAAAACCATGCTTTTCGATGCATCCTTGCCAATGAGCCTTACGCAAATTTGCTGGAAATCCACCCACGTTTTATTTTTTCAAAACTGTCAAATGAATGCACAAATGATTTGTCATATAAGCTGTGCACAAAATCCCAACAAACTTGTAAACTCATTCGAAATCACGTCAGAAATATTCCACCCATCATCATCACCACTCACCTCCCCAAACATTATTTCATAAGTTTCACAAGTGCAATGCTCAGAAAATATTGTCCCAAGGGTTCGACCATGTATTTTTGTACACACGTTGATCTATCGCAATCATTTCCAATTCA
Organism: Ambystoma mexicanum; assembly: GCF_040938575.1. NCBI lineage: Eukaryota > Metazoa > Chordata > Amphibia > Caudata > Ambystomatidae > Ambystoma > Ambystoma mexicanum. The sequence continues at coordinate 1,412,366,157 of NC_090935.1, forward strand.
CCTTACCTCATTTTTCCTCTTTTAGAAACATACGAAATCTGGCAGCAGGGCGTGTCCATCTTGTGCTATTGTAATCAATTGCTGCATCTGCCTAAGGTAAACTGGCCTGAGGTCACTAAATCACATGCCTTGGCCCTGATCCTCACATCACCAACCCTAGTGATATTCAACACCTTTCTCTGTGACGTTCCTCTTCAGCATAGCCAAACGCGCCCATAATCACCTCCGTGACGCAGAATCCGAAAATCAACACACATTGACTAACAACATAGCATGTCACAATTCGAAATCTTCAATCAGTCTTTAAAAGAAAACAATAACACTGTACAATTTGTAAAGTACTTTTATTTCACAATAAACTCTCTGAGAACATCCGACTATTCCCATATTCAATCAAATTGCAAATTTGTTTCTTCGCCCGTGACCCAAAATGTTAATCGTGAGGCACACGTTGTTCCTTTTCCATACACAATGTGCTCGTTTTCGATAATGGAACCGCTTGGGTCGCACAGTGAATTCCAGGGCTTCTGCATCAACTTGGGCCTAGACCACCATAAAAGATGTTATGTTACTCGTAATCGCTAGTGCAGCGTACGTGCACATGGGCCCTGGGCGATCGTCCCACAAAACAGTCACGGTGATCCAGCCGTTGACGACTACCTGCACCTGCCGATTGAAGAAACCATCAGTTGGCATCTGGAAGCAATGACAATCGCAGTAAGGCAGCATGTAACTATTTGGAAAACATAACAGAAAATATGTATCAATACCAACCTTTATTACAATGGGCCTCATTACAACTCAGGCGTTAAGGGTTAACGCCACCGTTAACCCTTAACGCCTGATTCTGATTTTAACGCCTGCTTTTAGCAGGCGTTAAAATCCATGGCGCTAACCTGCCATGGTGCTAATTACGCCGCCGTAATTTACGGCGGCGTAATTAGCGCCTTCCCCACTCCCATTATGCCCTATGGGGCAAAAATGGGAATGGGGAAGGGAAAATGGGAAATGGGGATTTACCGCCCCACTCACCTTGGAATGGGGCGGTAAATCTGCCATCCACCATGGTGTAAACAGAGTTTACACCATGGTGGTAAAGTTGGTGCACTTAGCACCAAGGTTGTAATGAGGCCCAATATATCTATTGATTTCTTAATTCTTCATAGAGTTTAAACTAACGATTAGCACACACATCAAACAATCTAAAAAAAGACAAAAACAACCTGGAAATTGATATACAATTTGATATGGTCATACATGACATTTTAAAGAAATATTAGCGTTGAACCTGGATGAATCTAGTGCTAGTCTACATGCACCTAGATTCTGCACTTCCCATAACCAAATAAAAAAGACAACCACACAGAAAGATAGTACTTGAGTTACATTACCAAAATTAATCTTCAGATAATAATAAGTTAAATCTTGTTCCGGTGTACAGTCGTCAAAATCAAACTTACATGATATTCACCATTTCCATTTACTTGGCGTAACTCAGACCATAATGCTCACTGCGCACGCACCAAAGAACCTTCATGAACTGATTTTACATGTTCCTTACACACTTTTGGAATGCATAACCTTATCAAATGTTCATTATTACAACCCTCCTCTTACTGCATTGCTAATGGAATATTCCCTTGCTCTCAAGGTCAAAAAACAATTGAACCTTATACTTTGTGTCCCAAGCGTGGGCTGCCTTAGCTCGCAACCAAAAAATCAAAGCTGGTGACCTTCACTCAGAATCTAAATACATTCTCATTTTGCAACAACTTGGCTCAACGCATTCATGAGAACTCGTATGCGCATACACGTGCAGGGCCGCTGTTTCCATCAAACACTGCAGGTGACTGCCTCAGATGCCAGACTCTAGGGGGCACCAGTCTGACTCCAATATTATTTTAAATACATTGTAACACAGACACATTAGTCCTTCACCTGTACTGTATGCACATTATATTGAGGAACACCTCCAAATGTACCATATGACTTTCGTGACAAAAAAACACCACTTTTTTGCTTCTTGCTGCCACATCCCATCCCATCCTCATCAACCCTCACCTCCCCAGACAGTATTTGATAAGTTTAACAAGTGCAATGTTGTGTTTTGTTATATGTTTTTGCGGCAATGTCTGCGGACACCAAAACATGGATCAAAGATGGCGGGCGCATCGGAACAATCTGATGCACTTCATGCTCTTCACCATCCAATGAGCGAACGCGTCACGTGTCCGCGGACATGACGCGACCGATTAGCCAATTGTTATCTTGTCCACGGAGCGAACACGGAAGTGTGTCCGTGGAGCGGACATAGCTATAACTAATTTTTTTAGACCTACTTTTTGATTGTTTAAAAAAAAACTACTGGACGGAATTTCCCCAAATTTACAAAAGCACACTTTCAGGACCAAACCGCTGCTTTGGTGAAAATCCGTCCAACGGTTTGAGCTGTAGCCGTGTGCAAAGTTTTTCATCAATTCAGTCTATGGGAAAAAAAGAAATTTTGGGACCCCCCTATAACTTTGCCCCCCCGGACCAAACCTCACCAAACTTGGCAAAACAATTCAGAGTGGGCCATATACTTATTTTGCAATGTTTGGTGAGGATTCGTCCGGGGGCAGCAAAGTTATAAGCCACCCAAAAAGTGCTCTTCCTATGGGATTAGCAACTTAACCATAACTACACAGCCACTACCGTGGCGGTGTAATATATATATATATATATATATATATATATATATATATTCAGTGAAAAAACTTTGTTAAAGGGACGTTATGGTTAAGTTGCGCTACTAAAAACCTATGAAATTCAGTGAAAAAACTTTGTCAAAGGGACGTTATGGTTCCAAGTAAAACCGAAAAACCCTTGAAATTCGCCAGTTATGGTAAGCTAAGCAACCATAACTCGCGCTACCACAGTGCACTGCTAAGACTAACACCCAGGATATCAAAGATGACATCACAAATGTCATTGATGACATCACTGATGACATCACATGTGTATGTACTTTTCATGAAGTATGTGTACAAGGGATTCTTATTATAATGTTGCGAAACAAGTGTCGAGGATCATTGCAATAAATATCAGACCCTAATTAGTGCATTGAACGATGCATTGATATAAATAGCATTCTATTATGGGGTTCTATCTAGTATACTAAGCTACTCATACAGAAACATAACATTGTGTGCAGCGTACAAGATGAAGGTATAATATTCGTAATGTTAATATGTTGAATAATGAAATGATAATTGTTTTCTTAATAGATTTTTGTGTACTGTGAAATATGTAATACGTAGCTAATAAAACACATGTATTACATAATTGCATTACTATAGACAAAACACAAAGACACAAGAACACATACCAATATGGGTATATACAGGGAAAGTGAAGTTAGCAAAAAAGCACAAGTAGTAGCAGAAACAATTCATAACTTAACTGATTATGTTCATGCAAATAAATGATTGCTCTGTTTCAAAGCTGCTATTTACCCTATGTATATGTATCACTTGCTGTGATTGGACCCACAGGGAAAGTACAGCCATAAAAAAAAAACAGAACTATCAGAAAGTGCTCATAAGTCTATTGATTATCTTAATGCACAAAAAGGATTGCTGTCTTTCAAGCTTGTGTCTTCCCGTATGTATATGTTTCATATGATGTGACTGGACTCAAAGGGAATTACTGTAAGAACCTACTTAAAGGATACGTCTACAAATAAAATAAAATGTTTAGTTTCTGACTGTTACTGAAGAAAACCATGTGGCCTAGATATGTCAGCAAAAGAAAAAAGAGTGAGCCAGACATGTGATGTCATCAGTGATGTCATCAATGACATTTGTGATGTCATCTTTGATGTCCTGGGTGTTAGTCATAGCAGTGCACGGTGGTGGCGCGAGTTATGGTTGCTTAGCTTACCATAACTGGCGAATTTCAAGGGTTTTTCGGTTTTACTTGGAACCATAACGTCCCTTTGACAAAGTTTTTTCACTGAATTTCATAGGTTTTTAGTAGCGCAACTTAACCATAACGTCCCTTTAACAAAGTTTTTTCACTGAATTTCATAGGTTTTTAGTAGCGCAACTTAACCATAACGTCCCTTTAACAAAGTTTTTTCATTGAATTTCATAGGTTTTTATTAGTGCAACTTAACCATAACGTCCCTGTAACATTTTTTTTAAACTAAATTTTAAAGGTTTTTATTAGTGCAACGTCACCATAACATCATTTTCAATAGATGAAGACCACTAACATCTTATGTCCTCAAAGTGGGAACGCTGGGTGGTAAAAAAAACAAAAAGATTTTCCTTCCTACACCGGGACGCCTGCGGCGTCCCGGTGTAGGAAGGAACATCTTTTACCAAGATGGCCACCATGGAAAGGGAAGGCGGGGTGTATAAAGAACACAACAGGGCATGAGCGGGGGGTGGGCGGAACAGGGGAGACACATGATATGATATGATATGGCATTTGTAACGCGCCTATACACAAGTGTTTCAAGGTGCGACGAGGCGGGGGTGGGGACACGGGGAGACAGACAACGATCCTATTAGGCCAGGTGTCATTCAGACTGCGCAAGTGCAAGGGTAGAGGGGACTGGGAAAGTGCAGGGGGAAGGGGAGAGGGGGAAAGTGCTGTACATGGTTAGTAGAATACAAGATAAATAATACATGGGCATGAGCGGGGGGTGAGAGGGAACACGGTACAAACGGGGCATGAGCAGGGGATGGGGGAAATGGAAGGGAACACGGGGCATGAGCGGTGGTGGGGGGAACGCGAGAGAGACACGGGGCATGAGCAGGGGATGGGGGAAATGGAAGGGAACACGGGGCATGAGCGGTGGTGGGAGGAACATGAGGGAGACACGGGATATGAGCGGGGGTGGGGAGGAACACGAGGGAGACACGGGGCATGAGCGGGGGGGTACAGGGCACACACGGGACATGAGCGGGGTGGGGGGGAAGGAGAGAGACAAGGGGCATGAGCAGGGGGTGAAGGGAACACGAGGGAGACACGGGGCATGAGCGGGGGGTGGGGCCAACATGAGAGAGACACGGGGCATGAGCGGGGGGTGGGGAGAACAGGAGACAGACACGGGGCATGAGTGAGGGGGTAGGGGGCAACAGGAGACAGACACGGGGCATGAGCGGAGGGGGCGGGGCAACAGGAGAGAGACACAGGGCATGAGCGCAGAGTGGGGGGTACAGGAGACAGACACGGGGCATGGGTGGGGGCAACAGGAGACAGACACGGGGCATCAGCGGGGGTTGGGGGGAACAGGAGACAGACAGAGGGCATGAGCAGGGGGTGGGGAGAACAGAAGACAGACATGGGGCATGAGCAGGGGAGTGGGGGGCAACAGGAGAGAGACATGGGGCATGAGCAGGGGGTGGGGGGTACAGGAGACAGACACGGGGCATGAGCAGGGGGTGGGGGGCAACAGGAGAGAGACACGGGGCATGAGCGGGGGGATGGGGGGTACTGGAGACAGACACGGGGCATGAGCAGGGAGTGGGGGGCAACAGGAGAGAGACACGGGACATGAGCGGGTGGGGGGAACAGGAGACAGACACGGGGCATGAGCGGGGGGTGGGGAGAACAGGAGACAGACATGGGGCATGAGCGGGGGCGTGGGGGGCAACAAGAGAGAGACACGGGGCATGAGCGGGTGGGGGGAACAGGAGACAGACACGGGGCATGAGCGGGGGGTGGGGGGAACAACAGAGACAGACACGGGGCATGAGCGGGGGGTGGAGGGCAACAGGAGACAGAAACGGGGCATGAGCGGGGGGTGGGGGGCAACCGGAGACAGACACAGGGCATGAGCGGGGGGTGGGGGGCAACAGGAGACAGACATGGGGCATGAGCGGGGGGTGGGGGGAACAGGAGACAGACATGGAGCATGAGCGGGGGGTGGGGAGAACAGGAGACAGGCACGGGGCATGAGCGGGGGGTGGGGAGAACAGGAGACAGACACGGGGCATGAGCGGGGGGGTAGGGGGCAACAGGAGACAGACACGGGGCATGAGCGGAGGGGGCGGGGGCAACAGGAGAGAGACACAGGGCATGAGCGCAGAGTGGGGGGTACAGGAGACAGACACGGGGCATGGGTGGGGGCAACAGGAGACAGACACGGGGCATCAGCGAGGGATGGGGGGAACAGGAGACAGACACAGGGCATGAGCGGGGGGTGGGGAGAACAGAAGACAGACATGGGGCATGAGCAGGGGAGTGGGGGGCAACAGGAGAGAGACACGGGGCATGAGCAGGGGGTGGGGGTACAGGAGACAGACACGGGGCATGAGCAGGGGGTGGGGGGCAACAGGAGAGAGACACGGGGCATGAGCGGGGGGATGGGGGGTACAGGAGACAGACACGGGGCATGAGCAGGGAGTGGGGGGCAACAGGAGAGAGACACGGGACATGAGCGGGTGGGGGGAACAGGAGACAGACACGGGGCATGAGCGGGGGTGGGGAGAACAGGAGACAGACATGGGGCATGAGCAGGGGGGTGGGGGGCAACAAGAGAGAGACACGGGGCATGAGTGGGTGGGGGAACAGGAGACAGACATGGGGCATGAGCGGGTGGGGGGAACAGGAGACAGACACGGGGCATGAGCGGGGGGTGGGGGGAACAACAGAGACAGACACGGGGCATGAGCGGGGGGTGGGGGGCAACAGGAGACAGAAACGGGGCATGAGCGGGTGGTGGGAGGCAACAGGAGACAGACACAGGGCATGAGCGGGGGGTGGGGGGCAACAGGAGACAGACACGGGGCATGAGCGGGGGGTGGGGGGAACAGGAGACAGACATGGAGCATGAGCGGGGGGTGGGGAGAACAGGAGACAGACACGGGGCATGAGCGGGGGGTGAGGGGCAACAGGAGACAGACACAGGGCATGAGCAGGGGGTGGGGAGCAACAGGAGAGACACGGGGCATGAGCGGGGGTGGGGGCCAACAGGAGAGACACGGGGCATGAGCGGGCGGTGGGGGGAACAGGAGACAGACACGGGGCATGAGCGAGGGGTGGGGGGAACAGGAGACAGACACGGGGCATGAGCGGGTGGTGGGGAGAACAGGAGACAGACATGGGGCATGAGCGGGGGGTGGGGGGCAACAAGAGAGAGACACGGGGCATGAGTGGGTGGGGGGAACAGGAGACAGACATGGGGCATGAGCGGGTGGGGGGAACAGGAGACAGACACGGGGCATGAGCGAGGGGGTGGGAGCAACAGGAGATAGATACGGGGCATGAGCAGGGGGTGGGGGGAACAGGACACAGACACAGGGCATGAGCAGGGGTGGGGAGAACAGGAGACAGACACGGGGCATGAGCGGGGGGCGTGGGGCGCAACAGGAGACAGACAGGGCACATGAGGGGAACAGGAGACAGATACGGGGCATGAGCTGGGGGTGGGGAGAACAGGAGACAGACACGGGGCATGAGCGGGGGTGAACAGAAGACAGACACGGGGCATGAGCGGGGGTGGGGGTAGGGAGAGATACACACGGGGCATGAGGTGGGGTTTGGGGGGGTGTGAGAGACACACGGGGCATGAGCGGGGGGTGGGCGGGAGGGAGAGAGACACACAGGGCATGAGTGGGGGGTGGGGGGGAGGGAGAGAGACACACGGGGCATGAGCGGGGTGGGAGAGGGAGAGAGATACACGGGGCATGAGCGGGGGGTGGAGGGAGGGAGAGAGACACACGGGGCATGAGCAGGGGGTGGGGGGGAGGGAGAGAGACACACGGGGCATGAGTGGGGGGTGGGGCGGAGGGAGAGAGACACACGTGGCATGAGCAGGAGGGGAGAGACACACGGGACATGAGCGGGGGTGGGGGGGAGGGGGAAAGACACTCGGGTCAAGTGCGGGGGTGGGCAGGGGGGAAAAGTCACACGGGGCAAGCGCGGGGTTGGGGGGGAGGGAGACAGACACACAGGGCAAGAGCGGGGGTGGGGGGTAGGGAGAGAGACACACGAGGCATGAGCGGGGGTTGGGGGGAAGGGGAGAGAGACACGGGGCATGAGCGGGGGTGGAGGGGAGGGAGAGAGACACACGGGGCATGAGCGGGGGTGGGGGGGAGAGGGAAACACGGGGCATGAGCGGGGGGCGGGCGTTAGGGGGAGAGACACATGGGGCATGAGCGGGGGGTGGGCGGGAGGGGGAGAGACACACGGGGCATGAGCGGGGGTGGGTGGGAGGGGAAGAGACTCACGTGGCATGAGCGGGGGTGGGGGGAGGGAGAGAGACACACGGGGCATGAGCGAGGGGTGGGGGGAAGGGGAGAAAGACACACGGGGCATGAGCGGGGGTGGGCAGGAGGGGGAGAGACACACGGGGCATGAGCGGTGGGGGGAGGGAGAGAGACACACGGGACATGAGCGGGGGTGGGTGGGACGGGGAAAGACACTCGGGTCAAGAGCGGGGGTGGGCGGGAGGGGAAAAGTCACACGGGGCAAGCGCGGGGGTGGAGGGGAGGGAGAGAGACACACGGGGCATGAGCGGGGGTGGGGGGGAGGGAGAGAGACACACGGGGCATGAGCGGGGGGTGGGCGGGAGGGGGAGAGACACATGGGGCATGAGCGGGGGGTGGGCGGGAGGGGGAGAGACACACAGGGCATGAGCAGGGGGTGGGCGGGAGGGGGAGAGACTCACATGGCATGAGCGGGGGTGGGGGGAGGGAGAGAGACACACGGGGCATGAGCGAGGGGTGGGGGGAAGGGGAGAGAGACACACAGGGCATGAGCGGGGGGTGGGCAGGAGGTGGAGAGACACACGGGGCATGAGCGTTGGGGGGAGGGAGAGAGACACACGGGACATGAGCGGGGGGTGGGCGGCAGGTGGGTAGAGACACACGGACATGAGCGGGGGGTGGGTGGTGGGTGGGGAGAGACACACGGACATGAGCGGGGGTGGGCGGCAGGTGGGGAGAGACACATGGACATGAGCGGGAGATGGGCGGCGGGTGGGGAGAAACACATGGACATGAGCGGGGGGTGGGTGGCGGGTGGGGAGAGACACACGGACATGAGCGGGGGGTGGGCGGCGGGTGGGGAGAGACACACGGACATGAGCGGGGGGTGGGCAGGTGGTGAGAGACACACGGACATGAGCGGGGGGTGGGTGGGAGGGGATAGACACACGGACATGAGCTGGAGGTGGGAGAGACACACGGGGGGTGGGAGAGACACACAGGGCATGAGCGGGGGGTGGGCGGGAGGGAGAAAGACACATGGACATGAGCGGGGGGTGGGCGGGAGGGAGAAAGACACACGGTGTTTGTGTGCAGGCGGCAGATCCCGCTCCTCGGCCCTCCGCTGGCCACCGTGTGCCGATGAGCGGGGGGCTGAAGGAAAAGGGAAGACACAGAGCATGAGTGGGGGTGACAAGAAGGACACACGGGGCATGAGGAGCGGGGGGGGGTGGGAGTAACAGGAGACAGACACGGCATGAGCGGGGGTGGGGGACTTACTGTGCAGGCGGGATACAAAGCCTCTCATGCGAGCACTGCACGCATTCACTGCATCCAATGAGAGAGCACGTCAGATGTCCGCGGACATCACGCAAGCTGCTTGCCCAATCACCGTCCTGTCCGCGGAGCGAACAGGGAAGTGTGTCCGCGAAGCGAACACAGATATCACTAATTTTTTTCACTTACATTTTTGTTATTTTTTTAAAAACTACTGGACGGATTTACACCAAATAAAGCAAAGCACGCTTTCGGGCCAAGCCGCCGCTCCTGCCGCAAATTTGGTGTAAATCTGTCCAGCGGTTTGGGCTGTAGGCGTGAGCAAAGTTTTTTTCACATTATGTCTATGGGAAAAAAAAAGTTTTGGGACCCCCCCTATAACTTTGCCCCCCCTGGACGAATCCTCACCAAACTTTGCAATAAAAGTTTGGTGAGGATTCGTCCAGGGAGAGCGAAGTTATAAGCCTCCCAAAAAGTGCTCTTCCTATGGAAACAGCAACTTAACCATAACTACATGGCCACTACTGCGGCCATGTAATATATATATATGCATATATATATATATTCTTTTTCCTTTTCTTCTTTCTTTTTTTATTCCTTCTTATTCTTTCCATTTCTTCTTATTTCTTTTGTGGTCTCGTTGGTCTCCTTTCTTCCTTCGTTCCTGTTTTCCGGCTTTTGTATGCAGTCGATCTAGCAGCCTCCACTGTGAGATGTAAGTAATGTACAGCAGATCTGTTAAATGAGGGCAAATTGGAAGATTGAGACAACATGCACTATAAGTGGCTTCATATCTACGTTTTTTCATCATTCATGGATTGTGTCTGTTATATGACACTGTTTTGTTTTCATATTCATGCACTTTCTTTTTTTTTTAATTGTTGCATTTACAGTTTACAAAAAACCATACACAACAAAATACACACAACAAAGAATAAAACAATTCATCAAATTACATATTCTAAAATCAGAAGGAAAAAAAGTAAAAAAAACATTTAAATACAGCACAAAAACTGTATTAATTTACATAATATTTTCCTTCCAAGGCTACATTTTTCTTATTCAACTCAGAAATAAGAAATAAGAATTATAAAAAAAAGATTAAAAGATAAAAACCTAGGAAATAGCGCGCACCACAGCAAGTACACTAAAGTACTGTCGGCTGATTGGCTGAAAATGCTGCTGCCACGCTCCCAGACGTTTCAAGACTCCTCGTTACCTTGAACTTGTGGAACTGACTGGGTATCTACCTTCATGTCAATGTGCCCTAACTTCAATTGGACATTCTATTGGACTTTATACTTCACCTCATTTAAGTGTTTGCAACGCTAAATCCTTTTGCTGTTTTCTGTTTTTCTCCCCAGCCACGTCCACTTGGTGATGTGCCCTTATCTTCAGCTCCTCGCGTGCACCAGAGCCCGCGCACCACAGCAAGTTCACTCAAGTACTGTCGGCTGTGCCACTGTGCCGCTGCGTTGCCGTGTCGCGGTGCCGCTTCTCTGATTTACATTTTTCAAGCCCCCTCCGGTTTGGTCAATCCCTTTGCTCCAGTCTGAAAACCAGTTGCGTGGTTTTTTTTCTTTGATTATTACAAATGCTACAATTGCCACATAAAACGAAGCGCAACTATTATCCCACTCTCGGGCGTTAATTAGTGTTAATTAGCGACCTGTTCTCTCGCCACATTTTCAATTTACCACCAATTTCTCCTACGGGCAATATCTGTGCCTAATACTATACTTGTGTTCCTTGCGTTGATGTCTCGAGGCGCCGCTACTTTGCAGCTTACTGTTCAATTGTCGTCCCGACTGAACTATTAACTCAGCTACCGCCCGAAAATCCAGTCCCGTGATCTGTCTATGAGCGCTACAGTATTACAAGCAGCTACATTGGATTAAGTGCAATTGTACTCCCAATTGTAATCCTGCTATAAGTATTTATATAACAGCCTGCCCGTCACAATACAACTTGCCTCTAATATCTCCTATTGGCTACTTTTTGAGCCCCATACTGCTTTTGTTGCCTGTCCCAATCACTGCACAACATCTAAATATAAGGAGCTGACCCTCAACGGGTCCAACCATTCTGTCCCGTCGAAACAGATACCGAGCAGCCCATTCCTCTCCCAATTAGCCTCTCTAATTCCATAACCAGACAAATGATGCTAAGGCTAACTTCAAGCATGCCCTTCCCGCCGCCCTGCTACTCTCCTCGACTCCCAGTCTACATACGAAACGGGATTTCAACTTTCACCCATTGTTGTTTGTCCGGAGGCTGTAGGATCATCCAAGCCTCGACTTGCTCCATTATACACTCATCACCTTCCCCCCAACTTGCAAACAGTGTCAGAATTAAACATTACCCACCTGAAAAATGTTGTGGAGCAGCCCCCTCCAATCTGTTTATCTGACAAAACTATGCAAGATTGCTACAAGGACTAGCTCTCTCCTCTAGAAGAACATGCCTTTCATACCCCCTGCTTCATTCCTGAGACCCATTTTGATCCCGCTCTTGAACCAAGGCTGCCACCTCATTCGGTCTTGTATTCTGAGGTACTTAATGCAATGAATAAGGGGCCTGCAGACAACGCCTTTCATTCGTCGGATTCAGCTGAAAAAAATGAAAAAAAGTGAAATACTCTAAACACCCTTTCCACTCATCCACTCAACCCAAAATTTCAACAAAGAGATCTGTCTCCTCCCCCTTGAAACTGCCAAAAAGGTCATAGTTAATGAACTTGCTGAATCTAGACTTTCCAACTCTCCTGAACTATTCCCCACGGACTGTCCCAATGATATCATCTCATCTGTGGATTCTGCACTGTCTGAGAATTCAGAAGTTCCCTCCTTTGCTAAACCTCCTCCTTGACCTTCCTTTGGATTCCCCTCAATAGCCAACCCGGCTTTAGAATCGGCTCTTACTGCTATACATACTTCAATCTTTACACTTACTAAGCTCTTCGAGATACTTGACTCACATGTCAACTCCCAGGACTTGACACTAACCACTCTAATCAGTAAAATTGATTGGCTTGTACTAAATCTTCCGTCAATACTAAAATCAGAATTGAAACTAATACAGAAGAATGCAAATTCAGACGCTTCATTTACTCCTGCCGCTAGTGACGCCACACATGAAGGGCATGTCCCTGAAAATGAGAAGTCAACCCCGATCAGCTCCCTCTCTGCCGAAGATGCCCTCGGAATCCACAAAGAAAACCCTGCCTGATTCTCAATCTGACCTTGAATCCTCTAAAGTGATGAGTCCTTTATACAGCATCTTCAATCGTCCTTCCCAGACCAAGAGACAAAAACATAAAAGAAACAGCAAAAAGAAATCATATGAAGTCCAAAATCCTCCCGAAGAATTCTCATCTGAAAACTGCAAAAGAAAAAAAACAAAAAATCAAATTCAAACAAAAGAAAATAAAACATCCACATCAAAAACCAAAAGGGTTGTAGCAAATATTACCTTACCTTCTTCGCAAGAAATACCTCCCTCTCTGCCCTCCACGGTGGATGACAAAGTGGTCACGCCTAAAGCTCTCATCACGGGTTCCGGCCCTTCCACGTCAGGTGTGCAGTCACTCAAAGGTAAGGACTGTGATCTTCCTATACCATGTTCAAAGCTTGTACCAACAACGAATGATGTAGAAATTGCAAATAATCCTTCCTCTGCTGAAGATCTTATGAATTTCTCAGTTTACTCGAACAATGACATCTCTGTATTGGAAACTGTTCATCAAAGCTTACACCAAGTTAGATCTCGAACCCCCCAACCCCCACGGAACCCAACATTTTGTGTCATCTTAGACCATGACACAAATCCCTTTATGACCTTAGAGCAAAATAGGAAAAAACTGGTAAAAAGACATCCATTTCCTAAACATTCCCCATCGAAAGCTCAAGCTCTTAGAGAGTCAAATAAACTTAACTCCTTACCTTCTGACGAAAATCCAAATGCCAGAGACATAGCTAATCCACTATTTGCTAGGGATCTCGTAACAGCTGCTTGCCATGACATAGAATTCAAACATGGTGATAACTGGCTACCTGAAGTCTTATCAAATGAAACTCTGAGACTCACCATGATTGACAGAATTTACACTGACCCCTTCCCGAACAGGGAGACCCTTCTAACAATATTTCACGCCATTCCTCAAATGAAACACATTAATTCATCGGACATTAATGGCGTCTCTTATCCCATACCAGCCCATCAAGATATCGTAGAGTTCAAAATATCTTCCCTAATAATTAAAAACTATGTATGGGACCAAAGGCAGTTATTGCTTCAGAAAGGTCTCCTACTTGAAGCCATACCCATGGTGGGCCCGAATCCAAAGCAACATCAATTGACTGGGTCTACAAAACAACAATCTGACCAGAATGCATCTAATCCACCATGCTGTAACTGCAATGCAAACCCACGAAATTCCACTCCAGCTCAAGAATCCAAATGGATGTGGGTATCTCGTGCTAGGCACCTTGAACATAAGAATTCCTAGCCATACAACTTGCCGCAGCATCAATGTACCATGATGTGCTGGAATACCCGTGGCTTCTCACATTTACTTAACTCTAAACCACTCCTGCTCAATAAATATGACGTAGTCATACATTGTTTTTGGACAATGTATATATATACATATATATATATATATATTTATATATATATATTTATATCAGTGACAAATCTTTGTTAAGGGACGTTATGGTTAAGTTGCGCCAATAAAGACCTATGAAATTCAGTGAAAAAATATTGTTAAAGGGACGTTATGGTTAAGTTGCGCTAATAAAAACCTATCAAATTCAGTGAAAAAACATTGTTAGAGGGACATTATGGTTACATTGCACTAATAACAACCTATCAAAACCAGTGGAAAAAGTTTGTTAAAAGGATATTATGGTCACAAGTAAAATCAAAAAAACCCAGAAATTCACCAGTTATGGTAAGCCCAGCAAACATAACTCGCGCCACCACCGTGCACTGCTAAGACTAACACCCAGGACATCAAAGATGACATCACAAGGGAGGGGAACAGGCGTGGTGATTTAGAGTGATTTAGAGGGGGATCAAGAAGAGGAAGAGGAAGAGGATGAGGTAATGGAAGTCCCCACTACCAGCTGCAATGTGAGTCTTGGGTGTGGAGGCTCTTTACCACCATTGGGGGGTATCCAAGGCACATGCAGCCAAGGGCCAAGGTTCGCTGCACTGAGTGCAACAGTTGCGGAAAGCCTGGGCTGTACAGCTACGGGACCACCTCCTTGCGGCGACACCTGAGGTCAAAGCACAAGGCAGCAGTTAGGAGGGTCGTACACTTCGAAGGCGGTATTGATATTTTATTTATATCACGCTCGTACACAAGTGTTTCAGAGCGTGACAAGGCAAGGAAGGGGAACAGGGGAGAACAACAATGATCTTAATAGGCCCAGTGACATTGAGAACAGGCAAGTGCATGGGAAAGGGAAAAGGGGAAAAGTGCATGGAAGGGGGAGAAGTGGAAAGTACGGAGCAGAGGAGAAACAGATAAATAATAATAAATAAATAATAAAGGCAATAAACAGTGGTAGTGCAGCCAGCAAGTGTCAAGTGCTGGCATTAAGGCAGCAGACAGGGTATGTCTGATAATTGCAGAAAGAAAATAAAAGGGGTGGGGGACTGTATGGGTACAGATACAGACCCCAGTGCAAGGGATGGCCCAGAGGCAGTACAGGGGGGTGGCAGGGTGAGCAGGTACCTGGGCCCGGACGACAGAGGGTGGCCAGGTGCACGGTGCTGAGAGAGAAACAGATCAGCAGGGGAGGCGGGGGTTGAAATCAGAAGCAAAGAGCAAGGTCTTGAAGTGCTTCCACAACCAGAGATCATTCTCCTCAAGTTTCAGAGTGGCAGGGAGGCTGTTCCAAAGGTGGGCCCCAGCCGAAGACAGAGATCTACCCCCAGCTTGTTTTTTTGAAAAACGACTGACCCTGAGGGAGTTAGAGGTAGAGGAGCGAAGAGCTCAAGAAGGGAGGTATTTACAGAGGGATAGTTGAAGGTATTTTGAACCCAGGCCCCAGAAAGCCTTGTGGACAATGCAGAGGGATTTCAATTGAATCCTTGCATCCACTGGGAACCAAAGAAGAGATTTCAAAGCTGGAGAGATATGATCCGAAGGCTTGAGGCCAAGGACAAGTCTTGCAATTCTGTTCTGGATTAGTTGTAAAGGGCGGAGAGTAGAGGTAGGTAGATTTCAAAAGAGGCTGTTACAATAGTTCAACCAGAACCAGAGCTTGGGAGGCAGTGAGCTTCTGGGGGAAGGAGAGGAATGGCAGAGTACCTCTGAGGAGATCCGGTAGGAAGTTTGACTTTTTAGAGACATGAGAGATGTGGGTGGAGAAGGAAAGTGTGGCGTCAAAGATGACCCTGAAGTTCTTAGTCCCGCAGGTAGGGGGAGGAGGAGGGCCAAGGGAGGCTGGCCAGAGAGTGAGGGGAAAGGATGGTGAAGGTGTACCAATGAGGAAGATCTCAGTCTTGTTGGCATTTAGACAAAGATCGTTGGTGGGACACCAATCTTGAATGGCAGTTAGGCAATCAGAGATGAGAGAAGGAAAGGAGTTGGCCAAGGGCAGCCTGAAAATGAGTTGAGTGTCGTCAGTGTGGCACTGGACATTTGAACAGGAAATGGCAATGCAGTGGGCAAGACTTGCCAGGTATTGGTTGAAAAGCCAGTGTGAGAGGTTAGACTCCTGGGGAACACCACAGGTAGAGAGGGAGATAGATGATAGGAATTAGCCAAGTTGGAGCTGGGAGGGTCCATCAGAGAGGAAAGAGGTCAGCCAGGCCAGAGCCTCATCAGTGATACCCAGGGTATCACAGGGACGGTTGAGCAGGGTGATATGGTTGACCGTGTCAAAGGCAGAGGAGAGATTGAGTATGATGAGGATAGAGGGAATGTTAGAGTCAAGGTTGGAAAGCAGATCTTCACGGATGTTAAGAAGAGCAGTTTCTGTGCTTCTGGCACCTCTGAAGCCAGACTGGTGGTCATTGAGAGAGCCAACAGAATCAGAATGAAGGTTAAGATGAGAGATGGCCAGCCTTTCCAGGAGTTTACCCAGAAAGGGAGTAATGGAAATTGGGCGATAGTTAGCCAGACAAGAAGGATCAGTTGTGGTTTCTTGAGAAGAACATGCACAAGGGAGTGCTTCAGAGGAGAGGGGAAGGATCCTGAGGCAAAGGAGAGGATGCAAAAATCATCCAGTGCCGGAGCGAGGGTATCAATGTGGTCCTTGATGGTTTTAGAGGAACACAGACTTGTCTAGCGACCTCATCAGGGGAGAAAAGAGGAAAGGATGAGAAAGAGGGTAGGGGGGTGGCTGAAGGAGGGTCAGCCAGCACAGACGGAGAGGGGAAAGGATGTTGAGGGGAGGAGAGGGTGGACAGGATATCATGGGCTTTTGTAATAAAATGAGAGGCAAGGGGGTTGCAAAGAGCCTGGGAGGCAAAAGGAGGGGTAGAGACTGCAGCAGGGTTTGCCAGTTCCTTGCAGATTTTAAAGAGTTTGGCCAAGTTGTTAGATGCCGCAGAGACACAGGCTTGAATGTGGACTCTCTTCTTGGTGAGGACAGAGAGTTGGTATTGCCTTTGGAGCAGGTGACAGGCCAGTTCGTCAGAGGATAAACCCTCCATGTTCTCTCAGCCGCCCTACAGTTACATTTAAGTGTAGCTAGGTCAGAGACATACCAGGAATTGCACTTGGCTTTGGACTTCAAACGGATCCTCATGACAGGGGCAAGAGCATCAAGAGTATCAGAAATAGAAGAGTAGAGCAGGCACAGGGCTGTGTCCGGATGTGAGTCTGCCAGAGGTGGAGGGTGGGGCGAGAAGGTTGCAGCGAAAGCCTCAACTGACACACGCTTCATGGGCCGGATGTCCGAGAAGGTAGGTGGCAATGTTGTGGTAGGCTTGGCTTCGGGGGAAGAGAGGGAGTGATGAGAGGAGAGGGGGCAGTTATCACTCCAGGAGAGAGGAGTGGTCAGAGGGATAGAGAGGGAGAGGCCAGAGGAGATCAAGACATCAAGTGTGTGTCCTGCAGAGTGAGTCGGTCCAGAGGGGAGGATAGAAAGGGTGAGGGAATCACAGAGGTTGCAAAAGAGCACAGATGAGGAACAGGGAGAATTGAGATGGATGTTGAAGTCACCAAGGAGGAGGAGTTGAGTGGTTGAGGCCAGGAGGGAGGAGGAGAGGTCTGCCCACTCAGAGAGAAATTAGGTGATTTGACCAAGGGGCCGGTAGAGAGCAGCAACAGTAAGAGAGTGGCTAGGAAAGAGAGAGAGCTGGCAAACAAGGCATTCAAAAGAGGAGTACATCTGAGTGGGAATGATAGAGGCAGGAATCCACTCAGGAAAGATCAGGGCTACACCCCCTTCAGGCCGGGTGGATCTAGGCATGGAGAGGATCTTGTAGCCATCAGGGAGTAGAGTGTCAAACCTTGTGACAGAGCTGGCCATGAACCATGTCTCAGTAAGACCAAGGACATCAAGGTCAAGTTCTTCCAAGGGGTGGCAGATGTCAGAGGAGTGTTTGACAGCAGAGCGAGAGTTGAGAGTGGCAAGATGAAGACGGTTGCCAGCAAGCAGATGAAGAAGGTTGCAAGACCTTCCGGGAAGGGGTACAAATCAAAGGTACGCCCTGTGGATGTGTGGAGGGAGCCTGAGATGTGGCAGAGAGGATAAGAGAGGGCAAGGTAGCCAAAGGAGGCGAGGAGGGGACAGCTGGAGATGAAAGTAAATTGATGAGGCGAGGGAACCACATATCAAAGAGGAGGAGATTGGCCTGAGGGCCTTGGATAGTGACAGTGCCATTTAGGTAGATATTAATGATGACTCTGGAGGAGTCGAAGGAATCCATAATGACTTCCCAGTGGGAGGGGAGGAGACAGGACAGAGCACAGAGATCATATGAGGGGTCCATAGATCTGGCAAAGGAACCACAAAGAGGATGTCGGTGAGGGTCTGTCTGAAAGAGGCACCGGAATAGGTATCAGCGATGGGGAGACCTGGGTTGGAGGCCAAGATATCCTTTTTAAACTTCTTACCAGATTTAGTGAGAAGGAAGGGATAGTTGATAGAGACCGTTGGAATAGATAGGAAAAACAGAAAGTGCCATGGGTGAGTAGAGAGAGGAGGCAATGGGAGGAGTATGCAAGTACAGCAGTATGGAACAGTCACTGGACTAGCAGGTTACAATCAATGGGCAAAGTTAAATGCAAAATGTACCCAAGTCTGACTTTCAAAGTTAAATGCAAAACACACCCAAGTCTAACTTTCAAAGTTAAATGAGTCGAATCAAAGTTGAATGAGTTCCTCTATCACATCCTCTGCATCTACTTCTGTCACCACAAGAGACATGTCTGTGGGGCAGCAGATCCCTGACCAAGCCTCACAGGCCACACGCAACGCAATGGACCCTTGCCTTTCGAGGGTCACTGTACTGCAACACGGTACTCTCCAGGGGGGGAGCAACTTCAAAATGCTTTTGAGGCTACAATCCGGGAGCACGAGAAACACTGCCCCCCCACCTCTGTGAGGCCCATCCAACATCTCCCTCGCTCCAACTGCGCCTTCATCCCTGTGGTTGGTGCCCCTTCCCTACCCCCCTTCCTTGTGTGTCGTATACAAAAAAAACCCCAAAAATTATAAAACAACAAAAACAAAAAAAAGGGCTCTTTTCAGGGCCACCTTTCACGATTTAAAAATAGAAGTACCAAAATATTTGTGCAGACAGACTGTGCTGCCTGAGAAGTGCTGCCTGAGAAGTCTGCAGACAGAGCGGTAGTCAGCGGACATCTAAGAAATGTGGGTGGTGGCGCCATCAAAAACATTGCACTCGTTTGTGGAAGAAAGTGGTGGCTCTGAAAAGAGCCTTTTGTGTTGTTTTTTGTTTTTGAAAGGTTTTTTTCAAAGTTTAGAGAAAAAGTAGACAACATGTACTGGAAAATGCTTGCTATAGTTGCAAAAACAGCTGGAAAGCATTTTGAATATTTCGCAAAAAAAGCTGATTGCCAGCATCAGTAAGATAGACTACATCTCTGAGAAAAGTATTGGTGCTATGAAATTTAATGTTTTCATTGTGGAAGGATGACATGCCAACATCTCTCAAAAAAGCACAAACAGCCATGTTGACATTGCGCCTCGCTTTCACCATTTGCGGACCAAATAAAGAAGAGCACAGCCACATCTGTCTCGGGCAATGCGTGAAACAATTACTCTGGAATAAGGAAACATGTCCATGACTTTCCCAAATGCCTTCTTCATCGCAAACTGCAGTGAGATTCCCGTAACATGGCTTAAACTGTTCCCTCCACAATGAACAATAATAATGGCTGGATGATGGCACATTACCAAAGTGGCACAAAGGGAAAGCAAGTCCACCCACTTCATGTGCACTCCATACCAGCGCACATCCACATGATCAAATCCAAGATGTGCAGCCACTCCACAGTGCTCTACATATACCTGCAACCAATGTTTCCATGAATCCCCTAAAATCCAGACACTCTGCCTCCTGAAAGACACAACCATAGCCATCTGCCCTCCTCTCAGCAAACAGACCTCTGCCACACTCTCTCCTTGCACACCACACCCAGGGAACCTTATTGGCCAATCTCCTGGCCTCCAAAGTCCCATTCCCATGCCTGCCATCCTCAAAAGCCCTGGATGTGGCACATGCAATCTGCTGACTAGTCTGCAGTGTCTGCAGATAAATCGTCCAATTCAAGGGGTTGGAGAGAGAAATTTAACCCAGGGTAGGAGATTTCCCCTTTAGTGGTGGCTCGGAAAAGAGCCTTTTTTATTTATTATTTAAAGGTGCTTGTAAACAAACACCTTTTGTTTTGTATTTTTTTGGGGGGGGGGTTGCATCTTTTCCTCCTTACTACCTTACATGAACCTTTGCAAAGCAGCCATACGATTGAGAAAGAAAATGTCATTTCCAATGGTGGACAAAGAAGTGCCATCTGCAGTGAAAAAGTTCACACTAAGAGATTCAATGTGCTGATTATGGAAAGAGAACATGGTACAGAGGACATTGGGGTTGTTCCATACAGCTCTTGGATGGTATGTGTGAGAAAACCACCTTTGCACTGGGAAAATGAAGCATCAGTGCCTTCACCAAGTCCTTCAGTGCATTGAGCAAACTTGGAGCACTGATGTAACCCAAATGCAGTGCTCTACAATGCACCACTACATCGGGAGTTATGAAAATGGCCATAAATCTTCAAAGAGCAAGCACTCCTTGCAAATTGCGATCAGGCACATTGCACCACAAAGCCTCCACTCCTTGAAAACCAAGATTGGCAGAAATGCCACTTCCCTCTGCATACCACTGCAGATCACTTACCAAGGAATCTCCAACCATCAACACACTGACTTTTTGCATCTCTGCCATCTTCACTGCACACAGCAATGGAAAACAGTATTGCCCTCTCTTCCTATGAAGCACAACCTGAACACCTGAATGGCTTATCCCCACAGTCCCATTTCCATGCCAGGCATGCTGAGAAGGCCCAGATTTGGCACGCCCAGTCCGCGGACACCACGCACCGTAACACAGGACAGCCTTCTTCCCTTTCTACTTCACTCTTTGCAGCACTCTCTCATTGGCTACTGTTAAGCAGTCACACAACCATCCACCAATCACATCCAAGAACTCTACCTCTAACTCTGTCGTCACAGTTCAACACTTTACATGTACTGTTCAACACTCAGAGAAGAGGTCTCCTGTTAATCCAAAGCACCTCCATCAAAAAGTACTGTTAAACTCTCCAAGATTTCTGCTTCCAGATTCATCCATATCTGCATCCATCAACACAAACTACAGGTATGCATATATTTTGAAGAGTACATTTGCACCTATTTTCCAAATGCATATTACCAGGGTGCCTGCCACTTACCCTGCAACCTACTCAGTAATCATACTCTCCTTTGTCCCATCTCCTGACATCAAGTGGCAGGTACTTACAATGTTGTGTGCGTTCAAAGTTTTGTTTTAATGCCCACTTGCATAACAGTTGCAAACCTCATATTTCAAATTTAGCAGCACTCTGTGATTTTTTTTGTTAAAAAAAGAAAACCACATTGGGAACATTTGCACAGCATATTCAAGTGCTAGATCCTATGGGAAACTTCAGTATATTACCACGACATGCATGCTTGCCCATATCACCCATTCTAATGTGCAAACTGTTATTTCCTTCTTTCCTTCTCTCACTTTTACAATCACTTCTCCTACTAACACACCTGCTGTAAAATGCCCAGAATGCACACAGAAAACAAAAACTGCATGTATGTTACCAAAGCATGGCAAATACATAGATTGCAAAATTACCAAAATGCACTGCGCTTACAACTACTCATTTCAGCACATTTGAAGGAAAAATTGCACACGCTAACATTCTTCTTTCTAATCTGTACATCCTTCTGTGCTTCTGCCTTTTTCTCAGCCTAGTAGGACTTGCACTATTCCATTTCCAATGCAAATAGTGCAACAAAAACTCACAGACTTGGAAAACTGCAGCCTTGTAGAGCATACTTCACAGCACCACCGGCCCCCATACCAATGATGCTGATGCTCCAAAGTCCCCATTCCTATACAGTGCTGTACAATTGCACACACATACAGACTAACATTTTCCAACACCTGATTTACCAGGCCAACATGGCCTGTAATATCCTAGTGACACTGGAAAGCTTCCTGCCAAACAAGTATTAGGAATCTAGTGGCAACCTGTCTGCACCAACAGCATTGTTATAACCATATTCATAATCACGTGCAATGTTAATAACTCTTCTTCCCAACAAATCCTGCTACAATGTAAAATAATGTGTTCTCCTAGTACAATTATTGTGCCATTAAAACACATAGGGCCTCATTACAAGTGTGGTGGTAGCCATGCCTGTAGTACAGGCACGGCTGCCACCGGTATTGATCTTTATCCAGCATCCAGAAAAGAGCAATTACCCGGTCATTACGACCTTGGCAGACCCAGTAATTGCTCTTTTCTGGGCGCTGGAAAAAATGAATCCCCATTCCCATTTGAGCCCCATAGGGCTCAAGGGTAATGGGGAGGGTGGTATCAACGGTACCATTGTTAACGGTACCATTGCACCATCAAGTTCTGCTCACGGGTGCCAGTAGGGCCACCCAGTAAAACCTGGTGGCTGTAAGGGCACCCGCGAGCAGAACTCATAGTATGGTGGTACGGTAACAACGGTGCCGGTAGCGATACCAGCGCTGTTGTTGCCTTACCGCCATACTCGTAATGAGGCCCATACTCACTAACTTCCTTCTTTTGCAATTGCAGTGAAGACCAGCCTCCCGAAAGACAGAAACGTCTCTAATGGAAGATAAAACCCAGAAGAAACCTACTCTTCACATCCAACAAAGTAAGTGCAGTACTCTAGTAGTATTCTTCCTGTTGCTCATACAGTGCAGTGTTGTTGTATAGTAGCCTACAAAATCCAATCCAACTCAACAGCATTTGCTTCACTCTTACTCATTGCACCTCAGCAGTTACAATTGTCATCTGAACACCAGTATCATAACCCCACTAGTATCATGAAAACAGCGTAATGTCCTTACTTATTCATGCACAGTACACTGTCATACACACTGAAGCAAACCTTTCATACATCAACGCACATAGCTACTAGTAGAACCTTCCCAACCAGAAGTAACAGCCCATTGCACAATCACACACCCCTCTATGTATGCCTACCCTGATATTCAAACAAGCATGCAAAGTGCACGCAAATACATTGTACAACTTTGAAAACCACACGTTCCTTTTTTCTCTAACAGGCCTAAGAGAATGCCTACCAAAAAGCAACTCAGTAGAAAACAACACAAAACTAGAGCAGATAAAACTAAAAGCATGCAGAATAGTCATCCACCTCTAGCAGAGTTTGTACGAAATGTTCAAACAAAACAGCTAATTTAATCACTGAATACAACTGAACCAGCCAGCAGGAAAAAGGTGTGGCCCCTCTTCCAAAATGTAAAAATTAAAAGATATGTATTAATAAGAATACAACTATGAGTAGTGCTAGCACTGCATCTACCAATGTTAACGCAGCAACAGTTAAGCATTCCATAAAATTAATTTTACAAAAAAATTCCACCGTAGAGACCATCAGAATTTTATAAAATAGCAGAGAAATCGCACTCAACCCTTAAAGGTTAGCGCAGAAAACGAATACTAGAAGCTCTCCTTGACAGTGCAATGCTCCTCAAAAGAACATTTTTATATTAATTTTAAACAGAATGAAACCACTAACAAAATGAATTAGTAAACTACAAAAAAGTACTTCACAACATGTGCAATATCAGCATAGATACCTTTGCAAACTTCTGTGCAGGTGAGTGGATTCACAAAACTAGACCAGCACATAGCCATATTTCAATGAAGAGGCATACAAACAAGAGCAGACAAACCCAATTGCCATACATAGCAAGGGCCGAAGGTATGAAATGGTAGACAACACCATTATGGCAGAAGAAATGCTCATTAAAAGAATGTCCCCAACAAATTTACAATCAACTCTCCATTCCACCGAACCAATCCGTCCCATCTAAAAATGGTCTTGCACCTCAATGTGTAATGTACTAAACCAATACTTCAAATCTTTACAGCAATTCCTCAATCACTATGTAAAAGCAAAAGAGAAAATGAGAATGAAAATGTTGCAAACCATGAACTCCTGTCCAGTGCGCAAATACACAGGACTGCAAGGACATTCATTAGCCTTCATTTCCAGGCCTGCTTGCAGAAGCACCTTCCACTAAATCAAAATGTTAGCGACAAACCATTCCACTATACAGAATCTTGTCCAGAGACTATACTATGCAAAACGTCCTGCTTTAGAACTGGAGCATTTAAAACACATTCTCCTACATGGCCTCAAGGAAATAGACCACATACAAAGCAAATATTTTGGAAGTGAAGAGCATTTACAAAATCCAGTAACTTCAGAGAAGATCAGTGACAACCTCACAGATGCCAACCTTGTAATACACACGTACAAAAAAGAAACAGCAATGTTTAAAAGCACATCTGCTGAAGTACCAAACCAAGTATGTGTGTGTTGTCGCAGAAGTTCTTATACAAAGAGCACCAAAACTGTATTTTTTGGGAAGCATTTTTAAGAAAGTAAAAAAAGCATATCTGAATTTACAGCAGCACTGTGTCACTTTTTTCACAAAAGAAAGTAAATGCAGATAAAATAGATGTGTTCAACATTTGAAATTGTCACTCAGTGTATGCCAGTTTAATATATTGACAGTACATGTTTACTTCTTAACATAACCCATTCCAATCTTCAGCTGCATATGCAGTTCTACTTTTTTCTTTACATTCTGTGTCTTGTACTCCAACTTTCACAATGGGAATAGTGGAATTAAAAGTCCCAGAATGCAAACAAAAAATCTAGCACTACATAAACACCTACAGATTAGAATGTATCATGTTTGCAAGTATGCATATACTCCTAACATATGAAACCTCCAAACACCAACTGCCATTTAAAAGTGTACTGCAAATCTTTTCCATCCATTTTTCTTCTCTTTTACAAAATGTTACAGAGCTTCTATAAATGCACATTCGCATTTCTTAACTTTCATGAAAATGCTCCTAAAAGCAACCATTTTTTAACCGTCCACCAATTTTATTAACTTTTCCCCCACCACTCCTCCTTCATTTATGAATATGAAACTTTGTTACTAAAAGTACTTCGCCAATACCACATATCCCCACTTTCTTTTACAATTTCATGAAAGAAGCACATGACCGAAAAACGAATACCCTTTGCATCCAACCAAGTAAGCACATTAATGTACCATTTATATGTATGTAATTATAGCAGCACAGTTCCACCATATATATTACCCAAAACTACTCTTTTCAAACCAACATTTATTCCTCTCTAGCCCATTATATTCCACCATTCACACTCATACTATTCCCATGTACACACCCACTCTGTTCCTCAAAACAGCACAATCACACTACAGATTCCATCACACCACCACTGCCTTACTCACTAACCCAACACCATCACACCTCTGTAGACTCTTACTCTCATAACCTTCCCAACCACACCTAATATGCCACCTCACAAACAGCACCCTATTCACCTCTACAATCACACCCACACACCCATGCACCACACATGTATATACATTGCACAACTTTCCAATGCAACCTTTCTCTTTACCCAACGGACACAAAATGCCTACTAAACAGAAACTTGGTGGAAAAGAAAGAAAAGTTGAGCAGCTAAGACTAAAACTACACCATTTAGTCATCCACCTCAAAAACAATGTATAGAAAACATTAACACAAAGGAGCAAGTAGCCTCACTCAACAAAACTAAACCAGCCATGACTAAAGAAGGTAAGGCCCCTCCTGCAAAAGCAAAAAGTAGAAAATGATGTACATAGAAAGGTAAACCTACTAACAAACCTAATCCTCTATCTTCCAGTGTTTTAACATAGGCATGGTAAAGCAATAAAAAAATGATGTTACAGAAAATGTCCCACCGTAGAGTTCTTCACAATCTTATAAAAACAGCTGAAAATGCACAATTTAAACTTAAAAACGACTGCAGGAGACTAAACCTGCAAGCTCTAATTGACAGCATTTTTCGACTAAAGAGAAATGTTTTATATTGATTCTAAACAGAATGAAACCACTAGCTAAATTAATCAATACATTACACAAAGTTCTTTTAAACATGTGCAGTATCAATATAGAGACCTTTTCAAACTTCTGTGATGGTAAATGGATTCACACAGAACCATACTTCAAGGAAGAAGCTTATAAACAAGAACAACAAAAAATTATTTCCATAGACAATAATGGTCAAGGGTATGAAATGGTGAAACAAACCATTATGGCAAAAGAAACTCTTACAGAAAAAAAGTTCCAACAAACTTTGAACCAAATGCTCTTTTCACCCAAACAAACCATCCAGTGTACAAATGGACATGCAGCTCAATGTGTAATGTACGCCAACAATCCTTAATATCTTTATGACAATTCCTCAATCACCATGTGAAACTAAAAACAAAAGTAAAATGAAAACTTTAGCACCATAGACTCTGGTCCAGTGCGCAGTCACACTGGTCTGTGTGGACATTCATTAGCCTGCATTTTAGGAACTGCTTGCAAAAGCACTTTCCACCACATCAAAATGTTAGTGACACACCATTCTACTATATGTAATCTTGTGCATCGAATAAACTGTGCAAAAAGTGCTGCTCTAGAACTGCAACATTTAAATAACATTCCCCTACATGGAACAGCCAATGAACTGCTTCAAGAAATAGAGTGCCTCCAACATAAATACTTTGGAACTGAAGGTGACTTAGACATTTCTGTACCTTTAGAAAACATTTCTGAAAACCTCATAAACACCAACATCCTAATAAAGGCATACAAAAAAGAAATAGCTAAGTTTCAAAATACATCTACTGAAATACCAGACAAAATATGTGTCTGTTGTCACAGAACGTTTAATAAAAGAGCACAAAAATAGTAGATCTCGCCTACAAAACAGAGACAATGAAGAATCTCAATGGTTCCAATTAGCTTTATATCTAACAGCGGAAGCTAAATACAAAATAACTAACCCGTCAAGAGTGTGCACGTACTGCAACACAAAGCTCACAATGACCAAATGCCTTCACGTGCCATCACATGCTATAACTATTAACTTAGAAATATTACCACTTCCAAAATCTCTCTAACAGCTTAACTTGTACAAGAGCGTTATAATACAAACAGTGCACCCATTTCAAGAAATAGTACGCCATGAACCAAAATCAGCCAAATTATCTCCATCCGAGTTACTAAAGGGCATCAGTGGCAAAGTACCATATTTACCATTAGATCAGAAGGAAAATGTACAAACCCTAGGAGTACAACGGCCAATAGCGCAATCTTTGATTGTACTAGTTAATGGTGTGCCAACAAAAGAAAAAAGAATTTGGCAACAACTAGTCGACTTAAACAAAGCTAGACAAGCCCTACAATATCTAAAAGAAAACAATGAATACTACAAAGATATAAACATAGAGGAAAACGTAAGAGAAAGCACCCAAATTATTCAAGAGTCACCTGAAACTGCCCAAATTGAACAAGTACATCCTGTTACTGCAGCCAGCATTTTAGACCAGTATGCAATTCACCCACTAAACTCCAAAGACACAATTGACGATGCATCGTAAACAAATCAAATGAATCAAGCCATAGGATCCCCAAGGAGCGTATGGGGAAAAAGAAATAAAGCACGTTCATTTCCTCTACTCTTTCCTACAGGAACGGAGGAAGATATGATGAAGGGTCAGCGCAAATTAGTGCATCAGAATTTCGCTCTTTACAAATGTATTCCAAAGACCCCAGATTCAGACAAAATGTTCAATACATTTTCCATCTCTTCTTCGAAAGTGAACTAGCAACTCTATGTTATGGAGTTGCACACACATTAAAAATAGGCTCTACCTTTTTAACATATCTGCTACCCAACTGCTTCAAAAATAAAAGACAAAGATGAAGTTTTGCAGCCAAGTATCACAATCTCTTGGCAACCATACGTGTTACAAAAGAATACTGGTTCTGACATCACACTGATGTACGTTGTATGCTAAGGAACCTAGGCCCACCCACATGGTTTGTTACTTTAAGTTGTGCAGAGTACGCATGGGATGACTTGCATGACTTCTTACGCACAGCAAACCAAAATAAAGACAGAATAGATTTAAAAACACCAGGAGAACTCTGTTCTCTTGACCCTGTAAATGTATCAAGGTACTTTCACCATTGCTTCATTGCCATACTGAATTTTATCTTCAATAAAATGACCCCTCCGCTCGGAGAAGTGCAACACTTCTTTCGGAGAAAACAATATCAATCCAGAGGAGCACCACACATCCACATGCTTTTGTGGATAAAAGATGCTCAAAACGTTGGCCATGATAGGGAGGCCACTGTTTTACAGTTTATTTAAAATACAGTACCTGTGACATCCCTTCAGAAACCACAGATAGGGACCTACATACACAAGTGTAATGCTTCCAAAAACATAAATGTGGCAAATACTGCCAACGTAGATATAAAAATTAAGGGATATGCTATACCAAATGTCGTTTAAGCTTCCCTAGACAGGTTTGCTAAAAAGGACAATTGAATAGCTTGATGTCTTCTGTTAGACACAGTGTAAAAGGCAAATCCACTAAAAATACATACAACATTAAAAGGTTTGAGGCATCAAAGTACATCAATGATTAGAATCCACTCATTGCCTCATGGGAAATGCAAACATAGACATACAATACATTGCAGACAATTCCACTGCAGTTGCAAGATATGTCACAGCCTATCTCACCAAAGCTGAGAAAACAGAGCTAAAGGACCTCTGGGATGACATATCATCGGACAAAACACTATCACAGAAATTGTACAGCTTCGGTATAAAAACTCTCTCCCATAGAGAATGCGGGTGCTACAAATCTTTAGACCATTTAACAGCTACAGCCCTATATGGCAAATCTGAGCACATTGTCTGTCTGAACCTTGGACCAGCTTCATCCCGAAAAAGAGTACTAAAATCATACCAAGAGATAGACATTTTGACACATACAACCCAAACAGAAGTACTGCTTTGGAAAACATGTGTCTGTACAACATTGCCCAAAACTGCACCTACAAATACATTGTCACACCAAATGGACAACTGGCAAATTTTCAGTCTCGACTTGTGAAGGAAGCCTAGTGAAACTCACCAAACCCAGTCTAATTAATGATATAAAGTTATCATTTATATTTACACAACATAGAGAACTGTATTACATGGCCCTACTCCTTAAGCTTTGAAGAAAAGAAAAATAATTATTAGGTGACTATGACTCTTTTGAAGCTGCATTCAAAGCAAAGGAAAGCAGAATAACAAATGACAATTTCAAATAAAACAAACAAATGTTGGACAATGAACACCAACAAGAGGAAGAAATTGAAGTTCAACTAGACAAAGACACACCTGAGGGCAGTCAACCTTCCCTTACAGGAAGCTAAGACCCACTCGGAGAACCACTCATTCTAAATGAAGCAGAAATAGCCATGACTGAGGTAGAAAATGCCATATATCAATATAAACAATCTGAGGAAGACTTGCAGTGATGAAATCAAAGCTAAATGATAAACAACTCACCATTTATCTACAGGGCACTCAAGAAATTGAACATGGTTTTAAACATGAAAGTAAAACCTATGGCTGTAAAAAATTATAAACCTCTGCTCCTGTGTGGAAGTGGTGAAGCTGGTTCTGGTAAACATTCTTAATTAAAATAATTAGCACATTTCTACAAAACGTAACAAACAACAAACTTTTGGCTGTAATAACAGCACCCACATGTTTAGCTGCCTAAAACATAGGTGGTGTAACATTACACTGACTACTACACCTCCCCGTAGAAGACCAAAACAAATTAGAATACTACAAATTATCAGCAGAAGCTGCTACTGAAGTATGCAGAATTCTAAAACAAATGCAAGTGCTCCTGATAGATGAAGTAAGCATGGTTTCCAAGCTCATTTTGGCTTTCATTCATCTCAGAATGCAAGAAGTCCTAAAAACCAACTACGAAGAACTGTTTGGAGGAAAACATGTTATTGTTTTCAGCAACCTCCTACAGTTAACACCAGTGAAAGAGCAACCTGTTTTCAAAACCTTAGGACACAAGCAATGCCACAATACCCTGAGCAGCATTGAAAATGTAAATCTCTGGCAAAATTTTCACTACAGAGAATTAACTCATACATGTGTCAGTCTGCAGACCTCACATATGCTAACATTTTCAAAAAGCATTAGAACTGGTCTGCTTACTAAAGATGCAAAATCCATCTTAAATAGTAGACTAATCCATGAGCTATAAAGATGAAGTACATCCGCTCCTGATGTCATGGAACAATTAACTCAAAAAAATCTCAAATGTATGTCCTTAATGCCACCCCTTGTAAGCTGTAGTCAATTCGAGACTATGTTGAAAAAAGAAATGCAGCCCATATTGCATGTCAGCTCCACAGACAAACTAGAAGTGCACGGCATGACACTTCCTATGTGTCAACAAACAACAGCATGACTAAATAGCTTAGAAAAATGTATCACTCACACAGTCAGATTGGAGAAAATATTGACTGTGTGTCTAAACTACAGAGTAATTCTAAAACGTAACCTTGACGTAAAACAAGGTTTAGTTAATGGAGTAATTGGTACAGCTGTTGGCTTCCAAACATATCCACATGACAACATTCAGTTTGTCAACATCCACTTTGAGAAACTTGCGCAAGTTAACTAAATTGGCCGGACAATAGCAGGGATCCTTCTTTTCAAAAACATGTACGTACGCAGAGAGCAATTTTCTCTATCTCTTGCATATGCTGTTAATATTCACAAATCACAAGGTCTAACCCTAGATCAAGCATTGATTGACATTGGCAGCACAGTCTTTAAAGAAGGTATGGGTTATGTAGCATTTTACATCTGAATACACTGAAGGGTCTATT
The DNA here is from genome assembly GCF_040938575.1 of Ambystoma mexicanum. Classification (NCBI taxonomy): domain Eukaryota; kingdom Metazoa; phylum Chordata; class Amphibia; order Caudata; family Ambystomatidae; genus Ambystoma; species Ambystoma mexicanum. Next base: position 1,412,397,231 of record NC_090935.1, read on the forward strand.
CCTAGTTAACTTTGATGCAAACAAAGTGAATGCTGACATTCCTTGCATCCTGGAATACAACAGGCTATGGGCACTATACACCCCCATCTAGATATGTAGCCTGTACCTAAAAAAAACCTTTTAAAAGACAAATAATGAAAACAGAAGCTATAGCAGATTTCCCAACAATACCAATAAAAAAACAACGACCAGCTCTTCTGCATCAAACAATGCAACCATAAAACTGCCTAGTACAAAACCAACTGCACATCCATCAGAAAAGAAACACACACATCTCTCTTCTCCAGAAACTTCTGCCGGTCCATCAAACGATCCACAAACAGACCTCTATGGTCCAATTCAATTCAGAAATACAACTGGAGTAAACAGTATGGTAATGTGACAGTGAATCTTATCTTTCAATTGCCACAAAATGTTCACAACATTTACTTAAACGGCTTGGACCAGTTGTGTTTGAAAATGCTCATCGTTCACAGAAAGGCCACAAATAATCCTGACAACACTTACAGTGTCTCAGGTATAAGGCAAGAATTTTACTACTGTGCAGGAATGGTAAAATGTACCATAAACACACAGGAAGATACACAAGAATTCCTAATGTACTTACTACAAGTATTAGAAACCAAAAACATCCCTATAAATGAAATCCTCCAGATTTCATACATGTGGAAACATATATGCACTCTCTGCAACCATTTTTCACAAAACCACATCCCTAATGAACGATTTGTATATGTATCCATACCAAATTCCGAATCATTCCATTTCACCAGCTTCTGCAGAATGCAAATCATGGCATATTATACCTTTTTTACAATTCAGACAATCGCTCCACCATACAAATAAACTCACATAGCCAATATGTCATACTAATGCTTCTAAGGTACAGTGCAGTTGGTACCAAAAATAACTAGCTTCACACATGGCCAAGTATCTCTTTTAAAGAAAACCTTCACAACAGTGTTCTTATAGCGTTCCTTATTGTGTCTGTTAGTCCTTGTTCACCGCCTCTTGCAGTCCCCCAAGTGATTTGAGTCCGCGTTTAGAACGCTGGACGCTCGAAGGACCACATCTCCCAGCAGCCTTGTAATTTTTTGGGCCATTGAAAGTACGCCTCCAGGCACGACTGCCCGGTAAGTTCTGGTTTGTTGCCGGTGCAGTTAGGTGCGCACTAGCTGCTGATCCTTTTTTCAGCCACCTGTGCTGTAACTGGTAGGTGTTCCTTCTTCTTCGTGTAGCATTATGGAATCCTCTGGGGTAGCTCCATTCCACACAGACATCATTATGCCTATTCAATGCAATAGAATATTAAGTCTTGCCGGTAAGCACAGGGAATTTCCTGTTGTTCTTGATCCCCACCACAGTGTCACATCGAGCCCTCAAATCTTCATATTGAGGTCTTTCACCTCCCGGCGATCCTAGATGGCTTCCTTTCCCATGTTGCCAACCTCTCTCCTGTGCTAGTTATAGAGGCTAAACTGTCAGATACCACCACCACTCTGGGGCAGGAGACGCGCATCCTGGATGAGGGCAAGACGCCCTTGCCCTCTCTTGAAGTTCCCCTGTCCTCTATAGACCCTAGTAAGAGCACCCTGTCCTTCACACTGGACTGCTAAATACACGCTCCCTATGTATGCATGATATAGAGTTTTGCGATTTCTTATCTTCCTTCAATTTTAACATCCTAGCTCTGACTGAGTCTTGGCTGGATCAAGCTATCCCCTCAGAAGCTTTGCTTGCTACGCCCTCCTGTTACACCCTGCTGTGCATGGACAGCATGACCGGCAGAGGTGGGAGTCGTGCTATTTTTGAAAAACTCTTTGCAGTTACATATCTTGGTACTTGAGTCCTCTGTGGACTGTGAAAGCCTGGTGGTCAAACCTAAGATAACAGACCATGCGTCCTTAACAATTATTTTTATTTATAGGCCGCCTAGGGTATTACACCTATTTGAAGAGCAGTTCATAAATTTAATAAACAATTTCTCAAGGTTGCAGTCATCGGTTTAAGTAATGGGCAACTTTAACCATTGGTTTGATGCCCCTTTTGATGTCCCTACCAGGATGCCATTGAATCTATCGGCTTTGTGCAACTGGTCGATTCCCCATACGCACAATGCAAGGCATATTCTCGACTGGCTACTTGTTCATCAACTTGCATTGTCCAATGTGTCTGTTTCACCCTGTGTTTGGTCAGATCATGCATTATTGTTATGCGACATAATCCTTCCAGTTCCCCCAGGTAGTCTCAAAACAAACTTGAGAACGGTTGTCTACATGCGTAATCTGAAGTTTTTAACACCTGACATTTTCTCCCCACTTTTGAGAGAGAGGCTGGGTGTTTTGGAGGGCTTTTATAATGCAGACAACATATCACAAACTCACTTGCTGATGTTACTAATCAGTTGGCGCCTTTAAAAGACAGTCACATTAAAAGTGAAGCCACTCAAAAAACATGGTTTGACAATAACATAATTCTCATTAGACAGGAGAAACTTGCAGCGGAACGCAGTTGGCAGTTGGCGTAAAGATCCTAACCTAACATTAGCTAACTATAAGAATCTGGTGCACTAATATAAGGAGGCCATTATCAAGGCTAAATCCGATGTATATAACAATAGGATTCTGAATGCCAAATCGAGTTCTAAAGAACTTTTTCTATTTTGTGTGATTTTAAAAGGAAACCCCCTTCCTCGTTGACACCAGTAAAAGACATGGAGTGGCATCAGTCGATTCATGACTCATTTACAAACAAAGTTCTTTTACACAAACCAACAGGCAAGGGAGGTCTGCACTTTACAGGTTGCTGCAAGAAAAGTGGTCCCCACAACTTCTGTGCCTGTCACTTTTTCTTTTGCCCCTTTTTCTGAATCCTTCATTGCCCAGAATGTCTCAGATATGAAACCGACTGCAAGTCAGGGCCATGTTTGCCCGTCCAGCCTGTTTACAAAATGTCTGGACGTTCCCTGTCCTTGGGATACCATGTTCATTAATCTATCATGTGTGGAGGGTAGTGTGCCGCTGTTTTTTAAGGAGGCTTGGGTTACTCCCCTCCTACCACTGTGCTAGAAATGAAGGCTACTCTGTTACAGAATATGGATCAGGGGCATTTATCCGTGTTAATACTGTTATCCTCAGCTTTTGATCACGTAGATCACACCCTTCTAGTGCAGAGAATCCAGTCGGTTGTGGGTTGTTCCCCTAAAGTGGCTAAGTGGATCTCTTCCTTCTTGGACCCTAGGAACTCGAGGGTGAGTGCAGGCGATGTCACCTCTAATCCAACTTCTGTTACCTGTGGTGTCCCTCAGGGGTCCTGCAGTTCCCCAATGTTGTTCAACGTTTATATGATTCCGTTTTTGTATCTTCTTGTCAGCTTGGGGGTCCAGGTTGCAAATTACATGGATGACACTCAGCTTATTGTAAAACTCTCGGGCTCATCTATGAGGCTATTCATCTTTAGATGACTGCCAACTCGCTTGCTTTGAATACAAGTAAAACAGAGATCCTGATTGTCGCCTCTGGGCCTAAACTGAAGTCAATGCCCGATGAGTATAAGAACTTTCCTATTTTTGGCACCCTGATTCCGGTGTCAGGAAAGTTAAGACTCTCGTTGTTGTTCTGGATGCTGAACTCACCATGGCCCATCATGTGGCCCAGATTAGATCTCCTGTGGTCGGATTACTAAACTCCTGTGCAGTATTCAACTTTTTTGACGCAAGAGAATCTAGCCATTTTGGCCTCTGTTCTCATCAAGACCTGTCTAGACTACTGCAACAGCCTGCTTAGCGGCTGTTCGCAATCCACCATCTCTGCTCTCCAGGTGTCGCATAATGGGCAGTGCGGGCATCCATGGGTCTGGCTAGACGTACGCATGTCACCGTTGGCAGGCGGCGTCTGCACTGGTTGCCAGTGAAACTCAGAATCAGTCACAAAGTGCTCACCCTAACACATAAATGCGTAGTGAATTTGCCTCCAGAGTATCTTAAGGCGCACCTTCAATTTTACGCTTCAGTGCATTCCTTGAGATCTCAATATCTTATGAAATTGGTTCAACCCAGATTCAAACCGATGAAGGCTGGTGGGAGCAGATTCAATGTCCAAGACCCCATTGCATGGAACCTGTTGTTGCTGCTCAGCCTCATAGCCTCCGAGACACCAGCTCAGTTTAAGAGAAAATTAAAGACATTTCTCTTTGACTTTGACTTGCCACTTGGTTAGGTCTACTGCTCACTCTAAGGATTATTTTTCCTCTTTTTGATCTCTGATATCGAATCCTCAATCTGGCTTTTCTCCTGTACTGTTACAAGCACTTTTGATGTGGTGTTTTTGTCCTGTTGTTTATGTTCGCGCCCTGAGGCCTACGGGCATGTGGCACAGAGTTATAAGAATTCTTAATAAATAAATAAGTATAGTAAACTGCATATGTCAAAAAAATAAATGCCTACTTAATATTCCTGCAACCCAAATTTTGTCACTAAACTATAGCACAATGAACAGTTAGAATACGTCAGCAGGTATCTAACTACATCCATAATACTACAATAGCACTTTTGAAAGTCATTCTAGTTAGAATATGCCAACAGGTCTAACTACTTGAAAAACACCCTTCTTTGCAAAGCACTTCAAATACGCCATCTCAATTCTTATACACCAAACATCTTCTAACCTCTAATGTAGTTAAAACACGCCAACAGGTATCTAACTACTTCAAGCATTCCCTTAATCACAACATACTTCAAACAAACATACTATCACCCTTACAGTCACGTAACTGTAATTGGGTTATTTTAATCCAGTATAATTATTTTTTCCTCCCAATGACCCAATGATTATTTAATGTCAATACAATAGCATAGATATATATATATGTAATTTTGAAGTAATAATACTTTTGAAGAATACCCATGCTTAGAATGTCTGTTTTATATCCCAATACATACTCTTCTCTTCTCATTTACAAAACAATACGTGTACATATTATTTTTATAATAAGCACAACCAGACATTTAAATCTGTACATTTAAGATGGATGAGACAATCAGGTTTCAACATGTTTCTATTTCTATTTAATTGTATTCATATTTTTTTTACTACTGTGTATATTATCTTACAAATGTCTTACATATATTTGCCATAATCAGGTACACGCTATACAGTGGGCACTTTTATTTGCTTGCTATTTAATAAAGGTAAAGATATTTATAAAATAATACATCTGTACACTTTAATGTTCCTCTTTTTGCAAATACTACAAATGAAAGCTTCACAAATACTGATGTCATGCATGTGTACACATTTAATTGTTTTATACAATCTTCTCATTATTATCAAGTATACTGAAAGCATATATATATATATATATATATATATATATATATATATATATATATATATATATATATATATATATAGGGGTCCTATAAATATTGCAACATACCTAATGAATCATTTTATGCCTAATCCCATCAGTGGCATATGATGTCATTTTTGATGTCACTAGTGATGGCATCAGTGATGTGATCAGTGATGTCATATATGACATAATTAGTGATGTCACCAGGGATGTCATCAGTGATGTCATTAGTGATGTAATCTCCGATGTCATCATTGTGGTCATATGCTGCACAAAGGGGGTGGCAAGTGAAGGTGGCTTTGCCTGAATTGTCTGCTGAATTTCAGGGGTTTTAGGATGCGTTACATTTTCATCTTAATGTCCCTGCAACTAATGTTTTTTCAGTGAATTTCAAAGCAATTTATTGCTCACCTTAACATCCCTGCAACTAAAGGTTTTTTCTCCTGAATAATAATATAATTGTATATTATAGTGTGACTGCCGCACTATAATATACAAATAAGAATACAAGGTGAGCAGTTATGCAATTTGGAAGGTAATCTGTTATACTGGAATAAACGTTCATATTTTATTTTCAAAAGAAATGACTAAAAATATTAATAATAGCATTGCTATGTCTATAATTAAATATATACTTTCTAATCCTAATTTAATTTGAAACAGATGTTTCGTATATTAACCAAACTTCAAATTATTATGTATTATCACAATGCACGCAAGCACATACTTTCTTTTGTATGTGGTTATTTCTTTATAAAACGTGTCATTCAGAAAATAATATGTTCATGTAATGTTATTAACGTAAGGGTAATTGTAAACCTAAATGTGAACATTTACTATTCATAACACTTACTATTTAACATGTGTTTACTTCTATATATTCTTGTTTTTTTTCTACAACTACATATACTTATTATATTATGTTTGAAATAACTCAAATAGAGTTACCAGAATCAGGTACTTTTCCTGCAATGAAGTATTGTAATTGTTTACTAATACATGAAATTCAAACCATTTGTATAGCATTGCATGTTTTTATTTTAAACTTTATAAGTTGATAATTACTACAAATAAATGTACCACATATAATCATATCATACTTCTGTATCAGTGTATTGTTCCATGTCAAGTTGTTTTATTAAGTATAATAAAATAGAATGTTCATCAAAAGAGGTCAACAAAAATATTCTAACTTATTTAAAAATCTCAAATCCTTTATCACCTTGATCTTCTGTCGTAGTCTCACTCCTCGTATGTTAAACTCCTTCTATCCAGCAAAAAGCAATATTTTTCCTTGTCGGCTCTATCAGCTCCTTAATTCCATTCTCTCTCGTCGTCCTCCAGATCCGTCTCTATCTTCGTCTCTCTCTCTCTCTGTGTCTGACCTTGCTCACTATTTCACTACTAAAATCTCTAATCTCTGTGCATCTTTTCCCTCTCCTTCCCCCCTGTCCCTGCCCCTCCATTACCTTATGTTTTCAACCCTAACATTACTACCTTTTCTCCTCTCACAGATATTGACACTGCTCAGTTTCTTTCTGGTACCCATCCAACTGCTTCTCCCTCTGATTCTATTCCCTCCTTACTAATTCTATTAGTCTTTCCTAATATTCTTACTTACCTCACTACTCTTAATCTCTCTCTTCTTAGCTTTTTCCTGCCCTTTTTAAACCTGCTACTGCAATTCCTATTTTAAAAAAGTAATCACTGGGTCCATCTTTACCTGCTAACTTTCCCCCTATTTCTTGACTTCCTATTCTTTCTAAACTCTTAGAGTTGTCTTCACAGTCTTCACAGTCTTGCCCCTCCTTATCTTGTTTCTCTTGTATCTTTCTACGTTCCAGCCAGACATCTTCGATATGAATCCACTTATTGGCTCGTTGTTCCCAAACACCACTGTGCCTCATCCTATGTCCTCTCTGTTTCTCTTTTGGGACCTCTTCAATAGAATTCCTTTCCTCTTCTAATTTGCTATTATTCTACTTCTTCTCTTTTCCGTACTGATCTCAAAATGTATCTTCTATACCGTTCCTTTTCTTCATGACTTACTCATCCGACTGCTCATTTATGATTGTATCATTTTTATTTTTATTTTTTGTAATTCGTGCTTTGGCAAAAGCATGCTGTAAATCACAATAAATGAAATGAATACAATATAATTGCAATGAACTACACATATAGCAGCGTCAAACTATCCAGTCCTTTCCCCAGTATTCCCCCGATAATACTTGCAAATCCCAAATTGTTCACTGTCCTCACAGGCACTCACTGAGTGCCCCCTCCTCTTTCCATGGTCCTCTCCCGGCCAGTACCCCCTATCACTGCTCGGTTCATGTGATGCCTTTTTGTTCTCTGAAGAGGACTTGATTGAAAGGCGAGTGCTGAATGCGAAGGGTTTTGTTTTATTACATTTTATCACCTTAACTCTTTCTTAACAAATGAATTTTCACTGAATTTCAAGGGTCTTGTTATACCTTAGTTTCTTCAGGGCCCACTGGCATTGGTCTTCGGCCATGACCACTGCACATGTTCGACCAATAGTTTTCTTTTGGGCGCACTAGCCATAGCCAGTGGTCATGCCAAACATGTTGCATAGTTTCTTGAGGTCTCACTAGCTATGTCCTTCAGCTGTGGCCTCTGTTTGTGATGAGCTAATATCTTTCTTTTGGGGGCACTGGCCATGGCCACTGCAAATGTCAAACCATTGCTTTGTTACCAAATGCCCATTGCCCCCTGCCCAGTAGATGTAGCCACTGCAGTTGTTAACACTTTTTTTTACTAACTCCTTATTGCCGCAAGAAATATCACAGTAATAATTTCCAATAACAGAAATTCCTGCTGATTTCCTTGATTCCCTCACCCTCTACCATTACCCCCTATCACTCATCACTTTGTGTGATGCACATTTTTTTCTGACCACGTCTTGTGGCATTGCTGCTGTAATCTTGTGAGATTCCCGCGGTCTTCCCCTGTAAAGCAAACATTTTCTACCCGTAACTGGCTGCCCAACTCAATCCCAAATCCCCAACTTCACATGGTGTCTTCTTTCCCACTCCCGACTTCTAGCCTGATGTGATTGCTATGGCTATTTATATTGCTCATATGGCCATGCCATCTAAGCGATGTGGTTTAAAACAAATGGTATTCCGATAGGAGTGGCTATATAAACAGAAGAGTTATTAGACTCTGTGATAGTCTGCAGGCTTTTCGGATTTTTTGTGTCTATGGGTACATTAATGGGAACTAGGCAGAAAGTGCTTTTTCTGTTTTCTTAATAACATTTTTTTTTATGTCTCTTACCCATAATGTCTGGTCTGGGGATGGTGTTAGGGGGATGGTGGTGGGGTTTGTCCTCTGCATACAAAATGTCAGCAAAACGTCAGCAAATTTTCAGCCAAATCCATCGTCCAAGTCAAAAGTTATTAGCAATTCATTTTTCAATTTCCCGTGGTACTCAGTACTCACCTTAACTCGCTGCGCTATAATATACATGTTTTATATATTTATATAATCTTATGAGAGCATGTAACACACACTGGTAATGCAATGGTAAAGAAACTCTCTTTGCAGTCAGAAATTCATGGGTTTGAGGCACAATTACACCTTTCCATCGAGATGATTTGCATTAACCCAGTTTACTTCCCTGTAATTGGGCAGTGTTCATTAAAAAGCATGTCCCAAGATGATTTCAATGGAGAACGCAAATTCCTTGAGGGTATTGTAGCAATGGAACGATTGCTGGTCACATTCATGAGTTCTTAAAATCTGCATTTTTGTTAATTATTGTTCATTAGTTCCATTTTGGTGAGCATCGACTATGCTGACAAACTAGTAAGCAGTTACATGGCTCCTCTGTAAATTACATTTTCTAAAGAAGAGGCACTCATTGAGGCGGCACAAATGCAAACACATTTTACAGGTGGCTCAATGACAAGCCAAATGAAGCTGGGTGGGTACAGGGGATGCTTACAAATGAGTTTGCAGAACAGTAAATGACATAGGAAGAGAGCACTGTAACAATATGATTTACAAGCAACAAGGAAGGGGGAAGGCATTGTTTTGTATTTAGTTGAACAATGTGGGTTCGCAGCATAATGAGTTTGAATTGTAGCACTTCCTGCCACCAGTGGCATAGCACAAGCTCCTTAACAAAGCACAGAGCACGCTACACTCCAGGCCGGCCTGGACCACCACGTGTGTGCAATGTCATTGATGATGATGCCGCAGCAGGGGCATGCACTACTCCAGGTGGAAGATGTAAATATGTTTTTTAATCAATGCTTAAATGTTTCACTTAGTGTAGAAAGAAGGGGGTGGTGTCTGGTCCCCAAATATAACAGCCACCATTGGTGGCTGGTGAGTTGTTTTACTTGAGGGTGTAAATATTTGCCATAAGTATGCGATTGCGTCCCTACGTAGCGAGGGTGCCCAAACCAACTAAAACGGGTTTGCAGGGTTTTGGGGTTTTCTTCCACATCCCATAGAAAATGTTTTGAATAACTTCTGTTGGTAGATCTTTTTCTTCGGCAGGTGCCTCCCCTCTGGAACAGCCTCCCTGCCTCCCTGAAACTTGAGGAGATCCATCTTTCGTTCTGGAAGCACCTCAAGACCTTAATCTTTACCTCCACCTTCTCTTTTCATCTCCCCTGCCACCTTCTCTCTTCCTCTCCCTTGCTGATCTCTTTATCTTGTGCACTAGGCATCTGGCTACCCTCTGATTTTGGGCACAGACCCCACCCTCCCTGCTGCCTACCTGCACTGCTTCCTGGCAACCCTGCACTTGGGGGTCTGTATCTGCATCTCTTTCAGCCCCCCTACCTGCACTTACTGACACCCGCACTTAATTCTGGCACTTGCCACCTGTTGGCCGCACTACCTGTTTTGTTAGATCACTTGTTCAGCACTCTTCACGCCTCCCCTGCCCCTTGCACTTTTCCCCTTCCCTCTCCCCTGCACTTGCGTGTTCTCAATGTCACTGGGCCTAGTAATATTGTTGTTTTTGTCCTCCCTTGTAACACTACCTTGCCTCGTCACGCCTTGAAACACTTGTGTATAGGCGCAATATGAATAAAACATCATATTATATCATATTGTGTTAAAATGGTGCATTATACAGCATACTTTCTGTGAAACACTGGCTAAAAGGCAAGACAGTTTGCAATTGGTTTTGTAGGGTAACTCATTAAGAAATACAATAGATGCAAGTCACCAAAAGTGCATAGGTGCATTTCCCAATGCATTTTAATGCCATTCCCTGCAATATATGCCAGTATAAAAAACGAATTTGTGCTGCTGTGCTCATACATTTCCTGCTGGACCCACCAACATATGCCAGTATTCCCATTTAAGAACATACTCATCTTCGCTTTGATATGTTTGTTATAGTATCATAACTGGCATTATGCACAAAGCTGACTCTGACAATGTATGCCAGTACTCCTAAGTAAGAACATACTCCTGTTGGTTTGGCCATTAAAAGTGACATACCACAATAAGAAAACATGCCAATGTAGGCCAGTCAAGACTCATAAGAACACATCATATTTGCTTAATCATAAATGCTCAGTTAATAAAGTGTAATGCTACAGTATGAAATAGTTTGGCCGCTACACCAAAATGTCTTTCTAGCAATGTAATTCACCATGCTTGCTTTGTCAAAGATGCCCAGTAATACATGTTGTGCCACAGTAAGCAATGGCTAGACTAACTGCACGAAAATGCCAGTCTAGCACGTAATAACACATGAACTTGGCTTTGCCTGAAAATACCAGTAAAACATGCCAAGCCAATGTGTCAAAAATGCTCTAGGGATCCCCACCCTCCCAGGGCCTTACACACACGCACACTCAGATCCACATTCACTCCCTTCCACCCACCAGTCACTCACCCATACATCTTCTCTCACATTCAATCACATTGCATTCTCCACACAGGCACCCAGAACATTCACACACACACACTATCACATTCATACCAATTCACTCACAACTCACTGACCCATACACCTTCACTCACTTCCACTCTCACTGCATTCTCCACACTAGAATGCACCCACCCACCCAGAACATTCAAACACACACTATCATATACTTTTTACTCATTCACCCACCACTCACTGACCCATACCGCATACATACATCTGATACACACCTCACAAATGCAAAATACACAAAGACATTTAAAAAAAAAACCTTCTTACCTGTTTTTCCCGATTGAGCATCGGTCCGACACGACAGGCCCCCTGCTCCTCCGTGCTGCTCACAGACAGGAACCAGGAAGCTGGGAGAGCTTCCGGGTTCCTCTATATGATGGTGTGAGGAAGCCGGAGGAGGGGTAGGAGCTGAACGTGGCATGTCAGACGAGCCACATGTCACGTTCAGCTCCGACCCCTAGTGAGTGCCTCCTGCAAGACCTGACCCAGCCATCACCCTGAGCTGGTGTGGTGGGGCCCCCCGCTCTGCCGTTGCTGTGCAGTGGTAATGGTAAACATGTTTGGCAGCAATTTGACAGATTTACCAGTGGATTATCAAAAAACTCATAATGAGGCCTTGTGTCATTATACCGCATTAACCACACAAGGTGAACTCGGGTTGAGAGGAAGCAGAGTGAGAAAGCATAAAACTGAAATCATACATGACTGATTTCACAGTACAGGATTAAGTTGGTGGACAGAGCACAGCTCAGCAGAGGCTTGGAAGGCAACTGCTTGGAGTTTGGACTGGACTTTCTTAAGTACTATGATGTATAGCGTTTCGTATGGACACTCATACATAAGGTTTCCAGGTGCCCTTGGTGTCCCCAACCTTTTGTACACAATGAGCAAAATTTGGATATCAAATGGAATGGTGAGCAACATCCATTCTTCGACAGAGCATATCGGCACTCACTTGGTGTATAAGTGATTGCAACACAAATTAGAAATGTAATAAAATGTAAGACTGCCAATAGAACATTTTAATTTGTACTACTTAACAGTTATGTAGAACACTTGCCATTCTAGTGAAGTAAATCTGCAAGGCCTATCTATCTATCTGTTTGTTTGTTTTTATATGGCGCTATATCGCCCGCCAGGCTCAGAGCGCTCACTAAGGCAGACCACATATTACACAGAAAAGCTACAACTCGGATCTAATATCCTAGGCAAGAGACAGAGTAAACTGTTAGTTCTCTAAGCTGCTCCTTCATTGAACAATCGGGTCTTAAGTTGTTTCTTAAACACAGTGAGAGACCCACTGTTCTTGAGCGCAAGCAGCAGGGAATTCCAGACCGTTGGTGCCCAGAAAGTAAAGTTAGTGCCACCTACTCTTTTAAGGGTTTGACGTGGTTGATACAAATCATGATTATTATTAGAACTGAGGTCTCTTCTAATGGGTGTTTTCTCTATCTTACTGGCAAGATAATTCGGTGCAGTGCCACCTAGGCATTTATAGACTGTAACTGCGCCTTTAAATTTGGTCCTCTGTTCGACCGGGAGCCAATGTAGCTTCCTCCTAGCTAATGAGATCTTAGAGCGTTGACTCAATCCAAAAACAGTCCTAACCGCTCCATTCTGTACAGTTTGCATTTTTGTGATATTAGTCTTGGAACTGCCCATCAATAGACTATTACAATAGTCTAATTTCGAATTAATAATGGCACCGGCGATCACAGCAAGATTTTGTTGAGCCTGATATGGGCACATTTGTTAGAGTTAAAGGCACAGGTGGATTTTAAATAAGTCGTCTGCCTCTTAAATGAGAGCTGTTAATCCATGTAAATGGCTAACGTTTTTACGTGATCTGATACCATAATATTGTTATTCATTCTAAAATTTCTGTATAGATCATCCAATTCTTTTAGCTTTTAGGAGGTACCGACTATTAAAAGTTCATTTATTTCTTCGTTAAGTGCTAATGAGTTTGTCGCCATCCATTTTTTGGAAAGCGCAGAACTCCTTGACTCTTTGAGTGTCCTTTTGGTAAATTCCAGAGAGCTCAAAGACCAATTGGGTGTTGTCAGCGTAGTTGGTAAAGCAGACACCCGATGCTTACAACATGTTGCACAAGAATTTAAAGAAAATATTAAAGAGCAAAGGGGACAGACAAGACCCCTGGGGGACACCGTACGTCAGCAAGCTTTTAAGTGAGATAAAATTCCCTTTTACCACTGCCACTATTCTGGGTCCCAGAAATGATTTAAACCATTTGGCTGATTTAACTTCCTTTGACAATAAGTGGTTGTTTACAGGAAATGTTAAGGTGCTTGAGTGCTCAGTAGAACTGTTTTAGACAGATGGGACCAATCAAGTTGTTCAAAAATATTGTAGGACTAAATAAACATTACCAGTGACTCCAGGTTCTCGAGCTAAATATTTTTAAGAAATGTAGTGCCAATGTTTGGACAGTAAAATTGGTCACAAAAGGAAGAATGATTTTCAAGTGTACTTTAGGATTCTGCCCAGGGATTTTCCAGCGTCTTTCGTGGCAAATGGTGCATTCCTAAGCATACAAGACCAGTAATACTGTTTCTCAGTCATTGATTACTGTATTGTGGACTGTTTTTATTCAGGAATGTTCTGCAGTTTTCCATTTCTGATTGAACAGAGAGTGATCACTATCCACCTGAGGTAATTTTCCAATGTCATGGGGTAGGCACCAAGAAGATGTCTGACAGGCAAAGGGGCTGGTTGGCTGTGCTTAAGCTTGACAAGGAGGCTTTGGAAAGACTTACCAATTCACAAGAAATTAAGATATTCTCCTAAAACTGTTAATCAATACAGAGGCCACAAAGGAAAGTGCCAGTTTGTTTTTTTGGTTGAAACTATCCAGCACAGCGCTTTTGGCAAATGGTGTCCCCCAGTTCAGGATTTCCAGGTTATATAAAAGTTCGATGTAGAATGTAGAATAATCCCAAATAGAAAATGGATTAATGATTTAATGAGTGATGTGTACACGGCTGGCCAGAAGCAGGTTTCAGGGAAGGGCTTAGTAGAGTGGACCACTGCTTCCTTCTGAGAACCATCGTGGAGAAATACGGTAAGGTTAAGGGAGGGAGATTATTTGTGGCTTTTTTCAGATTTGGAGAGACCATCTGATTTGATTGATAGACATATCTTGTGGCAAAATTTGCATTTTATTGGGTCCCTAGTTGTTTATTAAATATTATCTGAATGTGACACGCAGACATCTCACCGTCTGTCCCATGTGGAAGATGGGGGAATTAAAGGTGAAAAGCAGAGATGTTAGTTGGCACCAATGTATTCCTTTCAGACTTTGGGCCTCATCATGAGCTGGGCGTTATCCCGGCGGTATTACTTCCGAGATACTGCCCGGGCTAATAGCGTTACCGCCAAACCCTCCGATCACAGGTTTGGTGGTAATGCTAACTCCCCATTGGGTCCCGAAAATGGGAATTTTCCCGGCCCATTTACCCCCAGCTGATAGCTGGGGGTAAATGCAGCCAAACCTGTGATTTGGCAGACCCTTAAATGCGGCGGTAATAGTGTTACCGCCGCATTTAAGGGTTACCGCCAAACTCGTGATGAGGCTGTTTGACTCTAGTACTTCTCTTAGAAAAGTTAACCCACCCTCTCTGAAGGATACATTTTATAGCACACTTCTTTATGCTGCTGACACAGCCATTTTGGCTCAACGCCAGCAGGTCTGCAACAGGGCCTGCTATTAACTAATTTTTGGGAACTATAGTTTTAAATGAAATATGACCAAATTATGTTGTTCAGGAAAAAGGTGAAACCTTGTAGCTGTTTTTTTTTATGTAGATATGAGGAGATAGTCTCAAGTTAATTTGAGCCTACTCTTCTCAAAGAGTGATGCTTGGGTCAAGCATTTTAAGAAGACAGCTGAAAGGGCATCATTAGGTTTTAAAAGACTTTTCAAAATGTTATTTGAAGCCTGGGTCATTCAGATCCACACGTGCCTGGAGGTTTATATGGCAAAGGTATATTCCATGATTTTTTATGGCAGTGAAATCTGTGGTGGTTTGAACGGTCAGGTCCTGGAGGGGTTGCAAAATAAACTCCTGTGCCAAATAGCAGGTCTCCCTCCAGGTACACCTTGCAGCGCTTTATGAGCTGAATTAGTTGTATTCAGTTTGAAGATTTTGGTCAAGTTAAAGATTTGTAACTTATTTTTTTTAAGCACATTCAGGATTTTCTGCAAATCATAAAGTGAATTTCAGTGTGTGATTGCAGCCTACCCTGATAAAGAAAAATTCTAATACTATGGAGGATTTTAACGCACCGTCCATTTGTACAGGGGGTGGGATATTACCAAATTTGGCACATTAAGTCAACTCAAAATAGCTTTTAAAGCAAGAGCTTGTCTGATGGGGCGAGAGGTACATGTCCAAAATATACATAAGCTGCCCTCATAGAAAACGGCCAGGTGAAATCTGTGAAATAAGATCCCAGAATGCAGGAGGTCGATGCTTAAAGGTACGTTTAAATTTACCAACCCTCAATAAATGAAGAAGCTGTGCATGAGGAAGCACAAAGTGTGCCTGCAAAATGCGGGTCAATTGAGATTTGGTTCAATTTCTGTTCATTTGTCATTGTTTCAGTGTTTGGCATAAGCGTGGGCATGCATTGAAGCTATGTTTTATATAATTAATTGTAAGGGTCAGGTTTTTATATATAGCTTGAATATATTAAAGCTGCTGTTTTATTTTGGGTTTATAAAAAATATGGTAAATGTTTTTAAATGTTGCTAACTTAATGGAGAAATATGATTAAATATTAATTGAGTAATTGGTCATTACATGATGGGCTTTACCTCCTAAGAATAATGTTGGCATGTAATGGCAAATTGTGTATTTTAAAGCACATGGGGCTTATTACATTGGTGAAAAAGTGGTTAGGAATAAAACATAATTTTTTGTAGAATTTGGAGCCTCTTTTCTCTGTCCAAAAGGAGTTTTACACAAAACTTGGTAGCAAGCATTGGCCAAAACATTGAGCATTTGACAACCACTTCATAGAGGTGTGTGGTGGTGTTAACTAGGTTTCTGGATGAATTAATTGTCTTGTTAATTTAAACTTATTAACAGTAACTTAATTGGATTTTAATATATGGAAAATTAATTATGAAAAATGTGGCGTGCATTTCCCTTATCTGCCCATTATCCGCATGCCAGATGGACAGAGTATCAAACTGTGACAATTTTTCCACTAAGAAACTATTTAATAATAAATGGAGGTGACACTAAAAGTAATATTTCAGATAACTTTAGTGCATGGTGGAATCAAAGGCAAACACTTGTACAAAAAACAGGGCCTTCACAAATTATTTAATAAAGGGAAGTTGAGTATGCATGCCAATTATATGTCGATTATCCTCCTACTAACTGTACAAAGGAACAAAATATGACAATTTTCTCCAGGACACAAACATGGGAACATGATTCAATTATTTTGCTAATTAACACATTTGGCAGCTTGGCAAAATATCTGAAGATGACAGGGTTTTAACAATGATACTACTATAATAGGTAACGGCATGTACTGAAAAATAATGTGCATAGTGGCAACAAACTCAAATCTTGCATCTACATTGCAGGCTCATTTGCCAACATTCTCGCACAGTACAGGACTCTATCCTGGCTATACTACTACTGAGGACTCATCCCTTGAGCACCTGAACACCATGGCCCTGAGCAACAATTTAAGGCTCCGCGAGCAACATGTTGATGGGGATCACTTTAATCAAACCTAAAGTTGAAGCAGGAGTGGAACAAACACCATTACGAACAGCCCCACTCCCCAACCCCCATAAACATCTTTTGCTGCTGGGAATCTCAGGGACCTCCTTGTCACTTTTTGCAGGTGAAGTAGCTCATTTTTTGTTAACCCGCTGTGACATGGGTGTGATTATTTCTGACTCTAACGGAGGGACCATGGTGTGCTCACGTTGACTTGGGGACTCAGAGCATTGGTGCAGCCTAGCTACAGCCCTAAGAATTTTCCTAGGAGAAGTAGTAAGAGCTATTTCTTTAGTCCAAGGTGTACAGAAAGTGTGTGTCACTTGCATACAGCGAAAGCGCTATAGGACTAGAATTGTCTAAACAGCATTGTAGCCTCCATGAAACACGTACAAAGAAAGGTCACTGTAAAATAACACAAAGCAAAGTGATATAATAGTAGCACAGGCCACGTTTCCATGCACAGGAAAGGGATGAGGGGTACTGGTGTTTCTTCATTACTAGAAAGGGGTCATTCAAAAAAGAAAAGTTCACTGTGCATCCTAAGCCACTGTTGAAAGTGATATGTGTTTGCTACATCACATTCCTAACCTAAGAGTGATCAACACTGATGATATAAAGATCGGGGATTTCATTCATGAAAAAGTAAATGATTGAGCAAATCTGCATTTGGCCTCATTCTCCTTGACCTCTTTGCTCCTGGAGGCAAACGACGAACTCCGCACTCTGGGATTCGATCTAAGGAGAGTTGAGAACACAGGAAAGAGGTCGACCGAGATGATAGCCTATGATCATGTAAAACCAGAATCAAAAAGGGGTGGATCCTATGTTGAAAACTGTAAGCAATCATATCTGAAAGGGCATCCAGGTCATTCATCTGTACAAACACAAAGCAAGAGATTGACAAGTAAAAACCACTATACATGGGTCCAAAGTTGACGACAAACTATGAAGGCTAGTGATCCAAGAGAAGAAGACAAACCTTCCTTACCAGTAGGACCAGTCTTGGAGTTGGCTAGCCAGAGCTTTGGCATCGAGTAACAAGGAATAGAGCCAGAAGTTTAAAAGACCAAGAATCCTGGAAATTTGGTCCTGGAACACTCGGGCATGCCCATCTTTTCAACAGCATGTACCCAATTGTTGCAAAACTGGACATAATCTGCATCCAGGAATCCTGATTGACTGAGGCCAGCTCCTGGATGGATTTACAGTGTATCTAAATCAAGCTAAAAGGGGCAGATCCGGCAGACCAACGTCTGGGCTATTAATACTGATAAGAAATGGCCTTTATATGAGGGTAATACATACCATCAACCCAAACCCTTATATACAGATTCAAATTATGCACCTGGAGGAGTGCAGTGATAGGGGTAGGTGCCTCCTGATACTGTTTAATCTGTACTGGAACCTAGATGTAGAAGAGGGAGTGACCTTTGTGGGTCTAGTGACAGAATGGATCGACAAAATATACACCATCCAAATGAATCTCCAGCTGATCATTTGTGGTGACTTGAATATGGACTGCCTGTCCTTGGGATTTAAGTCCTCCCGCCATATAGATGCTGAGATGAGTCCCAAGAGACTCAGAGGCCGACAGTAGCCAGAAGAGATGGAACCGAGAGGCCTGCACATGCTGAACGGAAATATGAAGGGAGACATCCCATGAGCTGCAACATGACATAATGGAAAACAAAAAGCCACACTGGATTATTTCTTTGTCTCTGAAAATCTACTTCCAAATATAACGACCTTGACAGTCTCCCCGGCGATCCACAGTGACCATGATACAATAATCTTGACATGCACCAGAGTGGTAAAAGAAAACACAGCCACCTGGAAAGAAACACTGGGAGTAGAAGGGGGAGAAATTCACTTTGTCTACTACCTAAAGACATCCCCCAGCTAACTAGCTCTTTACTAGCATGGCAAGAGCATGACGAGGAAGGGGTGGAATATGACAACGTTCTCACTGCATTTAGAGAGCGTCGACATAAAGACCTGAGACTGGTTCATAAACCAATACACGTCTATGATAAGGAAGGGGTAGCCAAAAAAAAAAACTCCTTAGAAAGGATATACAAGGGTTACAATATATACCAAACATAAATAAAGTAGATCTACTAAGGAAAAGAAGGTAAAAATATAAGAGCAGGATGGATCAAATCCCATAAAGCCTTGATCCTTCAAAAAGACACAGAAACAATGCTACAAGCGCTTAATAACAAAAATAGCAAGACCCTGTGGCAGCTTTTGAATGGGAAGGGGGTAGCACCCTGCCCATATCAACTACACCCTATCCCAGAAGACACCTGGTAAGTCATTTCAGCAGTTTGTTTGAAGTAATGGACCCTGGGAACAGATTGATGCCGGAATCTTCCAGGCAGTAATGGGAAATCGAGATTGACAGAGATTAAATTCTAATGCTAAGTAGAAAGGTAAACCAGTCGCGTGCTCCTGGTACTAATGGCCTCTCAAATGCCATAATAAAAGCAGCCCCAGAAATGTGGACACACTTTTGTTTGGTTCTCTTCCATAGAATTCTTTTAAAGGGAAAGATCTTGATATTCTGGAAAGTAGTGGCGGTGGTCCCTTTTGGACGTTTTGGGGAAAATATTCACCAGGGTGCTTTTAAGGCATCTGAATGAGTGGGTGTTCATCTCAAGGAGCTATGATAGCCGCCAAATTGGTTTCATCAAGGAGGTGGGATGCAGCCAGAACCTACTACTGATTAGCCTTCTGAAAATGAGGACTACGAGGGGAAAGAGAAAAATATAGGTTGCATGTATAGACCTGGAGCAAGCGTTCAAGAGCATAGATCGAGAGCTGCTGTGGCAGCAATAAAAATAGCGAGGATGCACAAAAGATCTACTCCTAGCCATCAAGGACCACTATTCGGGGACCTCCGTGCAGATAAAGCTGGACCAGCGGGGCAACCAGACTAGAAATATTTGCACCTACAAGGGCTTAAAACAAGGTTGCCCTCTTGCGCCTGTTCTATTACATGTTTTCATGGAAGAGATAAAGAAAGTCCTTGCTACCAAAGCTACTTTCCCTCCAAAGATAACCAGAACAGAAATTGATTGGCTACTCTATGCAGACGATGTGGTGCTCCTTGATCAGACGCCTATTTGCCTGCAAAGAAAACGAAACTTCCTGCAGACCTACATAGATCAAAACTCCCTCTAGATGAATGCGGCCAAATTAGAAATATTGATATTTGGAAACCAAATGGGATGAAAGAAAAAGAGCTAAGCTGGCTACTAAATGGAAAGCGCCTGCATCCAAACAAAGACATAAAATATCATGGGTCGAGAATAAACTTAACCAGAGGTGAAACCTCGTGGACAGATGGCCTAAAGTGGAAGGTAACACATTTAACAACTCAAGGAATCCTGATTGAATGCAGGTTTGGAAAATGTTCCCTTCTTCCAGTCATAAACTACTACAATCAAAATGTGATACCTGTCCTCACCTATGGGGCAGAGGCATGTCTTGGCCTACGATGGGTGGTATGGGACTACCTTGAAGGATATTTCTGGAAGAGAGTTTTTCACCTACCAAAGTCAATACCAGTGGCAATCATTCGACATGAGGTAGGCCTTCTATCATTGTATCTGAGAGGAGCATGGAAGGCGCTGCTGCTCTTCAGGAAGGTGAACCTGACCAACAGCAGTGGTAGAAGTGTACCAAAAAAAGTAGTGGAACTGTGGTCTCGGCAAGGGAGAGTGTACTGGTAAGCACAGTGCAACATGTAAGAAAGTGTTGCAATGTAGCATTCCAGTAGTCTAAGTTACTAGTAACTGAGGCTCCTATTACAACTTTACACCTGCAAAGAGACTTGAATAGACAAATCCTCCATATAGAATGGTGTATATGGTCATAAAAAGTAGAGGAATGGTAAACAGGAAAAAATAAATGTAGTGGAACACAGCTCGCGAGCGTTCCCACTCACTTCGATCACTGACCAACAGTCCCTCGCAGTTTGATGTGATCAAGGCAAAAGACTCAGGTATGAATGACTGGGCGCTGCACTCGGAAGCTAGGCACCTCGATTGACACACTCTATAAAAACCATATGCAAAGTATCTTGTGAGCTGATGATTGGCACGAAATGGAAAAACTGGGAACAACCTCCACTCTAGACCCGCTCCCTAAAAGCGTCATCGCACTTCCAAATGTCACCCCTCAATATCTGAGAAGATTTCCAAACAACGAGCAAAGAGATCTGTACTTGAGATTCCGACTGAACGTTCTCCATACAGAAGTCACTCTACAAAGATATGGAGGCAAATCAGGGAAGGACAAGTGCTGCCTTTGTGCCATACAGCCAGAGTCCCTGAAACATCTGACTCTAATCTGTACTAAACTGAAAAACCTAAGAACAATACATCTATATAACCACATGAATGAAAAATTTGGGTTGGATGCAGGAAATTGGTGGGAGGTTTTGTATGGGGGAAAAAGTCCCAGAACGATATATGCCTTGATACAATTTCTTGAGGCACTTTTTGGGGAAATCAAGCTACAAGGAACACAGTTGCCATTATCTGCCTGAAATGTGTAAGGGATATACCGAATGGAAGGATCTAACTAACATATAGTATGATTTTTTTAAACTGTGTAGGAGGAAATGTAGGAGGATGGTGAAAAGGTTTGTAATAAACTAAATGCCAATAAAAGAAAAAAAGAAAAAAAGAAAGTGATCATTGCGTATATTTGAAGGTGCATTTGATCACAGGCGTTCCAATATATACCTAGCATGCCCGAATCTATGTGATCACTTCACCGCCAGTAACTGCGCCCACAAAAATGTCAACGCCAATTACGGTGCAGCACAGTGATCAGATAGATCCCTTTGCCCGCATCCCCCGGTCTGCATTTCCCTTCCTGACCCCCTTAAACCCCACCCCACTTACCTTTATGGCGGCACACTTCTGTGTGTGCCGCCTACACCCCGCTATCCCTGCAGCATCAGTTCCTCCCACTAACGTGGGTCAGAGTTTACGCCGCAGGGTGCTCTTCTTTTTTTTCCTTTCTTGACCCTGCAACCCCCGACTCCCATTACTGCACCCAAGGAGAGCAGAGGACCCCCCCCCCCCCCGCCACCCCGTAACCCCTGCTCTGCTTGGGCACAGTGATGGGAGTCCGTTTTTTGTGCACCGCCAAAGTCGCAGTGACTGCGGGGGCGCACAAATGAGGGCGACATTTCGGTACATTTCCGCCTGCCCAAAGTGCCAGCCTAGGATTCTTGTGCTTTCTGTTGTTGCCCCTCTCTGTCCTGCTGTGCACTTTTTCTTCTTTGTGTCCTGTCTAGCATTAGTTATTAAGTCCACTAGCCTTTACTGTTGCAGCCTTTGTATTCCTCTGTGGTCCCCAGAATCCAGGGGCAGCGCGCCCATCCCAGCTGGTCCCTTGTGTCCTTCATGCGTATTTTCTTTGTCACCTTTTATAAATTGCATGTTGTCACTTTCACAAAGCCTAGCACTCCTCACCCGTGAGAGGACAAAACTCAGGCAGGAAATGTGGCAGCAGTTGTCGGTGAGTAGTTGCTGTGCCTCAGTGTCGTCGCGAGGAGCTTCACTTCCGAGTGCTTTCCATGAACCCTTTTTAAGGCCTTTCTGTAGCAGCCTTGTTGCTTGCCCCGCGTGTGTGTTACTCTGGATGCTGTGTTGCTTCTGGCGCCATGTTCTTGGCATGGACTGACTGTCAGTGTGATCTTGGGATATTGTCTCCCAAGAATATCCTCTGACGGACGTCTCCATTCCATATTAAGCATATGAGCCTTAAAGCATTGGTGCAGTGTACACATTGTTGGTGTCTCACTATTGATGCTTCACCTAGACATGACTTCAATGGCAGTAGGGTTCATTTTAAGGACAATATGGCCTGATTGTCAGGAAAAGTAAAACCTCACCTTCTGGTCTCTTGGGAGTACCGTGAATCCCTGGGACCGTCACCAGATCAGCACCAAACCTTAGATGAAGAGGTCTGGGAGGACTTCCATGCTATTTAAAGGTGAAGTGAGGGCACGAAATGGCATCTGCATTTCCCAGGCTAATTCCCACGCCAAACATCACTATGGTTTTCCACCAGAATGCATTTTCTGGCTGGTGGAAACCCCATGGATTCCTGTGAAATCTGCATCGCTTTACAGCCTGATAAAGGCAGGAGAATTCCATAGGGAAGCAGGCGGCATTTACACTTTTTCCAAAATGTATTGGAAATGTGAAAAGTGAAGTTCATTTCACTTTTGTTGTATGTGCTCTGTGCATTTCCACTCTGTCGTGGAAATGACGAAAATGTGCACTGAGGAGACCTTTTGCATGAAAGTGCAAACAGACACAGCCACATGAGTGCAATTTGGGAGGTGTATAAAATTAACCCCATTGGGTTACACCCCTGTTTGCTGAAAGTTGATATATTGCTGTGTATCTCTACTAATTATCTTTGCGTCTAATTTCTTGCAGTGTAATGAGACCTTATGGGCCTGGTATTGTCAGTTTAAGTCTATCCTACATTTTGGTGGAACCCTGGGTGTTGTTGGCTAACTCCTAGCCCCTTTTTATTTCTAGTTGCCATGTGTAATCTATAGTGTAATCATGTGCCATGAATGTTACTGTTTACTAGAGGTGAAGGAATCACTGACTTTTACGTGTCTGGCATATTAGGCCCTGAATATGACTATGTGAATGTATTATTTTACTGTGTCTAGGGTTTCCTTTTCTTCCCACCCCTTTAGCCTATAAATATAGTGCCTACTGCCAGGTAGTGGCCTAACACGAGGGCTTTATGTGAGCCAGGGCTTGACAGGGTGGAGCCCCACCAGTCTCCAAAAATGTGTGCGCGATTGGGACCCTGCCAGGGCTCCATAATGTGCCCTGGTGTCCCCAGCCCACGAGAAGCAAAGGCATAATTCTACAGCCTGAAGCTCTCATGTGTACGCGGGAGATTCAGGCTTTCAGAAAGTAACCTAACCTTTTCTTTTGTTTGTGGCACAGACCCCGTGAGGCCTCTGCTTTCTCTAGAGATACAGGAGTCATGACCCTCACATCTCAGGTTTGAGGGTGATGATCGATGCAAAGGGGTGTCTGGCAAAAGGGGCGCAAGGGGGTCGGTGCCGCAATGAAGCAGCAACACTTACCTGACCTGAATGCCGCCTATTAGGCCACGGCCCTTTTTGCAAAATCGAGCCAGGCCATGGCCAAAAAGGGGTGTGGCCTAACTGTCAGCATTCAGTCAGTTGTTGCCTCTTAATTGCGGTGCAACCCCCTGCCAGGCCACTCCCCTTTTCAGCCACACCCCTGTAAGTTTGCATACCAATTAAAGCACTGCCTAACACTAAGTCTTAGGAGTAGGTAGGGCATGTACTGAGCATGACTCTTGTTATACATACACTGGGCCTCATTATGAATGTGGCGGAAAGGCAACAACGGCGCCGGTAGTTGTTACCTCTCCGCCACATTACGAGTCCTGCTTGCCGGTGCCAGACTGCACGCGTGGACTAACCACGCGTGCAGACCGGCACCCGCGAGCAGAACTCGTGATTGTACCGGCACCGTTATGGGGCAGAATGGGGATCGCGAGGCCGGCCATACCGGCATCCACGAATCGGCAATTACCGGCCCATTCATCTCATAATGGGCCGGTAATGGCCCATTCGCGGGTGCCAGGGCCAGGGCCGGTAGTGAGTTTGGCGGTAGTCGTGCCCTTAAACACGTAATGAGGCCCACTGTATTTTACTGTGTTATGTTTATCCATAATACATATTTGATCTCATAGATATTGTATTCATCATTTTATTATAAAGTATATATTTTTAAGTATACCATTGTAGTATATTCTCCTGCTGTGACTATTGGAAACAGCTGTAGTTCACTTCCTGCCTGCTTCCTTGAGTTAAACCTGACTGCTCTGCCACTAGTCCCACTTACAATGTTGTACCTTTGGGTTCGATGGTTTTACATCCTGCACGTTATCACTCACCTGATCATTAATCAAGGAAGAATATTTGTCTGGGCGTTCTAGAATAGACGGACTACGGTTTCTGTTCATCCAGGACGTATTTCAATCAATTGGCAGTTCAGCCCCATCTCTGCGGATTTTGGAAGATGACATCAGTTTCTGTGTTTGCTGAGTGATGCCATTAGTTTCTGTGTTTGCTGAGTGATGCCATTAGTTTCTGTTTTTGCTGAGTGCTGGCTTTATGTTTCTGCTTTTCGAGAACATAGCTCCACCTAGTGGACAGAGCGCTCTGCTTTTCGCGACCTGACTACACAACGCCATTAATGGAAAGCAAAGAAAGCAAACGCAGCGCGGTTCGGACAGTTTGCTTTTTACAAAGTCGGCGTTGATACAGGACTGCCAGCAGGCGCGTATTACAAGATAGACAAGGCAGAAATGGGATAAGATACCATATGTATAATAAGAGAGGTTCCGAAGAAAAAAGGGAAGTCTTAAAAGTTAATTACAAAATCGAAAGGTTGGCATTTTATAATGTTCTTCACCAGATGGAACAATATGGATGCCATGGGAAAGGTGTTTTGGCTACTCGATGGTGCATACCTCCAGTGGCCAACGGTGGGCAGTACAATGGCCGGGACACTCTTTTTCTTTAGAAAGTGTATTGATAAACAGAACATTTCACCCTGGTGCTTTTAGATGTGCAAATAGTGAATCAATTAATTACCGTAACAGAAAAATGTGTAAAGCACCAATAAGAAATTTGTTGTCATATGGTACATCAATTATATTAGGGTAAAAAAACGACTCTTCAATTTTGGCCAAATAAACTGCGCACAGCTCTTCTCGGCACCTACTACTGGGACTGAGATCCTCTACTGGACTTCTTGAAGTAGTGCTGTGAGTGTGTTTAGTTTACGATATCATTGATTTGTAATCAATGTGATTGTTTATGCATCACACCTGCAATGTTAAATATCTGCAATGGTCCCAGTGGAAGCCATTGGGCTTCCTTCCTTACTGTCACCTTGGAGGCAGGCGGCCTGCAGGCTCTGGGGAAAAATACAGTTTAATGGGCCGCAGGAGGTGACATTAGTGAATCTCACAGTTCTGCATACATGACACTTCTCAAAACGTATTGGCCCAGTTGGTATCCTCACTCTTTAGTGAATTAAGCATAGAGGTTGCCCCTCTTTCCTGGCATACGTTCTATCTACTTAAATTGGAAAAGAAAACTAAACAAATGGACACGTTGCTAGCTGTTAAACACTTAGCCAAACTACGTCGATATGTAGAATACTCCCAACATGGGTTTAAGGTTGATGCTCCAAGTAGCTATTTAAACAAATTAAGCACCCCTGCATTGACTAGGTGTATAGTTGCAAAACAAAAGGGGGTCTGGGAATTTCTCTACCAGCACGAACACAGCCCAATGACCTGTTCTTGGGTGAATAACCCCTTTGTCTTTAGCTCACTGTCCCTTTCACAGAGAAGAAATTTCCCCACATATCAGCCTTTGTCCTGCCCAGGGACAGTCCAACGCCGAAATGCTAGGCAATTCTCCACTGAACAAGAGTACCAACAGTAACCCCATACACGTGTTTCAGCTTTGTTGGGCATCATCAGTGAGGTGAAACTGTTGCCTCTCTAAGAACAGTGAGCAAGAGGTCCACATCTGGATCGCCGTGTTAACTTAGGGTAGACCCTATGGGGCAAAAATGGGAATGGGGAAGGGCCAATGGTAAATGGGGAATTACCGCCCCGCCAACCTTGGAATGGGGCGGTATTTCCCCATTTACCATTGGCGGACTCGTTACAATGCCGGCAGCAACCATGGTGCTAATAGCACCATTGGTTACTGCCGGTGTTGTAATGAGGGCCCTTGTCAGCATTTGTTAAGTGGTCTGAGGCGATCAATATACCCAAGTAGTGCATTTTTATTTTTGCCTTCAGTGTATCGGTGTATCCTACTGCAGTTAGTGGGGGTGCGGGGTGAAAGGAGGGGTAGGGGGTGAAAATGGGGTTGGCGTGTGTGGGTGTGTGTGTGTGTGTGTGTGTGTACCAATTAGTACATGGAGGTTATTATTGACCTCTTAGCCAATAAGAATGCTCAGATTAAAGTCAATAACATACTGTTATTGGCTGCATTCAGAACGTTCTCACCTCCGAAGCAAAGGGAAACAAAAGAAACCATTTCCCTGTATCCGCAACCAGATTGCATTGAACAAGACACAGCAACATTCAACTTTCCACAGTGAAAGCACAAAGTGGAAACATCAATTCACTTTTGATCAAGAGAAACAGTTCACTTTTACATTACAGCACATTTATGCTCAGGTTTAAACCTTCGCAGGTCAACCAAGTTTACAGTTAAAATGCTTCCCTTATACAGAAAACATTGGTATTTAAATACTTCAAGATAAAACAACATTTAATTTACAAGCACGTTTTTGTCTATTTACTTAAGTCACTACGAAATGACAGGTTTTACTTAAATAGTGTTTTCTGTGATGGCAGCATTAGCAAAACCAATCTTTCCTAACCACGCCTAAACCCCTACTTCACTTACAAGACCCAAAGTGTCAAGAGGGTATACAAATGATAGACGCCGCACTATATAAGACTCAATTATGTAACATGTTATGATGGTTAAAAAAACAAATACAACATCTAAAAATGGAGTGAATGTGTTTTTCTACTGCATATTTTCCATTGACTCCATATATTTTCTGTTCTGTCTCTTTTATCACAAAGGGAATCCTTTCCTTGGAACCTGTTGTTACACCTTCTTACATAGGGATCAAGCCCCTGTGTCCAATGTTAATTCATTTCGATTTATTGGTGGTGCAAGCCACAAATGCCAGATTAGGCGCGTAGATCATCATTACTCTTAGTCCTCCCCACTCGCCTCAGTACTAAATGAAGGCCAACTGCCTTCGCAGATAAACACCCTCAAAATTTGGGAAATATTGCTGATCCCTTAGAGGAATATAAGCCTCGCCATTCCCCTCTTCTGCCTGTGTTTTCACTCGTAATGATGGTTAGATACTAGGCATCGAATGAAAGACGGGCTCGTAAGGACTGTAGCGATGATCGTCATTCTGTAATCTGACATCACCTTCCATCCTCACCATATTCTTTGCTCCATGAAGAATTCAGAAGCAGTAAAGTCACTCTGTGCCATCCTTATATGAACAACCAGCACATAAATATTGATTCACTCTGTGCATTTCTTAGCGAAATTAGACAGTGCCTGTCAGAACGATTATTGATCCAATCTCTGCCAACAGTTGACCACCGAACAGCAGTTTATAGTGTTGCATCTAAGTATTGGGTTTAGCTCATGTAGATGCATTGCACATGTCTCTGATGAAAACCCCTGCCCTTCTTTCCAGGAAGCTGTCACAGTCCTGCTTGAGAGGCTTTGGACAATCCTGAGTGGGTGGGCTGTAGTATTTTCATATGTAGAAATTATTGTAGACTAAGGGTCTACATCAAGGGATATCCATCAACTAAGGGTTGCTGCTGTTGGCCTCAACTCCAAAAGACACATGCAAGGCCTCCATCTTCATAAAGGTAGCTGTCTTATCCATATGCATATTGAGCCATCTGATGATGTCCAAAGTGGGAATTTCTCCTTCCTGAACTGGTAAACCAGAAGAAGCGCTGAGGAGTGGGAGAAGCACTTCATGGTTCAGATCAAAATACAACCACACGTTATGAATGAAGTCTGAACCTGTTCGAGTGAAAACCATCTCTGGTGTGACCCCAGATATGGCTCAGACATCAAGTAGAATCCTAATTCCATGATCCTTCTTGACAAGTTTATGGCCGGTATGAAAAGGGTTTTCCAAGATACACATTGAATGCCCATTGATTCCATGTCTTCAAACAGAGGTAGCTTCATCTGCCTCAGTGCAATGAGGAGATCCCACTGTGGCAGAAAAGGTTTACTTGATCCTTTCTGAAAGTCAAAACTGTAACCGGGGTGAGAAACCAATGGCTCCACGTCCACTAGGGCTCTCCCTGGATTCCGGCGGCTCAAATAGCTGCACAGTGGGTTTGCAGCATAGAAAACTGTGAGCACCATCTTAAAACCTTCCACAAGAATTTCGAGAATTTTGCAGACACTGCTTTCTATGGGGGATGGTTTCCTTGTGAAACGCCATTTATGGACTGGAGAAGCAGAAGCCAAGCCATGTGGGTCCAGTTGGGAGAAATAACTGAATAATGAGAGCAATAAGGAAATCCGCAGGGAATAGGGCAGGAATGAGAATTCAAACGAAGATGGGAAACAACCTATCAGGAGCAACATTAGATGTCAAGCCCCAGCCGAGGGACTATACAAGATGCTGTGAACATTCTAAAAGAGTGACAAAACCAAAGGAATCAGGTCATGCTTACTCATGCCCTTTTGACACAAGCGGCAACTCCTGGAGCGAGAAACTGTTATTTCTACTGTAGTGCTTGCTTTCAGGAAGTCCAGAGAAGCAAGGCTGGAAGGAGTTCAGACCTGGAGGTCCTAGAAGGAGAAGCTAGAAAGGGTGATTGGAGAACACTACTCATACCTTAAGGGGAATTGGAAGGCCAAAACATACAGCTTCCCACCAGCAAGCATACAGTAAAAGGGAGAAAAGACTGACCCATGGCAGGAGGCAGGAACATAATCAACTGCCTGACAAGTACCCTAATGGGGGCAGGGGATAATTATTACCGTAACCTTTAAGACACCCAACATCTGGGAGAGACCTGCTGTTAATCCTGGAAACCCCAAGGTTTGAATGAGACCTACTGTCAATACTGATAAACCAAAGGTCTGTGATACCCCTATTGTAAATGCTAAGAAACAAATCCAAAGACTGGGCAAAAATGTCTGTGAATGATGGGAAACCACAAAGTCTAAGAGAGACCTGCTGGAGAATCCAGAAAACACAGAGGGCTGGGAGAAGCCTACAAGTGATAGTTGTAAGTCTCAGATGAAGCATGAACAGATAAAGCCACGACCCTCGGAACATGCTAGAGGGCCTGAGAAGCAAGTTGAATGTCAGGATGGCCTGGAAAGTACAGAAATTACACAGAGGTTCTGCAGCCAGATCAAATAGGATTCAAAACAGAAACAGACAAAATGCAAGGCAAAACCCAGCTTTATTAACATCAGAATAAAGCAGGAACGGCAACGGCATCCAAGCATAAAATGTCACTGCTCTCAGCGTGCTTCTCAAAAACAACACATTGGGCCTCATTACGACCCTGGAGGTAACCATTACGCTTTTTGCGGCATGGCTACCCCCATTCCGGGTACCGGGTCCGGGTTCCCTGAATGGGGAAATACCGGGCCATTCCGACCTTGGGCCTGGTATTTCCCCATTCAAGGAACCCGGACCCGGTACATCCCCATTCGAGCCCCGATAGGGCTCAAATGGGAATGGAGATGATGCTAACAACGGGCCAGTTAATGACAGGCCCGTTGTTAGCATCCTGGTCTGCACGTGGGACCCGCTAAGGATGCCTGGTAAAACCAGGCGTCCTTAGCGGGTCCCGTGAGCAGACCTCGGAATGAGGCGGTAGGGGGTTAACAGGGCTGGCACCTCTACCGGCCCCTTTAATCCCCTACCGCCAGGGTCATAAAGAGGCCCATTATATGCTCACTATTTGTCATAGCTGACATCATACTGTAATCTTAGTTACCAAAACCTACGGGGTACAGAAACTGGTTAAAGGGATTGACTATTGTAGTAATCAGTAAGCAGCGTTAATTATAGTGAAAGTAAGTTTATTACAAGACCCCGCAACACAGCCTCCCTGTTGCCAGCGTCAAACCTCTCTCCAACTGACAACCTCCCCCCACGTTCCACATTCCAGGAAGGCCCCCAACATTCCACTGACTAAGTATCTAAGCTACCACAACTACATATGTATTTTATTAGGGTTAAAGTTCTGATTGGGTTGCGCTTGTCTGATGGCTCCTCCTGAGACCTCCTCTAAATTGATAACAGTAAAAAGACATCACCTCTACAACAAACTATTGATTAACGCAATACATACTGGGTGGCCTAGCATCAGGGGTTTTCCTAAATTGGCTTCATGCAAACCAACCTTGGACAACTGACAGACCGTCAAGAAATGGGCTAGACATGAGTATGGGGAGAGAGGTCCATGCACTGCTCTCCTTTCAGTTAAAGAAGATACCATCCCTCATTTCTAGGCCATGAACCAGGGTGATTCCCTTTTATTTGGCCTTGTGTGGTGTCTCGTGTCTGAGGCTATCTATAGGGAGTAAGGCAGGGATCTTATCTGTGTTCATTGCTAATGAATAGACAGTGCTCTTTAATTCTGAATCGCGTGGGACCGGACCATGTTTGAACATTTTTCACCCTGCATTTAATAATATTTTTGCTTATATTAATATCAATGTTATGGTTTCTTTCAACACTGGGGACACTCTTGAGCTATTCTTCATAGAATCTTTGGCTTATAGTTGTCCTGCACCTGGCTTACAAAGGCTGGTTGTGCTCTTTCAGACTTTAATTAATTGTGGAGTATTCTTCTTGCATCTTGGGAATTTCTATCTCATGCTTTCACTGCAACATTCCTAACCTCCCTTGTTCATGGTAATCTTGGCTTGGGTTGCTAGCTAGTGTCTTACCACTGCAACGACCTTTATTTTATTATTTCAACATTTTGAGTTCCTGTGAAGTCTTGAAGCCTTTCATTTACTTAGAAGCGTGTTGCGACTTCCATTTTGGATAAGATGGCTGCTCATTACTGCTGTGTTTCTATGTTAGTGAGCTATATTCACATGTCGTTCAAGTTGCATTCAGCTTATTCATTGCTTATGTTAGTATTCTTCATGTCTTTATGGATGCCATGTTAATATTCTTCATTTATAAATACATATATTATCTAATGTTCGCGTCCTTCATGTTGAGTGCATATTTACTTCATGTCTAATGCATGCACATGTATTGTTTCATTGTTAATTTGTTTATTCTTGCCATCGTTAGCTTAAATCATTTCCATCTCCTGTTCTACCTGCGGGGATATGGATGGTACGGTTGCCCTAGTGAGTAACGTTTCTCACCTGTGCGTTATTGGGGCAGGGAGGGGCAGTAGTATGGATGGCATAATCATCTACCTCCCAACATTCTCACCTCTGGTCCAGTTCTCAACCATATTCTCCTCCTTGCCCTCCCTCACATATTCTTCTTTGGGTAGCCATACTTTAGTCACCCCCCTCAGGGTCCCCGTATGTCTGACATGTTCATCCACACTTCAGGTCATATAGCAGCATTCCCCATTGGAATCACAATATACCCAGTGCTCGGTGTAACTGTGAGGGTCCTGAGGACAAATACATTTTGATCCAGAAGGGGCGATAGGGCATTCAATCGCTTGGGCATGGGGCAGGTCATAGTTTGAGTATACCCATGTATGCGAGCATACAAGTTTATTACTATTTTCATTCCTATTGCCCCTTCGGCAGCCTTTTTGCAGCTGTGTATTGCTATTCTTAGAATGATGACGGCAAATATTATGAGTACTACTATGGGTATTACTATTTTTAATGCATTAGCTGGCCTAGCCAGGTGGCTATTCCGGAGAACAGGTAGCTAAACCAGTCATCATTTTCAATCTCATCCACCTCCTCCACCATTTTTGTGTGCAATTCTGTTAAGGTGGCTATGGCCTTTGCGCGGATTCCATTCTCCTCATTGTGGGAGGGATTGCATGGGCAGCAAGAAGGTGCAATGTTTGCACATATGCCCCCCTCCATGGCTGTTATTATATTGAGGACTTACTTGTTCTGCAGTGTCATAAGTCGTATTGCCCTCAGCTCCTTTTTTATGCTATTAAAGCCTTTCGTGGTTGGATTGTTTGCAACAATTCCGATCTGGTTATTTGTAACCATTTTGAATTCATGGATGCCTGCAACCCAGGAGTAAAGAAGGACATAAAGACAATTGCCATCCTACTCAACAATGTATGCTGATCTGGTGTGTCATCATAGGCTTCTATTGATGCGGCCGGAAAATAGTTTTCCCTCTTTCTGCGTTTTAGGGTATGAAACCTTTTATTTCTTAGGTGTTCATTCATTCGAGGGAAATCACCAATCTGTACTTCACTCTGAAGTACTACTAGAGCTGGTGCATTTATTACTGCCAAAGAGCACAACTCTCCCCAATTTACAGGTGCTGCATATAGGCTTTTGAACCATGAATAGTGGTCCATGTGTGCGGCAGTGCCAAATTTCATGCATGGTAAATCTATGATGCATTTGCATTCCTCATTTTTGCCAACTTTCACTGGGACATTATTCCTAAAACATAACTTTTGTACTTGTATTTTGGTTATGGGTAGTGGTTCTACTTCATCTTCCACCCAGGTTAAATGTTTGATGGTTTGTTTCTATTCTTCACGGCAGACCTAATCTGCGTTTTTCATCACATCTATGGATGCAGACACCGCTGTCTCTGCTCTGAATCCCATTACTCCATCAACCCATTCCCCCAAGAAGAATACTTTTCGAGTTATCTGCAATTGTGGCCTGTTGAAACAATAACATATCGGTCTTCTCTGGGCCTCCCTGCATTTTAAAATGTCATTAGCCACTATCTGGACCTCTCCTGTGTTTGGACCTGTTGGTATATTTCAGCACCTTGCTGAGATGTTAATCGTCTATCAGAGGTGCTTTAACATTATCCATAATGTGTTTCCCCTTTATATAGTTCTCTACATATGGGAAGTCTGCTGATGTCACATATTTTATAACGGTTGATTGTCCTTCAAATTGTCCTCTTGTCAGGCACAGTGCACAATGTAACAAGCAATGTGCTCTGGGTTCCAGTTCTTCTTGAGGTATGAATACTCTAGAG
This sequence comes from Ambystoma mexicanum, assembly GCF_040938575.1. NCBI lineage: Eukaryota > Metazoa > Chordata > Amphibia > Caudata > Ambystomatidae > Ambystoma > Ambystoma mexicanum. The sequence continues at coordinate 1,412,431,109 of NC_090935.1, forward strand.
GAAGTCATGGCATAGGGTATGAGGGAACACACATAACAGCTCTCATCAGATGTCTCTCTCTCTACTTTGCTCATGTGCTCATACCACAAATTATTAGTTACATTAGCAGAACCAGTAATATATTCACTCAGATGCCTAGAGTCATCTTGCACACTTCTTATTCTTTTCATCTATGTGCTTACCACAGGGAATTCTTTTGTTGTCATTTCAATTGTAATTGTAACTGTAGTTATATTCCTGTTCTCAGGTCTAGCTACTTCATAAAGAACCAATTACCTTAATGCCATAAGAATAATAAAATAAAGGCTACAAAATGTTTTTAAAAAAACTTTGCTATAAGCATAATTGCTAATGTGTCTATTTTTTTGCAAATAATTGGAAGTATTATTCCTTCTGAATGCTAAAAGCAAATCTCGAATCATATTGAATAATCCCATTCTTTTCACCTTAAGAAGTCCTTTAAAATGTTCTTTGACGAATGGGCATTTACAGAAAAAGTTTCAGTATTAAAAGGAAGCTTCTTTCTATAATAAAGTAGGCTTTTATTTTAAACAATAATACAGTGAAACAGATGTTCGATGCTACTAAATAGGGATAAGTGTCCATCAAATAGGATAAAACCAAGAAAAATATAATTGTTATAGGGAGCATTTGTTCTTTTCCTTTTACTATGGAAGTGTTCTCGATTTATTTCAGGCAAGCGTCGTTGAAAGGATGTTGGACTAGCTTGTTTACGTGTCTATAGAAAAAAACAATGTATTTTATTCTTCTTGCTGCTGATTGGCCCTTGTCATTGATCTTGTTTGGACACTTCCCATGACTTCTTCACCTTCAAGCTCAATGTTGGCAGGCAGGGGGGTCTCTCCTTTGTAGAGGTTGATGTCACTGAGGTACAGTCAAGTACGCCTTCCTTGGAGCTTCGCTGCTGCCTGTGTAACTGCTTTCACTTTGAACGGGCCGTCCAACTCGGCTTGTGCCACCATCTGGTAATAGTTTTGCAGAGGACCTTATCTCCTGTATACAGTACTGGTGGTCTTAGTAAGGTCACAGGATCAACTTGTACATTTGCTTCATCAGTCTTCTTCGTCTCCCCCTCCCGTGCTTTTAGCTGTTGAGACATACATTTAAGAGCTTCCGTCATAGCTATCAAATAATCGTGCATTTCTGTCCCTAACACAGTAGCTGCATTCTCTGCATCCGTGTGAGCTCAAGAGGGAGGAGCAAGGGTGTGTGCATTCGGCAACCCACCACCAGCTCATGTGAAGTCAGGTGATGGTCAAATCCAGGCTGAATGCGTAATGCAAATAGGGTTAAAGGAAGGCAATGGAGCCAACCTTTTTTCAGTGTCTCTAAGTTTGACAATCTACTACTTTAGGAGGCTGTTGAGGCACTCACAGATGCCATATTCTTGTGGGTGGTAAGTGGACGAGAATGTATGCTTCGTACCCAACAGGATTGTGATGTGCTCAAATACCTCATTTACAAAATGTGGTCCATTGTAAGACAGAAGCACTTCACACAGTCCGCACCTTGGAAATACCTCATGTACGAGAAACTTTGCAGCACATGTGGGAATCTGGATTTGTGCATGGACCTGCTTCAATCCATTGGGAAAAGGAACATACGACTACTAGCAAATATCTATAGCTGTTACAAATTTGGAGCATAGCTACGTAATCAATATGCAAATGCTGAAATGGTCCCGCAGGACAGGGTAATGCTCTTCTCACTGTTTGCAAAGTATGGCCAGCAGTAAACTTTGGGCAAGTCAAACAATTTACGACAAAATCTGCGACATGTTCTGCCAAATATGGGACAAACCATTGCTCAGAAATCAGTACTGCAAGACACTCTCTTGATGTGTGTGGTGGGTGGATGACGCGATTAGTCTAATGCCACTTTAAGCAGCCCAAAAGGCATGACTGGTTTCCTGGTGCTGTCCAGCCACCACATTGCATCTGTGGGGGACAATGGACACCCCCTTCACTTCCACAATGTTTGTTCTTCTGGGTGTGCCCTGCCCTGTAGTTTATTTATTTGTGCTATGGGTAGCATATTAAAACCCTCCTTCAACACCATGTTGTGTGAACGTGTGTATTTGTTTGGTGCAGTCGCAATGTCTGATATCTCAGAAAAATATGCTGCTCTTTTTGCTTCAATGTCGGTGGCCTCGTTGCCACGAGAAATCAAGCCCACACCTCTGATGTGCGCTGCGCACTTCACCACAGTGATGGCAGGTGGGAGTTGAAGTGCATCTGTAAGCCTGTCCAATCTGCGCATGCTGCACTGGTGTGCTGTCTACGCGTAAGAAACCATGCCTCTTCTAACGTGACAGCCCTGCATGTACTGTTGACATCACATAGGCAGAGTCGGAATACACAGTTACCACCCCTTCTTCATGTGCTTCAGTGCTAAAATCAGCACTTACAATTCTGCTGCTTGTGCTGAAAAATGCACTGCCAATCTCGCACTTGTCACTATCTCATAGCTGTCATTCAGTTTTGCTTTCACTACTGCTGCCCCACTGTGCCACTAGCCAGTGCTCTGGTCTATTGATGATGACCCGTCAATGAAGAGAATTAGCCACCCTTCTAGGGAATTTTCTCTGACATGTGGTATTTCATCATGGTATTCTTCAGTGTACTTAGTACAACCATGCACATTATCTTCTTCCTTTACTGGTTCTGGAAATGCATTGGAAGGACAGGGCCTCCCTGTTCTTGTCCTGTAGTCCTTTTTCATTTGTGTTATGTATTGTTTACTGCCCATTAGTCCATATGGGACTGCTGGCAGTGCAGCTCTTCTTGTTTTTGGTTTGGTATACAGACCCATGGGATACCCTTATGGCACCCATGGGAGGGGGCACAAGCCTGTGCCCCTAGTGTACGTTTTTGGGCACCTGTGTATGGCCCACAGAGCAAGGTATGGGCTGGTGGCACCTCCATGCTGAATTTGACAGGTGCTCTGAGTATCCGCCATTTTGGGATACCCAGGCCCTGTCATTGGAATCCGTTGATTCCTGATAGGAAAGAAGATGGCCTCTGTGGTCCCCTGCTTTCTATTGCCTGTTACCTTGTTTTCCCAAAGTCCTGAGAAGCCCTCGCTATGTCCCTTCCACCTGACAGGCTGTTGGGTGGAAGTTCCATATATGGTGTTGTTGTGAAGTCCAGGCCAGACTGGCTGGAGCCTTCCCAGTGATTGTATGCTGTGGGTACACCCTGTGGGTGGGACCTGGGTGAATAGAGTGTGTGACCAATATTCACTTCTTGTTGTGGAGGTCTGGTTTCTGGTGTTTTACACAATAACTGAGACAGCCCTGCCCGAAACTGGTTTGTGAGTGTCTGAGAGGGAGGAGAATGGCCTGAAGGCACTGTATGCCTGATTGGCTGACTGACGGCTGAATGCCCTTCTGAGTGACTGGTTGCCTGAGTGTGTGATAAATGGAATTTATCCAAGAGCACAACACAAGTATAACACGGAAACTCCTCCCTGCAACATGGAGGAGGCTCAGTCTGACCGCAGCAGTCCAGTGTTCCTGACGCCCAGTGACGTGCCGGGAGTCCCGCCCCCATCACGCTCAACGCTTATCAGGATACACGGGACGTCCTTCAATGCGTTGCTCCTCTCCAGCCACGCTCCGTGAGTTCATCTCTATTCTTCCTGAATTACTTTTCAGAACACTTGGGGAATAGGCAGGGGTTCTGAATTTCTAGCCCTCATCTATTGTGGATTCTTTTCAATTCTCTCCTTAGTCCAATCCCGGGAGAACTCAAGATCTATCCCGGCTGTTTTCCCTTTCACTTGCTCCGCGTCATGGAGACGCCGCATATGACACTCAGTGCACAGTAATCGGGTAGGTGCCTCTGGGAGTTCTCTCTCTTAGTATTCATTCCCGTTGGGACATTTCGTTCTGATTCTCCTTTTTCTTTATGCTTCCAGCAGTCAGAGCTACGTCCCGGCTAGGGGAATAGTGTCCTCTTCATTTCCAGTCCCGGCAGACTTCTGGACCTACAATATCTTACCTCCTTCTCTCTCTAAGGGCAACAAGTGTTTCTTACTGATCCTGATAGAGTTTCATTTCGGTCCCTTTCCTTTATTTTGTATCTTGAAGCTATCGGTTCCTTATTTCTTAGCTGCAGTCTGGTGCCATACTTCTTCTTGCATCCCTTTCCCTGACCACTTCCTCCGTCATTTGGAGCATTCTGAGTAGCATCCAGGGTAAGATACGAGTCCTAGTTTAATCCACCCCTATTCCTTTAACGTCGGGGAACAGTCCTCTTTAGTACATTCTATTACTCACTTTTCACCTTGTTCTTTGACTCTTACGTAGCACTTACCAACCAGTTCTTCGGGAGAACAGAGCACTTCGGATCAGAGGAAGAAGGAGTTTGACTGGAATTATCGAACTCTAGCTGCTCTTCCCTGCACAGGGTTTTTCCCCTTTTGGGGGGGTTTTCCCTGGAGGTCTCACCACGGGCCAAAGCCTTTGGTTCGGGCCAGAGGAGGGATTTTCAGGTATTTCCCCATTCTCCTCTGTTTTCGGAGAGATCTGCGCAGGAGAAGAATACAGGTGGGTGAATCTGGATTGTGTTTGAACCTTGGCAAGACGAAGATATTACTAGTTATTACAGATAGCAACGCCTAAAAAAGAAGAGAATTCTAACAGGTCATTTTTACTGGGTTCAAACAGTCTTAGGTTCACCTGTAGGATAGGATGGATCAACAAATTCAACAGTTTATAGCTGCAGTCCAATCTCTAACATCAGAAGTACAAACTCTCAAACAAGAGAATGCAGCACTGTTACAAAATCAGCAACAGGCGGCACAACAGCAAGCTGCCCAACAACAGAATGCACAACAACAAGCCGCTCAGCTACAAGCGGCTCAACAGCAGGCTGCACAACAGGGAGCCGGTGGTAGGATTCCTCAATGCTCGGAAGTTCCTCCTGGGGTTTTACCCGGAGGCCAGTTTGATGGAAACCCTCATCGGGTGAAGGAATTTCTAGATGCCTGCACGGTGCAGTTTGCTTTCAAGCAGGTGTATTTTCATACAGATAGAGACCGTGTTGGTTACATGATCTCGCAAATGTCAGGACCTGCGTTATCTTGGACCACACCTTTGGTTACATCTAATAACCCTATCCTAGATTCGTATACGGCATTCAGTAATAGCATTCGCACAATGTTTGCTAGACAAGAGATAAGGGTAGCATCTCAAGAGCATTTGCTGGATCGAAGACAGGGGAATCAAGACATTTGAACTTATATTACCCGATTTAAACAAATGGCTAGCGGGACCACTTGGTCGGACGATGCCCAGGTTACATTATTTTGTAGAGGTCTTTCTGAAGAGTTAAAGGATGAGGTTTCTAGGGTACCTCGTCCCTCATCCTTAGCAGAATTAGTAACATTAGTGATGCAATTGGACTATCGCATCCAGAACGGAATAGTGAAAGAAGAAAGGGAAGAGGTCTACGTCCTTTTCAGTCGCCATCTTTACCCTCTACATCTAAGTCCAGTATGGAGGAACCTATGCAACTAGGGACTATGACCCCCCGAGGTCCTCTGTCTACTGAAGAGCGTACCCGAAGGAGAACCAATAATTTATGCATGTATTGTGGGGCCCATACACATTCTGTGCAAGAATGTCCGATCGCACCACCAAGAAAATCAGGAAACGCCAGCGCCCGACCGTAGGAGGAACCACGGTTCCGGAACCCTCTTTAGTTTCAGGTTCCTCACATCAATTGCAAACTTCTCTGTGTCTTAATTCCCCTCAGACATTTATGTTAGTCTTGAGGGTAATCTTAAGATTTGGAGATCATCTTCTTACCGAGGTTTCGGCATTGGTCGACTGTGGAGCAGCTGGAAATTTCATAGACGATTTTTGGGCCAGACAAAGGAATATTCCAGTCGAAAGTGTGGATGGAAGTCCACTGATATCCGGTCCAATTATGAGCCAAACTGATCCTCTAACCCTGTCAATAGTTTCTCATCATGAGGTGATCACGATGGACATAATCCGGACAGCCCATTATCCCATTATTCTGGGGCTACCATGGTTACGAAGGCACAATCCTTTTATTAATTGGAGAGCCGGATCACTATTTTTGGGGTCAGAATATTGTGTGGATCACTGTATTGGGGGCCTAGAACAGAAGATTGAGGCTCCCGAGGGTTCTATCCAGGAAACCCGAGTCCCAGGAATGGTAAATTACATCTCCGGACTCCCCAAAGAATATCAAGATTACGAAGAGGTGTTCTCTACGTCCGAATATCTGCATCTCCCGCTGCATCGTCGGGATGACTGTGCAAGAGATCTAATTCCGGCACAGCCTCTACCTTTTGGCAGAATGTACATTATTTCAAAATCCGAGAGAGAGGTCCTTTTGGAGTATTTAAACACACATCTAAAGAACGGTCTGATTACAGAGTCAACATCCCCGGCAGCTGCCTCATTGTTTTTCATTCCCAAAAAGAATTCCTCAGAGCTTAGGCCCTGTATAGATTACAGGGGCCTAAATAAGATCACAGTTCCAGACAAGTATCCAATGCCACTAATCCCTGATATTTTGGAAGCTGTCCAAGGGGCTAATCTTTACGCCAAGTTGGATCTTAAGGGGGCGTATCATCTGATACGAATCAGACAAGGTGATGAATGGAAGACGGCATTTAGAACTCCTTTCGGCCATTTCCAATATCAAGTGATGCCGTTTGGATTATCTAATACCCTGCCGTTTTTCAAAGGTTCATGGACCATCTTTTCTCAGATCTCCTTCTTCATTCAGTAATAGTCTATTTAGATGACATTCTAGTGATTCTCCGACAATCTCTCGGAACACCGGATCCATGTCCAAGAAGTTTTGAGACGACTACATCAAAACCATCTATACTGTAACATGGAAAAATGTTCATTTCACCAGCCTCAAGTTACCTATTTGGGGTACATTTTATCGGCGCAAGGGATTTCGATGGACCCTGAGAAGGTTTCCGCGGTCAAAGATTGGCCGGTACCTACTAACTGTAAAGAGATCCAGAGATTTGTAGGTTTCTCTAATTTTTACAGGCGCTTTATCCCCAACTTTTCCTCCCTTACATTGCCTTTAACAAACCTGCTGAAGAAAGGAGTTCCGTACACCTGGACCTCCGGTACTCAAGAATCTTTTGAAGAATAGAAAACCTGATTCACTACTGCTCCTATCTTGAAGACCCCTGATCAAAATCAGGGATTCATTCTTGAAACTGATGCCTCTCAACATGCTTTAGGAGCAGTCTAATTGCAAAAGGATGCTCAGGGTCAAGAACGACCCATTGCTTATCTGTCCAAAACATTATCTCCTTCGGAATAGAACTACACGGTATTGGAGAAAGAACTATTGGCCATCAAAAGAGCATTTTAAGAATGGAGACACTTGTTGCTAGGGGCCGTTATCCCGGTCGAAGTTAGAACTGACCATCATAACCTACGAATCCTACAATATGCACAGACCTGCAATAGCAGACAGGCTCGCTGGGCCCACTTTTTCTCCCCTTTTCGAATTATCTTCTCCTTTATTCCTGGGAAGAGTAACCTGCAGGCAGATGCCCTATCAAGAAAGGATCCCACATCCTTGAGTCCTTTCCGATATGAACCTATGTTTTCATGTTCCACTTTGAAGATTACCAAACCTCTACAATTCTGGAATCGCCTAGAACAACAATCCGGGCCATCGTCACTGAAAAAACGTTCCCTGGCTCAACAAAAGGAGATGATTTTGAAGGATGGCTGTTATTTTCATGACCAACAGGTTTTTGTACCAACGAGGATTCTTCAAAAGGAAGTTCTAAAGTGGTGTCATGACTCCAAGTCTTCAGGACATCGAGGACGATATACCACCTACGAACTGATTTCTCGTTACTTTTGGTGGCCATCATTAAGAAACGACGTGCGACTATACGGCGATTCCTGTCCTACGTGTTTGCAGATGAAAGAGTCCCCATCAATATCCCTTAGGGAAGTTAGTAAGAATGACACTACCCTCTCGGTCTTGGCAGATCATTTCTACCGATTTTATAGTGGACCTGCCTCCATCTAAAGGACATTCTGCCATTATGATGACAATTGATACTTTTACTAAGATGGCTCATTTTGAGCCTCTCGAGGGACTACCGTCCGCTGCACAAATGGCACGAAAGTTCATTGATAAGATATTTACCAGGCATGGATTACCAGAAGTTATCATTTCTGATAGAGGGTCACAATATACCTCCAGGTATTGGAAGCAAATCTGTAAAATGTTGGGAATCTCACGAGCCTTAAGGTCGGGTTGTCATCCCCAAACCAATGGGCAAACGGAAAGGCTTAACCAGACTTTGGAAGGGTACTTAAGGAATTACATTTCAGCAGCACACGATAACTGGTCCGAATTGTTACCATTGGCAGAATTTGCATACAATAACTCTTACCATTCTTCACTCAAGACTTCTACGTTTTTTGTGCCTATGGCTTCCATCCTACCATCCTTCCCATGAGTAAACACTCGGAGGTCAAATTTCCGGACGTGGACCAGTTGATGAGACAGTTACACCTTGGGCATGTAGCTGCCATGAAGGCTCTTACTGAATCCCAGGAAAGAGTGAAAAGATTTGCAGATCGTCAACGTACCAGTGCTCCAGCTATTAATCCAGGGGATTGGGTATGGTTGTCTTCTCGATTCCTCCCTGGACATCTTCGACCTTCTAAGCTATCCCCAAGATATCTGGGCCCATTTCGAGTAATTGCACCCATGGGTCCAGCAGCTTTCAAAATCAAACTCCCCAGGACATGGTCCCGAATTCATCCGGTGTTCCACATCTCTCAATTAAAACTAGATGTGCAAAGTACATTTCATCCCCAGGTTTCAAGACGTCCTCCTCCCGTACAAGGACCTTCAGGATCTGAATGCGAGGTGTCTGGTATTTTTGATTCCAGACTTCATCATGGGAAAGTCCAATACCTGGTGGACTGGAAGGGATACTCCCAATCCGATCGCACTTGGGAATCGGGCAAAGCAGTCCATGCCCCACGATTAGTTCGAAGATTTCATTTAAATCATCAGACTAAAATAGGGGGGAATGCTCTTGGAAGGGGACATACTATAATAAATGGAATTTATCCAAGAGCAGAACACGAGTATAACACGGAAACTCCTCCCTGCAACATGGAGGAGGCTCAGTCTGACCGCAGCAGTCCAGCGTTCCTGATGCCCAGTGACGTGCTGGGAGTCCCGCCCCCCGTCACGCTCAATGCTTATCAGGATACACGGAACGTCCCTCAATGCGTTGCTACTCTCCAGCCACGCTCTGCAAGTTTGTCTCTATTCTTCCTGGATTACTTTTCAGAACACTTGGGGAATACGCAGGGATTCTGAATTTCTAGCCCTCATCTATTGTGGATTATTTTCAATTCTCTCCTTAGTCCAATCCCGGGAGGACTCAAGATCTATCCCAGCTGTTTTCCCTTTCACTTGCTCCACGTCATGGAGACGCCGCATCCGACACTCAGTGCACAGTAATCGGGTAGGTGCCTCTGGGAGTTCTCTTTCTTAGTATTCAGGGCCGTTGGGACATTTCGTTCTGATTCTCCTTTTTCTTTATGCTTCCAGCAGTCAGAGCTATGTCCCGGCTAGGGGAATAGTGTCCTCTTCATTTCCAGTCCCGGCAGACTTCTGGACCTACAATATTTTACCTCCTTCTCTCTCTTTGGGTAACAAGTGTTTCTTACTGATCCTGATAGAGTTTCATTTCTGTGCCTTTCCTTTATTTTGTATCTTGAAGCTATCGATTGGTTCCTTATTTCTTAGTTGCAGTCTGGTGCCATACTTCTTCTTGCATCCCTTTCCCTGACCACTTCCTCCGTCGTTTGGAGCATTCTGAGTAGCATCCAGGGTAAGCTACGAGTCCTAGTTTAATCCACCCCTATTCCTTTAACGTCGGGGAACAGTCCTCTTTAGTACATTCTATTACTCACTTTTCTCCTTGTTCTTTGACTCTTACGTAGCTCTTACCAACCAGTCCTTCGGGAGAACAGAGCACTTCGGATCAGAGGAAGAAGGAGTTTGACTGGAATCATCGAACTCTGGCTGCTCTTCCCTGCACAGGGTTTTTCCCCTATCAGGGGGTTTTCCCTGGAGGTCTCACCGCGGGCCGAAGCATTTGTTTCGGGCCAGCGGAGGGATTTTCAGGTACTTCCCCATTCTCCTCTGGTTTCGAATAGATCTGCACAGGAGAAGAATACAGGTGGGTGAATCTGGATTGTGTTTGAACCTTGGCAAGACGAAGGTATTACTAGTTATTACAGAGTGTGACCCAGCAGAATGAATGAGAGATCAACTAGTATATCTGGGGGCCTCTCACTGCTAGAAATCGTTCAGAACCTGAAGGTGAAACTGACGCTTAATTTCGAAGCTGAGTCTGAAGAAGAAGGTTGACTGCTGTCTCCCTTCGCCGAAAGCTGAAAGCCGTCAAGACTGATCCAAGAGAGGACCTGCTTAGGCGCCCTCTTCCCGTGCTCCGAGGGACCATCCGAGGGATCATCGAGCACCGCTAACCTTCGCCGAAGCTCCCTGGAAGTCAGACCCTCGACAGGCTGCCGACCAGAAACTGGGACCACCGAGGAGAACGAAGATAAGCACTGGACATTCACCTTATCCCGCTGGAGAAGGCCAGGTCGTTGATGCGCCGAGGAGCATCCGCCAGTGGGTTTCCTGCCACCCAATGACCGTAGAGACGCCGGATGACTCGACGCCCTTGCTGGGCCACAGTTCTTCACAAACTCTTTACAGTCCTGAACTATCAACATCGAGGAGCCCCGCACACCTCTTCCTTGCAGGACGTCTTCACTCCGGCGTCGATGAGCACCGCTGGGACCGAAGCTGCCGCCTCGATGCCGAAGTTCACTTTCTTCGAGGGATCTCGACGATCCGTGGCTCCTGCTTTAAAGGGAGCCGCACAAGAAGGATCCGTCGACGACTTGTCGACGAACTCTGCTATTCCAGGTACATTGAGGTGGTAGAAATATTATAGAAGGAAATAAGACTTATAGAACAATATATGGACTGGGCTTGTGATATATCTTTACTTTACAGGTTGCCCAGCTGGGGGGATCTCCACACAGACCTGTGTTTCACGGTAGAGGCCAGTATTCTGCCAATTGCTCTAACCAACTGCTTTCCTCCTATGTCTATTGTTTGTTACCTTTATTAACTGATATGTGTGACATTTAACCAGAGTACAGTTGATGCACTTTAATGAAATCTAATAATAATTGTGGTACCACTTAGAACTGTATATATTTGCCATTGTAGATTTACTGAGCACAAAGTGAGTTATTGTGATTGTGTACATAACCTTGAACTTAATTATATAAAGACTGTGTTTTAACTAATACAGTGTGTGGACATTCCTTTGTGGGGGCTTGGGGGCTACACTGTACTTAAGAACCAGCCTGCATCACCTCCTGAGAAGCTAGGTCTTGATTGCTCGACTATGTTACCAATAATAGAGAATCTTGGCTGGGGTCCTCTGTGCCTCTCCTCTGTCATATAGAGAGCAGAATTACAGACCCCCCCACCAGTCTTTACACAGTACTCGACACCTGACAATTTTGATCAATGCATTTGATATCATTACTTCATAACCAGATGCTCTCTTTGTGGTCAATGTACGTTTGGGCTTTTCAAGTATGGTAAATAAGGCATGCTCAACAAATAATATAACTGTGCATTCCATAGTTATGCTGGCAGATTTCTCAATCGCTAAGGCTGCTGCCACCAATGCTTGTTCACAGGGATAATGACCTCTCATTACTTGGTCTAAGATCCGACTGTAGAATGCTAGTGGCTTGTGTCCCATAGTAGTCTTCTGTGCCAAGACAGCTGTCATCACTATGCTATGCTCTTTTTTCTCCAGCTGAGCGTGGAGAGCGGTCGCCGGTGGCCTGAGGGGATTAGCAGGCCTTGAAAGCCCTGCCTGGGCCTCCGTGAGTTTGTGCATTCAATATTTTGTAAAGGAAAAGAAACGTTGTTGTTTTATTTTTCTCGCGCTCCCAGCGCGTGTGTGGCCTGCTCCTGCTCCCCCCCCTCCCACTTCCTGGTCTTTCCCCTCCCTCCCCGCCTCCCTGCCCGCCCTCACCCCCCTCTGATTGGCTGGGTCCTGCCTCCCCTCTGGCCTACTCGGCGGCCGCTCCCCACGCTCGCTTCTTTCTCCAGCTGAGCGTGGAGAGCGGTCGCCGGTGGCCTGAGGGGATTAGCAGGCCTTGAAAGCCCTGCCTGGGCCTCCGTGAGTTTGTGCATTCAATATTTTGTAAAGGAAAAGAAACGTTGTTGTTTTATTTTTCTCGCGCTCCCAGCGCGTGTGTGGCCTGCTCCTGCTCCCCCCCCTCCCACTTCCTGGTCTTTCCCCTCCCTCCCCGCCTCCCTGCCCGCCCTCACCCCCCTCTGATTGGCTGGGTCCTGCCTCCCCTCTGGCCTACTCGACGGCCGCTCCCCACGCTCGCTTCTTTCTCCAGCTGAGCGTGGAGAGCGGTCGCCGGTGGCCTGAGGGGATTAGCAGGCCTTGAAAGCCCTGCCTGGGCCTCCGTGAGTTTGTGCATTCAATATTTTGTAAAGGAAAAGAAACGTTGTTGTTTTATTTTTCTCGCGCTCCCAGCGCGTGTGTGGCCTGCTCCTGCTCCCCCCCCTCCCACTTCCTGGTCTTTCCCCTCCCTCCCCGCCTCCCTGCCCGCCCTCACCCCCCTCTGATTGGCTGGGTCCTGCCTCCCCTCTGGCCTACTCGGCGGCCGCTCCCCACGCTCGCTTCTTTCTCCAGCTGAGCGTGGAGAGCGGTCGCCGGTGGCCTGAGGGGATTAGCAGGCCTTGAAAGCCCTGCCTGGGCCTCCGTGAGTTTGTGCATTCAATATTTTGTAAAGGAAAAGAAACGTTGTTGTTTTATTTTTCTCGCGCTCCCAGCGCGTGTGTGGCCTGCTCCTGCTCCCCCCCCTCCCACTTCCTGGTCTTTCCCCTCCCTCCCCGCCTCCCTGCCCGCCCTCACCCCCCTCTGATTGGCTGGGTCCTGCCTCCCCTCTGGCCTACTCGACGGCCGCTCCCCACGCTCGCTTCTTTCTCCAGCTGAGCGTGGAGAGCGGTCGCCGGTGGCCTGAGGGGATTAGCAGGCCTTGAAAGCCCTGCCTGGGCCTCCGTGAGTTTGTGCATTCAATATTTTGTAAAGGAAAAGAAACGTTGTTGTTTTATTTTTCTCGCGCTCCCAGCGCGTGTGTGGCCTGCTCCTGCTCCCCCCCCTCCCACTTCCTGGTCTTTCCCCTCCCTCCCCGCCTCCCTGCCCGCCCACACCCCCTCCCCTCCTCTCCCTCTGCCTATAACCTCCCCCTTCCTGGGCAGCCCTCTGCCCGGCAGCCCCTGCGGCTAAGGGCCCCAGGCCAAGGGCGACTCCTACAGTGCGGCTCCCTGTGTGTCTGCAGGTGTCCGCAGGGGACGCCAAGCGCAAGTTCCACCTGTTCTCCGGCCCATCCCTCCTCACCTCACCCGCACGTTGCCTCGCCCCCCTATTCTAATTTTCCGGTAAACTAGGGTGTTTCTCTCCTCTCGCAGGAATCTCAAACTTAGGTGGCCCTGACCCCCTACGCATTACTGTTTGCTCTTCACTGTGTTAAACTAGTGCCCTCCACTCACTTCCTGTCTGCATACTCGTGTCGTTCGCCTCCCCTCCTATTCCATGGTGCTCTCCATCTCGCCTATCTACTCTAACTGCTTCTCCATTGACTATCCTGCTCTCCTCACTAAATCCGGTAGGAAAAAGTTTAAAAAGGACATCCTGGTCTCCAACCCAGGCCTCCCTATCGCTGACACCTACACGAGCGCCTGCTCCAAGGAAACTCTCACTGACATTCTCTTCTTCGTGCCTTCACCTGACCTATGGACCCTTCACATGGTCGCTGTGCTCTCTCCTTTCTCCACCTCTCCCATTAATGGTGGCACCCGTTGGGATGTCCTCTTGGCCCCTTTCCACTCCTCTAAAGCCATCATTAATGTCTATGCTAACGGGACCGTCTTGGTCCAAGGCCCTCAGGCCAACCTTCACCTCTTTGATAGACGCTTCCCATGCCTCATCAACTTCCTCTCCGCTCCCGCTGTCCCCCCTCCTCTATCCTCAGCTACCTTACCTCCCCCCTCCCTCCCTGCCCCCTCCCTTGCTCCCTCTTCAACTCCTTCTCTAACACCTCCGCAGGGTGTACCTCTGATCTGTACCCCTCCCCGGAAGTTCTTCAAGGGTGGCAACCTTCTCCACATTGCCACTCTAAACTCTCGCTCTGCCATCAAGCACTCCTCTGACATCTGTCGCCTTCTTGAGGAACTGGACCTCGACGTCCTCGGTCTCACTGAGACTTGGTTCACTGCCAGCTCTGCCACCAGCTTCGACACACTCCTACCTGACGGCTACAAGATCCTCTCCGTGCCCAGGCCCAACCGTTCAGGGGGTGGTGTTGCCCTTATCTTCCCTGAGTGGATTCCTGCCACTGTCACTCCTACGCAGACCTACTCCTCTTTTGAATGTCTTGTCTGCCGACTTTCTCTCTCTCCTAGCCATTCCCTTACCGTGGCTACTATCTATCGGCCACCTGGTCAAATTTCCTCCTTCCTCTCTGAGTGGGCTGATCTCTCCTCATCACTCCTGTCCTCAACCACCCAACTCCTCTTTCTCGGCGACTTCAACATCCACCTTGATGCCTCCTGTCCCCCCACTGGTCTCTTTCGCGAACTCTGCAACTCTCTCTCACTCTCTATTCTCCCTTCTGGTCCTACTCACTCTGCAGGGCACACTCTTGATGCTCTGATCTCTTCTGACCTTCCCCTCTCCCTCCCTCTCTCCACTCCTCTCTCCTGGAGTGATCACTTTCTTCTATCCTCCCACCTCTCCCTCCCTACCCCACAGGCTAAGCCACCCTCTTCACTGCCACCCACCTTCTCGGTCATCCGACCCATGAAGCGCGTGTCAGCTGAGGCTTTCGCTGCCACCTTCTCGCCCCCTCCTCCCCCCTCGGCTGACTCCCACCCCGACACAGCCCTCTCCATGCTCTATTCCTCTATATCTGATACTCTCGACATCCTTGCCCCCGTCATGAGAATCCGCCTGAAGCCCAAAGCCAAATGTAATTCCTGGTACGACTCGGATCTCGTCACCCTAAAACGCAAGTGCAGGGTGGCAGAGAGGAAATGGCGTGCTTCATGTTCATCCTCTGACAAACTGGCCTGCCGCCTGCTCCAAAGGCAATACCGGCTCTCCGTTCTCACTAAGAAGAGAGCCCTTATCCAAGCCCGCATCTCTGAGGCATCAAACAACTCGGCCGAACTCTTTAAAATCTGCAAGGAGCTGGCCAACCCTGCTGCAGTCTCTACCTCTCCTGTCCCCTCACAGGCCCTCTGCACTGCACTGGCCTCGCACTTCATCTCAAAAACTCAGGATATCCTGTCCTCACTCTCCTCCCCTCTCCTCCCTCCCTCTCTTCCTGGCTCTTCCTCTTGCTCTCTTGCAGCCGCCCCTCCGCCCTCCTTCTCTTCATTTCCACCTTTTTCTGCTGACGAGGTTTCCAGACAAGTCCGATCTATGAAAGCCTCGTCTAAACAGGTTCACCCCTGTTCCTCCAAAACCATCAAGGACCACATCGTCTCCCTGGCTCCTGCCCTGGCTGACTTTTGCAACCACTCATTCGCCTCTGGAGTCTTCCCATCCCCCCTCAAGCACTCCCTTGTGCACCCCCTCCTCAAGAAACCCTCTTCCGACCCCTCCTGCCCGGCCAACTATCGCCCAATCTCCATTACTCCCTTCCTGGGCAAGCTCCTGGAGAAACTGGCCATCTCCCAGCTTAACCTCCATGCTGAATCTGTGGGTAATCTTCATGACCATCAATCCGGCTTCAGAGCGGCCAGAAGCACGGAAACTGCTCTCCTGAACATCCGTGAGGACCTGCTCCTAAACCTCGATTCCAACACTCCCTGTGTTCTCATTCTGCTCGATCTCTCCTCTGCCTTTGACACTGTCAACCATGCCATCCTGCTCAACCGTCTCCGTGATAACCTGGGTATCACTGGTCAGGCTCTGGCATGGCTGACCTCTTTCCTCTCTGGTCGACCCTCCCAGGTCCAAATGGGCTCCTTCCTCTCTGACATCTTTTTCTCCACCTGTGGTGTCCCCCAGGGATCCAACCTCTCTCCCTGGCTTTTCAACCAGTATCTGGCACTCCTTGCCCACCGCATCGCCGCCCTCTGCCCCCACTTCCAGTGCTATGCGGACGATACCCAGCTCATTTTCAGGCTACCCTCGGCCTCCTCCTCTCCTTCCCTCATCTCTGACTGTCTGTCTGCTATCCAGGAATGGTGTGCCGCCAATGACCTCTGCCTTAACGCCAGTAAGACTGAGATTCTACTCATCGGCGCACCCACTCCCTCCTTCCCTGCAGCTCTCTGGCCGGCCTCCCTTGGCCCCCTTCCTGCCCCTACATGCAAGGCTAAAAACCTCGGGGTCATCTTCGACTCCACACTCTCCTTCTCTCCTCATATATCTGATGTCTCTAAGAAATCACACTACCAGCTGCACCTCCTCAGAGGTATTCTTCCCTTCCTCTCCTTCCCCCAGAAGCTCACTGTCTCCCGAGCCCTGGTTCTCTCTAGGCTGGACTACTGTAACAGCCTCTATCTTAATCTCCCTGCCTCCACTCTCCGCCCTCTGCAACTTATCCAGAACAGAACTGCGAGACTTGTCCTTGGCCTCAAGCCCAGGGACCGTATCTCTCCAGGACTGAAATCTCTTCACTGGCTCCCAGTGGCTGCGAGGATTAAGTTCAAAACCCTCTGCATTGTCCACAAGGCCTTCTGGGGCTTGGGGCCTAAATACCTTCAACTCTCTCTTCCTAAATATCTTCCTTCACGAGCCCTTCGCTCATCCATCTCTAACTCCCTCATGGTCAGCCGCTTCTCGAAGCAACGCGCTGGGGGTAGATCTCTCTCCGCAGCAGGGGCCTCCCTCTGGAACAGCCTGCCTGCCTCCCTGAAACTTGAGGAGAACCATCTCCGGTTCCGGAAGCACCTCAAAACCTTCCTCTTCGCTTCTGCCTTCTCTCTCCCTCTCCCCTGCTAAACCTGCTTAACTCCCCACTGAATTCTGTACTTAACCTGCATCTGGGCCACTCTCAGCGACCTCGGTCCAGGGCCCAGCCACTCTCCACTTGCACTGCCCCCCTGGCTCCCCCTGCACTGTGGGACTGTCACTGTATCCCTACAGCCCCCTGCTCAGCACTTGCTCTGCACTTACCTCGCACTTGCCACTAGTTGGCCCTTTTTATTTATTATTATCGTTATTATTTCACTACGCCACTTACCTTGTACTGCACTTTTCCCCCCACCTCCTCCCCCTGCACTTTCTCCTTTTCCCCTTACCTCTGCACTTGCGCGATCTGAATGACACCTGGCCTAGTAGGATCGCTTGTCCGTCTTCCCCTTGTTTCCCTCCCTCCCTGCCTCGTCGCGCCTTGAAACACTTGTGTATAGGCGCGTTACAAATACCATATCATATCATATCATATCATATTTGAATGAGAGCATCGAAAGAATTCTTAATTGTAATCAGGAATCCCTAACATGGAGCTGTGCTGATTGCTAACTTCAGTTCATGAAATACATCTACCATCTCACCTGTCCAGAATATGTCACTGTTGTCTTTCTGTGATTCCTCAAGTCCCTTTAAAAGTGGTCCATCATTTGTGCTGTAGTCAAAAATCCATGCCGTGCAATAATTGCAAAGGCCTAGAAATTGCTGTACCCCTTTCACTGTCTCTGGCTTGGGTGTCTTCATGATTGCTTCTGCTCTTTCAGTTGTCACTTTCCTTCCTTCTTTTGATATTAGCTGGCCTATATGAAGGACTTCCTCCCGCCAATATTGCCTCTTCTTCTTGTCAACCTTGTAATGGTAATGTTTATTTATAAAGCACCTATACACAAGGCAAGTGTTGCAAAGCGCTCAAGGAGGGAGGTAACCAGGGAAAAAAATAACAGTCATTCAGAGCCGTTAAGTCTGCACAGGCAGAGTAAGTGCATATAGTACAATTAACAGTGTAGATAACAGCAAATAGGTCTGATGACGATTCTGCAGTTTTTCAATAGCATGCAGAGAGGGGAGACAGGGAAGGAAAGATAGACGATCTTTAGGGCAAGGTACATTCAGATCGTCCAAGTGCACAGATGGTACAGGAGGGGGAGGGTGGGGAGGAGGAATCCAAGTGCGCCCAGTTAGTCAGAAACTGGGTAAGTGCTGAGAGAACGCCATTCTCAGGGTCAATGACCAAGTGCAGTAGCAATGAGGGCAAGTGAAGGCCCAGAGGCAAGTGCAAGAGGACTGGCGAGGGTGCCAGGGACCTGTGAGACTCTGAGGTACACCAGGCAGCCTGTCGGAAAGCTGTGTAGAAAAGGAGGGGGAGAGGTGATAGAGCGGAGAGAGAGAGGTTAGCATGGTAGAGGGAGAGAGAGGGTAGACGAGAAGAGTAATGTCTTAAGGTGTTTCCAGAACTTAAGGAGATCAGGCTCAAGATGGAGGGCAGCAGGGAGGCTAACCCAGAGTGAGGCCCCTGCTGAGGATAAAGATCTCCCTCCAAATCTCTGCTTGGAGAACCAGCTCACTTGCAGAAGCTCGACCTTTTTCTGCAAGTCCTGTGATCAATTTTATTAAGTCTCTCCTGCACTCTTCCTCTGTCGCACTACACACTAGAATGTAATTGTAATTGTTTATTTGTAGAGCACTTATACATAAGTGAAGTGCTTCGACGCACTTGTCATCTACATATTGTATTATTGTGCTGTCAAGTTGCACGTTTCCCAAATCCATCTGCAGCACTCGGTTAAAGACTGAGGGGGGCTCACAGTACTCCTGGGGCAACCAAGTATGCGTTAGTTTAATTCTGCGATAAGTAAACAAGGTCAAATAGTGGGATTCTTCATGCAAGGGGATGGAAAATAAAGCATTCTTTAAATCAATCACTGTAAAATATTTAACTTTGGATGGAATGTTACACAGGATTGTGGTTGGGTTCAGAACCAATAGGAACTCTGCCTTAACAATATTGTTCAGGGGGGCGTAAATCTCCAAGACCCCACAGTTGCTTTTTTCACTGGATGCACAGCCATGTTACATGGGGATTCTGAAGGCACTAATATGCCTTCTCACACTAAGGCGGTGATGGCCTCATAGATACCGTCATCAGCTTCTTTTGACATGGGACATAGGGCCTCATTACGCAATATGCGGTCAGGGAAAAACGATGCAGGTAAAGGACTACCGGCATCGCTTACCACTCCGGCCTATCACAACCCGCCTACCCGCTATTAGCGGCACCGCAAAGAACTGTGCCTCTAACAGCGGCATGGGCGTGGGCACGCGACCTTACATGCTGGCAATAGCGGCATGGCGGAAATAGGAGTACATCACAAGTCAGGCGGACATGCAAATAGCGCCATGAATCAGGAGTAAAAAGTGGATACCAGCATGGCGGAAATACCGCCATCGCGAACCACCCGTAAACGGCCATGTGCAGTGTTCTCAACTGCCACAGGTGCACACAATCAGCACAGGTGGAGGCAATGTAGACTGGGCCAGCACAAAAGGAGCACACCACACCCCTTCCCACACCCATTCACACACCAAAATGATTCCAATACTAGTAGCAATCCTGGGGCTGGAGGACATGCTTGCATTGCAACTGCAACAACAACAAGAGGCAGCACAGAGGAGACTCAGGAGGAGAAGGAGGGTGAGACAGGCAGAGCATGCCCCACCAGTGCAGGCAGTTGTACCACAGAGGCAGCCCCCAATCCATAGAATCAGAGCCAGTCCATTCAACCTAACCCCTGAGCAGATCCACACCCTGTACCGTCTGGACCGGGATACCATCACCACCATTGTGGACATGATACACAACGACATTGTCACCCTCATAGACATCCGTACCGCCATCCCCCCTCTACTGAAGGTGGTGTCAGTGCTCCACTTCCTGGCTACAGGCACCTACCACCACATGGTAGGGCAGATGCATGGCATTTCACAACCATTATTTTCACGCACGCTAAACCAAGTGCTTGATGCCCTCCTGAAGCACATATCCCTACCACGGACTGCCCAGGAGATCTCCAACACCAAAGTTGGCTTCCATTCACTGGTAGGCATCCCAAGTTGCATCGGTGCCCTCGATTTCACCCATGTAGAATTGGTGGTCCCAAATGCCATGGAGGTAGTGTACCGAAACCGAAAGCAATACCACTCCATCAACGTGCAAATGGTATGTGACTCAAACAAGATCATCACACATTGTTGTGCCCGATATCCCGGATCAACCCATGATTCAATGGTCCTGCGGAACACAACAATACCACGCTACATGGAGCGACATGCTGGACAAAGTTCCTGGCTACTCGGTGAGTTGCATGGCAAGCACATGGCAGTGTGATATGGGGAGTAGATTGGGGGAGAGATGCACACTCCAACTGGGTGACATTGGGGGGGATGCACACTCCAACTGGGTGACATTGGGGGGGGAGATGCACATGAGATTGGGGGGAGAGATGCACACTCCAACTGGGTGGGATTGGGGCGGGGGAGAGATGCATACTCCAACTGGATGAGATTAGTTGAGAGACTGAACAATGCCCATACTGCAATACACCGTCCCCCAAAGCAGGCCAGACTGAACCTGACACATGAAAACCATATGTAAGACGTAAGCTGCACAACAATGACAACAGGCCATTACTGCAACCATGCCATATCCATCCACATGTACACTGCACATCATTAGACCGTACCCTCTACAACACAATACAGCGACATGCTGCCAATTTGGCCAAAGCAAATGACCGCTGAACAGCATCCCAACGGAAATGCATTTGTGAGTGCCTACTAAGGAATCACATTAAGCTATTATATGGATTCTCACTCGTACACCACCACAGAAGTGCAGCATGCCAGCATGGGGACAACAAGCGTGGAATGGCAGATCACTAAGAGTGTGGTTCCAACGGTGACAGGACCAAAGGATACGAATGACTACACAACACCTAGATCATGGCAACAACTGCCGTAGGCATGCACAGTGCATGAAAACTCGCAAGGAATAGGACACCTTCGCACATTGCAGTTACTCTGATTACCTCCATGCATGCAGGGATATGTGGATGTGATCAAGGAAACAATGCTGGCTTTTGTGTAATAGGTACAGGTTCCATTTGATGAAATCACTTACACATAACCATTGTTGCACCCATGCAGGTGATGCTGGCTATCCCTTGAAAAGGTGGCGCCTTACCCCTGTCCGGAACCCACAGAACAGGCACGAAGAGGACTACAATTGCGCACATACCTGTACCCATGTGGTGATCGAGCAGACATTTGGCCTTTTGAAGACACAGTTTCGCTGCCTCAGCAGGTCAGGTGGGGCACTCCTGTACGGGCATGAGAAGGTGGGCAAGATCATCATGGCATATGTCATGCTGCACAATATGTGCATCATACGGAATGTGCCTATGCCCACTGACATTGAACTGCAACCACCTGGTGAGGAGGAGGAGGAGGAGGAGGGATAAGATGGGGCAGCACGTCATGCCGGTGGCGATGCACAGGAGGGACGTGCTGTGCGCCAGCATCTGATAGACCAATGTTTCTAATACACATGGATGAAGAGGGTGCAATGGATTGGGGACTCAGGGCACTGGTTGTTGTGGGTAAATTAACACTGTGCACTGTTCAACAATAAAGCACACATACACAATACTCAACAATAAAGCACACATACACAATAAAGAATGTCCACTCATGTGATTGTTCCTGACACAACGGGTGTATTAAGCATAATGTGATTTTGAAGTGCACGACCCTTCACCCCAAACACCCTATCCCTCCTCCCCCACAAATGCCACAAACACCCTATACCCCCTCCCCCACAAATGCCCCAAACATGGCATGCACTTCAGTGCAGCATTAGTATTCAAGAGTCACCAACATCAGGTTGCCCCTACTTCCCACCTCCTCTACCAGCATTGGGTGGTTGCAAGTCTGGGCGCTGCATGGACCACGCAGAGCTGCGCAGGGGGCTGGTCTGCCTGGAGCTGGCAGAGGAGGAGGTGCTTGGTTGGTCCTGTCCCTGTGCGGGATGCTGGCTCTCCATTGCATCCGCGATGCGGTGAGGACCTGCCTCACAGTTGTCACTCGTCACAAATGCATGTAGTGCTGGATTCTATAGCTTGTTTTATTCCCTTGGCATATTCCTGGCACTCCTCCCTCGCCAGGGTACCGTCGCTCACGTGCTGGCCAACCAGCGCAGTGAGCTCCTCCTGGCGCTGTTGTATGATGTTGATTCCCTGGTCTCTGGGCCTGCCTTCCGTGGTTGTTGACGCAGCTTGCGGCATGTGTCCGCCATCAGGTGAGAACTCCATCTCCCTGCCAAAGAGTCACCACCAGACAGCTCATGGCTGCTGGCATTGGATGTGGAGTGTGGGCTGTGCAGGGCTGACAGCTGCGGGATGGGTGTGTGGTTTCCTACGGGTGTTATACATGGTTCCTCGACATCCGACAGGGGGGCCGTCGCAGCTGCTTCGCCAATCGAGCTGTTGGCGGCAGACAGTGAGCCTTCTGCCACTGGCTCCTGTGTGGTGGCAGTGGCAGGTGTGGGTGCTACGACATTGTCAGCCACCCTTTCATGCCTTAGTGACGTGGCTGCAAGTGTGGCTTTGGCCCGCTGCGGCAGTCCAGGTTTCCCTGTGCCCCTCGATGTGGTACGCCTGGTGCCTTCCTCCATGCCCTTGGCCTTCTTCTTTGGTGTTGGGGCCTGTGCCGCGGAGTCCTGCTCCTCACTGTCAGATTGTGAGCCTGTGGGGGACCAAGAGAGGGATAGCATCGGTGATAGGTCAACGTGCATCATGCATGTGTTGTTATTGCTGCAGTTCTGTGCATTTTGACTTTGATATCGGACATGCAGGTTGCTTGCCATATGGGTGGGTCATACAGGCATGAGTCTGGGTGACACTTGTCTGAGGTGCTGCATGCATGGGGTTGTGTGGGAATGTGCACAGCATATGGGCATGGTTGTGTAAATGTGTGTGTGATGGCCTATGCATTAGCTAGTTACAAGGTCACATTTGGGGGAGAACTTCATGCTTTGCATTGCAGTGTTTTGTCTGGACACACACCTCCATCTGCTGATGACAGCACACCGTGCTCCATTTCCCCCACTCCCTCGATTGATTCTATGCCAGTGGTGCTGGCACATGTCTCCTTCCACTCTTGCATCTTGATTGGGGATCCTCCTCCACCTCCTGTACCCGTGGCCAGGCTCCTGTTGTTGGAAAGTTTCCTCCGGACACAGAGACGCAGGTCGTTACAGCGCTTGTGGATGTCCTTTACAGTGCGGGGGTGGAGCCCACCGCACTGACTTTCCGTGCCACCTCGGCCCAGATCTCCTTTTTTTTATCTGGGCGGGACGCTGCATGTCCAGCGCAAACACAACTTCGGCATTTGCAGCTAGTGTGTCTGCAAGCAAGGATAGTTCCTCATTAGAGAAACGTTCCTTGCGCTGGCGTGCTGCACCCTTCTTTAGGGCCTTAGGCATTGTCAAGTGTTGCTGGATGAGGTTTGGACAGCTGTGGTGTTGCTGCAGGTCCTGGGGGATGAGGATGGCAATGGATTGTGTCTTTAATGATGGCCGCCATGCTCTTTCCCGTTCCTGTGCGATGACACTACTTTCGGTTCTGCTTTTACGGTCACCGTTATTAGCGGTCACTGTTTATAGTGGTCACCGCTTTAAGCGGTTCCCGCTAATGCCGGTATCAATGATGGCGCTGGTTCTATTAGCGCTTTACTTGATGTCGTTAAGGGACTTTTTGGGGTCTTTAACGGCATGGCGGTAGTGTCCTTACCGGCATGGCGTAAAGCTTGTGCCCGCGTACTCGTGATGGCACACAATTAGCGGGCTGGTTACTACACGGACACGTTATTTGCTCCATGCCGGTAAGGACCGTTACTTACCGCATACCGCGTAATGAGGCCCATAGTCCTGCTCATCGTAAAATAGCTTCTTGCTTCAATTTTATTTTGACTGACCCCACTCCTTTCAATAGACCAACGTCATATGGACTGCTGGTCCACAATGTGTTTGGTACGTATGCTGAATCTTCCTGGATAAAGGACGGTACATTTTTTGCTAGTGACATTCTCTGAGGTATCTCTGTATTTTCAATTTTCAACTGATAAGTGAAACTTATATTACATATCACTTAGGGCCTCATTACGAGACTCGCACTCCCATAATGAAGGGTGCCGGTACGGGACTGGCACCCTTCATTACGGGATGCGCAATTACGACCCTGTAAGGATGCACCCTTTGTGGGACCCTGTAAGGATGCCTGGTAAAACCAGGTGTCCTTAGCAGGTCCCGCGAGGGGAAGAGGGAGCTAATAACGGGCCATTTGTAACGTGCCCGTTATTACCTCCCTCCCCATTCCCATTGAGCCCTATGGGGGCTCAAATTGGAATGGGGATGAGTTCCTGCAAGGAGGAATTACCGGGTCCTCCTATGTCGGAATGACCCGTTAAGTCCTCATTGCAGGTACCCGGTATTGGAGCCCGGTATGGAGGAAGCCATGGTGCTAATAGCACCAGGGCTACCTCCATACTCGTAATGAGGCCCTTAGTCACCTGAGTAGTCATCTGTAAACAAGTCTTCATCTGTTAAGTCAGTCAATATATGCCCTTTGTTAAGAGCTATCACTGTTCTCCAGTTTGTCCCTTCCTCATCAACTCTGTGTAAAATCACTCTGTCTTCCATTACAAGTTCTGCTTATAATTCAGAAGTAGTTATCTGCCCTTCCTCCACGTCCATGGGTACCTCCGATCGAAATAGAAACTCTGTAGGTAACTGCAATAATCTGTCCTGTATTCTTGTAAGCCATGTTTGCAATATTTGTACACCGTAAAGGAATAATTCTGGGTTTAATAGCACCCCCCTTTGTGCTTCCTGGTCATAGAATGCTGTTATGAATTTGTGTGCCTTTACATAAGGAATACCTTGTGTAGAACATATTATCCCCTGGCCAGTAGATGATATTGTCATGTTCAGTTTGCTCATCAAATCTCACCCAATATGTTAACTGGTGTCTTGCAGGAATATAATAATAGCATGGACGTGTCGAGTTCTCTAACGGCAATAAGGACAGTGTCAATAAAAGGAACTGTACTTGTCACCCCAGAAAATCTTTGTGCATTCCTGTTGATGCCTAACATTGGGAACCTTCCCCTCTTTAACATAAGATTGAGTTGCCGCTGTATGCACTAAGAAGGAAAATGTTTTGTCACCTATGGTCACCCCAATCCTCAGTTCCTCTTGTGGGTCTGGTGTAATCGATAGGATGGAACACATCAAGTCTTTCTGTAGGCTGTCCTATTGTGGATACCTGTTGAGTCCCATACCAGTGAAAGGATTCCCACCCACTTCTGTCACACCCCCTATTCTAGGTGTGGGTGCCTGTGGCAATTTGTTTGCATTCCATGGGGTCACTGTAGTCTGTTGTGCTAGTGCCTGTATCTGCATTGGTGCTTGCTGCATCTGCATCAGGGCATTCTGTGTATGCATTGGTGCTTGCTGAGTATGGGGTGGCATCCCTTCTTGTGTTGGTTGTATTTGTTTTGCTTGTGCGTGATACTGGATTTGATCTTGGGCAGGTGGCTCTGCACTACATGATCGGTGGTATGCTGACCCCCCTCTTGGATCTGCAGCTTGCCAGTTTGGTTGCATCCCGCCCCTGGTAATAAACACAAGTAAATTGTGCCCCATCTTCCAGCATGTCGAATATTGCAGTGTCTGTCCCCCAGATCTATGTTACACCCCATTAAACCCTCCTCATTGTGAAGCTTGAAATCCAACCCCTCTGCCTCTGGCCCTCGCCCTCGTGGGAAATAATTATACTCTCCCTTTCCTGCAAAATGTCCATTAGCTGCTGGCTCTGCCTGCTGTTTCCCCTGTGCATTAAAACGTTCTCCCCCACTGCTCCTTCCACTGAGAATTTCGAAGAAATATTCTAAACTAATCTTGCTTCCTCAATCTTCCTGTCTTCAATTTCCTTTCTGTCTTTCTCTTGCTTTAACCGAGAATGAGGGACAATCGTCAATTGAATCTCCGGCCATGGCTTCACTTCCATTCCCACAATCTTTTTCAATTGTCTTTGCACTTCCTCGGGAAGTCCCTGGCAGAAAAGTGATAAGAAAAATAGTTACATTTTTGTCCCATGGCTCCATGGTTTCTTACTGCCATTTTTTCTGAATATCCTGAATATAAGCTGTTAAATCTTCGTCCACTCTCATTTTACAAGTCATAATTGTGCTCATGTCTAATGAGTCTGGATACTGAACCCTGAGTGCTTTCCATAGGTCAGCTCGATAATTATTAAAAGGTGCTCAGTCATGGTTAATATTTTGTGCTGTCACACCAGGATATCCTTCCTGCTTCCAAATATCATCTGATTGCTCCCCTAATATGGCAGCAAGCATGTTTTTTAAGTCGCCTACCACTAAAGTCATTCCAGCTGACACTCTCTCTAATTCATAAATCCATTTGCCCGTCCCTGATGCCAGTGATGGCAATTTACAAATAAAATTATCTTTGTCCATTTGTGGTCACTGGATATATTGTGGCAGTCCCCCTCCTTTCTCTAATAAGGGGAATTGTGTGAATCCAGTGCCCTGCCTGAGTACAGCCGCACCCTTTGTCTTGGTAACTGCATCTGTCATACTAAATCTCTTTCATCCTGGTAAATTCCTCAACCTGTTCACGTACTGGGTTTTCTCTTCTAAACTATTTGATTGCATCTATGGATGTTTAGTATAATCAACAGGCTCTGGCCTCCTCACTGGTTCTTTCAAGTCTACCCATGCTATCTCCTTCCGTATCCCCATGCTTGTAGAAGGAGCTAATGCTGCTCTCATCCTCTCCACTTTCCTCATTCTCTTCATCTTCTAGCATAGAATTGTCACTTTCATACCCCTCATCGTCTTCTCTGTCCTCAGAATTTAGTCTCCCACGTGGGTTCAACCTATATGTTCCACTCATCACCTCAACAGAGAAAATTAGGGATGAGGCCGCTTTTGAAGACCTGTGGGGCCCACCCCAATTGTTGACCACTTATAGAACTCTCTGTGGTCATGCACTTTGGTTTGCACAATCTTTGTATAACAATTGAATTGTTGATGAATTGTTTGGTATAATATAGATTTTTAATAGGTTTTTTATCTTGTATCTTTTATCATGTACCTATTGATGCTTGGTATGAGTGGATTGATATATGAAGAATGTATGTGGACGAATGTTTGTATGATGTAATAGTATGAATCGTATGAAATTATTGTGATCTTACATTTTTTCCTGCTATGTAACATTATTGCCTGAGTGCCGATTAAATCGTGATTTAACTCACATAATGACAAAGGTATCAAGTATAATAAAACTCTTGATACTGTACTTTTGAAATTGTAGCCTCTGGATTTTCTTTCGGAGATCAATTGCTAAACTATTACCCTAATCTAGAGTGTGGGGTTCTCTGTGCTTTTCAGAAACATATCCACTCATCACCTCCTCCATACAGTTCTTCCCCCATCTTACAGAAACCCTCTTCCACTCCCCTTCATGCTTCTAGTGTCATCCCTCCTGCTACTGTAAAGATTGCCAATCCTCCTTCTTATGGCCCCTTCTTCTCCTTCATCTAGAATAGTATGCTTTATGCTTTTTAAGTTTCTCATCAACTTCCTTACAGCGTCTTTTTAAGCTCCTCTCTCTTTCTCTCTGGTCTTGTTTCCTATCTCTCTCTGTCTGGAAACATACATCCTCTAATAATATCATGAACTTCTTTTTGTCGCCTTTCCCTGATTCCTTCTATCTCTCGTTGTCTCTCTCTTGCTCTTTTTGACTTTCTTTTTCCCTTTCTGCATCTCTTTGTCTCTCCTTTTCTCTTTCTTCATCTTGTGTCTTCTCCCTTTCTCTGTCTGCCTCTTGCTTCTTTTCTCTGTCTCGCTCTTCTTCATTCCTTCTTTCTTTCTATCTCTACTCTTCTCTCCACTCTCTTTCTATCCCTTCTGTTTCTTTTTCTCTTCTTCTCTCTCCTGTCTTTCTCTAACTTACCTTTTCTTTAAAATTGTCCATGCTCTTTCCATCTATTTTGAGCATTATCTGTCCTCCTACACATTCATTTGGCACAATCGCTGTCTCATCCTTGTTGCCCTGCCTCCCTCTCTCCCTCTCTCCCCCCTCTCTCTATCTCTCTCTCTCTCTCTCTCTCTCTCTCTCTCGCTCTTTCTCTATGGAGCTCCTCCTTGGCTTCTGTTAATTGTGCCTGTAAATCGCGGCACTCGTTATATTGCATGTGTGTGGACACTGGTCTTTACTTGCTTATATTTCCCCCACTTATAATGTCTTCAGTACTGCATGCGGTTAGCGCAGATGTGGGATTTGTGTACCCCACTCCTGCTTTTTATCCTCATAATGGATATAATCCCTGTGCTTCCAAAGATGAATCACTGCTCTGGAGAGAAGAAGGAGGAGCCATGGGTGCTGTGCTCCCTTCGTCATGCTGTTAAAGCATCCAGTCTTTCGCAGGAAAATAGTTACAGAATCGACTAGCCATTCTGGAACTGTGGACAATGTATGGGGAGAAGGTACCTCCTCCCCACACATTTTCCACAGTTCCAGAATGGCTAGTCGATTCTGTAACCATTTCCCTTTATGTACGGCATGTTAATATGTGCACATGTGTTCCAGTACTGACTTTGAGTGAGTGCCCTCCTGTGGCCACGGCATAAACATTTTGCCCACAGTGTCCTGCACCTACTGAGTCTGGTACTTAAGGATTGTATCCTTGTACTGGGGTAACGCTTTGCATAGGTGAATGATGGGAGCGTCTCTCATGATAGAATGTCACAATTTAAATTACCAATACTTGCCAAATTGTATTTCAATTTTCACTCACTCTCTTTAACCTTCTTTTCACACCCTTCCCCAACAATACTTCTCTCGCACTTAATATTTCTGTGTCTCCCTCTGAGACTACTCCTCCTGTGTAACCCAATATTTCAAAAGCGGCACCACAAGTGCCACTCGCTTGCCGAACAGCTCCACCTTGCTGTTACCTCCAAAGCATCTGAGTGACACCACAACCACCACCCACACAAGCACCACCTCGCTGCTCCCACACCGGACCACATTCCTCATCCAAACCACAACTTAACATCCTCCACAATATACTCCAATATACACAAAAATCCACTTTTCACAAATCCTAAGCTATTTTACAACACGAGGCTGCCACCAACAACTACTATTCAAATAAATACACTAAGGCCATCTTCCTAACTCCTGGTGAGGTTGTCCTTCTCTTATTACTGCCTCATAATGAGGTGTACCACGTGAGCTTCCCTGCCCCGTGTCAGAATATATCTCTTTAGTCTCTTTATTTAATCACAATCCCTCAATATACAAACAATCCCCTTGCCCCATTTTGCCAGGCCTATGTCATACTTACATCCGTGGATCCGCTGGTCTTCTGTGTCGAGTCTCCCCTAACAGATAGCTGCCCTCCAAACTACTGGGTGCCCTGTGGGGACTGCACAGGAATTTTCTTAAAAGGGGGCTCCTGTCGACCCTCTCTCTATCATGCGTAGCATCCCGCTCTCCACAAGTCACCTCCATAGTCTTCAGGCTGCGTCAGGGACCACTCAACAATCCGATGTCTCTAGCAAACCATCACCTATGTTACCATCTGTTATGACAGCCTGGAAAATACCAACATTGCACAGAGGTTCTGGAGCCAGATCAAACAGGACTCAAAAATGGAAATAGACAAAGTGAAGGCAAAACCCAGCTTGATTAACATCAAAATTAAGCAGGGGCAGCATACAAGCATAAAATGTCATTGCTCTCAGCATTTTCATCACAACACATTAGCAGGCCGATTGATGGAATAAATGTGCGCCGAAAATCTCCGCGCAAGTGTGCGAAAGCGTGCGAATCGCAGCGCAAGTGCGAAAATCGCAGTGCAAGCGTGTGAAATCTGCGCACATCGATTCATGGAAGTCTGTGCGCGTGTAAAATCTGGGATGTGTGCTAAAATTCTGCGTGGTGCACGCGGGCGCACACATCATCAAACGGCGTGCACTACGCGCACAGCGAAAGCGCACATATGGGGAACAACGCATGAAAATGTGGGTGTTACGGGGAAGTACAGGAGGCAAATGCGCAGAACGCCCACACGCGCACCTACAACACGTATTCATGGAATCGAACAGGGCAAACACATGCGCCAAAAAAGACGTGCTAATCCAGAAACACGTATGCCAGCAGGAAGCAGGCGTACGCGGACCCGCGCAGCATAAAAGAGCGCGCAAACAACAAACAAGCTCAGACGCTATGATGAATATACCGTTCCTCGCAGCAGTGGTTGTGGGACACCGCAGGAGGAGGAGGATAGTCAGGCCCAGAATTTTTACACCCAGGACCAGCCTTTTTGGGATGCCTGAAGACCAGGTGTATGGGAGGTACAGGTCTCCACCTCACATAATACCCGACCTGGTGAGTGAGTGGGAGGATGACCTCACATCACCCACCCTGTGCTCCCAAGCACTGAGCCCCTTGGAAAAGGTGCTCAATGTACTGCACTTCTTGGCCACTGGTTCATTTCAGCGGACAAGGGCCATAGTGAGGTGGGTGTCAAAGGCCACGCAGTCACGCTGCCTACACCAGGTGTTGGCCATCATGACTGCACGCCCATCAATCCGCAGGCACATATACCTGCCCAGAACACCTGCAGAAAGGCAGGCTGCCGTCCAGGATTTTTACGGGGTGGCACACTTCCCCAAAGTGCTAGGTGCCATTGATTGCACCCATGTGGCTCTATGTCCTCCCAGGGCAACTGAGCACATCTATAGAAACCGCAAGCACTGGCATTCCATCAACGTACAGGTAGTACGTGATGCCAAGGGAATCATCACCTCAGTATATGCCAACTATCCAGAGTCCACCCATGAGAGTTTCCCTCTGAGCACCCACCTGATGATGCCAATTCGGAACCCCACCACACCACCCGAGGTAAGATACAACACAGCCCATATTGCAACCCGGGGCATAGTGGAGCGCACATTCGGAGTGCTCAAGTCACGCTTTCGCTCCTTTGACCGCTCTGGTGGGCAGCTGCTATACGCACCCCCAGTAGTGTGCAGGATCATAGTGGCAGCATGTGTCCTGCACAATGTTGCAACCTGCCGTGGCCTGCCTGTGGACATGGTGGTGCCCCCACATCCCCAACCACATGCACGGCTGCTGCGCATGGGAGGGGAAAGGGCACGTGGTGAGGCAGCCCGTACGCAGCTGGTGGCCAATTACTTCAACTAAAATCACATCTGTGTGGAGTGCACACAGCCCTGGTACATACCAGCTGACAATCAATGATGATGACATAAGGGACAGTCAACTGTCACAACCATACCAGCCTGAGATTGGTCACCTGGAAGTGTTACATTGTGTGCATC
Organism: Ambystoma mexicanum; assembly: GCF_040938575.1. Lineage (NCBI taxonomy): Eukaryota > Metazoa > Chordata > Amphibia > Caudata > Ambystomatidae > Ambystoma > Ambystoma mexicanum. Next base: position 1,412,462,720 of record NC_090935.1, read on the forward strand.
CCTACCTACCGAAAGACAACCAATGCTGTGTCACAAAAAGACTACCCCCTTGCAAAATACAACATGAAAACAGCGCCATGTCACCCAACCCCACCCCATCTCCGCTTCCCAACACAGCATGGCATGTCATGCAATGTGAAAGCAAACAAAGCAATGCACAACACATGACACAAGTGTCACAAAGTGCACTGTCCCAAATGGAAACAGGCCACAGACAATATTCTCCCAGTAATCAATAACAAACAGCACACATGACCAAATACCAGCAACACAAGACAGCAACACAGGATGAAACATTGCCCAAATATGACAGTACCAAACTAAAGTAGTGCAAGTTTTACAACCTGAATAAGCTAGCACAACCACCCCTTCCAACTGCAGAGTGTTGACGTCAGGCAAATGTGTCAGTGTACTGCATACTGTTAGGACACTTACCTGGCCTTCTCGCCGCATCCGTTCCCGGACGTGGCGGTTCTACCCCTGTTACCAGCTTGGGAAGCGTGGCTGTGGGCAGCGGGTCGGTGCTCGCTTGCGTGCGCGAGCCCCGCGGGTAACCAGGAACGGGCAGGCAAGCTTGTGTTCCAAGCCTCGTTCCGGTGCCCGCTCGGCCATCGCGCATGCGCTGTCCCGCTAGCGGTCCACGCCTCGCTTTCGTGCTGGACGCTGTAAATAGCGTCCAGCCCTCTACTGTTCGCGTCTTAACGCGGTTTGTCCCCACTTACCGTCGCTTGGTGCCTCGCATCAGGTCCCTGCCCCTTGGTTCCTGTTTCTTTGTCCCGACTAAGGGCTGCCTTACTCCTGCTACCCGCCAGTTCCTCTCCCTTCCCTGGGTCCAATTCCTTTGGGATTAGCTCCCTTGGCTCCGTGGCTCTTAGGAGGTTGGGGGGGATTCCCATCTTGGCCTTCTCCCTCTCTTTGGGTCTCCCTGTTCCTGGGTCCATTCTCTCTTCCTGACCTCCTTGTTTGCCTTGAACTTCTTGTCACTTTGGCTCTGGGTGCCAGCCCTCCGGATCATCAACTGCCTTGGTGGATCGTGCCTGGACATCTCTGAAGACCTCTCGTCCTCCAGTTGTGGCTTTCTACCGGACCGCACCAGCTCAACCTAGTCACCTCCCTGTCAGTGCTTGCACTGTCCCGACGTCACTGTAATCCACAGGGAGGTGAGCCAGTGGCGTTGGGAGGTGATTCCAATCCATCCCTGTTCCATTAGGGTTGGATCGGGGTCGCTTCCTAGCGTTGCGATATCTACATTCGGTTTGGAAACTACCAGTCTGGCGTCACCAGTGAGACCAGCAACTGAAACCCCAGGTACGCAGCGCTCCAGAGACGCACAGCTTAACACATACAACATGAACTGCATCCGTAAAGGAGACGGCCTTGTGAAGACATGAAGAAGGTACCTGTGAATAAGGAGGAAGACATGGATGCACAAGCACATATCACTACACCATGCAGTGTTCAATACAACAACAATCCCCACTAGGGTTGTACACACAGTTTTGACTACAGACTGCCCACACAGCTCATGGGAGCCCAATGTCACTGTGTAAGTCACTGTCACTTGGTCACACCCTTTGCAAGCCCATGGAAAGGGAAGCAGGAAGGGTGTGTGTGTCAGGAACCCAAGCATCTAACCCAAACACAGGACAAGCCTGCATGTGCCCAGCTGGAATACACAGTGGATGCCCGGGGGAGCCACACAAGGCAACACACTGTAAAAAAATAAATAAATAAATAAAAATTATCATAAATGGCCATGTGGGGGAAGAGGGGCCACCCAGGAGGTTCGAGGACAGGGTGCACACCAACAGCCACCTGTGTGGATGTTGCAAAAATACCTCCATGGGATCATGGCCTGCACGGCTACGCCAGAGTGGGAGGAGTGCTGCTGTCGCTCTCATCACCCTCTGCTGCTGCATCAGGAGGTGGTGGTGCTATGGGAGGCAGCCCACGCAAAGCCCTGGTATGGTCCTCCATGGCAGCAAGCATGCGGGTGTGGAAGGTCTTGTTCTGGAGGATGATAGTACGTAGATCCCTATGCAGCACCTGACGGGTTGCCTACATTTCTGCACGCATGGCCTCCCGTGATGCCCGGATCTCCTCCCGAGTTGCCTGCAGCTCAACTGAGAGCGAACGTGTGAGCTGCTCCAGCTGCTGTTCTGACCTTAAATTTCATGAAGCCTCAAGTTCACCCAGAGTCTCCCTGAGGTTATGGAGTTCTACCCTCAGGGCTTCCCTGTGGCCCTGTGACTCTATAGATATGGCTTTGCGCAGAGTCTCCAGTGCCGCCCGTCGGTCCCTGTTGGACGCCAACATGTCTTCCCTGTGTGATTGGCAAATGGAGTCTGTTGCCTGCTGTTGTTGCTCATCGGCCTTTCAGGGGGGAAAATGGAAGTGGCCACCCTCTCCATTGCCTGAGCCATCATTTCAACCGATGCTCCCTGTTGGGCTGCCATACATGGAGTTTTCCCATACAATATTGCCTGGTGGCGTACGGCCACCACGTCGGCGGGCACCACACCTGTTTGAGGCAAGGCGATCTGCACCTTGCTGTGCTGGCACTGCCTGAGGCTGCAGGATTGCACTCCCTATCTGATCTGCTGGCCCAGGAACAGGATCAGATGTTGTGGAGTGTGACCCTGCATCCGTAACCGCCAAAGGCGGACTTACCAACACTGACATCCCCATGGAGGGTTCTACCCCTAGTGCAGGTGGGTTGGACAGAACAGAATCCCTGCCAGAAACACTCACCTGTGACGGCACATAAGTCTCCCAATCCGATTCAGCACCTGAATAGAGGTCTGGGGAGGTGCACCCAGAGACACCCCTCGACAGTATGGTCTGCAGTAAGATTGGGTTTTCACCCACTGTTAAGATGGATTTCTGAACTCTGTCCTGGAGGGGCAGAGGTTCAGAAGGCCAGCCTAGTTTCTTGGAACAGGGTAACCTCTGGACAAGCCAGACAAATCAAGGTAGCGATCGCGGCGGTCAAGACTAGGTCTCAAGAGGGGTGAGGTTGACTGAAAGCCTGCAATGAGCACACAAAGCAAGGACACTTACAGATTACTCCAAGCAGGTGTTATATTAAAAATATAGACACATTTATTACAAGGCCTTTGTAACATTGACCGTAGCGAGAAATCACAATAAAACTCAAGTAAACCAACACATCACAATCAAATACAATATATATACAATTACCAACGAGTCTAACGAGTTAGACGCACGAAGTGTGCAGACCACCTAGATGGGGAGGAAAACAGGCAGTGCGAGTAATAGTTAGACCCAGTCCACCTTCAGAGGCACCTAACTAGAAGGAAGTCCGAGCCCTATGACGAGTGGAGCCTTGTGCTCAAAAGTACCTGCACATGCGGGTGCCAACGGCAAAGGGGAGTCTCCTCGAGGGAATCAGGCAGTTCAGTTTGGTGAACAAATGAAGATGAACAGAGCTCCGCGACTCAAGCGCAGCCTCCACTGTGGGAAGAAGCAGAGCGCGAGTATGGAAAGGCGTGCTGTTTGACACAGCGGGGAGAAGCTATGGGCAGGAGGGCGACCAGTTCCTAGCGATGCTACTCACCGGTCCCCGATGCAGGCAGACCCAGGCTTCTCCGTGTCAGTTTCAGTGCTAGCAGGTTCAGATACGAGCAGGGGACGTCTCAGCGTCATGTAGATTCCGGAGTTGAGGATGTCCGAAACGCAGTGAACCCGCACAGTTTGTTACCACAGCAGGTCAACGAGCGGCGCTGTGTATTTCAGCCCAAAGTACACTTCTCACTTCAGACCTGGGAACGCCAAGTGTACGAATCGTGTGAGAGTGGCAAGGACTCGTAATACAGCAGCAACCTGATGGCGGTTACAGAGCAAGACTCCTGGGTAGGCTGGTCAGTCCACTGGATGTCCCAGAGACGCTTCCAAAGGCTTACGTGCAGGAGATGGTGAAGATGCCGAGAATAGTTGTTCCCACTATTCCAAAGGGTCGAAGTACCAGTACAGGCCTTCTCGTTCGATCAGAGGTAGAAAGGGTTTCACAAAGCGACAGCGGTGCAGAGGAGCAGTCCTTCAGCGGGTCACCAGCGATTCCTCGGTTCAGCCTCGTAGTTGCAGGATACTTGGCTCCTGTATTCCTTCGTTCGTGAGAACTCAGGAGATCGACATGGTAGTGGTGTATCCAGCCTCCTCTTATCCACAGTTCCCTTCATGCCAAAATGGAGAGGACCCAATTGGAGATCTGCTCACAAAACACTCACACCATACGCGGACCTATCATGGACCAGGGTGGTCCCAGGCATTCACGACACACTAGACTCTCTGGCACCCAGGATGTGTATTGGGACCAGACATCCCAGCCCACATCCTGGAGGCACACACAAGGCCTGTAGAAGCCCACGAAAGCATCTGTGTTTCGTGGGAAAGTACATGCCAAATAAGGAAGGCCCCGGGTCGGCTCGACCTGGGGAAGGTGAAGGGGGAAAGACGGTCAGCAACAGGACAAAGAGCCTCGTGGTCTGGCCATATTGGAAGCCAGGCCACCATTTTGGGCTAAGCGCGAGAAACGGGCTTAAACAGCCAAAAGGAGCTCAAAACACAAAGAAACGATCGCTGCCACCAGTCCTTCCGTGATTCACTTGCACCGTTCGTTAACAAGCCAAAGAGAGTGTCTAGGGCCTGTAGAAGACTAGAGACCCAAGAGAGCAGTAACTTAGCTTACAGTGCCCTCTTGTGCCATGTTGCGTGAAAGCTGCAACATGATAAAAGAATTACGGAAAACAACGTTTCCCGGTACTGACTGTCTTAAGGGCATGTCAGTTTCCATGTAAGAATGGAGCGAAAGCCCAGAGGAGTGCGGCAGAAGGCTGCACTTCTCTGGCAAAGTCTAGATCATGGTGAAAACAACAGCAAAAAGTTTAGGGGTTGCCACATGGAAGGAAAATTACCCACAATTAAGAAATCTTTCCTAACACCCACCACCACACCACATCCCCCACTGGTGCACGGTTGTGGCAGAGATTCCTCCTGGGTCTGCACCATCTCCTCAACCTCAACAGCATCAAGTGCGTCATCACCTGCAAAAACATGAAAGACAAAAAATGGAAAACAGGCATTAGCACCATAGCACACACATAGGCCTGACAAGCCAGAGATCCAGTACAAGGGATGATACATGTCCCACATGACTATAACCCTGGCATGCATGCACTGTCAATGAGTTGGAAGGGGAGGCAAAAAGCAGACGCTGATGACACCAAGATGGAAAAGCAACACATTTGCTGCATGCTGGGTAGCACTGGCATCACACATTAGCCTGTGAGTGGCATGTCCAATACACATACATGACACATGCCAGCACACAGATGGCATGTAGCATAGCCATGGTACATTTGACAAGTACAGCCATATGTCAGTGAATGAGTACTGTCACACATCCATGAGACGAAAAATGCAAAATAGTGTGACAAAATACGCATGTGCCACACACTGCAACACATCCAGTGTAAAATAATACAGTGATGGCAGGCAGATGTACACATCAATGGTTGGTCACTTCAATATGACAGGAAACAACTATCATGTACCAAATTCAAACAGGCACCAAAAATCAATGTGAGCAGGCCAATACTCAATCAGCCTGAATGGTCTAATCATTCACATGACAAGGTAACACATGTGGCCCAATGAAGCATGTCACATATGTGGCATTAGGGCTGATAAATGCGTTGGAAAAATTGGAGAATTGAAACAATCAGCCTGAATAAACCCTGAAAAAATCTGAACAATGTTGTTGCAAGATGACAGTTCAAGGGCAACTGCAGTAATGTTGCACTAATTGGCTACTGTGGGTAGAAGGGATACTGTCATACCCAAATTCAAGGCCAGTGAATGTTTTGGAGGAAGCACATGGGTGACCCATACCACTCAGGAGTACACACCCTCACCAGGCACTCAATCAGAACCCTTCACCCAAACAACATACACATGGATTACACACACATGCATGAGCACTCACCGGACAATGCGTCGTAATCTGGTAGGTCTCCCACGCCTTGGATCTGTTCCTCTGTGACAAAGGTTCCAGCAACAGACTCATGTTCATTGAGTTGGTTGTCCTCTGGTGGAAACTCACCGCCAGTCACCAGAGTAGAGGCATGATTTGAGGCCAGCTTGTTCGTTGCTCTGCGTTTCAGGTCATTCCACCGCTTGTAGCAATCATCAGCTGTGCGCCTCACAAATCCAAGGGCACTAATGATGTCGGGGATGGTCTGCCAGTGTGCCTTACTTTGACCAGGTGTGGTCTTGCACCCAGCAGTCACCACCATTTCGCGGATATGTGCTGACACATAGCCCACAAGTGCATCAAGTACGGCGTCATTAAAGCTAGGCTTCCTTGACGTGCCGGAGTGTGTAGCCGTGCCTGGGGTCTCACCCTGTACTGCCAGAGCACCCTTCTTCTTCTTTTTCAAAGGTGGTGCGGATCCTGAGTGGCTTACGGCGCTCTGGTCAGTAGGGGCAGAAGCGCCGGTGGACTGGGTACTAGGAGTGTACAAATGCACAATGACCATAGGTCTTGGTTCAGGCATTGGCTGCAGGGTGATGTTGGCAGGGCCAACGTCGGTTTGATGGACCTGGACCGACACTGTCCCGGCTGGGAGACTCAGAGCTGGGGTGGATAGAGCTGCAGCTGCCCCTGCAGCCTCTCCACCCTGCCTACTTGGGGCGGCAGATGACATTGCTGCCCCAGATCACGTGGCCTGGTGACAGCAACTTGCACCGCCAAACGTGGCTTAAACTTGCTGACCTGGAAGTCAGCCTGGGAGTCATCCTGTGCCGGTTCTGGTGCCAAAATGGGCTGATCCACAAGGGCTGAGCTGGGATGGTGTCAGCTACATTTCCCACAACCATGGGGGGGATGGGTGTCCCTGATTGATCCTCCACACACGAGGGGTCTAGGGGCACCCTGCAAATCCTGGCAACATCCCCTACCGCACCCACCATGCCCACCTTTTGGAGGTCGGCCACCTTTGCCTCCCTTACCGCTTGGTTGCTTCCCAACCATGGCACGGATGTTGTTGTGCGTATGGGAGTAGCAGTAAACAATTGTCCTGGGCAATTGGGGGTGAAAGGGGTAGGGTACTAGATGGAATTCGTACCCTAGTGCTCTAGCAACGCTGTCTGTGATCCCTGGGGGAAGATGACGGGTCACACAACGCACAGGCACCCCGAAAACAAAAATGAACCTGCATGCAACCCCTCGTAGACCACGTGCGTGGAAAAATGAACCCCACACTACGCTGTGGCACCCAGAAACACAAAAATTAGCATACGCGTAAAACACGCAGCCAACACTGACCTCTGAAGGGGTACATGACACACGGGGCAAGCACAGTTGGTAAATACGTGCGCGACTCACCGTATGCCTGGAAAAAGAACGTGAAAAAGATGCGCGTGTGCGCATTGGCAACACCCCCGCCAAAAGAAGAATTGTACGCTGTCTGTGGAAACAGTACAAAAGAAGAAGTGAATGCTGTTTGAGGAAACAGGCCAAAATAAGAATAGAACGCTGTCAGAGGTAACAGGAAGTACGAACTTGAACCGTTGTGAAGTAATCGCATGTGAACCAACCAGAAGTACAAAATTCACCCACTCGCTCTCCACGAAAAGCACATACAAGAAAATGGCATGCTACACGTACCTTTTCAATCGTCCCACACGTACAACGTCACTTACGCGTGTACGCACTAAGGCCCTTTCCTCCAATTACACGAGCTGACACTCGGACATGCAGTTTTTGCACATGTACGATGAACATGCACCCGTGTTGAGGGATACGCCCTGGCGCGTCACGTCCAGACGCGTTTACGTGCTAAAGGGCCTTTGGTCCAATGAATTCGGGTACATGCGGTGTATTCACATGCTGATTCACTATGCACCCGTCACGAGGGAAACACCCGTGCGCGTAACGTCACAGACGCGCTTACGCGCTAAGGGCTTTCCTCGAATTACACGCTGACATGCAATTTTTTCACGTGCCAAATCACTCCGTATCAAGCTGGCCACGAGACAAAACACGGAAGACCACGCTCTTGCCCAGAAGGCCGAATTACTGCCCCAAGAGCCCCGAGCACGCTCCCACCTGCCATCTGCTGCTGCCTGCCTGCCTGCTGCCCACGCGCCCTGCTATTTGCTGCCTGCACGTCAGCCAGGGGTGCAGTTGCTGTGACCACCCCTGCTGGAACTGAAGACTCCCGACTGGGATACCATCGCTCCACTTCCCAGCCCCAGGACCGAGTTGCCCACCCACACCTGCCTCTGGGGTTGCCATGTCGGGCACAACACCATTTGGCACCACTGGCAACCCCCAGCCAGAGAGGCAGAGGTCCACCAGCTTCAGTGTCAGGGAAGTTGGTGTCCTGTGGAGCAAGTCCTGGGGCAGTATGATGCCCTCTTTGGAAGTTTGCGCGCCGACTATGAAGGACGGACCAGGATCTAGATGGACATCGTGACTGCCATCAACGAGGAGGGGGTGGCAGTCCGCAACATCAAACATGTCAAGAAGCGCTGGGAGGACTTCAGGTCCAGGACCCTCGACAAGGCCCGCCGCCTCTTGAAGGCAGCGGATGCCAAGGGGCGCCGGGGTCACCTGTCTGACCACCAAATGAGGTTCCTGGAACGCATAAGCCCAGCGCTCCACGTCCAGGTCCTTGAGAGGCATACCCGTCTGGAGTCGAGCGGTAAGTGTACATGCATACTGGTTGGACGCTGTGCGTGTCGTGGTGTGCCAGTAGTGTGCAGGTTGCACATGTGTTTCTGTAGGGCCATGTATGGATGTGTATGTACAGGGGCGTGAGGCTGACACATGCGAGTCCTCTCATGTGTGAGACACATGGATGGTGTATGTGTGGGTAAGCATGCAGGCCAAATGCAGATGTGGCAGCACACATGTTTGAATTACTGTGTTTGTACGTTGGCATGGTTGTGGTGTCACACATGGATGTTGGTTCCAGCTGCATGTATCTGCACTGTGTACATGTGCATGTGTGTGTATTTGACAAGTGTGCAACTGTGATGCAACATGGATGCATGTGGCACTGACATGTAGAAGGCTGAATGCCAGATGTGACATGGATGGCAATCTCATCACTCTGACAGTTGGTGGACATGTACACATGCATGTAAGTGTGTTGGTGTGTGTGCATGTGTTGTGTACTCCCCGTGTTTCATGTGACGTCAGGCTCACCTTCGGATGCTGATGCTGTTGTATGTGTATGGATGGTGCTGCCTGGTGCAATATTGCTGTGGAATTGCTCATGTGTGTGAGTAGAAATGACATGTGTGTTAGGGAGTGTGATGCCATGTCTGAAGTTTGACACTGGCACTCATGTACAACTGTCATGTGTGTATCAGTCCATTGTACAGTGCCCTGATGCCTGTGTTCTATCTCTCCCTGTCTGCAGTGTCAACTGATGAAGAGGGCGGAGAGGGTGCTGTGGAGCAAAGCGGCAGGGATCGCACCACCAGCCGGAGACGCAAGGCCCGGCTCCCCTCCCAGATTGTCATCTCTTTGGGGAGTAAGGAGTCGGTGCCGCGTCCCAGGCCGCAGCTGCCGAGGGTAGGTCCAAGGGGCAGAGGTTGTATATGGACTCCTCGGCAGCAGAAGGGGCAGCTGAGACCCCACAAGGTCTGACGGAGGAAGATGTGGTGGTGCAGTGCAGGGACAGGAGGCAGCACAGGCCGCCGCGGAGGTGCCTGTGTGTAATCCAGTCCCTGATCCTGTGACTGCATCATCCAGCACCAGCAGGGATGCCCACGTCCAGACCCGTTTTCAGGGAGGGGATGGGCACACAACAACTGGCCTTCCTCTCCCTGCGGACGTGGCTATCCGGTACCGGGTTGTGCCTGTCCTGGCTGGGATAGCGTTGCGTCAACAGGGCATGCAAGGTGACCTGCTGTGTTTTCGTGAAGACACTGCACCTCATCTCGGATGCCTCTTTGACCGCGTTGACCTACTGGGACGGATCACCAGTGCTGGATTCCTCCGTGTGCTGGACCTTCTTGCGACCCCCTCCTCACCTGAACCCCCTACACGCCGGTCATCCTCCATGCCATCTTACCACCCATGTATCACCTGGGTACCCTGTGGAGCTGCCGCTGACCCAGCGGCCAGGCTGGTGGAGGACACATCCCTGCCACAGTCGGGAGTCGGACGTCCAGCAGGGGTGGCCACCACGACAACTGCACCCCAGCTGGAGGAGGACGTGCAGGCAGCCAGAGCCAGGGCACAGGCACAGCAGCAGCAGCAACATGGTGGTAGCAATGATGGCTCGGGGCCTTCAACATCGGAGGGGCAGGCATCGGCCAGAGGGCAGGATGACCCAGGATTGCAAGTGTCTTCCGTGTGGCAGTGGTTGGGCCACGCCATAGATGGGGAGCAGCAGTGGGCGGAAGAGGCACGGCTCACAATGGTCATGGCGGAGAACTCGATGCGGAGGGCACAGAGGGGGGCCGAGTGCCTTGAGGCAATTCGCAGGGAGTTGGAGGTCAACATGTCATCGTCCCTGCGAACCCTCGGGGCCATTGAAGAGGACCGCCTCCAGGACATTGAGCGGGAGTTCGATGGTGCCCTGGCCCGGGACATCAAAAAGCGAGCCGTCGGACTAGCCCGCTGCCATTGTAAATAGTTCGTTAGTTAGAGTTAGGTTTCATTTTTGTTTTCATTTTTTTTTGGGGAGTTTGGACAATACCCCACATTTTTATATAAAGTTCTTCATTAGTTAGGGTATTTTTGTAGGTTTCATTTGGACAGTTGGGCTCATGGACCCAGGATTTCATCCTTGTAAATAGTTGGAGTGTGGATTTGTCAGCATTTTGTTTTTTTATTTTTCCATGGAGCAATGGATGTTACTTTTTCATTTCTGTTTGGATTTGCTTTGTTGGAAGGAGACTTTGGAGACATTTTTGATTTCATAAATTTTGGATTCTGATTTCCTTTTTCTATCATTATGTGACTTTTTGCATTGTTTTCCTTATGTCCATTGTTTGGTCTTTGAATTTCTTTCACCACATTTTTTGTTCAATACATTTTTTCCCGTACTTCAATGTGTGGTATTCTCTCATTGGTTTCATGCATGTCACGATGTGGGTTTTCACATTCACTGGCACCCATTGTGTGTGTGTGATGGACATGTGTTGATGTACATACATGTCATTTGGGTTGTTTCATGTAATGGGCATTTCAATGTGGGGTGTATGTTATGCTTGGTTGGTTATTTGGGCCGGGGTGGCGTGCCGTGGGATTTGGGTGCGGCATGAGGGACATGATTGTGGGTCATGTTGACGTGTTGGGGGGGACATGAGTGGGGGCCTGCTGGCAGGTGCCCCTCAATGCTGTGGGGTGGAGGTGCAGGGGGACATGAGTGGGACATGAGTGGGGGCGTGCTGGCAGGTGCCCCTCACTGCTGGGCTGGGGGTGTAGGGGGACATGAGTGGGACATGAGTGGGGGCCTGCTGGCAGGTTCCCCTCCCTGCTGGGGGGTGGGCATGCAGGGGGACATGAGTGGGGGCCTGCTGGCAGGTGCCCCTCACTGCTGGGTGGTGGGGGTGCAGGGGGACATGAGTGGGGGCCTGCTGGCAGGTGCCCCTCACTGCTGAGGGGTGGGGGTGCTGGGGGACATGAGTGAGACATGAGTGGGGGCCTGCTGGCAGGTGCCCCTCAATGCTGGGAGGTCGGGGTGCAGGGGGACATGAGTGGGACATGAGTGGGGGCCTGCTGGCAGGTGCCCCTCACTGCTGGGGGGTGGGGGTGCAGGGGGACATGAGTGGGACATGAGTGGGGGCCTGCTGGCAGGAGCCCCTCACTGCTGGGGAGTGGGGGTGCAGGGAGACATGAGTGGGACATGAGTGGGGGTGTGCTGGCAGGTGCCCCTCACTGCTGGGGGTGTGGGTGCAGGGGGACATGAGTGGGACATGAGTGGGGACCTGCTGGCAGGTGCCCCTCACTGCTGGGGTGGGGTGCAGGGGGACATGAGTGGGGGCCTGCTGGCAGGTGCCCCTCACTGCTGGGGGTTGGGGGTCCTGAGGGACATGAGTGGGACATGAGTGGGGGCCTGCTGGCAGGTGCCCCTCACTGCTGGGGGGTGGAGGTGCAGGGGGACATGAGTGGGACATGAGTGGGGGCCTGCTGGCAGGTGCCCCTCACTGCTGGGGGGTGGGGGTGCAGGGGGACATGAGTGGGACATGAGTGGGGGCCTGCTGGAAAGTGCCCCTCACTGCTGGGGGGTGGGGGTGCAGGGGGACATGAGTGGGGGCCTGCTGGCAGGTGCCCCTCACTGCTGGGGGGTGGGGGTGCTGGGGGACATGAGTTGGTGATCATATTGCAAGGTGACATGTGGCTTGGCTGGGGGGCAGGCCCATGGTGGATGGGCTGCCTACGGGACATGACCCGGGGTGCAGGGTAGTCCCCTGTGGTGTGGGCTGCCTGCAGGGGCCGTGGAGGGGTTAGAGGGGACACATGGGAGGACCCACACTCCCAATTCATGTGTGGGACTCCCCGCGCACCTCCCAATTCGCGTGTGAAACTTCACGCGCAACCCCGAAATACACGTACCCCGCTCTGACAGCGAAATCGCGTGTGAAACTTCATGCGCACCCCCGAAATACACGTACCTCACTTGCACAGGGCCAGTCGCGTGTGAAACTTCTGCGAACCCCAGTAATACACATACCCCGCTCACACAGGGCCAATCGCGTGTGAAACTTCCTGCGCACCCCAGTAATACACGTACCCCGCTCACACAGGGCCAATCGCGTGTGAAACTTCCTGCGCACCCCAGTAATACACGTACACCGCTCGCACAGGGCCAATCGCGTGTGAAACTTCCCGCGCACCCCAGTAATACACGTACCCTGCTCGCACAGGGCCAATCGCGTGTGAAACTTCCCGCGCATCCCAGTAATACACGTACACCGCTCGCACAGGGCCAATCGCGTGTGAAACTTCCCGCGAACCCCAGTAATACACGTATGCCGCTCGCACAGGGCCAATCGTGTGTGAAACTTCCCGCGCACCCCCGAAAAACACGTACCCTGCTCGCAGAGGGCCAATCGCGTGTGAAACTCCCTGCGCCGGGGTGTACATGTATTCGGAGGGGTGCGCGGGGAGTTTTACAGGCGTTTTCGTGGTTGGGGGGCTGTATGCTGGTCCAATGGCCTGTGCGCCATGTTCGGGATTTGTGCGCTGTGCATGGCGCACGGGGAGGGGTTGGGGGCGTAACTGGCGCTGCTGCAGGGTCACTGCGCCACTCTGCTCCACGGCTGGTTTTGGATGTTGAAATCCATGAATACGCTGTGCGCGGAAATGGATTTTAGCACACGTGGCTGGCGCAGACTGTCGCATGCGCACACTGTGCACCAGCCGCGTGCACCACTTGTGCGCTGGATTCTTTGAATTACCCCGTAGATATTCACAAATGTTCATAGCTGACATCATACTGTAATCTTAGTTACCAAAGCCTACGAGTTACAGGGATTGGTTAAGGGGAATGACTACATATACATGAGGTTTCCTGTTGTAGGGGTTTCTTTTTTTTTTACATCTGGGGGTGTTTTGCCAGTGTTTTTAAACATTTCAGAATCTGTGTTTATCAGTGTTTTACCATGTGCCACCTTCAAAAAATCGCGCGTAATTGTTTTTTTCCATTGTAAACACACAAATATTATTTTATTGTTTCATTGTATGCATAAGTAGGGTAATATCTCTCATGACCGGCTACAAGAATAACATATGCCATCTGTCCTCAAATAGGCAGGTTTAGGATACAGGGCGGCAGGTTGTTTTACTTTCTCTACCGCTGTCCCACTAATGCCCCCCCTTTTTAGTTTTGGCTATTAGGTGGTGTTGAAAGCGCTACCTTTAAGCCCAAACTATTGTCATTAAAATAAGAGCTTTAGCATAAGAGCTTCAAATATGGGCTTTGAATAAGGGTCTGTAATGCTTTTTTTGAGGAGGGATATACAGTTGTTCGGTTATTGAATCCCTCCCATTCCCTACCCCTAGCCATGCTAATCCCTATGGCTAATCCCACTCGTTCCTGCCCATCTCAGAACTCTTTGAGCTCTGAGCTCTTTCATGGAGGCAGTCTCCAAGGCATTCTTGAATGGTAAATATACCATGCATCTTCCAAATAAAATGATACATTTTCATGCGATTACCACATATTTTCCATTTATATTTTCTACTTATATGTTGAATAAATTTCAAATATATGTAAGATACGCTTTCACAATGACACCTTTAGTGACAGTGCTGCCCTCCGTGATTCAATGGTTTTCTTTTTTGTATAATGAGTTAAGTTATCTAAGCGCACAAAATCTAACAATTTTTCTTCCTGGTCTGGGAGGACTGTCACTCAGAGAAAGGGGTGGCACGTGTTGCCGGGCAGAGGACTGTATTCCGAGGGAACGTTCATGGAGTGTGGCAGGAGGAGGCGGGAACTTGGGGCAAGGGTTGATGAGTTCAGAAGCTGCGTGGCTTGCTCACAAAGCTTCCAGGCTCAGTCACAAATATCAATATCATTGATGACATCACTGATGACAGCACATGTCTAGCCCCTTCTTTTTTGTTCACTGCCATATCTAGGGCAGGTGGTTTATTTACTGACAGTCAGAAACTTAACTTTCAAAGGTATTAAATTTATAGATATTGCTATTCTCACATGTTCTTACACTACTTTCCTTAGAATTTAATTGCATCTTATGATGTACATATATAGGGGAAGAAGCAGACCTGAAACACAGCAATCATTTTTGTGCGTGAATACAATCATGTAGATTATACACAGTTGCTAATGATGCTGCCTCTTGTTTGCTTACTTTACTCTCCATATGAAAGCCCCATATTTGTATGCATTAAGGCTATTTATGTTTTGTGTGTATTAGTAGAAATATGTGATGCATTATTAGCTACTTAGTACATGTTTCACAGTACGGAAAAGTCTGATACAGAAGCATTCACTGTTTTTTTATATAACTTTGGAAAATTAAAAATATAGCAACTCTGTGGTGTATGCTGCAGCCAATATCTACATTTCTGTATGAGTAGGTTCCTGTACTAGAAAGAACACTGCAATGGAATGTTCTTTAGAACACTATGGGCCTGATCACGACTTTGGCGGTAACCCTAAATCCGGCGGTAGCGCTATTATCGCCGGATTTAAGGGTCCGCCAAATCAGGACTTCGGCGGATTTCACCTCAGCTCTGAGTTGGGGGGAAATCCACCAAAAATGTGCGCTATTACCGCCAGCAGGAAATCTGCCGGCGGTAAGAGCGCACATTTTCCCCATTGAGCCCAATGGGGAATGGGGCATTCCCGAATGGGCTCAATGGGGAATGGGGAATTACATTACCGCCGAACTCGTGATCCGGCGCTATTAGCGCCAGGGAGTTCGGCAGTAGGGCTAATACTGCCGGCGGTAATACTGCCGGCGTTACCGCCAAAGTCGTGATCAGGCCCTATATTGCGTAATGAAGTATGTAGTTTATTACACATCTCCCATTAATCCCTGACACTTTTTTGCCAACATTACATTCACAACCCTGTGTATGAAAAGCAAATGTGATGTCATCAATGATATTTGTGATGTCATCTTTGATGTGCTGGGTGTTAGTCCTAGCAGTGCACAGTGGTGGCGCAAGTTATGGTTGCTTAGCTCACCATAACTGGCAAATGTCAGGGTTTTTTCGATTTTACTTGTAACCATAACGTCCTTTTAACAACATTTTTTTACGGAATTTCATAGGTTTTTATTAGTGCAACTTAACCATAACGTCCCCTTAACAAAGTTTTTTCATTTAATTTCATGGGTTTTTACCAGTGCATGCTATTTTCCTACAACTCACTAATATCAAACTTACCAAATATAACGATATTTGTGTCCAATTTACAAAGTGTCACTTTAAAACTCTGCCATTTCCCACCTTCTATAATCATTTTTAACACTTCTATACACTTTTTGCAACTATTTCAACTAGTTTTGCATCTGTAGATGTCTACGAACATCTGACTACTTTGTGGACCTTCCGGACAGTGCCACATGACCATACGCTAGCGCGCGGCACGATGACGTGTCCGAGAAACCGTCCGCACTTCACAATAAGATCTGTCCTTCGCGGAAAGTTCGGAACTGCATTTTCTACTGATCTAGGAACTTTCAACTTCAAAATTTCCCTTGCACACCTACTACATCTTTTTGTACTCATTATCCATTACCAATCTAGTACACAGTACATACTTGGAAGAATTTTATCAAAACTGCTATTTATCTTAAAAATTGCATCAGTTATTGCCATCCCTCCTCCAAAAGAGCCACCACCACCAGCAGCTGGAGGACCTTCACAACAAAAAAGCACAGTACTTTCAAAGACAATGAAGAGGACGAAGAAGATGAGGTAGAGGAAGTGCCTACTTCTAGCACCATGATCGAATCATGGGTGTGCCAGTTCTTTGCTACTGTTGAGAGTGTACCAAAGGCTAAAGCTACCAAAGTGAAATGCACTGAGTGCAGTTGCAGACTACCTGGACAGTACTCCTACGGGACCACCTCCATGCACCGCCACACCAAATCCAATGACCACAGTGGTCTCAGAAAGGTTGTTCCTTTCTCTGCAAGTAGTAAGCTGTCTTCCTCCACCTCATCTTCTTTAACAAATACTGTAACCACACAGCCTGATGTCTGCGGGCATAGGTGCGTTATAAATAAATAAATAAATAAATAAATAAATAAGGAGGGCTACGGACCATTATCGTCCACTGCAGCCCCTGAAATGGGGGATAAAGGCCATTAGCACCTCTGGTTCCCAAAGCGGGAACCCAGGGTGCTAAAACATAGATTTTTCTTCCTATAGCGGGAAGCCTGCGGCGTCCCGCTGTAAAATGAAAGGATTATTCTTCCTACAGCGGGATGCCTCTGGCGTCCCGCTGTAGGAAGGAAAATTCTTTTTTCAAGACAGCCAACATGGAAATAGAAGGCGGGGCTCCGTACACAGCCCCTCTTCCCTTGCCATGGCAGCCTGCAAAACCCAATGAACATATTACCACAAGCACTTTTTTACCCTTTCAAACCTATCCTACCTTTGAATAACTTTACCACATAGCCGGTCCCAGGTAGACGTAGCCACTTTAACACAATTTTTCATCCCTACCTTTCATGGGCAGTAGCCAGATTGTCCGCGTCATGACCTTATGCCATGACCCAGACAATCTGGCAACTGCCCACGGCCACAGGCTATACCACAGTCACCAAAGGTATATGACTATTTTTTGTACCTACATTATTACACTTGTCAAAAAATAAAACACGGGCACATTTGCAAAATCATGCTTTAATGTCCTTGCCAATGCTCCTCAGGAGTTTGCTCGAAACCCGCCCATGTTTTTTTTTTTAAAGTGTCAAAATATATGTACATACAATAGTCATATAACTTAGCCCCCATTTGACAAAATCCATTCAGCCTTTACACAAACATTGAAGGTTGGGTCTATAATCTTTCTCAAAACTTTTGTCCACATTCGTCAAATAGCAACAAAGTTATAAGCCATCTAGAAATGCTGAGACCCCCTTCTAATTTTGCCCCCTCTTGAGAAAATCCCACCAAACTTTGCAAAACCATTCAGGATTAGTCCTAGAATAAAATTACATGCGGTTTCACTGAGTGGCGCAAAAGTTATTAGCCATCCAAAAATTGCTTTTCCCCAATCCTGTAATGCAGAAATAGGTACAGATGGCCTAGGACATCTGAAGTGTCCGCGAACACCACAGGACTGTCCCAGGACATCTGGAGTGTTCACTGACTTTCGTGGGGGTGAAACAACCCGTTTCTTGACTTCTTATGGCCATATCCCATCCCATCCCATCCTCATCCCCCCACACACCCAGAGATTGTTTGTTGAGTTTGACAAGTGAAATGCTGCTTTTTAAAATAAATGTTTTCACGTGCTGTCCGCGAATCCAAGATGGCGGGCGTTTCAGGAAAACCAACGCATTTCACGTTTTCCCACCAGACAATCACCGAGCGCATCCCGATGTCTGCGGACCACGCAAAAGTCTGCAAATTTTTAGGCCAGTCTGCGGACAGAACAGCCAATCAGAGGCCAGTCTGCGGACCGAACAGGGAAGTGAGTCCGCGGAGCAGACATAGATATCAATAATTTTACTTACATTTTTGTCGTTTTAAAAAAAACTACTGTACGGATTTACACTAAATTAACGAAAGCCCGCTTTCGGGACCAAGCCGCCACTCCTGCTGCAAATTTGGTGAAAATGTGAGCAAAGTTTTTTCCCATTATGTCTATGGGAAATAAAGACATTTTGGGACCCCCCCCTATAACTTTGCCCTCCTTGACCAAACCTCACCAAACTTTGCAATTCAGAGTGGGCCATATATTTTTTTTGCAAAGTTTGGTGAGGATTCATCCAGGGGGAGCGAAGTTATAAGCCGCCCAAAAAGTGCTCTTCCTGTGGGATTAGCAACTTAACCATAACTACCGTGGCTGTGTGTAACACTTTGAGCATTGACCCTATATAAGAAAGAATAGGAATAACACATCATTTGTATTTCTGGAATTCTGTACAATAATTGCTAGACTCATTAAAGGTTTATCTCAGGCACATTGCAGGGGGTGAGTCACCGATTTCTTAAACACCTCAAATTCACAATGCAGTCAAAAACTTCCAAAAAGCATTTAGATTAAAATAAGCATTAATTTCGGACTACGTATTTTGCTTTTCGCAAGTTTCAGTTATAGCATGTTTTTATCTGCCATTCTCTCTGTTACGATCATCACAAGACATTCCATCTCTCTGTCCTTGGTCACTTGACAACATCCTTGTGCCTAAAAGCTTGTGTATAGTGTAGAAATGTTTGATCATAGCACATAAAGTGGCCCTTGGTTTTATTGTGCCCCAATTAATGCTTTGGTGTAATTTGCCTATCTTTCTTATCTCCCTGGAATGCTGCCCAGGATAATTGTTTGCATGTATGATGTAAGAGGTGCCCAGGGAATGGGATGCCGTGTGAGTGCGCTGCTTTCTCTGCGCTACTCTAAATGTTATGAACCCTCCCAATGGTATGTATTTTGCCAACCTCTGAAGCCTGAAAAGTAGATCCACGCAGGCTTGACATGTGGCCAACTTTGCACCAGACCTGCAGATTAACTGACCTGTTGTTAAATCTCAGTTACCAGTTTAATGATATCCACTACACAGTGTAATTTGCTTTCTGACTTTGAGAGCATTGAAACATGTAATTGCTCATTTTACTATAGCTGGTAAGATAGCGCTAGCTGGTAAAACAGCTCAGTAGGTTGAGGTTCGCTGCTCCAATGTGTGTGTGATCTACAGGTTGCAGGTTCGAATCCCGGCAACACCAACTCAGCCTTTCATCCTGCTAGGGAGATTGGGGCCTCCCTTCTTTTTTCGCCATTACTAGTGTGGTTGTCCTTTGTTAGCCCTTTGTCTGCCATTCTGGGAGTGGGAGGTCAGTGTGTGTGTTGTGCCTTTGGTGGGAACCCTTGGGTATCCCCGCCTAGGCTCCAGAGTGTCTGGGCAGGTAGGAAGTGGGGGAGGAGTCTTCCACCCCACTGTCCTTTGTCTGCCAGATTGCCTGAATAGGACCAGCACCTACTGGGGGTCTGGCTGTTCTGATTGGACAACCAAACACCCCTTTCTGTAAAATGCTGAGAGAGATTGCAGAGGAGTATGTGCTGGAATTGTATAAAAGGTGAGGCTTCTGGAGTGAAAAGCAAGTCAAGCACTGGAAGCTGAAGTAACTGAAGAAGAAGACCAGAGATGCCTGCAGACCCTTTGGAACACCGTGAAGCAACCACTGTTGTCCTGACCCTTTTTTCTGTGCGACAGAGGAGCTTTGAAGAGGACAACTCCTTCCCTCTGGCTGGTGGGAACAACCAGTCCCAAGACAATCTTTGAATTGAGCCATCTCCTGAGGGTCCTAGGAGTTTCCAGAACTGCGGAACCCCAATCCAGGAGACCTGCTGCTCATTTCGAATACATCATTGTGGAAAGGCCATATCTGTCCAAATATTTTCTGAACCCTTAAGGACACTCCAGAGATCCAATCCAACTCTCCCAGGACCCCTCATCAGCGTGTGGGACCGCAGGAAGCAAAGAAGATTGCCCAGACAATCTGTGTCCTTTGTTGGTGCTGCAGAAAAGGCGCCAAAACTGCAGAGTGAACCAAGAAGTTGCTTAAAGTCATGCTCCAGGTCTTCCCTCGAGACTGCTGCTGAGAGGTCCCATCCATTGTCCTGTGTCAGTCACCAGACCAAGGAATTGGGAAGTCGGGTGCAGAGCTGCAACATCGCAGAGCATCCAGCACAAACATTGTCTTCTAACCTAAGGTACTGTGGGAAAAAAGATATTGCTTACCTGATTCCAGGAAGTCGCTAAAGAGCATTAGAGTGCACCTAGAGGTGTCCAGGATAACCCCCTCTTACCTCCGTATCAAGCCCCTGCTTGTGTCCCTTCATTGAGTCCTTTTACAGGTCTTCCTTATTAGTTGTTAACTTACTGCTTCAATAACACTAGAGCCTGGAAGAAATCCTCTGGAACTCTTCGTATTCTGCTGCTTGTCAAGACTTTCAGCCCTCTCCGAACTACCTTTAGCTAGGGTTGTGTTTTTGGACTTTAAATGCTTGCTCTGCGAAGAAACCCTCTCTAGAACCTTGAACCAGGCTAATGTTCCACTAACTAACCATTTTCCTCCCTTAAAGTATCTTTACTGTATGTGTTTGCAGAGTAAATGTATTACTGTATGAACTGTTAAAAACCGCAGGTGCACATAATAACTGATAATTCGATAACATTGACTTGTCCATTGCTAACGTTGCTACAAATGTAACCGCGAACAAATGCAAAAGGGAAAGTGTCCGTTGAAGTGTATT
This sequence comes from Ambystoma mexicanum, assembly GCF_040938575.1. Taxonomy (NCBI): domain Eukaryota; kingdom Metazoa; phylum Chordata; class Amphibia; order Caudata; family Ambystomatidae; genus Ambystoma; species Ambystoma mexicanum. Next base: position 1,412,483,668 of record NC_090935.1, read on the forward strand.
CTCAAGTATTCTGACGTGTTCTAGTGTAAAAGTCTAAAGTATTTAAAGTGATTCTAGTGTAAATATAATACATATATAATTTCATATGAATTATCAGAGTAAGAGGTTCTTTGATGTGCATATCTAACTAAGGTTCCGTGTACTTACCTACAGCTCCCATCTTCCTCTTAAGATAATTCTGACTGCTCTGCCACTCCATCAAGGTCCTGAGTACAGACCGATAATAAGGGTTAGAAATCTACAAACCACTGGAATAGCTTACTAAAATCTTATTACCAGTAGGACTTTAGGAAAACTCCCCTAACATATACTTCTGAGGATGATAAATGAGGACCAACACAGGTTGGGTGAGATTGTATGTATATGTTTTCTATTTAAAGCACTATACAATAACACATCATTATCATTTGGCCGCGGATGTCTGCTTGCATTCACAGTAATTCGGTAATATGTGCCTATACACATTGATATTAACGATACATATGGTGATCCATTCTTGTATGAAATATATATATCACATTAGAGTGATATTGCAATCCTATTTTTCATAGTGTATGTATGAACAATGCTATGTGATGCATTTCCTGTTTTGTCAAAGGGTGAAAGGTTGCGTTCCATCAATTCCCATGATGTCACTTCGGGGTGGGGTAAATAAATGACATTACTTTGTGTGATGTCATCAGAGGTCAATGGTTGTGTGATGTCACTTCCGCTACCACTGGCATTTTGGTGAAATGACGTGCATGTGCTTAACAGGAGGATGTTGTACAAATTGGGTCTGATCTTGGTCAAGTCAAGCATTTCAAAGCTCTTACACTATAGAAACTATCAATTAAAAAAAGTGATTTGTAGTAGATATAATATCCTCATTAGCCAAACAGATACTGTTACCCTATTCAATTAACACCATTTGTCATTGCAATGAATACCATTAATTATCCAAGTGACTCCTAGAGGGAATTACATCTGCAAACTTGACCTAGAAAAGCCCAACAAGAAAAAACGGAATATTTCAGCTGATTGTTAGGCATTTAATCATACTAATGCGTAGGTTCCAGCGTTATGTGTGTTCAATTTAATGACCTCAAAGACTGCTTGTTTTTAAGCAGCCATGTTTTTTGCAGAATCCCTCTTGACTCAAATGGTTATACGAGGTTTTTATGTTTTAATGTAATTTGCATGTATACCAGTCTTGAAAAAGGCAAATCCGTTATCAGACTCGCTCAAAGTTGCTTGAACCCTTTCGGGGTCTACCTCTGGCTATGATATGGTAGGTTATTTATACCGCGCTTAATCCCCAGAGGTTTCTAAGCGCGGACCGGGGGATTGAACCTGCGTTGCTCTTTGTCGTCTTGCTTCCAAGGCGAGCACGTTGCCCTGTGCTATCCTCCTGACACTGGCTGTGCAGGAAGCGACCTTTGTGCCCCTGTAAGTTAACCATACAGAGCGTGCCACTCTTGCAAGGCTTGTTTAGCTTCTTATTTTTGAAACATGCATGTTCTTCGGCTAACGCGACATTTCTTCTACTGGCCCAAAAGAACAGTAAGCAGCGATTGGGGCAAACATGTTTAGGTGCCACCCCAGATCAGATAAAGACTTGTATGTGCGATGTTAGTTTCTGCTATCCACCCTATGCAAGACAACACTTGCTCGTAGCATATTCCCTCCCCTTTCCCTGGTCCATCCTCAGATCTCTCCTCTTTCCTATCCTTAACCACCTATCCGTTTCTTTCATATTGTGCACGTGTATATGCACTCCACCCGTCACCTCTTACTTCTGTCATCTTCTGCCATACCTTGGATAACATGTGTGATCTTGGTCCACTAAAGGAAGGTGATGTAACCTAGTGCCTAGATTTAAGTTGCTGTTTAGTATTCTATCTGCTATGTGAGCTGTGTGTCTGGCTTAGAGAGTGGAGCTTGGAGTGTTCATGTGAGGCCTGGAATGGGGTCAGTGTAAGGGTTCCAGGATTGACGCTTGAGGACTTGCAGGGAGAGAGCCAAGGGTAACAGCAGCACCTCATATGATCTCCCGTCTCGTACCTTTCCATTGAAGGGGCAGCTTGCCCCCATTCTTTCTTTCAGACCTTAGTGAATACGGGTCTCTTTCTAGAATAGGGTAACACAGCATTGAAGAGAAAGTGGTCTCCTGATGGTAGTTGTCAGGGCCCTAACCAGAAAAGGGGTGCTGTTTTATTGGACACTTGCGCCCCAGCTTTGCTCAAGGGGAGGGGTGGGGGGCTCATGTATAGAGGTTCACCCTCAAACACTCACACACTCTCTCTAGGTTCACAATGAGCGTTTACCTCCCACAAGCACCTCTCCTAATATCGCCCCCCCCCCTACAACACCCCAGTTCAGACCGTTTAGATAGCACTGGGAGGCGGGGGAGGATAAATGGAGGCGTGCCCTTATCCACACCTATGCTTTTAATGGCTCTCTAGTTTCAGGGTGACCTTTGACCATCGCTTCTCGGCTCCCACGCCCCTCTCTATTTCTGGGGTGGGGGCTGCTGCCATGAGATAGCTTCGCGTGGGTTTACTGACTTAAAGGTCTGTTCTTTTCCACGTGGCCTTTGACCCTGCCGCCCCTCTGCTTTCAACCAGCCCCGGGCCTCTGCTGGCACCAACCCCGCTCTGAACTTGTGTCTGTTCTTTTCCACGTGGCCTTTGACCCTGCCGCCCCTCTGCTTTCAACCAGCCCCGGGCCTCTGCTGGCACCAACCCCGCTCTGAACTTGATCGTCTTCCATGTTTCCAAATCCCCACTTGAAACACTATGGATCCCCTCCAGCCTCGCGAAGTCAGCGAGGGATCAGAAGGGGAGTCAGGGCAGAGCGCTGGCACTTCAAGTGGAAGGCGCGGATGAAGATCTCCCAACGTTCACTGCGCCCTCCCGCGTGACTGTCTGCTGCCTGGGATTGCAACCACGCTATTATGCCCTGCGCAATTTCTGCTACCAGAGGAAAATTAACCCAAAGAGTAGCAGGCGGATATTCCTGCCAACAGCCTCGTTTTCCTAAACTTTATTTTTCTTCCCCACCCCAAGCACACCCACCAATGCAAGTCCAACATCCAGCGTTGCTTCCAGTGAACTGCTCCAGAAAGTTAACCCTTGCAGTCAGTCGTCCTATTGTTCCGATGCCTTTCTGTGGCTTGGCCTGCAGGTCTGCTGGATGCCTCTCCCCTTTAGTAGCACTGCTAAAATGGCCGAGGATGGTCAGTGGCCCTCGGGGAGGAGCCAACACATTCTCTGATCCTCTGCTATGCACACCTGTCACCACTGGCAGAGGTGGGGAAACTCCACCCCACTTCCTGTGACATCCCACAGGAATCACCAAAGGGCACCAACCCTAAACCTGCACGCATTGGTTTCCTCCTTAGCGCCCCCAACCCTCATATTACGACTATACCGTGAGTGAGGTTGTTGCTGTCCACCGTTAAGGCACGGTTAGGGAATCCAGACTGGCAACCCCTCTCAGTGCCACCAAATCTCATAAAAAAAAAAAAGAAATCTCATTACTGGGTACAATACCTTGCCACCCATCCACCCACACATACTTGTACTCTCAGTTTTAGGGTCCAGGAAACCCCGGAAAGGCATGAAGAGCAGGCATGTGGGCTTCTGTAAGACTTTGCCTGATAGAAACATAATCAAGAACTAGAAGTAAAAATATTCTATCTCCCGCCCACCAACACCCACTTTACTCAAACAATGCGCACCCCTGTGTATTTGTATGGGGTCTCTCTGGAGTGGTTTGGGGAGGGATGGTCATGGAAGAATCATGCTCTTATTACTCTATGTAACAATAAGCAGAGCAGTCAGTACTGCATGTCGGGTCCACCTCAGGTACAGTCTTAGTTCTGAAAGTGGTCATCGTGCTGAGCCAGGATGGCCATAGTATTCACCACACAGCCTCAACCATTGGCACTAGAGAAGGTGCTGGGGCCACCCCCACTAATACCACGATGGACCACGACCAAATGTTCTTCACTCAGTGATTTTGGGCCGCATAGAGGGCGACGCTCACTGGGAGCAGCCTCAGGGAACCAAGTGAGTCATGTGTGAACGTTCTAGGAAGGGGCTGTGCTCAGAGTACGTCTTGTGCAGCGCTGTGTCTGGTGAGAGTGCTTATTACATTAGACCACCCTACCCCGACTCTCTCTACCCCCACCCATCCTATTTCCAATCCCTCTACCCCAATCACCCTAGAAACTCTCTCTAGCCCACCCTCTCTACCCATGCCTACCACCCTTCTCTCTACCCCCACTAACCCTAACCCCACCAACACTACCCCCACGCTCTCTACCCACACAAACACACCCTATCCTCACTCTCTCTACCCCCACTTCCTCTCTCTACCACCATCCACCTATCCTACCCCTCTCTATCCCCTGCCACTCAACCCCCCTCTCTCTACCGCCAACCATCCTACCCCCTCTCTCTATTCTACCCTCACCCAGGCACACCTGCCCCCTCTAGCTCTCTAGCCCCACCCAACCTACACCCTCTATTCCCCCACCCACCTACCATAACTCCACTCTCTACCCCTTCTCATCCTTCCTCTCATACTTGATTTATTTCTTACCCTCTCGCTCATATTTCTAATTGCTCATCATCAATGGCACCTTCTATCAATGGCTTCCTCCCTTGCTCTATTCCCCTTCTCATTCCATTGCACACCTTCACCCCTTATCACATCCTCCTTTAAAACTTTGCACTCTGCTCCTTGCCGCCTGGTGCCTATAACGCCATAATGCAATGAACAATAGTAAACGCCCAAGCTATTGGCATTGCCAATGTTTGTTTCTTACAGAGTCACACACAGCAAAGCCACCAACAGTGACAGAAGGCCACCATGCACGCCCATTAACTATGCCTTACATTTCATGTTGACACCTGTAATTTTGTTTTTCCCATTATTGGTGTGAGACTACAAGTCTCAGGATGCAAAGCAAAGCCATGGCTGGAGAATCTCCACTCTCTTAACATAGGATACATTAAAAAATGACACGTCACAGGGAGTACTCAGCTAAAATGCATCATGCTGGGAATGTTTTTGTTATTTATTGAATGGGTGTAGTGCTAGGCCCATGGTGGGTGAAGCTGGTAATCTGCCGGTGACAAGCGCCATTTGTTATTTTACGTCACATCACACAACTGTTCCTTTCCATGCCTTCTTATTCTATACCACATATATCCAAGTGCTTTACGTATTTGAACTAGATATGATATGATATGATAGTTCATTTATATAGCGCCTATACACAATGTGTTCCAAAGCGCTTCAAGGCAAGGGAGGGAACAAGGGAAAATACAATGACATTCTTACAGGCCATGAACAGTAAGGATGTGAAATTAACTATCGTGCTCGGCCTGACAACATTTCAGATAGTGCAAGAGCTAAGACATAGATAAGGAAGGGAGGGGGAGAGTGGGAAGGAAATGGAAACAGACAGGCGACTACCGTACTAGGCCTGATGACATTTCTGTTAGAGCTGGAGGAAAACAAAAGGTGAGGGAGAGGGGTGCAGAAAGGGAGGGGAGGAACAAAACAAGCGACTGTACTAGGCCTGACAATGTTTCAGATAGTGCTGGAGAGAGGGGCGGGGGAGAACAGTAAGGGGATGGGGGAGCGACAGACAAGGTTGCTATCATACTAGGTCCAGGGACAATTCTGATAAAGTAAGTGCCATTAATCCCAATCTGGGTTACTGTTCTCCGATTTTTCTATACATTTCTATTTTTCACCTCTCAGGGTGCAATCGTGTTTTAATTTAACAATCCTCAGGATTCTCAGTACTTCTTAGATGTAAGTGCTTTCCAGCTCTATGCACCTCTCAGGACATAGGCACACTCCTCTGACGCACCTCTCTGCACGCCCTCTCCTTGCCACAACTCCCTTTCAGGAATAAGCTATTCCGTGGTCAACCTTTCAATGTGGGGGACGATTGGCTGTTTCTGAATTAGCTTCTCCCCTTTTCAATCAGGAATGGCAACTCGCCCAAGAAGGATAGATAGCTTGCTGCCCCCATCTTGCTTTTCGCTTCTAGACTTATCAGTCCATGTGTCCACGCATCTGCTGGTTCAGTCTGGGTAATCCAGCTTTGCCACAAGTGAAATATTGACCATATGTTCTCTGTAGACAGCCACTGCCTTTCGTCTGTCCTTTGTATTGTTAAACGTGTTTGTTCGCGAGCACGGGGGGAGGCAGAGGGGGTGGGGTCCGTTTGTTTTCCAATGACCGCGTGTGCAATCCTGGAAACTTTGCCAAAGAGCAGGTATCTAAACTATCCTAATGCATGGAATTAGTCTCAGTAACCCCATTGCACAGAACTTTCCTGAACTATCCGGGAGCCCAGAACAGGCCAGAATTCCGCTACTGCACAGAACAAGCCAAAACTGTCCTGGTGCAAGGAACTAAACTATCCTACTACAAGGAAAAAGTACAAAAAGTCAAGCTCTATAAAACAAGCCTTAGTTTGTTTTTCGGCGGGGAACGGAACTAGGGTGCATAAATCAGATTTCTGAAAAACAATATTGCATGTTGGCTGGTTTACATGTGCCTGGGAGGCGAGAGAAGCGGGTATCGGACACTCTTAATGGGCTAACAATAGGCATAAGCTGCAGGAGCGGATCTGACTCCCTTAACTCATTTGTAACATGTCTAAATAGTGTATAGCTTGCTATTTTTTGTTCCATTTTGTTCCTTATTGTGTAAAATGCACGATTTTTAAACAAATTTACAAAGCATTTCTATTGTGTGTTTTCCAATGTCAGGCAAGAACTATTCTATAAGGAAGCAGAGGTGGGCTTTTGTTAAGCGGAAACCTGTGCAGTTCCCTCTGGGACCACTGCAAAAGATTTAGGCTTACAGGTGTTTGGCAGTAAACCCACTTGGTAGCAGTCTGCACCACACAGGTTCACCTGGTAGATGTGGCTGAGCAGTCAGACTTCCCTCAAGAAGAGTTAGGCAGTATGTGGAGTATACAAGATAGGGCAATTTACACAGTAGAACAAGCAGACACGGAACAGAGCTTGGGTGAAAAGATATATAATTATTTATTTTAAGGACACATCTATGAGAACACTCTGGCACTAATACGGCAAACAACTTCAATTACAATTACTATAAGTATATCAATCCCCTAACAATATTTCGACAAGTCTAGGTTCAACGGCACCACTTATTTGCAGACAGAGGTGAATGCTTTAACCTAGATGGCACTCTAATATTCGTTGGAACGGGAGAGAAAAGGCAGGGTATGAAACCAACTCGTTACCAACACTTTTACGAAGCAAATGCAAGGCCCGCAAGGCAGGGTCTACTGTGGATTATAAAGTTCAGAGGCCAGGCCCACTCGGAGAGAGGCAAGGCGATATGTCCCAAAAAGTATCACAGTGGACATGCACTTCGAGTCTTTGTAGCAAATTGTCACAGAAAGGTTGGACCAGTTTAGAACAGAAAGTTAAGAAGGTCTGGAGGCGACCCAATGGAAAGGTAAGGATTTAAGACACCTCACGCTAACCGTCACAAGGGAAGCCAGGTGGACCCGGTACCTTGTATGTGGAGAGACAGCTCCGGCGGGGGCAGTTGTTCCTGGTGGTGAATGCAAGTCGGGGCTTTGCCAAGAGATGAGATGATCTCGTCGTCGAAGGAAAGTTGAAGATCGTTGCACCACCAGGGAAGAGACCAGCCGCGGAGTGCTCCGTCACAAGGCACCACCTTTTGGTCGTGGTATGGGCTAGTGGCTATCCGGTTGCCGGGGTGCTCAGCACGGGCAATTCGACCACTACGCCCTGGAAGCGAAGAAAAAGCAAAGGGACTGGTTGTTCCCACCAGTCAGGGGTAGAAGACTCTCCAGCGGGGAGATCTCCTCTGTCGTTGGGAAGTGGTGAGTCGGTTCAGCAGGGCTCCACCGGAGGTGTCGTCGTTGCAGGTCAGCTCAGCTTTACCCTCGTCGGATTCTTAGGTCCTGTGGCGACTTCTGAAGATCCAGTCCCAAAAGCCCTGCTTTTATGCAGCAAACCCCCATTCATTCAGCCTAGCTGTCAATCAAAACACGCTAAGTGGTGAGCGGGGTGGCTCACCACTTGGGCCAATCACTCCAGAGTGTGACTTGAGTTGGCAAGGCAACTCAGTCCAGGGTGCCTAAACCCCCTCCCACACCCCCTGTGGTACCCAGACAGAATGGCACCACTCTGGAGGGCTTCCGTGTAGAAGCCCGCCAAAAGTGGAAAAAGGGCTCAACCTTTGGTTCGGAGTTACAGAGGTGAACACAGACGCCATTTTAAAAACCGAGTTCTGGCAGAAAATACCAACCGGTAGATTTATTTAAGACAAATAAACCGGCGGTATGTTAGAGACTAACGGGAAAAAAGTATTAGCCTCCAACAATGGGACAATGGGAAGAATCCCATAGAATTATATTCGGGGTCGAATATAACAAGTAGTTTCCACTGCCACCAGCCAAAACTCGGCGAGGGGGGACGGGACAGTGCCCCCTCGAATAACAGACCCAGGGGTAATCGAATTACCCCTACTAGTATGTCCACAATAGGATGGTTTGTACTAGTTCTGTTAGTAAATTTAGGTCTAGTAAAGCCAATGGTGACTTTACATGCCCTGGGAGACAGTAGTCAGTCCCAGGGTATGGAGTCTATGGTGGGGATCCTCTAGGACGCTCCAGTGTTACGGCACGGAGGGTGCGGTGTAACACACATAGTAAAACACATGAGACCCTATGGAGTAAAAGACCCCATAGCCCATAGAACACATTGACATTCACAGGAATCAACCACATTCATGTCCAACAGTGGGAGAAAAGAGTCTCACTCTTGGCAGGATGGAAAAAAAAAAACTCCAGAAATCCAGCAAAGCTGCTGGGGGACTCACTAGGTTAGGAAATTCAGCCTAAACAGAGAATTCTCCCTAACACTCGCCCCCCCCCCAGACTAAGGGACAGGAGGATTTAATCCACTCCTGGATGAATCTCATACCTCTAGTCGATGACATACATCCTAGAGAGACCATCAGCATTTTGGTGGTGACACCCTGGCCTGTGCTCAATGGTGAAATCAAACCCTTGCAGGCAGATGGACCATCTCAGTAGTTTTGGGTTTTCCCCTTTCATTTGCATTAACCATCTCAAGGGTTGGTGGTCAGTCTGAATGACGAAAGTAGAACCATACAAGTATGGCCTAAACTTCTTCAGAGCCCACACGATAGCAAAGCATTCTCTTACGATTGTTTCCCACCTGGTTTCAGGATCCTTCAGCTTGCGGCTGACGAAGCAAACGGGATGCCCCCTACCTTTCCCATCCAGTTGACTGTGTACGGCACCTATTCCGACATTAGAAGCATCTGTCTGCACAATGAAAGTTTGGTGGTAATCAGGAGCTCTGAGGACTGGGGCTTGGCAAAGAGCCTTTTTCAGGTTTTCAAAAGCCTGATTGCACTCCTCGTTCCATCTAACCTTTTTAGGAAATTTGGGAGAGGAGATGACATTCAGAGGAGAAGCTATGGTCCCATAGTTCTCAATGAAATTCCTGTAATACCCAGTGAGACCTAAGAAGGCTCTCACTTGGGTCTGAGTAGTAGGTGTCCAATTTTGCACAGCTTCAATCTTACTGAGCAAAGGCCTTATTTCTCCACCTCCTACCTCATGTCCAAGATAGACTACCTTACTCTGTCCAATTTGGCATTTACTCGCCTTTATGGTCAGATTGGCTCGTCCAAGAGCCTGCAAAACATCTCTTAGTTGGGTTACATGTTCTTCCCAGGAATTGCTGAACACTGCAATGTCATCCAAGTATGCCATGCAGAAGTCCTCCATCCCAGGGACTGGAGTCTATGGTGGGGATCCTCTAGGACGCCCCAGTGTTACGGCACGGAGGGTGCGGTGTAACACACATAGTAAAACACATGAGACCCTATGGAGTAAAAGACCCCATAGCCCATAGAACACATTTGGCCTCATTACGACTCAGGCGGTAATGGTTTTACGGCGGCGTAAACAGCGCCGACCCTTACCGCCTGATTCCGAGGTCCCTTAGCGCCATGGAGGTTTTAACACCTGCTTGCAGGTGTTAAAATCCATGGCGCTAAGGGACCTTGATGTTAATTACGCCACCGTAATTTACGGTGGCGTAATTAACGCCTTCCCCACTCCCATTATGCCCTATGGGGCAAAATGGGAATGGGGAAGGAAAAATGGGAAAATGGGGATTTACCGCCCCGCCAAGGTTGGAATGGGGCGGTAAATCCGCCAACCACCATGGCGTAAACGTAGTTTACGCCATGGTGGTAAAGTCACGGCCCAGGCGGTAACTTACCGCCTGGGTCGTAATGAGGCCAATTGACATTCACAGGAATCAATCACATTCATGTCCAAGAGTGGGAGAAAAGAGTCTCACTCTTGGCAGGATGGAAAAAAAAACTCCGGAAATCCAGCAAAGCTGCTGGGGGACTCACTAGGTTAGGAAATTCAGCCTAAACAGAGAATTCTCCCTAACAGCTTTAATGGCAAACACACATCACACCTCTATCAGGGCTGAGAGGATAGCTCACCAGCAATGCCTCTGTCTTACGTTCAAGTAAACACAGGGCCACACTTGCTCGAATTCTACCCCTGCACTTACACATTAATTTATTAAATAAAATAACCTGTCTTCCCCAACAATTTTTTCAGAATATACCCAAAAACAGAAACTTTACATATACATTCTATAATGCTTAATGTTCTCATTCGATTATGCATGTCTGATGGCTCCTTCTGAGACCACCTCTAAATTGATAACGGTAAAAAGACATCACCTCTACAATAAATATTGCAACAGGGGGACTCATTGGGTGACTTCATAATAACCAACCTTGGACAACCGACAGGTCATCAAGACATGTGCCGGACAGGAGCAGGGGGAGAGAGGTCCAGGGACTGCTTTCCTTTCAATTAAATAAGATACCATCCCTCATTTCTAGGCCATGAGCCAGGGTGATTCCCTTTGTATTCGGCCTTGTGTGGTGTCTCGTGTCTGGGGCTACGTGTAGGGAGTACGGCAGGTGTCTTATCTGTGTTAATTGCTAATGAATATTTGTAATTTTTGTATTTATTTTATTTGTATAGTGCACCAGGCCCAGGGGCATCTGGACGCATATCTTACAAGGTTACCTGAAACAACCTCCAAGTAGAAAGCTTGGGGTACAACTTACACATGAGTGTGGAGCATTAGGAATGGAAGCAGGCAAAATAGACGCATGGAAGGAAGGTCTAAAAAGTAGGGTCTAGATAGTGCCGACTAGCTTTCGTGTATCTAGTGTGAAGGGCCTGGCTAGAAAATATTAGCTCGGTCTTGCTCCATGAGCCAAAGTTTGGCCGTTTTCTTAAAGGTTCGGATCTGAGTGAATTAGGGAGTGTATTCCAAAGTTTGGAGGCGAGTACAGGGAAGCTGGAGCCCCCAGCGTTTTGAGCTTTGAATCTGGGTATGGTGAGTGAGTGTGCTTGTGCAGATCTGAGAGGGTGTAAGGCTGTGTGGGCAGTAAATCGGTTGGACAGGTATTCGGGGGCTTGTTGGGCTCTGCACTTGTGTGTGAGTGCAATGGCTTTGAGCGATATTCTGCTAGCCACAGGTAGCCAATGGAGATTCCGTCTGGTGTCAGAGATATGCCTAGTCCTAGGGATATTAAGGGCTGCTCTAATAGCATTATTTTGTGTTACTTGTAGCTTATTTAAGTTCTTTTGGCTAGTTCCAAGATAGAGTGCATTGCAATAGTCAATTTTGGTCATTACAAGGCTTCTGGCCAGAATGATCCGGTTAGGAGTGGAGATGAAGGATCGACAGGTTGTTACAAGTTTGCAAGTGTATGCTGAGGCAGCAACCACTGAATTGATTTGTTTAGTAAGAGAAAGGGTGGAGTCTAAATGAAAACCTAAGGTTTTGGTATTGTTGGAGACCTTGATAACATTGCTATCGATGATAAAGGCTTTGAAGGCAGGAACCAGTTTAATAAGACGTGTCTGGGAGCCTAGGATGAGTAACTCGGTCTTATCATCATTTAAACACAATCCGTGACATGCCATCCAGGCCTGGATGACTGAATAGATATTGTTAAGTAAACACATTATATAATGTGTGAGACACACAAGACCCTTGCGGGACCCTGCAAGTGACAGGTGAGGGATCAGCTGATGCAGTCGGAGAGAAAACACGCATGGATCTGTTAGCAAGGAACGATTTGGTCCAAGATGAAGCCTCATCTGAGAAGTGGGCCGCAGTTTTAAGGTGGTGACAGATAATTTGGTGATCGACCAGGTCGAACGCTGTGAGCAGGTCAAGTAATAGTAGGAGAGCTAACTTGCCTTTGTCTTTGATGTCCTGAATTTGTGTTTTAAGATCTAGGAGGGCTGTCTCGGTGCCATGATTCGGGCGGAAGCCTGATTGTCGAAGGCCAAGCAGTTTATTAACCTAAAAGTAGTCCTGAATTTGTAAATAGGCTGCTCGGTCTAAGATTTTCAGGAGGAAAGGCACTGTGGTCTATACATGGATGGGTTGTTAGGGTCTAGTGTAGGTTTTTTTATGAGTGGGATGACCCAAGCATCCTAAAGGTTGTCAGGTACAGTCCCGGTTTTAAAGGTGGCATTAATGAAGGAGGTAATGAAGGGGGCTAAATCATGGACAGCTTCCTTGATGATAGGTGCTGGACAAGAGTCTCCTTGACAGTTGGAGGGTTTTAATTTTGTTATGATATTTTCTACTTCCCAAGTATTTAAGGGCGAGAAGCTGAAAGGTTTACAAGCATGCATAGATGCTGGCGGGCTAAGGGTGGGTAAAGGCGAGAGGTGGTCTGTCATCAGACTACATTTTTTGTTGTTGATTTTAATTTTTACGGTCGCAATTAAATCCATAAGTGCTTTTTGTATGCTAGAGCACCAGGCAACGTTGGTGTCGCATTTATCTGTAAGGGTAATAGGGGATTCGAGTTCTTTAAGGATCTTAAAGAGCTCTTTGGTATTGGATTCTGCCTGCAGAATCCGTTTGTTGTAGGCGTCTTTTTTTGCTGCAATGATAGCTTCCTTATAGTTGACTGATGCTAGGATTAGTGAGTTTTTATTTAAATCTGTAGGATGGCTTTTCCATAGCGATTCTGCCCTTCTTTTGGCTTTGCGCAGATCTCTCAGCTCAGGTGTAAACCAAGAGTTGAGATGGGCGCGCTGTTTTGATTTGCGTAATTTTAGTGGAGCTATCTGATTTAACGCTTTTAAAATGGTTTGGTTGTAGGTATCAACCAGGACTGCAGGATCAAAACAGTGGGTAGCCACTTTATTAAGAAGGGGGAGGATGAGAGGTAATAGTTTCTCCTTGGTAATGTCCTTCTTATTACGGGTTTGAATGGCTGGTGCAATGCTGGGTTTGATATACGGTGAGGTGGTGTTGATTGAGAAGGTTATCTTGTGATGGTCTGACCAAATACAAGGGATACCAGCTGTCAAGTTGATACTGCAATTAGAGTCAGCGAGCCAGTGAAGGGTTCTCCCTTTGGAATATGTCGGTTCATGTATGTGATGGATAAATCCTAGGTCAGATAGTGAACTAGCCAGTTCAAGGGCTTTGGTGTCATTGGGGTCTTGGAATCCAAGGTTAAGGTCCCCTAGCAGTATTAGTTTAGAGTTGGGCTTGGTATTGACGGTGAGGAGGGTAGATATATCCTCATTGAAGGATGAGGTAGGGCCAGGCGGTCGGTAAATTAGATACACTATGGCAGTTTGGTTAGGCGTTAATTCTAGTTTAACTGATAGTGATTCAGCTGAGGGAAGCTGGCTGTTTGGGATTTGTCTAAGCTCAAGGATGTTTTTGAAAATGAAGGCTACTCCTCCGCCTTTAGACTGGTTAGAGTCTCTGTCACTTCTAATAATAGAATAGTTGTCTGGTATAGCTAGGGCAAGGGAAGGTCCTGAGGCTGCATGGAGCCAGGTTTCAGTAACAGCAAGGAAGTCTAGGTCCTCGTTAGTGATAAAGTCAGAAATATCAAGGGCATGAGCTGGGAGTGATCTGGCGTTGACCAGCGCCCCTTTAAGCGCAGTGGCTTTTCCTGCTAGGATGCTAGAGGTCTGGGTAAGTGGTGCGTTTTTGCAAGGGGTGTTGGTGTTGTCGGTGCCAATGGGGGTGACAATCGGTGGTGAGGTTATTGATTCATTGACGATGGGGTGGCAGGTTTTTTTGGTAGCTCTGCAGCCAAGCCTGTAGTTTCTAAAGTTGATTGAGCAGGGCTGGTTAGGTGTAGGTTTGCGTGCAAAATGTTCAAGCCAGACTGCAGGTGAGTCCAAGTATAGGTTAATGCTGTGCATGATGTGCTTGGAGACGGTGCTATGCGATTTAAGACCGTGTAAGGTACATATGGGGAGAACTAGTGGGGAAGAAGGAGGAGAGTAAACAAAGTACTTGTTACCGAATAGGGTTTCAGTATGTGATAATGCATGGACGAGCACAGTATCATTGATTCCTGACGTTACAAGAGATCTTAGCAAGTCGATGAGCCAATGCATAGTTCGTTAGATAAAAAACAACAGGTGAGGCTACATGAAGCGGTAGCTGCGACGAATAGCAATAATGACTGAATACTAATGTGACTCAGTTACAGTCTATAAAGAGGGTACATGTTAATATGAGAGTCAGGCAACTTAAGTTTAAGTGTCACTTTAAGTGTAACTTGAAGGTCTGAATAGTTTTGTTAGGTTAATTCAATGAGGGCGAATAATAGTCTGGCTTGCCCTGCGGCTACGCAAACGTAATAACTGCTAATACAGTTGCAAGGCTGTGGAAAGTCGCAGAAAGGGCCCTAATCAGTAGTGGAAGGAGTCTAGGACAACGAGTCTGCTATTGTTGTACAAAATCTCTAAAAATCTAGGAATATGTCAGGCGGGGTGACTATACAGATGGTACAAAAGCGACATGCGGCTAGTAAGGGGACAGCAGCATACACAGAACTAAGCGCAATGCAGTATAAGCATGAACATTACAAGGTACTGTGTTAGTAGTCATAGAAAGGTGGGGATGAAATGTTTTCAATGAAGCTAGTAAAGGCAGCTTACGCACATGGTATGCATAGCAGTAGAATGTTATTATAACTCGATGTAATAGTTCAGGTGTAAGTCGAACAATGTCCTCAGGAGGATTGGTGTTAGGACGGTTCGGCAGCATGCAAAGTAGAAATAGGAGCGGACCGTGGGTGTCTGGTGTCCCGTCTAGTCACGGACAGGCACAGACAGGCCTGTGCCTTGTTAGGTTGCCTTTGTAGGCGGGCCGGCTGACGCCTTCCGGTGCTGCTTAGGTACGGAAATGCAGTCGCGTGTCCAATAAGCAGCTGGGCTGGATTGCATCTGTTGCTAGGTGACGGTGTACACAAAGGATACGGCTGCCATTTTCCGACGGCTCCTCGTGTGTAAGGCGCAAATGCGGGATGAAGATGGAGGTAAAAAAGCTGATTTAGGTGCCCAGGGATGCCAAATCTTACATCAGGGGACACGGTGAGAGAGTGCCAGGAGCACTTTTAGAGTGTTTTACCCATTTGCACATACAGTGCCTAAGGGGAGGCAATTTCCTTCTGCAATGAAGGACAATGCGGGCTGGGCTCCTACCCACCCAAGGATTTCCGGAGCAATAGTGTTCTTCAATTTTGAGTTGCGTGTGATGGGACCGTGTTTGGAATTATTTCCCCCTGCATTTATTAGTACTTTCACTAATATTAATGTGAGTGTTAAGGTTTCTTTCCCCACTGGGGGTACTGTTGAGCTATTCTTCAAAGAATTGTTGGCTTACAGTTGTCCTGCACCTGGCTTACAAAGGTTAGTTGTGCTCTTTTAGACTTCAATTAATTGGGGAGTATTGTTCTTATATCTTGGGGTCTGCTATCCTGTGCTTTCACTACAACATTCCTATCCTCACTTAATCATGGTAATCTTGCCTTGGGTTGCTAGCTACGGTCTAAGCTTGGCAAGGATCTGTATTTTGTTATTTCAGCATTTTGATTTCTCGTGAAGTTGTGAGGCCTTTAATTTACTTAGAAAACGTGTTGCGACTTCCATTTTAGAAAAGGTGGCTGCCCATTACTGTTGTGTTTCTATGTTAGTGAACTATATTCGCATGACATTCATGTTGCATTCAGCTTATGCATTGCTTATGTTAGTATTCTTCATGTCTTTATAGATGCCATGTTAATATTCTAGAAGGTATAAATGCATGTATTAGCTAGTGTCCGTGTCCTTCATGTTGAGTGCATATTTGCTTTGTGTCTAATGCATGCACATGTATTATTCCGTTGATAATTTGTTTATCCTTGTCATCTTTCACTTAAATCATGTGCATCTCCTGTTGTACCTGCCCGGGATATGGGTGGTGCGGTTGCCTTAGTGAGTAACGTTTCTCACCTGTGCGATATTGGGCTGGGGCAGGGGCAGTAGCTATGGATGAAGTAATCATTTGCCTCCCAACAAGAAAGCAGAGAATCCTGAAGGAGAGACCAGACTGTGAGTAACTATTGGACTAAGGTTCTCAAAGGGATACTTCTGCTTTGTTGTGTTAGACTAAGGTTGGACTTTGAAGACTAGGTTTTGTGAACGTTTGTCTTATTCCCTTGCACATTTAGACATTTGTCAAGCCCTACATAACAAAGCCCACTGATAAAGCTATTTGTCTAACCACAAGATGTCAGTGCTGGCCTTACCACAATAGACAGAAATCCACAGAGGAACAAAAGATCCTGATGAATTAGTTTGCTTTATGACTCATTTTGCTTCGGAAGCAGGACGCTTTTAGTTCTTGCAGGTGAACTTCTGTCCATTGAAAAATCATGTCTGCCAGTATGTTGAGCGATTGGCAACTGGTTCTTACCCCTCTGTTTATATATGCTTTTGCCTTCTAGTTTCCCATCCTTACTAGGGTGCATCTTCCATCCATGTGATGCGGAAAAAGGATCCAGGCCATGGGCGCTGATGATAGCTGTCTCCAATTTGAATATTCCTAGGATTCTGCTTGCAACCATAATCCTTATGTTATTAGCACTCACAGTGTTGCATGCAAGCTGAGGCTGCTGGAATCTGTTGTTAGAAGGATCAAGGCTTCTGGAGCTAGGAGAACCCCCTTCGGCAGATTGTTCTGACTTTCTACCAAGCCAGCCTTTGCCTGAAGCCCAGTGAGACAGGAATTATTATCTCATAATCCCAGGAAAATGATCCAAGAGATGACACAGAAGAGGTTTCTGGTGGTAGCGTTCCCAAGGAACTGTCAATGTACCTGCTTCCATGTTCCCTTGCAGGTGTAACCATGTTCCAGTTGTGGCCTCCGAGCTCTGACTGATCTCCTCCAGGTGTTGTTGGAGTATTATAATTTTCATGCATGGCAGGAAAGCATTGCCAGTCTGTTTGGAACCTTACTCCAATGAACTGGGGTTCAAGTTAGGATCAAGGAGGATGTTTTTTCCAGTTGTTCTGGAACACTTGTAGCCTGAGGACTGCACAGATTTTATGCATGTGAAACAAATAGTCCTCCCTTGAGTGTGCCATGATCAACCAGTCATCCAGATAAGGAAAGATGAAGTTTCCTTTTGCATGTGGCAAACCTACAGTTGGGTCAAAGAATTTGTTGGATACTCTGGGAGTGGACCCCAGACCCAAACGGAGTACTTGAACTGGAGCACCACTTCTGCAACATAAAATCAGAGATGCCTCTGGCATGTCTGTCAAATCGGAATGTGCAGATGTTCATCCTCCAAACCAATTGACATTAGACTTCGGGTAAAATGGCTGTTACCACCTGTTAGGGAGTTTCCATCTGAAAAGGGCAGTAGGCGATATGTTTGCCCAGCGATTTCATGTCAAATACCAGCCTGTACTATCCAGGTGGCTTTTAGAGGAGGGTAAGCAAAACAAAAAAGGTGATAGCTGGAAGGCTTGGAGTATATCTGGGGTTGCTGTGGTCTAAGACAGAAGGGTTGTGATCAAGCAGTTTGGGCTGGGCTGCCTCTTGTGGGTGGGAGGAAGCCTCACTTCCAGCCATCATCTCTTTTGCTTGGATTTTTGAGGAGGAACAGAATGGTGACTGTTGTGATCAGTGGTGTAAGTGTACGAAAAGAAGTAGTGGAACTATGTTCCCTCCTGGCCTGCACCCACTCCCCAGAAACCCCATCACCACGCCCCCTTCAACACACAATACAAACGCCCAAGGACATGCACCTGCTGTTTAAGGGAATGTTCAGTGCATTGCACTGAAAGTACAAGTTTCAACTTCTTCCTACACTTTTATTTTAAAACAAAACCATTCCAGAATGGTTTATTTTTAAAATAGAAGTATAGGAACAGTAAAACTTAATTTAAAAAAGTAGAGGAGCACCGCTCCCAACCGCTCCCGTTCACTTCGACCACTGGTTGTGATGGTGTTCATTTGAAGAAGATTTTCTATTCCTCCTCTCAAGGCTAGTGCCTTCACTTAGTTTTTTGGGTCTGGAATGATGATCTTGACATCCTCTGGGGGTAGGTTGCAGATTTCTATGGGAAATGCCTTCTGAATAGTCTCCTGTACCCAAACATTCAGTACATCTGTTCAGTCTCTTGCAAACTGAAGAAGGTGTTCCTCCATAGGTATGTCCAAGTATTCTGGATAATCATGCATTAGAGGGGGCTGTGCATGTGGGATGTGCCTTTTCAGTAGAGGAGACCCTCTTCCTCAAAAGGAGCCTCTTAACAACTGTGACGGAGGAAAGGCTGATTCGCTCCTTGCTGCTGCTTTCAATTGTTGAACGATTTTGACAAAATTGAAAACAATTTGGGGCCAAAATATTGGGGCCCCAAAATGGCCGTTTTTTCAGAACAGCTTTTGATGCAGGCTGGCAAAAATGGGTGAGCAGTCGGCCGATGCTACACCTATTATTCCCCATTCCCATTGAGCTCTATGAGGGCCCAAATGGGAATGGGGAATGGTATTTTCAATGGGGATTTACCGGTCCAGCAAAGGTCTGATTAGACCGGTAAGTCCCCACTGAATGAGGACTCGGTACCGTTATTGGAGGCAGCCATGGCGCTACTAGCGCCATGGCTGCCTCCAATCTCGGAATGAGGCCCACTGTGTTTATTTCTCTTGCAGCATGAACATTTAACATAGAAGTATATTTTGAACCAATACCAATAAACTTATTAAGAGACATCCTCTGTTAAGGTAGTCAGTACAAATATATAAGACCTCAGTTATTAGAGCTGATAATACGTTTCATTAGGCAAGCTTGGCATTAGTCATTTGGCACAGTAGATCGCTGACTCGGCACATAAAGGCCCCGGTCCTTGGAGGCCTCATGAAGCCTGGACACTTAACCAAAGAGACTTTTATGAACACAGATGTGTGGAAATGTGCTGGCTTGAGAGGATGGCGGCAGGTGACCCCAAGGTTACCACTGAGTCTTGATGCTTCAACAGTGTTCTTGGTCACGCGAACAGCCTGGCCAGTGAATCAGAGATCAATGATGGACTAATGAGAAAATAGAAGAAGGACTTTGTGGGGCTCGATACTGTAAGTAAAGGAGGGAATCTTCCCAAGGCTAGCCAAGAACATTTGACAGTACCATTGTAGATGGGGTTTACTTCTCATCCTTGTTATAAATTTAAGGGTATGAGGGGTGGGGTCAGGTTGCTGCTGGAACGGTAGGATGGGACACACTCTTGGTTTGTTATTGTCATTGTAATGTAACAAACTGTCTCTTTTCCTAGCTAATATACTGTATGTCCTTCTAAGAAATCTTGTACTTGTATATGTATTTGTATTTATTTGCGCTTATTAAGCACTTTCGCCAAAGCACTGTACGCTTTAATCATAATGGTACAAAACATACGCAGTAAACAATGAAAAGAGACCAGAAAGAGAAGGAAATACATAATTAGTGTTAAAGAGTACAGAGATGATGAGCTTTAAAACAAGTGTGAAAGAGATGCAGCAAAGGTGTAGAATGAATAGTTTGAGGGAGAGAGTTCCAGAGTTTAGCTGCGAGAAGGGAGAAACAGTGAGAACAAGAATAAACTGCTCCCAATCTGCAGAGCGCTGTGCCAGAAGCCCAGGGCACAAAAGGTTGCACACAAAAGCGCACTGTGCTGTGCCTCGGGTTTCTGGCGCCAACTCTGCAGATGGAGCAGGGAAGCAGGGAGCCCGGAGCCTGCAGCAGGTAAGTGGGGGAGGGGGCTGAAGCAGGTGAACGGGGCAGAGGGTGCTGAACAAAGGGTAGAGATTCTGGGGGGACCCCTCCCCTGACAAGGAAAAAGGTTGCACCAGCGGGATGCAAACTTTTGTGCTGGGATCCGCGGTCAGACCTTTGTGTGTTGCAAACAGACCTGGAACCGAGGAAGCACAGGGAGGAGTGGGGGCAGCCAGGAGAAACTGGGATTGCAACCGCAAGGTGTGGGAAGGAGTATAAAG
This sequence comes from Ambystoma mexicanum, assembly GCF_040938575.1. Classification (NCBI taxonomy): domain Eukaryota; kingdom Metazoa; phylum Chordata; class Amphibia; order Caudata; family Ambystomatidae; genus Ambystoma; species Ambystoma mexicanum. Next base: position 1,412,504,118 of record NC_090935.1, read on the forward strand.
AGAAATGAGGCAGGAAAGGTAAGGAGAACAAGGTCATGGAAGCACTTAAAGACGATAAGAAGAAAATGGAACAAGACACAAGAGTCATAGGAAAGAAAAGAAATAGAATGGAGAGTTGAGGTGATAAATGTACGTGGACGGAGAAGGAAGAGAAGTTGAATGGAAGGGTTTAAGATGAGAACTAGAAAGGCCAACTAATAGGGCAGCACAGTATTCAATACGCGAGAAAATAAGTGAAACAATAAGAAGTTTAGCAGCTAAGAAAGAGAAAAAGGAATGAGTGTGATGGAGATTATAAACAAGAAACCGACAAGCAGTGATGTATAGATGAGCAGAGAAGGAAAGAGAGGGTTGGAAGAGGGCACCCCGATTTTTGGCAGAAGACGAGATGGCAAGAGTAGTAGAAGGGAAGAGCAGAAAAGGTGGAGGAAGAAGAGAAGGTTGAGTATTAGCTGGGAAAAAGAGGGGCTCAGTTTTAGTAGGGTTCAGATAAAGAAAGTAAGAAGTCATCCAAGAATGGATAGCGGAGAGACAGCTGGAAACAGTAGAATGGAGAGAGTCAGGAAAGGATTAAAGTGGGAATCAAATGTGGGTGTCATCCTTGTAAAAGTGTCATGATAAATTAAAGGAAGCAATGAGATCGGATAGTGGAATAGTGGAATGGGGCGTAACAGAGGGGACCAAGAATTAAGCATTGAGGGACTCTGTGGTGCAAAGGGGCAGGGGAGAAGAAGTAGAACAAGACCAGGAGACTGAATACGCGTGGTCCGACAGACAAGAATTAAGCCATTTAAGATCGAAGCCTGAAAACCTAAGAGAAGAAAGAGATGACAGGAGAAGAGAGTGATTGACAGTATGAAAGTCGCTGACAAGTCAAGAAGAATAACTCGAGAGGTTGTTTAGAGTGACGAGAAGAGAGAAGGGAATTAGGGATATAAGAGTAGTCTTAGTAGAGTGAGCCGGATGGAAACGAGATTGCAGTGAAAGCAGGAGCAAATGTGAGTTTAGATGGGAAGATACCTGTGAATAGACCGCATGCTCTCGTGTTTTGGAGAGAAAACGAAGGAGTGAAATAGGTCGAACCTTTGCCACAATGTTAAAATGTGTTTTTTTTTTGGGGTGAGAATAATTGTAGCGTGTTTTTGCTGAGGATCGATGGGAGGCCATATAGTGAAAAGTGTCCATTAAGGAAGATATGAAATAAGATGGAGGTAGATGGAACGGATAAGAGAGGAAGGGGGAAGGTCAAGAGGGAGGTAGTTGGATGGGCATGAGAGAGAAGACCTGCACTCTATAAGTCATCTAAAGGAGGGAAGGAAGAAAAATAAGGATCATCAGAAGCCGACTGAGAAGAAAGTAATGTACGAGAAGAAGAAACAAGAGAAGGGTGAAGGGCCAGGACTTTAGAAATCGTCAAAGTCCGAAGAGGCTAATGAAGACGATGAGGCGGGTACATCGGGTCGAGGAGAGAGAATATTATTGAGGATCTGAAAAAGATCTTCAGGTTCTACCTAATGTGTTCAAGAACCACTTTGCACACCTCCCTTCATACCTATTTCTCTGAAAGAAAATGCTTTGTCTTCATCCTCTGTACCCTCTGGTATCAGAAGGTCATCCCCTCTTGGGCTCTCCTTTACTGAAGTCACTTGTACCATGTCTGCCGGGGCACCTCGTGGGACCACTGGCTGAAGGGGGAGCTGTTTTGTGCCTAGTGTCAGCCACTGGTTTCGGTTCCTATTTGTTGATTTAGGCCCCTGACATTCTTTCAGGTGACTTAGAGTATCTTTTCTTATGAAAATGTCCACTGTGCTAGTATCTTCTCTGGGATGAGGATCTGAGGCTAGTTAGAGGTGCATAATTGTTGCAAATGCGTGTGTGTGCTCTATTGTAACACACTGATTACCACAGCAACAACAGGCATTAGGAGTGACGCTTTTATCTATTCATGGAGCTCCAAAATTAGAGGCGCAGCCAAGAAAAGAAAGGCCTTAGTTATTCCCTTTGATACTAACCCCAAGGATAGAACTGTTCCTCCCTTCCCACAAGAGCCAGATGAGATACTGTACAACATGGCCTCAAGAAGTGGTTATTTATACTACCTCTGCAGTATCATTTAATGCAGAGGTTATTTTAACAGCAGTGGTGAGCTAGGGGTACACATCGTTCATATGGGGAGAACTACAAGTCCCATATGCCACCTGGGACTTGCAGCATTACGGATTGTGGAGCCGGCATTGCTTGACCAAACCGACATATAACCATGAAACAGAATGATAGTCGCAGATCAAGCAGAGAAGCACCAATGGCTAGCTGACCTCGCGAGCGGTGTCAAAAGCTGAGTTCATCCACATAGGCCCGTCACTCGCGCCCCGAGCCATGTAGAGCTGCATCTGGAGAAAACCAAGATGGTGCCCAAGGCCAAACACCTTTTTAAAGCCTTGCTCAAATGATTCTTAGCCAATTAACCAATAATGGACAGCAAAAAGTTATCCCATAAGAGATACCTTTGAAAACCCAGTACTACTAGACCAGGATAAACAGAAAAACCTAGGAAGCTGGAGAAAGAGGCAATCATTAGTCAGCTTGTAAGAATGCCCACAACCTCATGGGTATAAAAGAGGCTGCAATCAGTCATTTCTTACAAAGCAAACAAACCAACTTGTTCTCTTTGCCTGGAAAGGAGACTGCTGCTTGCTGCAAGGAACTCTGAACCATTGCTTCCCAGCTGGAAAACCATGGTATTGTACCCCCGAGAGAGGCTGAAGCCAATGGTGATTCGTAGAGAGCAAAAAGAAGAGGGCAGACCCTAGCAGTACTCATAAAAAAATAGGATAAGAGCGAGATGAGGAGTTCTTCCAAGACACTACAAATGAAAGATTGGAAAGGTAAGCAGAAAACCACTGAAATGATGTTTCAGATAAAGTGGAAAGCAGAATTCATCAAATTATTTTCATCACATTTTTCCCCAAATGTATGTGGGGGGTGGGTATAGGTGAATAGGTGGGTTTCGGTTAAGTAGGGGCTGCGGGGGTGTCCCCAACGCATATATATTTGCAGCAAAATCGGTCAGTAAAAAAAGAAAAATCGATGAATTCTCCATTGGTGAATTCTTTTTGATAAAATCACATAGAACCGTCGAAAGCAGGGCAGTGGTCTACCAGAATCAAAACAGAGGTTTGTTTCAAATGGGAAGCCTGTAGAATAGAATTAGAAAAAGAAAGAAGGGTGGCTCCTGTGGAATGGCCCGGATGAAATCCAGATTGGTAAAATGGAAGTAGGTAGAGGAAACTCAAATAATAGGTAAGGTGAGAATGAACAATGCAACAATACATTCAAGAATTTTAGCTAAACAAGGCAAGAGAAATATGGGGTGAAAGTTTGCTAGCTTCGTAACATCCGATGAGGGCTTCTTCAAAAGTGGAATAATAGTAGCAACTCTCAATTTATCCGGAAACGTGATGTTAAAAGAGGAGCAAATCAAGGTAGAACAGATTTGATCCAAAAAGCAGGAAGGGGGTCAGAAGGAGGAGGTGTAGGTTGAGAACGAGCTTTGCTTTCAGAAACGGGAACAAAAGAAGAAAAGGAAAAATCAGATCGATAACATCAGGGATAACAGATGCAACAGGAGAGGCAAAGGGGTCCAAAGAATATCTGATATCTTGTACTTTAGACAAAACGAATTTGCAAAGTCATTAGAATTCTAAATAGAAATGAAAGAAGGATTAGATCAAGGCAGGGCCACGAGTTTATTAAGGGTGGAAAATGGAAACCTAGGAGCGGAGGACTGTGACTGAATAAGGGATTGGAAATAATGTGCCTTGGTTTGGGTAAGGGAAAGAGCGAAGGAATAGTGAAGAGAAGAGAAAGCTTGGAAATTAGCCTCAGTTCGATGTTTCTGCCACTTCCTATTTGTTCCTGTTTCAAGGAGTCAGACACCAATGGCGTGGTGGCTTGCGCTGCGGTGTGAGGGCTAATAAGCGGCAGAGAAACCCAAGAGCTGACAGAGCAGCAGAATGAAAATCGTTACTAACAGAGTTAGTGCCCAATGGAGAGCGAAAGTGTACAAGAAATAGAATCAACGCGATGAGCAGGAGCAAGATTACGAAAATCACACCGAAAAAGAGTAGATGAGAGAGAAGTAAATGGGGCATAAATGACATGCGGTAAAGAAAAATAAATTAGGAGGTGCACTGCTAGGTTTATTGTGACGTGTTAGCAGTGGAAAGATTTTGATGCATGACTCTAAAAAACCACATTAATGTTTTCAACATACTCAAAATATTCTGCAATTCATTATGCTATTTGAAACAAAACATTGCTTTGAGAATGGTCATTGGTTTTGCCCAATGCTTGATGGCCATGCTCCTTGTTGCTCCTTGTTGCTCCCGTGCTCCTATTCAAAACAATAACATTTTTCTGGAACCTTCCTGTCGCAGCAAGGAGGTGTGAATGCAGAACACTCTATGCAGTGCAGCTACTTAATAGGCCCCTCTTGCGCTCTTTCTCAAACTGTACATGCATCCTCTCCTTTGTGTACCCCTCAACCTATCCTCAGTGGTCAGTGGCGTAGCACAAAATTTGGGCCGCCCCCTGCGAGCAATCCTGAGTGCCACCTGCCCCACAGCTCGGAAACAAATTACAGGTTGCGCCACACTATGGGCCGGTCTACATTATCACACTTGCGCAATACGCACAAACGTGCTGCTGCATGGATACGCTGCACACTGCACTAGGAGAAAGGTATATATATATATCAGTAAAAAAATCTTTGTTAAAGGGACGTTATGGTTAAGTTGCGCTATTAAAAACCTATGAAATTCAATTAAAAAAACTTTGTTACAGGGACGTTATGGTTCCAAGTAAAACGGAAAAACCCCTGAAATTCGCCAGTTATGGTAAACTAAGGAACCATAACTCGCACCACCACCGTGCACTGCTAAGACTAACACCCAGGACATCAAAGATGACATCACAAATGTCATTGATGACATCACATGTATAGGTCCCTCTTTTTTTGTTGACTGACATATCTAAGCCAGGTGGCTTTCTTCACTGTCAGTCAGGAATTAAAAAAATAAAAAGTACTATATTTGTAGACCGTACCCTTCTCATATGTTCTTACACTACTTCCTTAGGGTACAGTTACATGATATGATACATATACATATAGGAGAAGAAAGAATCCTGAAACACTAGAATATTTTGTGTGCATGAAGTTAAATAGTTTGGTTATGGACACTTTCTGGTAAAACTGCAGTGTTTTTTGCTTACTTTACATTCCCTGTATATGCTTCTATTTTTATGCATTGTGGTCTCTTTATGTTTTGTGTGTATTAGTACAATTATGCAGTAAGGGAAGCATTCGTAGGAACTTATGTTTCACCCTATGCAAAAATCTGTAATGGAAGCATTTATCTTTTCACTATTCAACATGGGAAGATTTTGAATATGGCACCTGTATGGTGCATGCTGCAGACAATGCCTAAGTTTCTTCATGAGTTCGGTCATGTACTGAAAGAACTCAATAATGCAATGGTATTTATAGCAATGCATTGCGTAATGAAATGTTTGGCATATTCTTTTCTGCCAATACTATAATGACTATCCCTTGTGGAGGCTGTGCATGAAAACTAAATGCACATGTGATGTCATCAGTGATGTCATCAATAACATGACATTTGTGATGTCATCTTTGATGTCCTGGGTGTTAGTCTTAGCAGTGCACAGTGGTGGTGCGAGTTATGGTTCCTTAGCTTACCATAACTGGCGAATTTCAGGGGTTTTTCGGTTTTACTTGGAACCATAACGTCCTGGTAACAACGTTTTTTTTAGTGAATTTGCTAGGTTTTTAATAGCGCAACTTAACCATAACGTCCCTTTAACAAAGTTTTTTCACTGGATTTCATAGGTTTTTAGTAGCGCCACTTACCCATAACGTCCCTTCAACAACATCTTTTTACTGAATTTCATAGGTTTCTAGTAGTGGTACGTAACCATAATGTAAACGAACATCTGACTTCATAGCACACCTTGCGGAGAATGCCACATGACCAAATGCTGGCGCACAGCATGGTGACGTGTCCGAGAATCTGTACACACTTAACAATAAGATCTATGCCTCGTGGACAGTGTGGAAATACATTTTTTACTGATGTAGGAACTTCCAACTGCAACATTTCCCTTGCACAGCTCCAACACCTATTGGTACTCAGCCATTAACAATGCAGTACACAGTACATAGTTTTAGCAAAAGTACTATTTATATGAAAACGACATGTTTCCTCCCCAAGAAACAGCACCACTGCTGTAATGAAGGAGCATGAGAAATACTGCCCCTAGCTTACAAATAACACACGCACAACATTTTGGTCTGTCCAACTACCCCCAAAATTACTATTTGGTGCCTCTTTGCTCATTTCCGTCTGCACCTTTCCTTCTGAGCTGTGCTTCCAAAAAAAAGTCAATCCGTACACAAAGTAAATATTCCTTTAAGAAACACCTTTCACAGTTTAAAAATATAAAAAAAATAAAGCGCATAGACTCCATCTACTTATATTTCTCAGTAAAGGACACTTCCACCCCTAAAATGGGGAATGAATGCCATTAACAATGTAGATTTGCAAAGCAGTAACACGAGCTACTGAAAAAGAGGATTTTTGGTTCTAATGCGAGACGCCTGTGGCGTCCTGAATTAGAAAACTAAATCCTTTTCCAAGATGGCTACCATAGAAAGGGAAAGCGGTTGTTCCATACAGGGCCCCTCTGACGCTTTCCATGGCAGCCTGCAAAAATCAAAAAGGAAACCCTGTTAACATATTACCACAAGCACTTTTTACTTCCTTTTCAAATGTATCCTAATGTCGAACAACTTTATCACAAAGCCAGTCCCAGGTGGACATGGCCACTGTAATCCTATCTTTTCTCCTTTCTGGCCATGGCCAGTAGCCACATTGGGCGGATCATGAACTTATACCATGACCTGACATTCTGCCAACTCCCCATAGCTGCAGCCTACCCCTCAGTCAATAAACGTATATCGCTATGTTTTTTAACAACATCACAACACTTGTGTAATACGAAAACACTCCCACATCTCGTCACATAACCAACTCTAATGATATTGTACACCTTTTTTGGATGACGTTCCTCTCCACCATAGCCAAATGTGCCCATAAGCACCTACGTGCCGTGACGCAGAAACTGAAAATGAACATACAGCGACGTACAACGTAGCACGTTACATTTTGAAATAATAAACTGGTTTTTAAAAGAAAACATTAACATTTTAGAATTTGTAAAGTAGTTTTATTTCACAATAAACTGTCCGAGACCATCGGACTATTCCCATTTTTAATCAAATAGTAACATTGTTTCTATGGGCGTCATCGAAAATGTTAATGGTGAGGCACACGTTGTTCTTTTCCCATACACAAAGTATGCATTTTCGATAAAGCAACCGCTTTGGTCGCACAGTGATTTCCAAGACGTCGCCATAACCTTTGACCTACACCACCATAAAAGATGTTATGTTACTCCTAATGGCGACTGCAGTGTATGGACAAAGGGGGCCGGCACGATCGTCCCACAGAATTGTGACGGATAGGCAGCCGGTCATGAGTAGTTGCATCTGGCGTCCAAAAAATCCATCACTTGGCATCTGGAATCCACGGCAATCACAGTAAGGCAGGATGTAGCTGGTCGGAAAACATAAGAGAAAATACGTATCAATACCCAACCTTTAGCAAACAATTTCAAAAAAGACAAAAAGAACGTGGAAACTGATACACAAATCGAAGTGGTCATACATGACATTTTAAAGAAATATTAGCGTTGAACATGGGTGAGTCCAGTGATAGCCTACAAACGCGGAGAATCTGCATTCTCCATAAGTGAAGAAAAAAATGACAACTACACAGAAAGATAGTACTTCAGTTACATTGTCAAAATTATTGTTCTGGTAATAAAAAACGAAAACTCGGTCCGGTGTAGAGTCGTCAAAATGAAACGTACATGATATTTTCCAGCTCCATTATTTTCGGTAAAGTCAGACAGCAATGTACTTGCACCAAAGAATCTTTGTGAACTGATATTACATGTGCCTTACAAACGTTTTTAAAACATAACCTTATCAAATGGTATTTTTTGCAAACTTTCACTCCCTGCATTCTTACTGAATTTTCCCTTTCACTCAAGGTCAAAAAACAATTGACCCTTCTGGGTTCAGTCGGATGCGTGGGCCTACTGAGCTCGCAACTAAAAAAGCAGAGCAAGTGACCTTCACTCAGAACGCAAATACATTCTCACTTTGCAACAACATATGAGAATCCATTCATGAGAACCGCTACTCCCATACACTTGCAGAACCGCTGTTTCCATCAAACAGTGCAGGTGGCTGCCTCAGATTTCAAACTCTAGGACGCCAGTCTGACTGCAATATTATTTGAAATACATTGTAACACAGACACAATAATTCTTCGCTGTATATTGAGCAGCAACTTCCAATTTACTGTATGACTTTGGTGAAAAGAAAATACCACTTTTTGACTTCCTGCTGCCACATCCCATCCCAGCCTCATTAACCCTCACCTTCTGAAACAGTATTTCATAAGTTTAACAAGTGTAATGGTGTCTTGTTTGATATGTGTTAGCGGCGATGTCCGCGTACACCAAACACGATCGAAAGATGGCGGACGCAGCGAAAGAATCTGACGCACCTCACGCTGTTCCACAACCAATCAGTGAATGCGCCACATGTCCGCAGACATGATGCTATGGATTAGCCAATCGTTATCTTGTCCGCGGAGCGAAAAGGGAAGTGTGACCGCGGAGCGGACATAGATATCACTAATTCTTTTAGACATACTTTTTAGTTGTTTTAAAGAAAACTACTGGACAGATTGGCACCAAATTTACAAAAGCACGCTTTCGGGACCAAGGTCCTCCTCCTGCCGCAAATTTAGTGAAAATCGGTCCAGCGGTTTGGGCTGTAGGCGTGCGCAAAGTTTTTCCCCCATTCACTATATTGGAAAAAAAGACGTTTTGGGACCCTCCCTATAACATTTCCCCCCTGGACCAAACATCACCAAACTTTGCAAATACATTCAGAGTGGCCTATATACATTTTTGCAAAGTTTGGTGAGGATTCGTCCAGGGGGAGCAAAGTTATAAGCCGCCCAAAAAGTGCTCTTCCTATGGAAACAGCAACTTAACCATAACTACACAGCCACTACTGTGCTGTGTAATATATATATATGTGTGTTTTAATGCATTATACAACATACTTTCTGAGAAAAATTGGCTAAAAAGCGAGAGCGTTTGCAATTGTTTTGTGGGGTAACACCAATTCAAAGACCCAATACATGCAAGTCACCAACAGTGCACAGGAACATTAATGCTTTACTTAATGTAATGTTTCGCTATTAAAAATACCATACCACAATGAAAACATGTCCAACTGGCTGCATAATGTAGACCAGTTTAGACATGTAATACGATTACAGCCAGTCGAGGCAATAACACTAATCATGGTTGTTTTATCACAGATGCCCAGAAAAGTATAGAATGCCACAGTAGGAAATGGCTAGATTAGCAACACTCAAATGCCAATTTAGCCAGGTAATTACACTTAGCAGGACTGCTTTATCAGAGATGCCCAGTTAAAAAAAAGACAGGGTACCTGGTATCGGCCCTGATCTCCCAGGCAGTAATGAGAGTACACTGTGAATAATTGATCAGGGTCCTAACGGAGGATAGGCTTGGGTGCAGCACTGAAATAATATAACACCCAAATTCGCGATTACCAAACATATATAGTCTTTTTAATATATTACAATCCCTAACACATATTCAAATGTGTATAACATGTGGTAATTAAGATTGCCAATAAGTCATCAAGGCATTAAACACAAGCAGTGGCGCAACACAATTGAGCCGACTGGGATTCAGCCCTCTCCTGCCCCAACCCCCCAAAATTTTGGGAAATGTTGACTCGACCTGGCTGACCTAGAGAGCCGTTGCTGGACAGAACAGTACACCTATGTTAAACGGCGCCTGGGTTTCGCCTTCAACAAAGGCCAAGCAATTACTAACATAAAGCATTTCACTGTTAGTACCTACATTCAAATGCATACATTTTTAGGCAATTGAAATCGTGATGAGTGTTGAGTACTTGCATGCAAGGGCAGTGATTGGAAGTGATAGAGAGGGGACAGGAGACAGATCATTATCACAGCAGTCCATAAGTGGGTGCTTTCAGACTTAAAGGAGAGAGTTAACTGGTTGTAACATTGAAGCTGCACAAAAATAGTCTAATTAGAATGCATAAAGAAGTTAGATGTCCCACACAAATAAGTGTGCCCCTCCCCCACTGCCTGTGAAGTTCGTACCTCTCCCAACATTTGCAGGGTTAGTCCCCCAAAATGTAAGTTTTGTTGCACCCCTGAACAGAAGCGCAGACACCATTCACCATACACACACGTACACCCAGCCACCTATGCATTTAAGTATGCACTATTTTACCATACAGGCACACCCAGGCAACCACCCATACATTTAAGTATGCGCCCTTTCACTAAACACTCACAAACCCAGTCACCCATACATTTAAATGTGCACTCTATCACCATACAATTCCACAGGCACAAACAGGCAGCCACCCATAGATCATGCACCACTCATTCATGCACATTACATTATATACATATATATATACACGCACACTTACATGCACATACACACATTTAAAGAAAACACATTTTCTTAAAGGATAGTTCCGGGACTTTTTTTTTATTGTCGCTACGGTTCGGCCATGTGTTTTTAAGCATAAATCGGTAGATCGTAGAAAACTTTCCTATGGACCTTACCCGACTTTTCGTCCATTAACGCACTCGAAATCAACCGCCATTTTCTGATAATCCTATCACTTGCCGCATCGCCCTGGCTGACCTGCTTTTGCGGCACTAAATCAAATCCCCCGCACCTGAGCCTGACATCAGCAGACGCGTACCGCCCATTTCCCAACGCCAAAGCACGTTTCGTGTCAACAATCGCTGCGCCTCAGCTAATGACGTGTCGCCATGGAAATGGCAGGACGCCTCTTTCCTCAATAAGTATAAACACACTGTTTCACAACACAAAGCAGCAGATTTTCGATTCCATTCCTCTCTCTGTGTTACTTTGAGTATTCTGTGACTCGTTTCTGTGCTCTGGTCAGCTACCTTCGCCGCTTCTAGGCCTTGTGAACACCTGTACCATCTCTGTAAATTATTTTACTTTCTTTACCACACAATGGCTACAATAATGCCGTATATGTACGAGCCCGAGTACACCGAGGAGGAACTACTGGAAAGGCAAGTACGCGAAAACGATGGGGATTCGGACGGCAGTTGGGAGGACCGGTCAACGGATGAAGAGCCTGGACCATGTCGCATGGACGGCGTCTCCACCTGGTGCACGTGCAATCGGTGTGAGCTAATGCCAACTGAGGAGGAGAACTGCTGCTGCCGTAAAAATTCCGGGTGCTTGGCCTACATTTCGGAAGGCGAGCCAAGTCCGCAATGCATCAAAGAGCTGCCAGAGTTCAGGGAAGCCTGCCTCTCACGGACCGTGTTGAGGATGATGATGGTGCTTATGCATGAACTTCGCGGCACTGTTCGTCCGCGTAATCCGAGTAACGAGCAAGTATACTCTGGTTGTGATGTCAGTGATGCCACTACTATTTCATGGTCGTCTCCCACATATAAAATTACATCTACATATCATTCAAATGCATGTAAATTGGTTCCATATTGTGCATTTTCTAGATAGAATTTTTTTCAAAGCAGAATGACATTTTTTACCTGAATCGACAGTGATAAGAAAGTTTTGTCATTTTAATACAGTTTGCATCTTTCATTTTCACAGGTGGTACAGGCTGGTGGCCTATCATTGCTTCACTTGGTGGCTTCACGGGAGGCTCGGACACCGCGTTCGGAGAGTAATACCTGCCTGTGCGGTACTTGCCATTAGACAACATTTCCCCAGCGACAGTGGACAATACCGCGGATTTTCCCTGGATGTGCTGCAACCGGAACTTTACAATGTGTAATGTTTATTATTTATGTTCAATTGAAATTAAGATCTAAAATAAAACCCAACATATATTTTAACAATGGTTGTTTTGATTTTTTAAATGAATCTAGTGTGTCTCCACTTTGTTCAAGCGTTGGCAATAAAAGGAAGGCCGTTGGATTTTATTGATACAAAACATGGTTATAGGTAAATAATCAATATGGTTGATGATAATAAATCATCCTTTTGGCCACCGGGTACAGAGATGACCCCCTCTGGCCCGTGCCGCCTTGCCACCACAGGCCAGCCTGCTGCTGACTAACTGCCTAGGCATCCAGGGTCTCCAGGGTGAACTGCACCCATATATTCTCCTGGGAGGCTGAGGTATTTATAAACTCACCCCCCTGCCTTCCATGTACTAGATCCTGCAGCCTGCCTCTTACATGCAGTTAGATGGCCTCTCCTTGGTGAGGCCCTGCGGCAAACGAGTCTTGTCTGCACGACCACCGCCCCAATCCACCCCCCCGCCCTATCAAAGGCAGTTCGCACCAGGGTACTTGTGCTGGCAAGTGGAGCTGTCAGGGAGCGATAAAGGCCAAGAGGTGCCAAATAGCATGTACACTTCAAAGTGGTCTGTAGAGCATGGGTTGTTGTTCCCATGTCTACCTCCAGACCCCGTGTCTCCTGCCAAGCATCCCCCCTCACGCTGGACGGCCCCCTGCAATCCACATAAGTGTGTCTCCATTCACGAGTCTTCCTGTGTCTTGTCTGCACGACCACCGCCCCAATCCACCCCCCGCCCTATCAAAGGCAGTTCGCACCGGGGTACTTGTGCTGGCAAGTGGAGCTGTCAGGGAGCGATAAAGGCCAAGAGGTGCCAAATAGCATGTACACTTCAAAGTGGTCTATAGAGCATTGGTTGCTGTTCCCATGTCTACCTCCAGACCCCGTGTCTCCTGCCAAGCATCCCCCCTCACACTGGACGGCCCCCTGCAATCCACATAAGTGTGTCTCCATTCACGAGTCTTCCGGTGTCTTGTCTGCACGACCACCGCCCCAATCCAAGGCAGTTCGCACCGGGGTACTTGAGCTGGCAAGTGGAGCTGTCAGGGAGCGATAAAGGCCAAGAGGTGCCAAAGACCATGTACACTTCAAAGTGGTCTATAGAGCATGGGTTGTTGTTCCCATGTCTACCTCCAGACCCCGTGTCTCCTGCCAAGCATCCCCCCTCACGCTGGACGGCCCCCTGCAAACCGCATAATGCCACGACATATACACGTCATTCATTCACAAACACACCCCTGTTTCGAATTCTTTATAACCCACTTCATATTTCTAATGAGCACTTCTTTGCGCTTTGCTAGTCAACCTGTGAAGGTGCTGGTTATCTGCTCTTCGTCTCTGTGAACTTCCGTGACCACTTCGAGGAAACTCGTCAGTTTGCAACCTGTGAACTGCTCCCTGTTCTACGACAAGAAACTACTCTGATCCCTGCATCTAACTGTTTGTTCGTCAAGGTAAGGCCATGTACCATAATCATTTTGCGTCCAATTTCTTTTCGTTCAAGACAGTACATGCAAGGAACTAGTCACATGTTTTGAGTTTACATTGGTATTCATAGAGAATTGTTGATCTTTACTTTTCAGAACTTTCCACAATGCCTGCCTGTTCCATTGGCGGTTGCCCTTTCGAAGACCCATAATAAATCTGAAGGTACTATAATGCATGTTTTCCCTAAGACAATAGATCAGATAAGAGAATGGGTCCGATATTGCGGATATCCACCGTCTGAGCTTGAAAGTAGAGTCCTAGAAGTCTTTGCGGACAAGAGGGGTGATCGATACCGCATCTGCAGCAGGCACTTTACCTCTGACATGTACTCCACATCATTGCTAATAAAGAAGAACACACCGCGAGCGAGGCGAAAATTGCTCTCAACCGCTATTCCCACTCTATTCGTCCACATCCCTCCACTGGTGAGTCAAGTTTACGTATTTATCTCTCGGCCTTGCGGTAGTGTGTAGCATTAGCTAACAATAATTTCCCCATTTATGTATCCACTCAATATGAAGGCGGAAGATTCTCCATCCGTGTCGTTATTGCAGTCATCAGCCACTTCAAGCGCCTATCGGGTAATCTTACTTGGCTATTCTGCCACTGACTTGTTTTAGGCATGTAAATCAATAGTTTTAATTTATCGTGTAATTATTTTACCTAATGGTACACCCTTGTACTCGTCCTCTAGTCTTTGTTTTCAGTTATAATTATTGTTATCCAAAATAATGCAAGTACTGTCTTTCAGGGAGATGCTGAGGAGTCCAACGTATTGACGACTACCGTTGATGTCACTCAGATGCTCGAGGTACGTTTCCGGACAGTTCCATCGATGGAGATCATCAGATCTTGCATTCTTGTAGCCTGATTGTTACACACAATGTTTCTTGCGTTTTTAGCCATTGATATGTCCTTCTGTCGTCGCCCTCCTATGTGTCTTCTTTTTTCAATATTGTGTTAATTACTAATGAAAGTCCTATGTTTCAGGGAGTCGATGGAGCATTAGTCCAAGAAGAAGGGGGAGCATGCAGTTACGGGTCGGCGCAACAGCTTGCAGAAGTGTGCACCGCAGTTACATCGTCCCTTGATGTTCTTATGCATTTCGAGGTATGGATACTGACAGTTCGATCAAGCGAAATCATAGGACGTGATTACATCCGCTATACTTCCTTCTTTATTAACGCAAGTACTATGTTTCAGGGAGATGACGGAGCTTCTTCTACAAGAACATCACCCCTAGTAGTTGATGCAGATCTCTGGGTGGTGACACTTCCAACGATCGAGCAAATCGAATCATATTTACATATCCATTATTTATTTTAGACAACTGATCATTTGTGCAGGTCTATTTAGATGAGCCGTTGACGCCTGCACAAAGTTTATGTTCTTTTTAACAAAATAGAAAACCATACTAATGCAATTACTGTGTTTCAGGGAGTTACTGAAGCATCATCTTCAATAATATCATCAATGGAAGTCTATGAGGAGCCCGAGGTATGGATCTTGACAGTTCCTTCTAACTAGATCAACAATGCGTGAATAATTGTCGTTTGAATGTTCTACACAAAGCGTTCATTCGTGTTTTGCTATTGAGATGTACGTGGGTATTGGTCCCCAAGTACATTTTGTGTTTTCAATATTATTATACATACTAATGAAAGTTCTATGTTTCAGGGAGTCGATGGAGCGTCAGTGCGTGATGGATGTGCTTATCATGAAAATATAGTCGTTGCAGCGCAAGAGGAAGTGGAGACATGCACACACGAGTCGGAGCAACAGCGTCCTGATGTTGAAGTTCGAGGCAAGAAAGTTTCAAAGAAAAGAAAGCAAAAGAAGGTTAGTGTCCTGGTCACTATATTATGTTGTTTTTCACTGTTAATAGTTCAATACTGTAAGTTGTGTTTAAACTGAACATCCCTTTTCCAATCTGTCCTCTAGTTGCGAGTGGGTGTACGAACTAGATCTACACAGACAGTGAAGCGAACGAGAGATGTTGCTTGTCAAACCTTTTGGCAGGGACTTGAGACTGGAGATGCATCGTGCCAATGGGAAGAATATGAAGTGATTGACAACAGAGCTATACCACCACCAGCCATTGATAGTGAATGTCCTCCTGGTAGTTCGGATGCAGTCGGAGATCAATTCACAGAATCCACACCCGCAAAAACTAAGACCGCGAGAAAGTTGAAGAAATTGTTTTATTCACCCATCGCCGGAGAAGGAACAGATGTTGCAATGGAAGAGAATGAAGTGGACGACAATGAAACACCATCAATATCACTGAACATAGCGGAAGACGATATCAGAGATTCTACCTTTCATGTGAGTGACATGTCCTCAACGTTACAGGCCGAACCAGCTGGGATGCAGAGTGACAGTATAAGGAAAGAGGCCAAATTCATTGTATTCGATAGTTGTTTGATTGATATTATTATTCGGATGAAATGTGGGCATTCGGTTGGTGGGGAAGTATGTGGGGAGCCATTGATTAATGTGACTAGTGCAATTCGAGGCACTAACCTTAAAATACATGCCACCTGTACAAAATATCATCCTTTCTCATGGTCTGCACAACCCATGCTGGGGCAACTGCCAGCAGGCAATCTACTTTGTGCAGCGGCTGCACTTTTTAGTGGTTCAAGTTTTAAAATGTTAGAGTCTTTCTTTCAGTTTGTGGGAATCCATTTCATTGCGAAAACTCAGTTCTACAAATACCAAACCGATTATCTATTTCCAGCCATTAGCGAAGCTTGGAGAATGGAAAAAATGTCTATTGATAGTACATTCGCGGGCAAACAGTTCAGGCTAGCCGGTGATGGACAGTGCGACAGCCCAGGATTTTCAGCCAAGTACTGCACCTACCACTTTCAGGACATGGAAAGTAAGAAAATTGTGAGTTCGGTGGTCGTGCAGGTGTCACAAAGTACATCCTCAGTGGCCATGGCGAAAGTTGGCTTTGTAGCATCATTGCAAGAACTACAATCGCGGGGAATGGTGATCGACCTGATAGCCACGGACAGACACGTTTCAATTGCCAAGACAATGAGAGAAGAGTACAAAAATATAAATCACCAATTTGACGTTTGGCATCTTGCAAAAACAATCAATAAAAAAATGTCGGCTGCAGGTAAAAAAAAAGATATGCAAGGTATTTCACAGTGGTCCAAGTCAATCAGCAACCATCTTTGGTGGAGCTCAAAAACATGTGGAGGGTCGTTGGAAATTCTACTGGAAAAATGGCGGTCAGTAATGCTACACTGTACCAACGTTCACCGTTGGAACACAAACCAACATTTCCACAATTGTGAACATGGCCATTTGTCCACAGAGGAGGCACGGAAGAAGAAGTGGTTGATTCCTTCATCACCCACTCACAAAGCCATTGAAAAGATTGTATTTGATAAAACTATAACAAGAGATTTGAGGGGACTCACGGAATTCTGCCACACAGGAGATTTGGAGGTGTTCCACAATGTGTGCCTAAAGTACAGGCCAAAACGATTGCATTTTGGCATGGAGGGCATGATAAATCGGACTCTTCTAGCGGTCTTGGCACATAACCATAATGTTGGCCGTCAACAAAGTAGGACGACCGGAACTTTAGGGACGCTTCGCTACAATAAGGCCTTCACTAAAAGAAGTAAACAATGGGTGATCAAACCAGTGTTTGAGGATATGCAATATGAGTTTATTGAAAGACTTATTGTTGACGTCCTAGATAGGCACATAAATGGAGTTGTGAACGAACCTGTGCAGGGGACAACTGCATTGCCACCCAACATTGCCTCTGCTCCATGTCCACCTAAAGAAGAGCTCATTGAGAAATACACATCACGGTTTCAAATGATTGTAATTTTATTGTCTGTTCTCTCGAGTCTCCTCATGTTGCAGGCCCATTGAATATGTGTATCTATGTAATGTGTAAATAAAAGTGATTGCTCAGTGTACATGCAATGTGTCTCTCCACCATTGCCCCTCCCTTCACCGTGCAGTTGTGCGAACCACCCGGGTGTCACCTGTGACTTTGCTCTGGAGTCTCCTCATGTTGCAGGCCCATTGAATATGTGTAACTATGTATTGTGTAAATAAAAGTGATTGCTCAATGCACATGCAATGTGTCTATCCAACCTTGTTCATTTGCGCATTAAATTAAACCAAACAGTAATATAAATCATTTTTCAAAAAATATAGAATGTCTCCGTATTTATGGTTCTCTGGGGCTGCAAATGCACGCAGACAAAATGCAAAGATGGAGTGTAAATTTCAAGTCCTGTGAGATGGCCCTACACTGAATGTAGCTAACTAGGAAATTGTGCTCGTTCAAAGTGAAGGTCAGCTGCTTTGATTTTTTGCTCGGGTGCCGGAATGGCCCACGACTCAGTATAAGGTTCTATTGTTATTTGACCTTGACAGGCCCGGACCATCCCGAAAGACTTCTTTTTAGGGGTGTGGGGCAATAACGTAAGAAACGATAATGAATATAATTTCAGAAACGAAAGCCATTTAATGTTCGTTCATTAGAAGAAATAACGTCGGCATAGAAGGAGTGGTATTTCGGGGCTGCCCTACGCACAGACACAATGGAAAATGCAAATATAATGTAAGTAACACTTTAGATGAGTTTATACCGCAATTTAATTACTATACAGTAGCTTTAAAGACGGGTTAAGTTGTACTTGTTCGTTCTATGTGGCATATTGTTTTGTACCGCGCACTATCTTGAGGAGAACCATCTCCTTTTACGGAAGCACCTCAAAACCTTCCTCTTTGCTTCTGCTTTCTCTCTCCCTCTCCCCTGCTAGAACTGGTCCACTGTCTGCGACCTCGGTCCTGGGCCCTTCCACTCTCCACCTGCACTGCCTCCCTGTCAACCCCTGCACTGGGGGACTGTCTCAGTATCCTACAGCCCCCCCTTGACGTATAATACCCAGTTGCACTGTCCTAGCTATGAAATAATTTCCCGACCTAATATATAAAATGAATAATTTTAATAAAGATCTGATGGTGAGACTAATTTCATTTTTTATGTTTTTCAAACAGGTACATCATCCATTATTGCATGTGTCACGAGTACCAGACACCGGCGGGTGGGTTTTTCAACCGCCAGTTGCTTCTCCGCGTGAACAACGTTACCACCCTGACCATTTTATGGGACGATCGCCAAGTACAAGTATGCCCTTACGCGGTACTAACGGCTAGATGCAACATACAGACCGTTGTGGTGGCCTAGTGCCTCGTTGTTGGAACAGCCATGCGATTATCAGTACGACCGAAGAGCTTATTTTATCGTAAACCAACACCCTGTATACTGCACACGAACATCGCGTGCCTCAAGACGAACTATTTTGGATCGAGAGCAAAGAAAAATGCAAATCGCTGAATATTCTCAAAACATTTGATGTCAAATAAATGTACTTTGCCAAATGTACAATCTTGCCGTTTGCTTTTAAACCACAGTTTCATATTCCGAATTGTGGCGCTGTATTGTGAGATGATCTAAGACCCTGTGTATAGCAAAGGAACATTGCGTGCCTCAAAACGAACTTTTTGGAACGTGAGCAAATAAAAATGCAAATCGCTGAATATTCTCAAAACATTTGATGTCAAATAAATGTACTTTGCCAAATGTACAATCTTGCCGTTTGCTTTTAAACCACAGTTTCATATTCCGAATTGTGGCGCTGTATTGTGAGATGATCTAAGACCCTGTGTACAGCAAAGGAACATCGCGTGCCTCAAAACGAACTTTTTGGAACGTGAGCAAATAAAAATGCAAATCGCTGAATATTCTCAAAACATTTGATGTCAAATAAATGTACTTTGCCAAATGTACAATCTTGCCGTTTGCTTTTAAACCACAGTTTCATATTCCGAATTGTGGCGCTGTATTGTGAGATGATCTAAGACCCTGTGTACAGCAAAGGAACATCGCGTGCCTCAAAACGAACTTTTTGGAACGTGAGCAAATAAAAATGCAAATCGCTGAATATTCTCAAAACATTTGATGTCAAATAAATGTACTTTACCAAATTTACAATCTTGCGGTTTAATTTAAAAGTACAGTTTCATATTCCCAATTGTGGCGCGCTGTGTTGTGTGAGCTCATCTGTGTTGATTTCCTGGTTCTTCGTGGAGTCGCTTAGAAGACGCCAGGGCGCGTTTGCCTACGCAGCACAGTCACGTCACGGATAGAGGCGGGGAATATGAATGTTTTGATAAAGTCTGTTTCAGGGGCGGGGGCTTTGATTTAGTGCCGCAAAAGCAGGTCAGCCAGGGCGATGCGGCAAGTGATAGGATTATCAGAAAATGGCGGCTGATTTCGAGTGCGTTAATGGACGAAAAGTCGGGTAAGGTCCATAGGAAAGTTTTCTACGATCTACCGATTTATGCTTAAAAACACATGGCCGAACCGTAGGGACAATAAAAAAAAAGTCCCGGAACTATCCTTTAACTCTAGTCTGTTGGTGGAGAGAACGAGCCTTCAGCACCCTGCAGCCACCAGGAACGCTTGTTCCTTTCATCTGCAGAGGATCTGGAGGCCTCGATACCATGGAGTGGTGGGGAGCCCGATTACTTCAAAGATAAATGGTTTCTTTTTTAAGTCAGTCTGACTTCATAAAGACATAAAGGACAGATCCGTAATGGAAATAATTACTTTATGAAGGAAGAGTGACTTCAAAAATAAACGATTTATTTTTAAAGTCATAGGGCTCCTCCGACCCCATGACATGGAGGTCTGGATGCTTCCATGTCATGGGGTGGGAGGAGCCCTCAGGCTTAAAAAAGAAATAGTTTCTTTTTGTAGACACTATGCCTTCATAAACAAATATTTCTGTTATACAGTCACAGAAATCATTTATTTATGAAAGCAGAGTGACTTCAAAAAAAGATACATTTTTTTGTTTAAAAAAAAAGTGTTATTTTTATCCAAGGGGGCCCCCTCCCAGGACATGTGGTGTCAAAGAGAAGCTATGTTTCCCTTTAACAGCTCTGTTCCCCAGCATGTATGTCCGATTGGACCGTGCAAGACCAGGTGTGTTGTGCTTCCCTGACTTAGCCCATTGGACAAGCAAGCTGGAGAAATGCACTACTGTATATGCATAGTGGGGCACTCCTGAGCCTCCCCACACATTCAGACTGCCTGGATCACTCACTTTGGAGCGCTCAGCTTCTATGCATTCTGAGCTTCTTGGTTCCTGTTCTTGTAAGTGGGAGCCGGAGGGCCTTCATGGGAAGCAGCATCATGGTGGGCAGTAGAATCTGGACGGGGCGCTGAAGGTAAGAGCACAATTATATTTTGTTTGTATCCATGTGTGTGTTGTTATGTGTGTATGGATGCCTGTGCAAATGAGTGAGTGCATGAGGTATGGGTATTTGGGTAAACTTGTGAATGAGGAAGTGTATGGTTATGGGAGTTTGTATGAATGAGTGAGTGAATGCTGTGTGAATGTATGAGCGAGTGAATGATGTGTGAAGGTCTGTTTGAATGAGCGAGTGAATGTGTGTGTGCTTGTGCCATCCAGTGCAATGATTTGGGTGGAGAAGTTATATGATATTTCTTACTGGGAATCTATGATAAAATAAGCATGATAAGTGTCATATTGTGGCCGGACTGGCATTTTAGTGCAGTCAGTCTAGCCATTTCGTACTGTGGCATGACATTTATACCTGGGCATCTATGATAAAGCAAGCATGATAAGTATTATTATAAGGCTAGACTTCATGTTGGTGCAGCCAGTCTAGCCATTTCTCATTGGTGCATGGCATTTGTAACTGGCCATCTATGATAAAGCGTGATAAGTGTTATTATGTGACTAGACTGGCATTTTGTTGCAGCCAGAGTAGCTACTTCTTACTGTGGCATGACATGTTTTACTGGGCACCTATGACAAAGGAAGCATGATAAGTGTTACTACCTGGCTAAACTAGCATTTTGATGCAGGCAGTCTAGCTATAATTCCTTACTGTTGCATGGCATTTTTACTGGGCATCTATGATAAAACAAACATGATGAGTCGTATTACGTGGCAAGACTAGACTACATTTGAAGCCAGTTTGGACATATTTTCTTATTGTGGCATGTCATTTTTAATTGCAAGCCAACAGCAGGATTTTCTTAATTATGGATGCTGGCATATATTGGCAGAGCCATCTTGGACCTGTATTCTTGTAGTGTCATTGCTGGCAATATGTACAAAGCAAACATGATTATGTTCTTATATGGGACTACTGTCATATATTGGTGTCATCAGCATGGAATTGTATAGGCATCGCCAGCCTGAACATATTTTCTTTACTGGTGGGTGAAAGGCATCATGAAAACGCATTGGGAATGCTCCTGTGCACTGATGGTGACTTGCATCTATTGGATTTGTTCAAGAGTTACTCTACAAAACTGATAACAAAATAGCTGGCTTTTTACCAATGTTTCTGCACAGAAGGTGTGCTGTATAATGTACCATTTAAACCCATTATTCAAAAATTGTTCTTCTGAGGGCTCGTGGAGGAGACCCTCTCCCGAACCACCTTTGGTAAGTTTGGGAACCCTCTCTATGCTCACATGCTCTTGCATAATTATGGCAAATATTTACACCCCTCTAATAAAAGAATTCACCAGCCACCAGTACAGAAGAGGTCCTTCTGTTGATTGTCTTAGCTGTCAAGTGCATTTCGTGGCCTGAACTATTTCCTTCAAAGTTGATATATTTTATTTTATTTATTTATTTAATTTATAAAGCACACAAACAACCCGAGGGCATCGAGGCGTTGGTAACAGGAGCATGTTCGTTACATTCATTTTCAGTAAATTATACAGGCATATGCGGTACATGGGTAGGAGCAAGGAGAAAGCAAGACAGTCTATTCAAACAGCTGGGTTTTTAGAGTTTTGCGAAATACCCAGTATGATTGTTCCGCTCCGAGCGAAGGCAGGAGGGAGCTCCAATGGTTGACTGTTATGTAAGGGAAGCTTGAGCCTCCCGCTTTTGCTCATCTGACTTTAGATAGGAGTAGGCGGTGAGCGTAGCATGTCCTGGTAGGTCTAATAGAGAGAGCTTTGGTTATTTTCTGGGTGAGGTAGGGGGGCAGTATTGGAGAGGCACTTATGGGTGATATACAGGGTTTTGAAAATGATGCGTTTGCAGATAGGCAGCCAGTGAGCAGCTCTTCTGGCAGACGAGAAGTGTTGTTTTTTGGGAATATTAATTGCTGCTCGCAGGGCATTGTTTTGTATGACTTGTAGTTTCTGCAGGTTTCTAGAGGAGGTGCCTGCAAAGAGGACATTACAGTTGTTTAGCCTCGAGCCAATGAATGCTTGGGCAATAGTTAATCAGCTGTCTTTGGAAAGGAAGGGTCTTGATGCGTTTAGAAGTTTGGTGGAGTAAGCTGCTGAAGAAGGGATAGCGTTCACTTGCCAAGACATAGAGCGTGGGATTGAGGGTCTTTACTGACCCCTAGGGTCTTTACTGACGATGAGACAGAGAATAGGATCTTATCAATGTGGAATGCTGTGTGTTGGCCATTGAGGTTTTTTAGAACTGTTGGGGGTCCAACTAGTAGGATTTCAGTTTTGTCTCCATTTAGGCACAGGCGGTTTGCCACCATCCAGGCCTGAATTGTAGTGTAGGTGTCATTGAGGGTGTTGGAATCGTCCCCGTAGTTCCCTGTGAGTGGGAGTAGAATCTGGGTGTAGTCGGCATAGTTGGTATAGGCTATGCTAAGGTAGTCCAGGATATCAAAAAGGGACCTTGTGAGATGTTATATAGTGTTGGGGATATGCATGAGCCTTGAGGTACCCCACATGGAACAGGGGATGTAAGGCACTGGTGTTTTCTGCAAATACTCGTATGACTCTTCCTTCAAGAAAGGAAGCGATCCATGCGCTAGCCATAGGAGAGAAGTTGGCTGAGGTGGTTAAGTGGTGGCACAAGATAAGTGGTGGCACAGGATTTTGTGATTGACCAAGTCAAATGCAGCGGACAGATCCAGAAGAAGGAGAAGTGCTGGCTTTTCCTTTTTCCCTAATCTCATCCATCTGTTTTTTTAGGTCCAGCAAGGATAGCTCCGTACCATGACCTGAGCAGAATCCAGACTGACGCATGCCGAGGATGTGGTTGGCTTCTAGGAAGTGCTGGACTTGCAGATTGGCCGCCCGATCTCAGATATTTAGCAAGAAGGGGACAGTTGTTATAGGCCTGTAGTTGGTGGGAGTAGTGGGGGCTAAGGTGCTTTCTTTTGGAAGGGCGTGTACCCAGGCGTCCTTAAGGCTGGCAGGCGCGGTGCTTGAAGAGAAGGAGGCGTTTATGGATGTAGTGACGAGTGGTGCTAGAGATTCTGAGCAGTCTGTAGCGGTCTGATGGCTGTAGTGCTCTCAAGCAATGTGCCCCTTATTGCTTTCAACTTCAGTAACCCATATAAAAGGTTATTGGGTCAAGATACGTAACTGCCATAATATCACATTAACAACCCCTCATATCACAGGACCATGCATGTACAGCTTTAGCACATAGGCTTTATCACTGTATGACTGCATTCAGCCATTGCTGGTTTATAGGATACAACTAACACTCAGTATGACCAACCTTATTACACAGGTGTTACTTTAAATGGCGGTGTGTGTTTCTGATTACTGGAGCACATCTTCCAACCTCACTTCACACAATCTCTCTCTCTCTCCCAGTTTCTCTCTGTCTCTCCGTGTGTGCTTATCTTCTCGTGAGTACCGCTGGCATTTGATGAGCAATGTTTTACAGTCTGGAAGAGCCACTGACTTGGTAGTGTTTCTGAATTTCCCGTTTGCAGTGTTTGCGCGCGGCCAAGGTCAAATGAGTAAAGGCTAAGCTAACTTCAGACTTTGAAAGGCTGGGGATGGAATCTGATAAGGCCAGGACTTCATTAAAATTAACAAGCAATTCGAGAATGGGTCCCTTTCGGTTTACGTGCCTGTAAATAGAGCACGTGACCTATCCACGGAAGGAAAGGTACTGAACGAGCTCCAGATATTTTAGCATAAACCCATCTAGAAATAGGACTAGAAACCAATGAGAGAGGGGCACGACAGCGCCCCCGTTTATGCTGAATGCCATCAACATTTAGAACTTTATCGCAATATCCTCGTATGTAGATGGAATCCAAATTTCGAAACCTTTTATTTGACAAACTGAAAGTATTATGCTGAGATGATGCAATATATTAGCTTTCGAAGTCGCATCTGATTGACATCTATGCCCTGTGTAGGTTTTAACCTTGCTCCTTCTATATTCTCATTCTGGGAGCGTAGCATGTCTGTCCAATGGTCAATCGGCCAATTATCATTGTGATTTCCTTTCCAAATAGTCCAGTATGGGGGCCTGTTAGGGACACATTCAAAGTTCATAAACATACTGTTTAGTGAAATGTATACCCTGCACACTCAAGACATATTTCATACTGGGATGCATACATCATAAATTGAAGTATATAGGTGTCTCTTCAGCTGGCACCTCAACGTACCCTTACAGAACTGGGACGTGTGCACTGGTCTGTTGCAACATGGGAGCCTGGGATCCATCCCCATTTGTGCCAGATTACTATTTTAGGGAAGTTGGGGATTGGGCTGCCGGGACTGAAGTTGCAGATGCAGCTAAACCAGGGATGGCATTGGACGCACTGGCAGACACCCTCACAGCTGGCGTTTGGATGCTTGCAGTACTTGTTGCGGCAGTGCTGATTATTCACTGATGTTGTACTATTCTACTAGCCAGGATTCGTGTATCCCCAGAAATTGCAGCAGCCACTGATTCTGCAATGAGTCGTGCAATATTTACACTGTGCCTTCCAATTCCCCCCGCACCCCCACAAGTTTGCCCTTTGGCTGCGAGCACGCCTTGGTATAAAGCGCTCTATAAATAAACAAATCAATCAATCAATCTTAATTGGTGTTGCCTTTTGTCTCAAATGCCATTACACTGGCAGCATCCTTTTCAAAACGAGGCTTTGCCGTAGGCTCTTGCACCTGCCCTCAACTCAACTACTGAAAGTAGCTGACATGTTCATACTTTTTAAATCAAGTTCTTCTTGAATCCTACTGCTCTCCAGCAGGTGGTGCCTTACGTCATACATCTAGTCAACCTGCCACTAATGCCTTACGTCTGTGATCAACACCACCTCAAACAGTTTCCCCAGGACCCTGAGATGTTTTCCTGTTCCACAAAAACAACTGACTGCTTGTTTTTTTCTGTGAGGGGACATGTTCAAACACGCTGGCCCAGTGCGAATTCCTCCTTCATCCTGCTGTACACTCAGTGTGCTCAAGCAGGTGGTGTGCCACGTCACACATCCAATCAACATGCCACTGCATTTGACCACCACCATCTCCAACAATTTTCAGAGCAAACCCAGATATTTTCAGTTTCCCAAAACGATATCTGTAGAACATTTTGGAAAAGAATTGTTGTTAGAATTTTGGCTGTACTAAAATTTCATACAGCTGAAAATGTCAACCAATTGCAGCATACGTGACCATTATAGCGAACACGGGGAGATGAGGTTGTGGGGGTGTCCCACGCACCCTTGTTTGCTATAATGACATCCGGGGTGTCCCCCGCTTTTATACAATAACATTTATAAATAAAAGAAAAAAAAGGACCCTGCAGCGTCGGTTCCAGTCCACGTAAGTGAAGGGAACTGGCGTTGCAGGAAGACAGGGGAGTCGGTGGCACACGATGAAATGTGCCACCAAAAGGTAAGTAGGGGGTGCGGGTAAGGGAAGGTGGGCAACTAATGCAGGATTACACCACGGTGCACTTTTCGAATTCGACATTTTCAAATTCAGGATTTTGCACCGCGATGTAATCACGTATATCCCCAAAACAATTGTATTGCTTGTCTTGTACATAAGTGTTCCTGTTAAAAAATGCTTGCCTAGTGCACATTCCTTCTACTATCTACTGCTCAGTCAATGTGCTCAAGCAGGTAGTGTGTTGGATTGGAGAGCCATTCAGCCTGTCCACCCCCAACAATATTAAGAGCACCACTACATTTTTTCCTATTTCCCCAAAAAAAATTACTGCTTGGTTTGCGTGTAAGTACCAGCTGGCCTAGCGCAAATTCCTCCTCCATTTTACTGCTTACTCATTGTGCTGTGCACAAGCAGCTCATGTGTGGTGTCACACACCCAATCATCCTGCCTCTAATGCCCAGCAACTCTCATCACCACAACCTGCAACAATCTTTACAGCACCCCCACATGTTTCTACTTCTCTCAAACAATTCAACTGCTTATTGTGTGTGTGAGTGCACCCATTCAAACTAGCTGGGTGCTCATTTAGCTAAAGCAGGTGTTCTGTTGCATCCCGCAGCCATTCAAACTACCACTAAAGCCCACCACCTATTACCATCTACAACAATTGTCACATTGTCACAGCACCCCTACATTTATTCCTTGTTCCCCAAAATAATTAAATTGCTTGTTTTTTTGTGTGTGCCCATTCAAACAATCTGGGCCCCAGCGGAAACCAAAGAATTTAAGGGGTGCGAGAATCTCTGAGCATCCCCCACAATTCGTCGCAATCAAACCCCATAGCTTGAAATGCTGCCAGAGGAACAACCGAAACAATAATGCGCGTCCCTTTAAATCCCCTTCATTTGTGTTGGGTTAATGAAGAAGTGGCATTTCAAGGGCATTATTAGAAGTTCACAATGCAATCAGGGTACCTTTGTATTCTGGCCTTGATACCGGACACATTTTAAAAATAGCAGCCACAAAAAAGGTTTAATGGCTTAGTATATATGCATAACAAAGATCAGAAGTCCTATGAAAAGACACACATTCCTAGCTTTCCCCGCAAAGGGTATGGTTGAAGGAGGGCCATGCTGTTGCCAGGAGAGAGCAAAGAAACAAGTAACTTGGAGGAGGGCAATATAGGCGTGCCACTTCTCACTGGGAGATTCAGTAACTCTGACAGGCCAGCCGAAGAGAAACCTGTGCTCTTGACCCCACTCGATGGGTTCAGATGGGTTCAGGGACAATTAATGGCTGCTGCTGGGAAGTCCCACTGGATCCAGCGGGATCAACGCATATCGGGAGGATAGGTCAGGGGCAACGTGCTCGCCTTGGAAGCAAAACGACACGGAGCAACACAGGTTCGATCCCCGGGTCCGCGCTTAGAAGCCTCTGGGTATTAAGCGCGTTATAAATAACCTATCATATCATATTGAGGTCCAAGTCGTGAGCAAGGCTGGGCGGAGGATCCCGCAGCCTTACTGGCTACCAAGAGACAGGAGACCTAACCACAGTCTTCTTTGCTGGGGTTATTCCTTCATAGTGAATCCATTGAGAACTTCGATTGTGGGGCTAGGTTATAATGCAGCTTGTGGGAGTGGGAGAGCAACATAGGAAGATGATCTTAAGTATCAGAAGGCGCGCTTTCAGATTCAAATGAAAAGGGAACCACATTTCACAAAGTACCATCACCAGAGAACCTTGTGCGCGGGCGGATCTGTAAAAAGGGGCATATTTTCAGTAGAGCCTGTGGTCTCAAGGACTTGATCACCATTAAAGGGATTTGGTCATCTCTAAACAGCAGTGAAATCCTCATGGAATTGTTTGTTGTGGTACATAAAGGAGCCGCCATTGCTCTGTACATCACGATGTGCGTTATGCTAAATGACGGGGTCATTTCAAGGTGTACTTAATTTACTCGAATATTTTCACTTTATTAGCGCGTGACTACCATTTCAGAACCGAGCATGAACGTTTGATGACCCTGTCACTTGAAAATTCCTCTGGCTGGCGCAGATTTAGCACAGAGGTGTCTGTGAGTCCAAATTTATTTTCCGCTTAAAAGCTCTTTCTAAATGTTTTTTATTATTGCATAAACTACTGCATCTTTAATCTGGGGATGTTGACGTGCTTCTTTTCTAAAATGGGCTTGACTCTGGCTATTTAATGTATGAAATGGAGGCAGAGGCCATGTTTCAACCATCAGCTTTTCTTTTTCAGCAGTGCTCAGGGCTCAGGTTTACCATTGCTCACATTGCAATTGGAATTCAATGCAGAATGCACCAAGATCATTTCACTAGACCAAAATGCACTGATAAAGTCCCACTTCAAATGCTAAAGATCAAACCCCGTTTGTTTGCAAGGATGGAATTAAATTGTTATATTTTTAGGACAAGGGTAAGCACGCCACCTTCCTGTCTAGAAACATGATATTCTGTACAATTTTGAATACCAGTAGGGTGCCCTAACTTCCCAAAATGTGCCCCCACAGAAGGTCGAGGTTTTCTGGATGAGTGCGACCCACCGAACGGAAATCTTGCAAGGTTTCCTGAGGTTCAAGCCCCACCGGGAGACTCACAGCGGCCTTCGAGCACTTCTGTGCAATTGCAAGTCCTAAGACTGAGGAAAGGAGTTTGACTAGCCAATCAGAAGCCTTTAGACATTCTAAAACAGGTCTCTGGGTAATTAACACATATAGCTTGCTTAACAATTTTTTTGTGGGCTTTGATTGTCGAGTTAGGAGTGGACAAGACAGGCTCCCAAACATATGCATTTGGAGATGGTTGGAGGGCTTTTCGTGAGTTTAGGCGAGTTTTTAAGTGTTTTGTAAGGGTTTGTTACTTGTTTGTGAAGTTTCTGTTGTTTCTTGATCTCCATTGTATCCCCTTTCATTTCTTTGTGTGCACTCTTTGGCTCCCTCTATAATCTTCCCTTTGTTCCCTAAATCCCCTTTCCTTTTTTCAATTATAGTTCCTCTTGTAATTTCCCTGTTTCTGATGTGCCATCCTAAAAATGTTTTAAATATATGTTTCCTCACCTTTCCCTTCCTGTGTTTGCAGGGAAACCTTTGTGTGCGAACCCATGCTGTCTTCCAGTGCTCTGCTCAGTCACCTTCCCTATTGTGTGTGTGTTTGGAGAATCCCTTTCCCATCTTGTGAATCTTTTGATAATCCCTTTGTTTGTTTTTGTCACTTGTTTTTTGTATTGCACATTGACGCCTTACGCACAATAGACACATTTGTATTTTGCATGTTGGGACCTCAGCAACATGTTCTTTT
Organism: Ambystoma mexicanum; assembly: GCF_040938575.1. Classification (NCBI taxonomy): domain Eukaryota; kingdom Metazoa; phylum Chordata; class Amphibia; order Caudata; family Ambystomatidae; genus Ambystoma; species Ambystoma mexicanum. The sequence continues at coordinate 1,412,533,758 of NC_090935.1, forward strand.
TTAATTTGGACGAATTGGCAGGGATGGGGGAGGGGAGATGAAGAACTCCTCTGTGTCAGAGGTTGAGGGAGCCAGCCAGCAGGCAATGGAAGACAGAGCCTGAGGAGTGGCAGGTGGAGGTTGAGATGAAATGTGACATGTAGAGACAATGGTTGAGGAGGGAAAGATGGTGGCTAAGGAGCAGGAGACAGTGGTCAAGGAAGTGGAGACTCTAGTTGAGGATGGGGAGATGGTGGTTGAAGGGGGGAGACAGAGTATGATGAGGCGATGGTGCATGAGGAGGGGGAGCATGAGGAGGAGAAGGAGGATGAGGAGGAGAGCAAAAACATGATGAAGAGCAGGTTGTGGTAGAGGCATAGGCACTTGAGTAGTATCTGAAGAAGGTGGGCAAGAATCTTGAACTTAGATTGGGCAGGAAGGAGGAGGTACTCCAGGAGCAGCAGTGGAAGGCAGCTACAGAGGGGCAGCAGGATGTGGGGCAGAGGGGCGAGGAGGTGGTGGAGCTGCAGGAGATTGTAGAGTACCAGGTGCAGAAACCAGAGATGGTCTCCCAGCTGATGGTTCAGTAGGAGTAGACTGTGGTCACAGCACATTGCCTGATCTTGCAGAGGGGCCAGACCAGCTCAGGCCTTCCTCAAGAGGTTGAAGTCAGGCCAGAAGATATCCATGCACATGACATTGCTGCTCATCTGGCCATGGATGTGGCACTTCTTCTGCATGCCGGAGGTGTGATTGCTAGGGGGAGGAAGTTAGTGTAACATGTACCCTCTGCCAGAAGTCAGTGCATCTTGGTAATACAACTAATAGTGCATTGGCATCTTTTTTATGCAAAGGCACTGTATTCTCTGGCATACCCTCTGGCATACCATCTGCAGCACTGGGAGAGTGGTTATTAGCGCCACATATATTGAGGCAGAACCTCCCGTTTACCAGCACGGCATGAGGAATGGGGGAATGGCACCACTGGCAAAGACAAATAAATGTAGGATGATCTGGAAACTTAAGATTTACTTTTGAAATGCACTCAACTACTACTGCCAGCGTGTACGTCGCCACATCCTTTCCTCATGCAACTCCAGCTGAATGACTGTATGTAGCCGGCTCAAGCAAATATCGTCATTATGTGCGGAATCTGTCATATGATCTTACAAGCGATGGTACTGGTGTTTTCTCCTGCCATAGTCTTCGGTGATAAGATGCTTGTTCGGTTTTATGAAAGTAAGCTCTCTCAGGTGTGTGTCATTGAGGTGTCTCCTGTGATCTGAGACAATAACCTCAACGGTGCTAAAAACGGTTTCTTCTGCAGGCTAGCCGAGACGCAGCTTGTTCAGTTAGGTAGGCTTTCAACAACTAATAGGACAAGTACAGATGGCCACACTGACCAATTGCCAAGCCATAATAACAGCAGATTGTCATCAATACCTGGTGGGCATGCATCGGGAGCATAGGCAGCAATGCTGTGGTCTGTAAGGGGCCTGCTGAATTGCTGTGGCGATCCTGATGCATATTGCAAGCCAGGCTAGAGAAGTAGCCTGTCCCACAGCCTCTTACGATTTTCCGTTCTCAGAAACCTTGTCTCGGTGGGCAATAACTGGTTTCAGATGTTTTAGAGAACATGTATGCATTGCAGGATGAGCTTCTTTGCAGTTCTGGAATCTCACACAGGGATGTTGATCTCTGCCCTTTGACTTTCTCTTCATCCTTACAGACGGCTAGTTTGTCCTCTTGCTATTACATTATGCAGCTTTTTTTCTGATCCGAACGCAGATGCTGTTGAAAGGTTTCCAGCTTGACTTTGAGACAGAGGTCAAGAAAGGATGGCAGGAGATATTCCATATTCCCCTTCATACCAAGAATGTGTTGCTCTTGTAGGAAGGTGGAGAGCAGATTAATTGCCAACATATTCACCAGTGGCTGCATTTCACTAAGTGATGTAGAGCACAGGCTTGCCCCTTGGGCGGCCTCTTCAAATGGCTGCAGAGGAAACAGTGTCGAATATTTTCCACCATGTCGTTAAGAAGGCACCATCCAGCTGCCGGCTCTGGCTATTGCAGTAATTGGCCCCTAGGTTGCATTGTTATTGCCAACTCTCCAGTATATGGAGGGTTGTGTGCCACTGAGTCAGCATTTCAGTTGTCAGCGAAATGTAAGGGAACTAGTGGCATGACTGCAGCTTTTGTAACATGTCCTGGTGGGTGCTGGCTTATGAAGTGGAGGACATGGGCAAATCAGGGCAAATTCATGGTTTTGCCTAGCCTCAGGGTGGTATCTGCAGAAATGATCGAATTCGAAAATACCTACTGCAAATGACCAAATTATTTTGGTCGAATTTGTTTGGAATTTTGGTTCATTTTTAGTAAAAAAATAGTTGGGGTGGGATAAGGGTTTAGGTTAAAGTAGGGGGAAGTGGTGTGGTTGCAGGCGGTCTCCCCTGCAATATTACAAACATTCGGTAATTTTGTAGTCAGTATTTTATTTTCGATCATTTGACTGTAATCCCTCAGGGCAGCTTCAACATTAGATCCATAGTGAGCTGGCAGGGAAGCCACTTGTAAACATGATGAGTGAGCCAATGCGCTACAATCTCCTTTACTTTCTTTCAGAGATCAACTCCGATGTTCGACTTGTTGTCAGGTGATTCTGTACACAAGGTGGCCTGCAGGAAAATGACTTTTGGCAGCTGGTGTCCTGGGCTCTGTGTAGGAGAGGGATGGGGGAAGATGGCCAGTGCCCAGTCAGCCTTGAGCACTGGTCCACAACTCCTTTTTTAAGTAGACTTTCCGACCATCACAGTTATGAATTGCCCTTCCCACTGCTACCATGACATGGTATTAGAGGTGTGGCACTGAGGTTTGAGGGAAGTAATGCTGACTTGGAATTTCCCGGCTGGGATCAATCAGGAGTCGTCTGAATGTACTTTTTTCTTTTTAAGAAAACAGAAAGGCAGTAAATCAATTGGTAACATTAAAGCAAAGCTGTCAACAGGGACGTAATTTCACCAAAATGCCAGGGGTAGCGGAAGTGACATCACATGACCCTTGACCTCTGATGACATCACAGGAAGTGATGTCATTTGACACCACCCCAAAGTGGCATCACGGGAAGCGATGGAACACGACCATTTATCCCATGACAAAACAGGAAGTGGCATCATATAGCACTGTATCTAAGTACACTATGAAAATTATGGTTAAACTATTACTATAACGTGATATACGTTTCATACAAGAATGGATCACCATATATATCGGCAGAAAAAAAGATGCTATAGCTGCAACTTGCGAAAAGTAAAATACATAGTTGGAAATGGATGCTTATTGTACTCTAAATGCTTTTTCGAGTATTTTGTATGCATTGTGAATTTGAGGTGTTTAAGAACAGACGAAATCAGTGACTCACCCCTGAAGTGTGCCTGAAATAAACCTTTAATGAGTCTAGCAATTATTGTTTGGAATTCCAGAAAGACAAATGGCTCAAATAGCCACATGGCATTGGCCACAGCACATGAGCTTCAATTTGTAAAAATAAAAAAATAAAAAAAGGTCTTTTTTTAGGGGTAGCAAGGGAGACCTAAATGTCGTCCCTGGCTGTCAATGAATAGAAAGATGTATTTATGTTTTGTGACACACTCACAAGGTTCAGCAGCAATGCGCTCGAGTGTTCAGCAGCAATGCGCTCGAGTGTTCAGCAGCAATGCGCTCGAGTGTTCAGGGGGAAATCAGATGCCTGCATGCTGTGATATCTGCAGGGAAAGATAGTTTTCCAACAGGACTTATCAAAAGCTGTAAATCAGCAAGATTCTCTGGTGACGTGGAGGTGGTTTGTGGTCTAAAGCCCATTACGTGCAGTTCAGGTGTGGTGGGAGGCTGCCCTGTCCCCTTTTCCTTTTGCCAGGCATGCAGACGATGCCATCTCATGTGGGCCCACGGGCAGGCAAGAGCTTAATCCTGGGCAGAATTATTCATCCGAACCCCATATCACTCTCTGCTGTCAAACATTTGATGCACACTCATTTCTGCACCTAAATACAGCTTAAAGCAAACTTCTTTTCTTCTCTGCCCATCTCTACCTCTCACTGCCTATCCTGCAGGCATTTCTTCTTTCACATGCCTTTCATTCCGTTTCTCCAAGTGCTTGTAACCACGGAGTTACCCTTGACTCCCCTTCTCTTCTGCCACTCACAGAAGCCCCAAAATCCCTTACGATGGCCGTGATATTCGGACGTTACTTTTTATGTCCGAACACTTTTGCCCTGACTTAGCGGCCAGTATACATGGAACCACGGGCTCTGACAATGTCCCAGCTTCACCCGTAGCAACTCTGCAGCGCCATCCTTCACCAGAGAAATAGCACAAAATGGCGCCTCTGCGTGGTTGTTTGAAGCGCTCTGGTCAGACCTCTGACTAAGGCAGATGAGGCCCTGCAACAGTGAAGCATGTAGTAGTCTATGCATTGTCAAAGCCTAAAGGTTTGGCTTTTGTGTAGGCCAGGGATAGGCATTTTCAGTGTATTGCTGCAATGGGACTACCTATACATAAGATTACAACAGAGTAGCTGGGCTATAGTATGACAGTATGGCAAATGCATATCCATTGCTCATACCAACAGAGTTAGCTCAGTCAATGCATGCTTTGAGCAAGCATTCAGGGCAGGAACAGATGCAAGGACACACATTTTGATCAGAAATCCAGTGGCTGAAAGCACACCTAGTTAAGACCTCTTTACTAAACCGTGATATGATTTTCAGCATCAATTCAGCCATTACCTTTCAGAAGACCTCTTAGAAATAGGAACTGTTTCTCCTTAACAGCCCAGAGCAAACTCAAACAGTACCCGGGGGTGAGGATGTTTTAGTTGGAGAGCAGCAGGTAGAGCACAGGAATGGCTATAGGGACTAGCATGGAATAGACAAAATTGCTTCTTTTCAAAAATTACATGTACTTAAATCATTATCCATGTACTAATCAATTGATGAAGCACAATTAGTGTAAACGTCATATTCTGAATCAATTTTCTTCAGTTAACAAGTAGAACTCAAAGAGTCTAAGAGTCAAGCTAAGCAAGCGTTAGTCCCTATACTTTATGCTCAATAATGCACTTATTTGAAACCTCAGGAGGATGTGGACTGATAAGCACACAGGAATTCATACAACATTCGATCGATCATCTAATTTGGATATCAGACAGTGAATCCATTCGATAGCACAATGAATTATTCATTTTATAGGAAACCATTCAGTTTAAAAAAAAGCCACACATGTATCAAACTGATACATTCCAATTTTGAATCTTCTCAATGTTGTTATACTGTAACATTAAGTTGCCTAGCCTTAATTATTTCTTCTTTAATATTTTTGTATTCTTGTGCATCTCTGTATATATCAGGAATTAGCTTTGTATATATTTGTATATATTATTATGTATTTTTCATAATTGTTTATATCATTTCAACAAGTGACTGTTCCATTTTTTCAACATTTTATTTTTAAGTCGGCTCTAAGAAAACGTACTGTGACACGTTGCTCACCATCACAGTCAATTTACAGTAATAATTTCTACAAATTAAAAAATGTCTCTCAATTGTGATTTATTGATCATTTTCACTCAATCTTTACTAACAAAAGTGTTGTTTCAGTATACTTCATATACAACAATTAATTAGCCTGTTAAACTTCATCAACTGATTAGTAAATTAATAATGATTTAGATCATTGTAATTTTCCGAAAGGAAAGTTTTTGTGTATTCTATGTTCTCCCGGGTTCCTTATTGATGTGCGGGTTAGTCGCTGGTACATGAGGAACAGCATGGCCTTGGTCGGGCAGTGGCTGTATCCCTACCTCACATCCCATCTCTATCCTATCTTCACTTGCCTTCCCAATAGTTAGGTTTTTAGGCAACACTTACCATGCAGCCTAACAGCCAGAACGAATAACAACTGTCACAGGTACCCTAAATGACTCTTCTGTGTTAATTTTGAGGACTATTAATCAGGCAGTGAGAAGTGCCTAATGCCAGGACCCAGGCAGAAAGGAGTTCAGTTTGCGTGTGACATTATTTGTGATACATTCCAGAAAAAAGGCCAGGTAGTGACCTCATTTACATCTTTCACTCTATGCTATTCAACAGTATTTACACCACTTCACGACCTGGAGCCTCATTATCATACGTTAGCAGCAGCGCAGCTGTTATTTGCCCATGGACCAACTGCGTAAGCCCTAATGTGCTGTGCTTTAAGTGTGCCGGGGCCAGGCGAGGTTGGGCCCCGGCAGTCTCCAAAAAGTGGGGCTGAGCGGAGGCTCTGCCGGGGACCTTAGGGCATAATGGGAATGGGGAAGGTGGTAATTACGGAATCGCAAATTGCGGTACCGTAATTAGCACCGAGGTCCCTTTGCGCCACCCTACTTTAACAGCTGGTAAAACCAGCCATTAAGGTCGGGTCCCGCAAAGGGAACTCGTAGTAAGGCGGTAAGGGTTTACCGGTACCGGTGCCCTTACCGGTACCGGTAAACCCTTACTGCCTACCGTGTAATGAGGCCCAATACGTTGGTGGTAGCAGAAGTGACATCACTTGACCCTTGACCTCTGATGACATCACAGCACGTGATTTCATTTGACCCAACCCCAAAGTGACATCACAGGGAGCAATAGAATATGACTTTTCACCACTTGAAAAAACAGGAAGGGGCATCACATAGCATTGTTGCTAAGTACACAACAAAAAATATGGTTACGATATCACTATAATGTGATATACATTTCATACAAGAATGAATCACCATATGTATCGTTAATATTAGTGTGTATAGGACCATTTGACCAAATTACTGTGAATTCAAGCAGACGTCCAAGGCCAAATGATAATGAGGTGTTATTATAAAGCACTTATGCTTAAGCGCTTTATATAGAAGAAATATACATACAATATCACCCAACCTGTGTACTCATTTATTGATCTCAGAAGGGTGAAAGGCTGAGTTGAGGTGTTTAAGAACAGGCTAAATCAGTGACTCACCCCCTGAAGTGTGCCTCAAATAAACCTTTAATGAGTCTAGCAATTATTGTATAGAATTCCAGAAAGACAAATAACTTGTTATTCCTATTCTTTCTTATTTAGGGTCACTGCTCAAAGTGTTTCACTTGTGCAACCCCCTGTTTTTTTAATGTTTTTTTAAGAGACCTGAACTGAAAGCCAGCAACTTTAGGAACAAAGAGCCACATGGTGCTGCCCACAGCCAGGCCAGGAGCTTACATTTTTTTTTAAAACTTTTTTTTAACTTTTTTTTAGGGGTTGCAAGGAAGACCAAAGGGGTAGCAAGGGAGACATCAGGCGTCACAGTTGTGACCCCTGGCAACCTCCAAATGATGTCACTGGTGGGGGGAGAGGGACGGAAGGGTGCTCGGGATGTGCTGAGTTTTAGTAGTAAAGTGTGTGGCCAATTTGGGAGGGGAGGGGTGAGGAGGAGACTGCAGAAGGGTTGGCTAGTTCCCTGCAGATTTTAAAGAGTTCAGCCATGTTGTTGGTTGCACCAGAGATCTGTTCCTGGATGTGGGCCATTTTCTTGGCACGGATGGGGAGTCTGTATCGTCTTTGGAGCAGGCGACAGGCCAGTTTGTCAGAGGGTGGGCCAGAAGTCTGCCACTTCCATTCAGCAGTTCTGCACTTGCATTTCAGGACTGCAAGTTCAGAGTCGTACCAAGTGTTATGCTTAGAGGCAGGTTTCAAGTGAATGCTCATGACTAGGGCAAGAATGTCCAGAGTGTTAGTAATAGCCAGATAGAGGTTGCTGAGAGCAGAGTCAGTAGAGTCTGGGGTGGGGGGAAAACAGGGGGTGAAGGTGGATGCGAAGGCAGCAGCTGACACTCGTTTCATCCAACAGATGTTCGTGAACGAGGTTGGCAGGGCTGGAGAAGGTGTAGTGAGAGGGCCGAGGGCACCCAGGTGAGAGGAGAGAATAATGCAATTCTATATGACAATATAGGAGCCACTAGCAGAGGAGCACCAATATACACTAATTTGTCCCTACACTTATTAAAACTGTCCTATTGTAAGCGTGTAAAGTTAATCCCTTATAAGCACTCCAATTTTTGCAGTTGAAGTCAGGTTGGGATTACATTATTTGCCCAGGATCACACACTTACGCTAAAAAGTGAACCAGGGATTTTAACCCACTCTGCAATTTAGGCACAGCCACCTTCTCCACACTTTACTTGGAAAAAATACTTACGTTTTGGGTGCGAAGGCCTACAATAATACTGTCCTATTGAGTTTACATGCAAAATACACAAATTGCCTAGTAAAGCATCATGACAACATGTAAATCCTTATAGCAGCATGTGGAGCCAACATAATATCAGTGTACCTTTATTTTCCACATCCTGAATGGAAAACTATAACATGCAAAAGGCAAAATATCTATTTACCCACTTTAATTTCAGCACTTTAAGACACATAATAAAAGAAGTTGTGTAATAAACTCACTTAGGTTTGGAGATTCGTCACAAACCTCCAGCGTTTTGCTATGTATGGTTTTAAGAACATTCAACTAAGGACATCAAAGCACACTTTTCTTTTTAGCATATCAAGCTATTATACATTAAGGGTATGAACAAATATTTGAAAGGGTGCTTTATTGTGTTGCTCGCTTTAGCTGTCCCAGATTTGCAAGGTGACAGGTGGTCTTTCAGTTGGAAATTCACCATCATGCATTACAAAGTCATTTGGGGTGGGGTGTGTGGGCGGGGGGGTCTTTGTGGGGGATTTGTGGGGGGGGTGTATGTGTGTCTCCTTATCCCACCTATCCTGCGATCTGAATACTCTTACTGGACTTTCCGAGAAGAACTAAAAACACTGTTGTTCACATAATACAAATTGACTATGCACTATGAAATGTAATTATCCTTGATATCTGTTACATGCAATGTGAAATCCGATTGACATATAGAAACCTTTACTCAAATAATCTGTCACCTGATATGCACTTTGTGAAACCTAATTGATTTGTGTAGTGGGAGACTCAATCAAAATTAGCAGAACAATGCATGTACTGCATTGATGCCTCAGAGTTTAGTGCGCTATATAAATACAAAAATAAATAAATAAAAACGGAATTAATGAAGACCTCACGCTCCGCTACAGTGAAGTGTTTTGCTCTGCAGCTTTTCGTGCCTCTTGGCCACCCCAATTGCCCTTAGATGCCATTCTGGTGAGCCTGCATATTTTGTACTGTGGCTTTCCATTGCTGTGGAATGTTGTGATCGGACCTGTGCTGGTTTCTGTGTGTTTTTGAGTGTGATTGCGCATGTTTTCCTGCATGTGACACTATATGCACGTTGTTTATGCATCGTCGGGTCTCTTGTGTCATTTCTGCACGGAAACGGGTACATTTGACGCTTGCATAACAACCATGTGCATTGCATCAAATGTGCCTTTGTATTTGCACTTATGTGCACTTGCTTTTTGCGCTTTCTTAAGAAAGGTGCATTTTTAATTTGAATTTCTGGATTCACGCATCGCAGTGAGATGCACAATGGCTTACGCACATCTTCACACAATTGGGCATCTCCTTGTGATGCACTTTCTTTGAGAATCTGCCCCTTGCCCATAATCTCAGCATGCTCTAGAAGCAACATTTCAAAAGCAAACAAACTCCATCTCAGTCCTTTGCTAGCAGTGTGCTAGTGTTTTAGAATCATCTCCCTGCCGAGCTGAGGCTGTCTCTCTCTCACCATCTTCAGGAAACATCTGAAAACATTTATATATTAGAATTTCTACACCAGTAAGATCTGACCACTCTGGCCACCTTCAACAACGTGCTCTAGATTACTAGGATCTCCCTTACGATTCGTTTGGATCTTGTCTTTGCTTTCCTTCATTACTTCTTGTAGTATTTCCTTAGCCAATGTTTTGATGACTGCTGAATGTGTTCCTTCATTCTGTTCTTTGTATGTCATTGTGATACAGAATGTGATGTATGCATTCCTTGCTTTAAAACCTTTCTCTCTTAGAGTGTGCCTTCCGGTCATGCATACTAAACCTGCCTGATAAGTGCTCCAATGCCTTTCAATGCCTGGTCTGTGCTTCATAACATATTATACATAAATAAATATATAAATGTCATTGGCAGGCATGCGTTTCCTTTTTGAAATGCTCACCGTTCCCTCAAAGGGCCTCTAAAAATGTCACTTGTCATGTGACATTTGGAGAGTATGACCAAGAAATAGAGGAGCGCTTCTGTGAAAGGTATGAGCCCACAAACAATAATAGAGTGATGGCCGAATGTCCAAACAAGTATGAAGTTCTGATAAATGCAGTACAAATTACAAGGAAAGATATAACCAATAAACAGTGGCTTAAAGGGTATCAAGAAATCATGATATCAGTCAGGTTTGTGAAAGCATGTTGAGCACTATCCGTGCAGAGATTAATGTTTTGAAACATTATATGTCGGAACAATCCTTCCTTATACATTGTATTTTTTTTTATTTTTTCAGACCATATTCAAAGGTAGCAGCTAGACCTGAAGAAGGGGCATAGAGGCCCGAAACGCATAGTGAGGTGCCCTCTACAAGCGTCACACTGAGAGAACTTAGGTTTTGCTGGTGTGGTATCACTTGCACTGTGACACTAAGCTGTCATCCATGTAGTATCACACAACAATTATAAGTGTGGAATAGTTATATTTTCTGTGGTCAAAAGAAACTCTTCTGTGAAGTTCATAAAAGGGAGTAAATCTATTGTTGTTTTTTGAAGTATTTGTGTTAATTCAGGATGAGACAATAAATCCTTAAATCATTTTCTATGTACTTGTATTGAATTACAGATAATTAACAAATACATATTTTTGTAACCTAACACAAAGAGGTTGTATTCTCCTCAATTGGAGTGAACGGGTTTTTCACCAGTGTTTCTGATGAATATAATTGTAAATGTATTTCTCCCTGTGTAGCCAAGGTTTGACCCGTAGCACCTGAAACAATGTTTAAATTCAATATAAATTTCAAACCATTTGGTGAATATCATTTATTCATTTAGTGCACCCTTATTTCTATACACACCCATGGAAACACACATGTGGGCTTGCCAACACTTAGGAAACATGCATGCCTCCACACCCACAGTCTTACACAGCATGAAAGAGCAAATGCCACATACACACAACCATGCCGCCACACCAATCAACAGCACAACACCAAACTACTATTCAGGATGAGAATGGTGGAAGTAGGTAACAACAGCAGAGCCATTGCACACAACAGTACTCAAATAACCATATGCCCCTCTGCACAACTAGAATATGCATCAGTGTCCACACTTACACCAACACCACCACACATGCGGGGAACAAGACATGTCACACATTTCCAGTCACCTGAATGTCATACTCACAAAAATGAGCAATGGCACCTGAAACATCATGACACAACGACAGTGCAGTCGTACAGAGTCCAAATACTCACCACCACCATATCAAAGATAAGACACTTGTGGACTGACAAATCAACATTGGCTGGCCTGCCATTCCAGTAGTCATGCAGAAATGACATCATTCTCCAGCAGAACATCTGCCACCCATCCATCAGCATGAAGCAGTCAATGGCAACTCAGCACCACACCATGCTCACTCAGAAGGGGCAGAGGTATAATGGAACACATCTGAGGGCACAACTGGTGCCAATACGCATTCATATGCTGCATGGTTGTGGTCCTATTATGCACAGGCATGGCCTTAACCACAAGTACGTCACATGCACTCATGGCCAACTGTAGGCACACACATGGGGTATGAACAGACAGGAGACCTTGTTCAATAGGAGCAGGAAGCGCAAGGTGAAACTATGGAGTGACCAAAGCAAACATGCCACCACCCAAAACTGCTGCAGGTATGGCTGGAACTTGGGATGCACACATGATGGACCCTGGCGAAGTGACACCAAACATTGAACGAGACCCACCTACTACAAAATCAGAAGGCATGCACACCATCTACACACTGAAATGGGTGGGGTGTGAGATGCACATGGGCAAGCCGAGTGTGGATCCCAAAGTGAAATTACCAAGGAAAGTAATAATTGTGATGCAACACTTGGGAACATGTTACATGCAGTGGAGCTAGGGCCTCACACACGATGGGGCACAGCGTCATTGACAACAATGGAGAGTCTGGGTCAACATGATTTGGCTTACCGACAGGACCATCACAAGGCAGGACAGGAAACAGTACAAACAACAATCCTGGGGATGCACTGATGACAAAAGACCCTGTAACTGCAGTCTCCAACAAGCAGAACATCAGTAAGTGTCAACGTCAGTTAGTGTCAGGGCACTGATAGTTTGAGCATGTGGTGGCACTAAAATGCTGATGCACACTGCATACCTAGACAGCCTGGCATGAGACATTAGGGAGAGAATTCACTATGTGAAAAAAACAATGTTGACACACCTAAAAGTTTCAACCACACAGTGCCAACAACTCCACTTCACCCACAAAAGGAAGTATAACACCCACTGCGGAAAACATCTCTCCCTAAATGTGAGCTTCCCTCATCCCTTCACCTAACAAGACAGGCCAAGTCCAACCTGACAAATCGGGACATGATTGAACCATGATTACCAGACGTATGACACTGCCATGGTTGACCACTCAGAAACCATTACAACAGATTGATCAGTAGACTGCAACAGCACCCCATCATGATCCACAAGTAATGTCACACCTCCACACAATGGCCCTTGCACCCACCTCCTCTGCATAGCCGCTCATCATGCACGTGAAAGAAGCTGCAAATTACCACGATTGCGCAAGGGCTCCAGTAGGAGCAGCAATGACCATGTACGACACGCAGACATGTTCATGGTGCCTGGAGTAACTGTACATTTTATTTCAAATTACACAGTAATCACAGAGGTAGGACACGTGTATCAGTCACTGTGCATAGCACAGTATGTGGGCACATCAGTCTGTACATGTCACTGTGCATAATCAACAGTGACCTGCCAGATAGCAGGTGAATGGCTGTCACTTCATGGAAAAATCCATTTTCGGGGACAGAATCCAAAATGGGATTTGAGACCCCATCCCTTCCAACAGCTTACAGCAACACACATACATAGAGCCATGCTAGTAAAGAAGTGGTCTTACATCAGATGTAGAAGTCCTGAAGGATAGACACTTGTGGACATCCTTGCTCTGAGCAAGGGTCCCACACTGAGCCTGGAAAACATGCAGGCAAATACTCATGCAAGGGTTCACAGTGTGCACAGCTCTGCACGCAGTCATCCATCATCAGACATACTGGTACACGTATACTCGGAAAGGACCCACCAGTTGTCTGAAAACAAGGCCCCAATCATCTTATCAATGTAGCCGGAAAGTCTAAGGTCAGTGTGTTGTTCAGGATGTAGACAGGCCATGGCAGCCGTCTACAGAAATGTATGGCACCCAACACCCTCTTGATCATCCCATCCTCCTCACCCACCCTCTAGGACTACCATTCGCATTACCCATCAACTTAGAAATGTGGTGGTTCAGTGCATAGTGTCTTGTTCATGTTTGTACGTGATGCAAGATGAATAGGACTAGATATATCGACCTATTTATGGGCAGATCACCTCCATGCCTGCAAATTATACTTCCATCAGCTGCATGACCTGGTGTGCACATCACTAATGGAGTGGACACACTGCATCCATCATAGGACTACTCACCTGATACACATGTGCATCATGACACAATCACACAGACAAGCCATGTGAAAGTTCAAACGTCAGAAAAGAGCATACATGGCACAAGTGTGAAGTCCTTACAATGCCATGCCAAGTGACACATGTGTCTTGACCACACATCTTCAAGGTTTGCAGTAAATCAGTCATTGTGTGTACATTATTACACAGTGGAAAGTTTACATAGTCTTACTCTCAGGACACAAGTGACCTTGGCATGTTGACAGAGACAATCCTTCCTGAGTTATCTCTTCTTTGTCAAACACAGCCAGCCATTTGTCAAATACAGCCGGTCTTGCATGCTTAGTTCCCGCAAGGTTTGTTATCTAAAGTGTGAAACTCCAGTCCCAGCGCAAACATTTACTAACGTGAGTGTATTTCTCCAGCTTTAGCAGTGAGCTAAAATGGCTGTGCTTCTGTTCTAATAGTAGGAAGAGTGAACGCGGCTGAGAGCGCAGGGGACCTGTGCGCCAAAGAGTTGTCTGTGTCAGTGACAGATGTTGTTGAATAACACAGGCAACATCCCTAATCACTCTCAATTCCCCTCTGTCACCCTGAATTCAGCTCTCCTCCTTGATCAAAGCCCTCCGTTACTGCAACTGTCACTCTCCTGCTTTCCTCACCTCCATTGACATCTTATGCAGGACCCCCAGCAACTCTGGGTTGAAGTCGACACTGGCACTTACAGGTGTGGGTATCTGAGCTATGGTGACATCCATTGATTGGATTGCTGACGTCAATTGCAATATTGAAACCCTCTCCAATACACTGTGTGCCTGGACCGACCATCATCTTATCCGGTTCTACATTAATGAATCCGTTTCAGCCACCCCACAAATAATCCAAGCTCCAGCCACGATGACTAGGAATAAGCGTAATCTAACCCTCGACAAACTCATCCCACTGCTTCAGCCAATCACCAACCCTACCACTACATCTTCATACCCGACATTACTAGTCGATCTATACAATCACACCATTCTCAAAGCAATCAATACACTAGCACCTATGAAACTACGCAAGTCCAAACCACGTTCCCACCTCAATACATGGTATACTCCTCACCTCAAGTCACTTAGGAAAAGCAAAAGAAAGTCTGAATCACTATGGAAAAATACGCCATCTGCAGAAAACAAAGCTAACTTTGCTGCGGCCTCCTTTAATTACAAAATAGCCATGATCCAAGCTAAGAAAGATATCATTAACGACCGCATTTCTAAAGCAGAATCGAACACGATGGAACTTTTCAATATACTGAAGGAGTTAGAATCACCTGCTCTGCCACCTGACACATCCGTTAAGGATGCTCAATGGTGCACTAATATACAGAACGCACTTCAAGATAAGATTTCCATGCTACAAAATAAAATAGCAATGAAGAAATCCATCATCTCGAACAGTGACCCTGCTCCGAACTTAGAATCATCGATTAAGAGATCGCAGCCCCAATTCAACTTCTACCCACTATCTATTAAAGAGGTTGAAACTATTATACAGAAACTTAAACCTTCGAATTGCCAAGGCGATGCATGTCCAGCTCCCCTCATCAAGGAAGCGGCCAAGGAACTAGCTCTATTCATTACATCGATTATCCACGCCTCTTTCAAATCTAGCACAGTACCTAACAACCTGAAAGATGTGTGGGTCCTCCCGCTGCTAAAGAAACCCTCTCTCAACCCTAACAATCCAACCAACTATAGACCCATTATGACGGTCTCATTTCTTCTAAAAATACTTGATCATGCTGCTTATATGCAGATATAACAATACTTGGAAGCCAACAACTTACTAGGTCTGAGGCAATCTGGCTTCAGACCTAGTCATTGAACTGAAACTGCCCTCCTCAACCTCAAGACCCAAATCCAGACACTGAAAGACAAAAGTAAACTAGCTCTGCTCCTCTTACTTGACCTATCAGCAGCCTTTGATTTGGTTGATCACACAATCCTATGCAAACACCTGTCCACAGCTGCCAACTTCTCTAACCAAGCCAATGCCTGGATTAAGTCATTCCACAATAATAGATCTATGAGGGTCTTTTCTTTGTCCGCCTCTGCCTCACCAACTCCCGTCACCTGCGGAGTGCCTCAAGGTTCTTGTGTGTCCCCCACTCTCTACAATGTGTTCACCAAGCCCCTTTTTGATGAGCTTGACTGTCTGGGTGTCATCTACACGAATTTCACCAATGACACTCAGATACTCATCCCCATTACAGGTGACTACATTGCAGACAGCAAGACGCTCAACAACATTTACACCATCATTCAAGCTTGGATGGCGAAGTACGGTCTCTGTCTTAATGACAACAAGACAGAGTTGCTCCTTCTGGGCTCGCCAGCCAACCTGAATAACCTGAATGCCACATTCTCGTTGTTCAACATTGATGGCAACCTAATTAAAGTCGCCAAGGTGGTGAAAACTTTAGGAATCTGAATAGACTCAGCATTAACGCTAACCAGACAAACCATCGCCTTAGCGTCCTCATCGGCCCATACCTGCAAGCTCATCACAGCCTGCCGCCCGTACCTCTCTCCAGCTAACTGCATTACACTATCTAGAGCCTTAGTACTCTCTAAGTTAGATTACTGCAATGTACTTCACCTCGGCACTTCTCAACACAACCTCAACAAAATGCAGGTCTTGCAAAATAATGCCATTAGACCTGCTCTAAACATTCCTAAGAATCATCATATCTCGGAAACTCGGCGCTCGCTCAAATGGCTAAACATCAACCAAAGAATGTCCTACAAAACCCTATCTCTTACCTACAAGTGCCTTTCCAACCAAACACCTATTTATCTGGCCAACACCATCTCTCGCCATACATCATCCAGACCCATCAGGTCTTCCAGGAGGCATTGGGTCACTGTACTTAGATTTTAGCAGGTGGAGCTAGCTTCCCGGTCCTAGCGGCTAGAAAATGGAATGCCCTTCCCCTCGCCATTTGGGAAGAACAATTGTACTACACATTCAGGAATAAGACCAAATCCTGGCTCCACGAACAAGACAGACATTCCATTGACTGAGCTCTGTGTTCCGAATCACACTTCCTAAAGTGTTCCACCTACAGACCTGTATACACGTATATTGTATGCTCATTGTATATACCTTGTATGTATTTTTCCTTGTACATATAACCTGCATTTTCTGTGTATTATTATACATTGTATGTACTTTGTAACCTGTAAACTAAGCGCCCAGTTGCCCAAGGGCTAGGTGAGCTCTATAAATAAATAAACTAAACTAATCCGTCTGGACCCCTGCAGGTGCAGTAGCAGCGGTTGCTGGGGCAGGAGCAATTGCCTCCAAAGGTGGGCAAGCTACAGCCAGCACAGATGGTCTGGGTAGTGCAATGGGCATTGTGTACCACTCTCCTGCAGGTGCCGCAGGTCACGGGCAGGCCCCTTTCAGGGCGGCAGGAGGGGTACACTCCCTGCGCACTCGTACTGGCACAAGCTTCAGAAGGGGAGCAGATCCCACAGGGGAAGAAGGGCGTGAGACAGTCCAGGAAGGGAAGCTGGCCTCATGCAGCTGGCTGGGAGGGACACACATAAGTGGTGGGGGGACATGTGGAGCAGGAGGAGGCACATGAGCCACAGCATACAGAGCTACAATAGTCCCTTGGGGGCTACATGGCCCTGCATACCCTGTCTTCTGCCACTCCTGTGCCTTCTCATGCATCACCTGGGCCTCCTCCTGGGAAAACTCCACCTCTGCCATCCTCTTCCTTGTGTGCATCATGTGGGAGGGTCACAGCTCTGACACACGGCCATCATCGTAGGCCATGGGGTTACTGGCAACAGAGGCTGCAAGAGTGGAGAAAGGGACACATGAGGCAATGCACACACCAAGGGACATCCAGCACAAACATGTGGCACACACATTACGTCTACACGGTCAACAATCACAAGACACATTAGCACATGCGGATACCACGCCAATGCTATCCTGCATTGTGGGTGCAGTGACCATGCATGTGGCACGCACCTCCAGTGAACAATTGGCATGACACAAGCATCATCGACATGCTGCAGGGAGCGATAAGGCAGAGAACACCTTCCAGCCATATGCAGGGGCCTGACGATGCACACGACCCTCTGGTAGCCCTCGAGGCAAATCATGCGTAGGACCCGGAGTTACAGAGGGCTGATGCGGGCCTGCAGCATGGGCTAAGATGGATTTCTGGCCCTGCCTCGAGCAGCTTCCTTGCCTTTATGCCAGTGGCCCACATGAGGTCATCCCATCGCTTCTTCACCTCCTTTGCATTGTTCTGGTAGAGTCCAAAACCACTGATGTGGCATGCGATCTTGACCCAGCACTTGGCCCGTGCTGCCACCTTGGTGTACAGCGAGCTGCGACCGCTGAGGTGCCCATACTTGCTAGAAACCTCTGCCCCCAGGACCTCCATCTCATGTTGGGTGAAGTTGGGGTTTCACAACCCAACCCCAAAAGGTGGAGAGTCCTCCTCTGGTGTAATGAGAGTTGGGGTGGAAGATGCCGAGTGCATGGTGGGAGCAGACATGGCTGGCGGTATGACAGAGGCACCAACCCCACTGGGGGCTTCACAGGTCCCATGTGGGTGGAGGTCCCACTCCTCTCCCTCTTCCTCATATGGAGCTGGGGGAGGTTTTGTGTAGGAGTGCCCACAATGTCCTCGACAGGGTGCACTGGTGCCGGTGGACCTGGCAGTGTTCTGCTAGCCCATGGTGCACCCTCCTCACAGACGGCTCTGGTGGTTGAGGTGCTACCATCCTTAGCAGTCACCTTCCTGCCCCTGCTCCTTGTGGTCCTCTTGCACATACCAGAGGGTCCCTCCTAAGGATCCATGTCATCCCTGCCTCCACAGCTTTTCCTGGTCCCTTCCATGTCAGCTGTCAACCACATGTACTGGCACGGTTGGCCTTTATATGACGGGCAAGGCCTAAAGATGCTAGGTACACTCACTGCTATCATGGCAACAGACTGAACTGGAAGTTATGCCTTGGGGTAGCGTCAGTCTGAGTGCATCCACGGCTTCCACACATGTACCGGGAATGGGGCCTGTACAGTGCTGGACTCTCACATGCATGTACAGTGGCATTCACGCACATGCAGATGCCCAAAGGCATGCAAAGCAGCATTGGCATGTTCGTGTGCCACCTGTGTGTGCGGCTTCTACT
This sequence comes from Ambystoma mexicanum, assembly GCF_040938575.1. Classification (NCBI taxonomy): domain Eukaryota; kingdom Metazoa; phylum Chordata; class Amphibia; order Caudata; family Ambystomatidae; genus Ambystoma; species Ambystoma mexicanum. The sequence goes on from NC_090935.1 coordinate 1,412,552,638, forward strand.
TGGAATCAGTGGTGTGTTTGGCATGCATTGAGCCAACAGGACAGTGCCATGTACTGTGTGACCTGTGCACATGCTGGGGACAGATTGACCATGCCAGTCAGGAACGTGATGAAGTCTACATACGTGGGCACTTATGTGATATGACGTAGCGTGCATGTGGTGGTGGGCTGCTAGCATGTATCTGCATATGCCATGAGTACTTATGAGTCGTGACATCGAGCGTCACCTGTCCTTGATGAGTGCTGTACAGCAGACATGGTCCACTGGTGTGTATGCCTACACATGATTACTATGAGACAGTGGCCGGATAATGTGTGTTCGGAATCATGACATTTCCATTGAATGACATCAGGTGTTGAAGAGTTTGCTGAAGCCTGGACTGCTGGGTATCTGTGCGTCTGGGCTGCTTGCCTTGTGGCCCTGCCAATGTGTGCTCTACACATGTTTGAGTGACTTTGCTGCTATATGTTTTTGATCAACATATGCACACATGTCATGGACATGAAACAGGTGCCTGGGTCACATGTGGAATGTGACTGTCGGGTACGTGTTGTGCTACCTTGCATGTGGCAACATCGCCTGAGGTGAACGCTGATACTGTTTAGTCACTCCTTCTTGTAACATTGCGCTTGTTCTTGCTATGTGCATAAACCATGTGTGTGTATGTGGGTGATCGGTATACTGGTGTTGCTACACACGAGAATGGCATTGGAATACTGCACAGCATTCGCTGCCACAAGACTGTTGCATGGATGTGTTGAATGGATGCAAGGCTGCTGCTGTAAATATGTAGAAGTACATGGAAAATTGCCTTGGTGCAAGGCGATGTGTGTAGTGATGTTTTATGTGTAATGTACATGCATGGAGGTGGCCACTTGGTCACATGTTCACAACGTGTCTCTCACCAGGACTCAACATGCACATTTACAACTTCCCTCCACTCACAGCCGTTGCATGTGTCTGCTTCTAGCAAGTCACGACCAACAAGTAGTGGTGATAACAACGATGTGTACTCAGTGCTGTCCAAAGTGTTTATACATGCAAGTATGTGGCAGTGGGGGATATTCAGGGATGTGTGTGTGTTGGTGCTGTGCTCGAATGGAGAGGTGTTTCAGGATTTGGTGGTAGGTGTGGTAAGGGGGAGGGTGGTCGGAGGAGGAGGAGGGATTGTAGGAGGAGAGGAAGGAGGTGAGTTCGAGGTGGTAGTCGGGGGCTGCTTCCCTGGCCACCCACGTTGTCTTTTGGCCTGCATCTCAGACCTGGAATGCTTGTAAAGCCAGGGAGCCCAAGCTGTCCTCCTCCCCAATTGCTGGGCTGCCTCCAGGCTAAGTGGAAATCCAGTAAGTGGTTGGCCTGCGGGAAGACTGTGGCACATGAGGCGGGGTGCTAGTCACCTGCAAGGCCCTGTCCACCATCTCGGGTCTCATCCTCTTTGCACGGTGCGTCTGTTGATGCCTTCAGGGCATTGCCCAACCCAAAAACATGTTGTATTATGTCATTGTCTGTGTTATTTATGGTATTAAACTGGCTGGAGATGTCAGTGAGTTCCCGTGTAATGTGATGCACTACCTCGGCCACAGTCTTGACCATCAGATGCTGCTGCTGAAGGAATTTGCTAACCCACTTGGGCGACTCCATCCCTGATGATCCTGCATGCTGGGACTGTGGTTGTGCAGCCTTAGGGTGGGGTCTGCTGGCAGCAGTGGCTCTGGCTGTGACTCAGGCACTCCACAGGTGAGGCAATGTATTAGGCGTGATGGAGCAGGGGCGTGAGGTTAGTGGAATCTCTGCTGCTCCTGTACTCATTGAATTCCTCCACCTGCACGAGGGGCATGCAGTCCTCTGCCAGCAGCTCTGGGGTTGCCTCCTCTGCAGGCTGGGCGATTCGGAGTGCCACGCACCTGTGTCCCGATGGCAATTCGGCACAGTGGTCCTCCTGTGTGAGGGAGATATGGTTCCCCCAGTCCTCCTCCTCCTACTGGGCCTCCTCATTGGATACACTTGGGAAAGGAAGGTGTTCTTCTCCCTCCTCACTGCTGTCGGAGGCTTCTGCAGGAGCCCCTTCCTCCATAGTCATGGCTGCGAAGTGAAAATAAAAGAAGACATGTCAATCCATAATGTTGTAATGATGTGTGCAAATAAGTGACATTACTGTAGTAACTTGTTGCTATATATTGGCATGCATTTGGCCCTCACGCATCTTCCCATTGCACCATCAACCCACTGTTGTCATCCATGTATGATTGACCCCAATAGATGTTCTGGTGCTGCCATTCGGGATGAGTGGTGCATGCGAAGGCAAAGTGGTGATGTGTCAAGTGTTTGTGTGTGTTGGTATGGTGGAAGCCCCATGATTCATTGCATGGCTATGCGTGGTTGAAGGTGTGTTTCATGTGGTTGCTGTGTCCCCTCTGTCCATGTGGCTTGACATCGGATGGTTATTGAGCATGTCGGGGTGTGGGTTGTGTGTGGCATGTCTTGAGGGCTCATGTAGGGTGGTGTGGCATATGTCGATTGTTAGCAGTGCAAAAGTGGCACATGTGGCATGGGACAATGCCCCGTTTGGGTGTATCTGAGACATCCATGTGACTGGGTTTTGTGTGTTTTTTGTGGAGGGTGGCATGACAAACGTTCCCTTTGGAAAATGTCATCCATCGAGCAAGTCAAAAGTTATTAGCAATAGTATTTGGGGGGGAAATGGCTTCTTTTTCATTTCTAAATATCCTCTCAGCCTCTCTGATGCATTGTGAGGCACATACATAGCTATCATTTTGGGAGAAGGGGACACTCTCTTCCCCGAAAAATATTTTTAAAACTATGGGACGGAACAACCACACACACCTCCCGGAACTCGAGTCAATGCTTCGTGCCCAAGTTGTTTGTTATTAGGTCAAATTCTGTCCAGCAGTTTTTGCCCAGCACTGTGCAGAAATTTGGACCTTTTTATCTAGGGGAAAATGAATGGGAGTAGGCTGAAAACAGTGTTTTTTTGCTTTCTTAATAACTTTTTATTAAGTTGATGATGTCATCAATGACATTGTGATGTCATCATTGCTGTCCTGGGTGTTAGTCTTAGCAGTGCACGGAGGTGGCACGAGTTATGGTTGCTTAGCTTACCATAACTGGTGAATTTCAAGGGTTTTTCGGTTTTACTTGTAACTATAACGTCTCTTTAACAAAGTTTTTTCATTGACTGTCATGGGTTTTTGTTAGTGCAATTTAACCATAACGTCCCTTTAACAACATTTTTTCAGTGAATTTTATGGGTTTTTATTAGTGCAACTTATCCTTTACGTCCCTTTAGCAAACCTTTTCAGTGAATTTTAGTGCACCCTTAATCTGCTAAAAGGTGCTTAAATTATATGCACCCCCAATGTGGCAAATATGGAGTCTGCGGACAGTGCAGTAGTCCGTGGATGTCGTACGGCATTCACAAAGCCCAGAATCATAGTGGAGACCCAAAAAATGTGTACCCATCAACCAATAAGCACATGAACATAAATGAATTACTAATGTTTACGACACACAAATATACCTTTTTGTACAAACACTTACTTAAAAAAATAAGAATTATTTTTTCATTTATATGTAGCACACATTACAATGGAATGCACCTATCAAAACCATAACTGTACACTTCATATAATCTCTTCAATAAAACTCATACAGATGACAAAAACCAGGTGCATATTCGAGAACACATTCTCACTAAATAGTAAGTGCATTGTATTTATTTCTCTATTATTACCTTTCATTGCAAAAACATGTGTTATAAGACAGAAGCACTTTTTTTTCTTCGCAGAAATAGCAAACACACTTGAGTGGTTAGAGGAGAAATTACCAAAAGAAGAAATGAGTGACAGTAACATCTCTAATGGTACACAATACACATTTTAATGTAAACAAATAATGAACTTTGTACACACCTTACTACAATATTAGTTTCAGTTTTTCTTACAGTGGATAGTGCTCATGAAGAAACCACACCCCAATGGAATTATACACAATTCCAAGAATCACAAAGAGAAGCCCTATCCCCAACTGTACATAATCAAATCATGAGCTTGCCTACAAAATGAGATGAAATAAGTAATGATTTTGAAGAACTTCTACAATATGTGAAAAATCATGTCATTTAAAAAGTTCCCTATCACTGTCCTTCCTGCACCTGTCCCCGTTGGCACCAGCAATCATCCCCATCAAGTTGTGGACATTTTACTCAAAGATGCTTTGATGAAACCTCGTTCCCTTCCTCCCCTCATCATTATTGTACAGAAATTCCTAATTCACCTATTTATGTTTTCATTCCGCTACCCCAACCGTTTCATGAATAAATTAATTTTTTAAAACTATAAATGTGTTGTATATCATTATTGTATTTGTTATTAAAATGCCTCATTATGATTCCACGGACAACACGACTGTTGGGGTGTCCGCATTCAAAATGGAGGTGCCCCAGACGGGCCCAATGTCCAGACATGTCAAGGTTTGATGCACTGAGTGCAAAGTTGTACTCAGTCGCAGGAAACCTGGCTTGTATTCCTATGGGACAACTCCCATGAGGCGCCACAACAAATCTAACCATCTGACTGTTCTGAGGAAGGCATTACCTTTCTCAGATAAGAGTAGGTTGACATCCTCTACCTCATCATCTTCAACTGCTCCTGTTACGACATAGGATAATCCTTTTGGGTCACAGGATCACAGCGGCGGCTTCACAGGCCATGCAGAACGTTGTTGACCCATACCTTTCGAGGCTCACAGTCGTATGTTTGTACTGTGAAGCACCAATCTGTAGGGGGGAGTAGTTTCAAAGTGCTTTTGAGGCTGCAGTCAAGGAAGACCAGAAACATTGCCCCCCACCTTAAATTAAAGGCCTGCCCAACATCTTCCTCTGTCCACCTGCTCCTTTATCTCTGTGGTTTGTGCCCCTTCCCTCCCTTCCCTACCCCACCTTACCTTGCCTCTCCTGGAAAAAACACAAAAAAGTCAAATAAAGGTTCCTTCCTGAGCCACCTTTCACAGTTAAAAAACATAAGTGAGAAAAAAAGCCACAGGCCCCCGTGCAGCCTGCATAGTCCAGAGACAGCGCAGAAGTCTGCTGATATATACAAAATTGCAGATGTGGGGTGGGAGAATTGAAATCATTTTAATTGTTTTGCATTCAAAAATGGTGGCTCTTAAAAGAACATTTTTATGCTTTTTTGGCTTTTATATTTTTTTCATTTTTCATTTTATAAACTGAACTAAGAAACATTTTACTGAATTTAATTATTTCTTCTCACTTTCACAAAAACTCCTTCAAAGCATTTTTGAAGGTTTTTCTGAAAAATATGACTATCCACATCAGTTAGATGGACTCCACCTCTCCGAAAAATTTTGGCAATATCATATGTCATGTTCTCATTATGAAAAGATGTCATGCCAACATCTCGCAGAAAAGCACACACAACTTTATTGATGTTGCGCCTCGTTTTTTCCATTTGCCTACCAAACAAACTCAAACACATCCACATCTGTCTCTAAGCAATGCGAGAAAAAAATTATTTCACATTTGGAAACATTTCCTTCAACTTTCCTAATGTCTCCTTCATTGCAAACTGCAATGGAATTTCATTCACATAACCTAAACTGTCTCCTCCACAATGAAGAATAATAATGACTGGGTGTTTCAATTGCCTTCTCAAACACGTAGCCCTGGCCATTGTCAGTGCCCTCACAACTACTCCTACCCTCTCTTCCTGTACACCACCCCCAGGAAGTGCGATTGGCTGATTATACTCCAATCATAAGTACCATAGACAGTTCAATTATACCATTCCACCATTTTACAAACACTTTATTTATTTTATTTTTTATTTTTTATTTTTCATTTAGTTTATTACAAACTTAAAAAAAAAAAAAGGAAGAAACAACTTATCAAGAGCGAACTATCATTTGTCGCTACAACACTATAAACAAACACTTTATACACCCACTACATTACCTATAATTACTACTCATATATTACTACTGTGGTGATTCTGGGCATATTCCTACTACATTACTTATAATTATAATTACTTATAATTACTATACACATATTACTTCTGTGGTGGCCATGGCCAGTGGCCAGATTCTTGCGGGACACTGAAATTGACTGCAGACTCGGCGGCATCTGCAGACCCTTTTTTCCACCTATAGAAACAGCTCCATATCATCTTTATTCCACTACCCTACCCTTTCCAAACCCACTTTCACCCACCAAATAATGCTAAATGTGTTTCTTAAGTCGTCCGTTCACGGTGCTGTCCACGAACTACTACGGTGTCCAAGGACTGCTATGACCCCTGCCCAACCTTTTTCCATCTACAAAAATAGCCCCATATCATCTTTTCTCCACTCCGCCACACTTCCCAGCCCCTCTTTCCACCACCAAATAACCTAAAATGTGATTTCCAGATTTATCCCCCACAGCGATGTCCGCAGTCAGTCACGACTGTCCGCGGATACAACATGGCAGATGTTTCGGAAAATATGACGCACCTCACACTTTTCACCATCCCATCAGTGGGCGCGTCTGATGTCTGCAGTCATCAAACCTCCCTCTGAATCAGAGGCCAGTCAGCAGACCAAACAGGGAAGTGAGTCTACAGACTGAACCCAGATATCACTCATTTTTTTGGACATACTTTTTGCCCGTTTTAAAAGAAACTACTGGACGGATTTACACCAAATTTACAAAAGCACACTTTTAGGACTAAGCCGCCTTCCCTCCCAAAAATGAGGTGAGAATCTGTCCAGCAGTTTGGGCTGTAGGCGTGAGCAACATTTTTTTCCACAGCATTTAGGGGAAAAACCACATATTTTGGGACCCCCCTATAACTTTGCCCCCCCTCCATGAAACCTCACCACACTTTTCAAAATCAATCTGATGGGGCCATATACCTTTCCTGCAAGGTCTCATGAGGTTCCGTCCAGGGGGCAAAGTTATAAGCTTCTCAAAAAGTGCTCTTCCTACGGGGTGAGCAACTTAACCATAACAACACGGCCTCTACTGTGTAGTATATATATATACATATATGTAATAGTAGTTAAGGAGTTAAGAGTGACATGAGCCATAGGAAATCAGAACATTATATTGCTAATAACTTTTGACTTGCATGACGGATTTGGCTGATACTTACCAAACAAACATTTGTCCCACTGCCGCCCACCCCCTCTACCCACCAGCCCTAAAAGTGGAAATTATGGGAAAGATTTGTTATAAAATGAAAAAGTTAATGAAAAGCAAAAAATACTGTTTTCAGCCTACTCCCATTCAATTTCCCATAGGTAAAAAGTACACATGTTATCAATGCAAAGCACAAAAACAGGTGGAGGTAATTGGGCCAAATAAGAATAAATGTGGACACGAAGCATTGTCTTGATTTCTGGGACAGGTTTGGGGTTATTCCATTCAGTAGTTTTTAAAATATTTGACAAGGAGGGAGATGCATCCTTCTCCCAAAAAAATATAACTATACCTCGCATGGGGCTTTGCAGCAGAGAGGCTTTCCAGAAACTTATTTTTTAGCTCGATGCAAGCAATTACTGCTGTAATATCGGGGGAATACCAAAGTGAAAAGTGCAAAGAAATCTATTTGGAGGAGGAAAAAGTTTGAAATTGCATCAGGCTAGAGGTGGTGAGGGGGACAGGACATCATATGAAGTTGGGGAGTTGTGGGTGGTCTGGGGAGGCAGTAACAGTTCAGACATTTTCGCATTATTAGGGGAGTACCAGGGGAATCTTGTGAGATTACTGCAGTAATAATGCAAGACGCACTTGGAAATGAAAATGCCTCACACAAGGCAGAGAGAAAGGGAGTAATGGTAGGGAGAAAAGGAGCAAATAATCAACTGCAGTGAGTGACGGGACATAGGGAAAAGGAAGGAAGCACACGGTGGGCACCTTTGAGGACTTTTTAATTTTCAAGCATTATTGTGGTTAATAGCGCGTGATTACCACGAGATTGGTGATGTTATTATCAGGGGATTATTGGGGGAATGGAAACTGAGGGAAAGAAATAAGTGGGGGAACATCTGTTGTGATCACATCTACTGGGCAGGGGGAAATGGGGCTTTGTGTCAGTGGTCAGTGGGTCCCAAAGAAAACTATTGGTGCAACATGTGCAGCGGCTATGGCCAAAGCCTGTGGCCACTGGCCTTGGCCAAAGGTCATGACGAGTGCGCTTTAAAGAAACCTAGTGTATTTAAATATACAGTGGGCACAGCCAAAGGCTGTGCTCACTGGCTAGGGGTGAAGGCCATGGCTAGTGGGCCCCAACGAAACCCATAGGTGGAACATGTGCAGTGGCCACGGCCAAAGGCCATGGCCACTGGTTATTGGGCCCTGAAGAAACCAATTGATGCAATTTATACAGTGACCAAGGCCGAAGGTCATGGCAAGTGGCCCTTGTATAAATTATGGTATGAAAAAACCATCGGAATTCATTGAAAAAACTTTAGTTAAGGGACAGTTAGGTGATCAGATTTAATGCAACAAATTACTTGAAATTCAGCAGATGTGAGAAGTGATGATCAACTTAACTCAGATTCCCCCCTGTTGTAAAGCTCATGAGCACCTATTTAACAGATGGGATTCAGGATGACAAACAACATTAGAAGCTGCCAAGATAGCCCAGTGGATTGAGTGCTTGCTGCTGTGATCTGCAGAATGCAGGTTCGAATCCAAGCAAGGCCAGCACAGCCTTCCAGCCTTCTAAGGTTGATAAATGAGTTCCAACTACGGTTGAATGATAACATATGTATAGGTGTGCTCTGTAAAGCACTTAGGCGTAAGCAGTATATAAATAACACATCATTAGATCCTAGGGGTCTTCAAAGGGGGGATGCCAAGATAAGATGATCATCACTTCCCACATCCGCAGAACTGCAAGGCTTTTGTTGCATTAAATCTGATTGCCTTAACTGTCACTTACCTAAGGTTTTTTCAATTAATATGTATGCATTCAGTGAAAAATACCTTGGTTAAGAGAGAAATACGGGGATCAGATTTGAGCCCAACCAAACCCCTGAAATTCATCAATCGTATTTTAAGCAAGTCCACCATAACTATGTGCCCTGTGTTGCACAGCGTATGACCACAATGATTATATCATAGATGACATCACTGATGACATCAGTGGTGACATTACTAATTACAGCATACATGACATCACCAGCGAGATCAATACTTACATCAAATGTGACATTACTGATTAAATAGGTTAGAATATTTTTGTTGATCTTTTTGGATACATATTTTTTTTATTATACTTAGCAATAATAACACCAGATATGATTATGTGTGGAACATTAATTTGCAGTACTCATCCACTTATAAACTTTACAATAAAATATGTAACGTTATACATATGGTTAGAATTTCATGTATTCGTTAACCATTGCAATACTTCTTTGCAGGGAGAGTACCTGATTTTGGTCAATCTATTTCAGGTATTTCAAACACAATATAATAATTATATCTAGTAGTAAAACAAAAATAAGAATGCATAGAAGTAGAAACCTGTTCAATAATCAAGTGTAATGACAATAGTCAATGTTCTCATTTAAATTTACAATTCTCTGCACTATAATAACATTACATGAACACATTTGTTTCTACATTACAAGTTTTAGAAAAATAATCACATACAAAAGAAAGTACTTGCCCGTGTGCCTTGTGACAATATATAATCTAAGAATTCAAAGTTTGGTTAATATGCAAACAAAATCAGTTACTTATGCTACATAATTACATTTATAGAAAATAAATGAAGATTAGAAAGTAAATATGTATTTACAGACATGCAAAGGTTTTACTAATATTTGTTGTCATTTCTTTTGAAAATAAATTATGAATTTGTATTCCAATATGACAGATTACCTTTCAAAGTACATAAATACTTACATACTTTTCTTCTTTGTAATAATCCCTGTATGCACTTACAGTTGTATACCGTATGTTACATTTAAAAAAACAAAGGTAGAATACATTGTACTGTGCAAGTATGAAATATGTACATATATGTTATGTTAAAAACAGAGTTGTCATATTTCAAAATGTAATTAATTAAACTGGTGACATCAGTGATGTCATGCATAATGTAATTAGTGGCGCCATCAGTGATGTCATATGTGGTGTCATCATTGTGGTCAAATGCTGCTCAAGAGAGGGGTGCTAAGTTAAGATGGACTTGCTCCAAATGCGATTGCTGAATTTCAGGGCTTTTGTTGCGTCAAATCTGATCACCTTAAATCTCTCCTAACTAAAGTGTTTTCACTGAATTTCAAGGGATTTGTTATATTATAGTTTCTTTGGGGCCCACTAGCCATGCCCTACGGTGGTGGCCGTTGTACATGTTGCACGAGTAGGTTTCTTTGGGGCCCACTAGCCATAGCCCTCAGCCATGGCCACTGTACATGCTGCACCAATATGTTTCTTTGGGCCCACTAGCCACGGTCACTTTATCACTTGGATAAAGTGGAGTGATTTAGGAAATATTGGGCCTCTTTTCAACTATGCCGGTATCCTGGTGATAGAGCCACCAGGTTACCGGAAAAAGTTGTTACCGTTTCCGGCACCTGGTCTGATGGCATTGCCGCTGGATTACGGGTACCGAAGGGACGGTGTTAATCCCCATTTATGGAGTCCCATAGGACTTCATAAGGGGATCTGCTGTCATTACTGGCACCGGTGCCGGTAATGACGGCATTTTTTGTCGGTAGAGCACCTGGCTGGTAACCCAGGTGCCCCAGTGGAAAACCCAGAGTTTGCCGGTCCAGTAAAGTGCCGGTATCCATGAATATCGGCACTTTTTTACCAGACCAGGCTGACTCAGAATGAGGCCCCTTATTTTCTATGGTAGCTATTAAACAGCTATTGATTGTGAGAGGAAAGTAATTTCTTCTGCAAGAATCAGCACAAGCGACACTATTCTACAAATTGTGTGATAAATATTCTCATTTTGAGATTGCTTTTGACATGTATACACTAGAGGATATTCTACTGAGATTGTGCGCAGAATTAATTTATCTGACAGATTCAAACCAACATGATTGACATTGAATGCAATATAATGATTCCACAGGGATGTTTGAATTTTAAAATGATTGACATAATAGGTGGTTCCATTGTACTAGATTGTGGCCATTGAACCAGAGAATGATTGGTGTTTGCTTAGAACATACATCAAAATGGCCACCGCTGCTATGATGGTACAGATGTGTAGTGTCTTGTGCCCTTATGTGCACCCGAACCGCAGTATGTGTAAAAAAAGTGAGCTGGGGGCACGGCGCAGAGGTGGTTCCAGCTTCTGGAATCCATCACTGCTGACACAAGAGGAGGTAGAGGTAACCTCGACGGCCTGCAACATACATTACGATCTGGACTTTAACATAAAAAATTCGGAATTTGTGGAAACTGTGAGATTGTATATTTGAGAATGTGTGAGTTATTGGTCATAACAAGCATGACAATAACAGTTTATTGAGGTATCTTAATGGGTACATTGAGTTTCGTCTATAGAATGAACACAGCATTTGAACCTTCAAAGATGGCTGCTGTTGTGGCAGGTTGACTCAGTGAAGGAGCTCATTTGGTGATCACATGATCAAACAGCACTCGAGGTGGCACTGGACTATTTAGCCAGCTCGGTGCCTCGTTCCCTGTGTTGGAAATTTCAGTAATTTTAGGGAAAACGTGGTACAAGAGACGAAAAAAAAAATATGAGGCTTTAAAACAAACAGTGGATTAAGGGATACTAATGGGAGTACTTTACATTGCAAGCCAGTTGGTTGCGGATAATATTTTGTGGACTTGACAAGGGACCATGTTATAGCACCCTGTATGATTCAAAAAACATCAGACAAATCTGTGAGTTATCTTTTAATACTGTATTGATACCTGTTGGTTGATATGTGTGGGTGTCGGACAAAACCCCCAGATGTGATTAGTGAATTGGATGTTGTTGCTTAGCCCTATAGGAAGTTATCTGATCTGTTTAGATCCTGTTCACATGGATTCAGTCCACATCAGTGAGCACTGGCAACAGACTAGATGATACAGACTTGGTTTAGAAATCTGATTGTCATATGTTTTTTAATTTTCAGAAATTAGAATTATGTTTACAGTGAGCAATTCCAAAATGGCCGCCTCCTAGTAAAGACTTAGTCAGTCGAGCTCCATCCTCAAAAGAATCCCAGCTCGGCGCAGAGGACCCCAGAGCACATTCTGTGCATCAAAAACTAACTGCAATCCTGAGGGTCCCGTGACAAGCTTCCTATGTGCCTCAGAAAACCTTTGACATGGCCGCGTTGCGGACCCTGATTCCACTACAAAGAATGAAGCCCGAAACCACACCTAGTCAGAAGCAAGATGGGGCCAGCCGTAGCATCGGCTGGCTAACCAAACGTGTCCCCCGATGGTCTGAAGCTGCAACTCCCTCTCCCCCGAGAGGGGACCCAGTGAGGTGGAAAAAAGACTGATAGTAAGGTGCACCAGTGACCCGGGTACCTCCAACAAACATTCAACCTCCAACAAGTGGCGCTGCAACGTGCACCGAAGCTAGGGGACAGTTCAAGCGGGCCGGGTACATGGCATTGGGGATCCAGGCGAGATCCACATCAGACCAAATCCTGCAAGCAGAAGCAGGTGAGCAAGGAGCAAAACCGGTGTAACACCGGTCCACACAATCGCAAGGTGAGCTGCCGCGGAGGCTTCGGTGTGTCCCGGCTAGACCCCCTGAGGAGAACATCGTCCACTAGCACACATGCAGGAGCGCCTGCCCTCCCCCCACAGTGGGGGGTCCTGATCTATCACAGCCAGCATCTAGTGGAGAGGCGAGCCTCCCGGCCCTGGAGCGGTGAGGGGCCAGTAACGCAATCTGCTAACACACCCAGGGGAGATTGACAGGAAAGACAACCTACCCACGGGTACTACTGAGCAACAGAGTCAACAGTAACACTGTTGGCATCCCTAATGGGCCCCGGGCCGGTCCCATATTAGGTGAACAGACTATTAAGGGGCAGTGGGGACCCATTCTGCGGTGACTGTGGTAAATGCCAGGAACCAAAGGGAAAAAGCTGTCGCGGAAGCCCACTTTACTGTCCGCCCCCAAAGGAAAACCAATTTGAAATCAAGCAACAATCAAGCTCAGAGCGCGCACGATACCCTACAGGAGACCCACTAAATACGACGGATACTACCAACATGGCAGCCTCCAAAGAAGATATAGAGTGCTGCTTCCTCGAATTCCAGGACAAATTCTACACCTCCTTGCAGGCGCAATGTAACACTTTTACTAGCAATTCAAGTCTGCACTGTCTGAAATGAGAAAAGATATATTTTCTCTTGAGGAAAGAATGGACACAAATGACAAGGCACTTCAAGACCTGGCCTCGACTTCACGAAGTCGGATGAACTACTAGAACACCTGGCTAGGACAACACACAACATCGAACAACACTGTGAGGACCTAGAAAATAGATCACAGAGATCCAACATCTGTATCAGAAATCATCCAGAAACAGTGCAGGAAGCAGACTTGAAAGATGAAGTGACTAGTAGTTTCAAGGACCTTTTGAATGCAAACGGAGAGGTGGGCATTCCAATCAACAGGATCCACAGAGTTGGGCCAAAACGCCAGGACCCAAATGCACACCCCAGAGATACCCTGGCTGCACTGGCATGCTATCCACAAAAGGAGCAGATCTTAAGGGCAGCAAGAAGGGCGGCGCCAATCATTTTCAATGGTAAAGAAATCCAACTCTTTCAAGACCTCTCTCAACTGATGCTGCAGAAGCGAAGGGACATGCATGGGCTGCTAGAACACCTACAATCCAAGAAAATAACTTACAGGTGGACCTTCCAATTTGGCCTCTTTTTCAACTGGGAAAGCCACCAACACAGGGTGACATCAAAGGAGGAAGGAGCCCAGCTACTGCAAATAGAACTGGATGACCAAGCGGGACCAAACACATTCTGACCATTTACCCCTCGGTGTCCCCGGCCCTGGAAATGGAAGTCAACGGAATGAGGCTGTAGGAAAAACCAGAAAGGCCCTCTGGCCCGTGCACCCTAACCGCTAAAGACACACCGGAACAAGGACGACCTGGCTGATGTAGGTAACTTATCGCTGAGCTGGAAATTGTGTTTTAGTAATCTGGGGTACGGCTATAGCTCGTCTTGGAATCCACAAAAGACATATGGTTGGGGTTTTAGGATACCCTGCACTTGTTCCTGGTACTATTAGTAGGCCACCTATGAGTCCGAAGAGAGAATAGCTAGAGTGGTCTACACCAGGGAGAGAGGGGGGGGCGTTATGTTATAGGAGGAGGGAAGTTGGGGGGGTCAGTATTAGCAGGAAGTTTTGGGAATTTTGTTATGAGGAGCGGTGCAGTACATGGGGGGCCTTTAAAAGATGCAAAACATGGCCTCGACAACCAGGATAGCCCTTAGCTTGAACACCACACAATGGAAGAATATTCCAGTGTCTGACACTTAACATAAGGGCTCTAAATAACTAGGTCAAAAGGAAAAATTAGAGCGCCTTCTCTCCACACACAAGCCCGACCTAATTGCACTTCAAGAAATGCACATTAAATTCCAGGATCAGCATAGGTTAAAAATAAGACAGTACCTGAAAATTATACAAGCTAACGTGAAGAGGAAAACAGCGTGGGTGCAACTTGCTTTTAAAGCAGGCACCCAGGTAACAATCCTAAATACAAAATCTGACAAAGAGGGCCGCTATCTTTTCCTCCTTATACAACTGTTACCGCTGACCTTAACATTGGCCTCCATATATGCCCCAAACTCTGGCCAAGTTGGGTTTCTGAAAACAGACCTTTCGAACCTAGAACAATTTAGCAAAGGAGAAACTATATTGATGGGAGATTTAAGAATCGCATGGGATCCCCGTTGGGATAGAAGTTTCAAGACGAAATACGCCCAAACCCCACCATCACACGCCCTTAAAATTAAATTCGAACAACTGAACATAGAGATGGCTGGACAACCCTTAAAGGCCATGAAAACGCTTATACTCACTACTCCCATGTCCACAAATCCTGCTCTAAAATTGACTACATCTGGTCCTCAATCATGCTGATAGGAAAAATGGCACACATAGACATTCACACCATAAGGATCTCCGATCATACCCTGATAACTTCGACCTCAAACTCCTCAGAGTACAAGCTAAACCATGGACCTGGAGATTCCATAACACGCTAATAACAGATCAGGTCATCTGTGATTACCTAGAACACAAAATTATAGAATACTATAATGCCAAAACGAAGTGGGAAACAGGAATTGATGTAATGTGGGACGCATTTAAAGCAACACTGTGGAGGTAGATTATAGCGGCAGAAGCACATAGGGAGTAACTCGAGAAAAATTGATTGGACCCCAAAGCCGAAATTAAAGATACTTTGAAGCAGATGGAGACAGACTCTAGTCCAGGTTTCCACAGATTACACAGGAATGCAAAGGGCAAATTAGACCTCCATCACATGAAACAAGCCAAAAGGAGCCTACATTACCTTAAGCAGAAATACTAAATCAAAGCAAACAAAGCAGACAGACTGTTGGCAAAACAGTTGTAACAGACAAATGCTGGCCAAACAATCCTTGGGGTGGAAGACCCTTAGAGGGATAATGGTGGCTATGACAGAAGGTATCACCTCCCAATTTCAGGCCTTCTACTCAGCCCTATATGAGTCGGAGCACCCTGATTAAATATCCCAACACAAATACATACAGGCAACCCAATTAAACAAGATCCCCAAACAAGACAGTGAGCGGCTTGAGAAAGAATTCACCTGGGAGGAAGTGCTACACATGATAGTGAACCTTCCGCTGAATAAATCACCAGGTCCGGACATGGGTCCCAGCCTCCTTCTATAAAACTTTCCGTATGACCCTAGCCCCCAAATTAACCGACCTCTTTAACTCATTTGTCACATCTGGCAAAATAACCGCCACTATGGAGGAAGCCAAAATAATTATCTTCCCTAAACCAGGGAAAGATCCAGCTAAATGTGGATCTTATCGCCCGATAACCATAGATGCAAAAATGTACACCAAAATTCTTGCAGATCGGCTGAAAAATCTAATGCCCTCACTAATCCACCCTGACCAATCAGGTTCATAAGAAACTGCCAAACTCACGACAATATTAGGCAAGCGTACCATTTATTGGAAAAAATGGTTAAGAAAGGGGACGCTGCAGTATCTGTGTAGCTCGATGCAGAAAAGGCAAATGGTCCTTACTCTTTAATACCCTGCGAGCAATGGGCTTCGGACCCAAATGTATCGCCATGATACAAGCTAACTACGGCAACCCTACAGCCAGACTATTAATAAATGCTCAGCTACCCCACCCTGTTTTCCTTCAAAGGGGCATGAAACAGGGATGTTCTCTCTCCCCTCTCCTTTACACACTACATCTGGCCCCACTACTGTCACAATTACGTCAATCGGATGCAATTAAGGGAATATAATTTGGAGGAGAGATTCCCAAACTTATGGCATATGCATATGACATGCTTTTCACTATCACCAACCCGTTAGTCTTGGTCTCTGCGGCACTACACAAACCAGAATGATTTGGTGCGGTCGCCAGCTTAAAAATCAACATTACTAAATCTAAAATTCTAAACCTTTAGGTCAAACAAGAAGAACTACTAAATGCCAAAGAGGCGACATTGTTCCGCTGGGTCTCTAAGGGCATTCAGATTCTGGGGGTGGCCATCACACGCACACTCAGGGAACTATTCTTGGCAAATGTTCAGCCACTCATAGTGGATATTCAGAAACAACTGCATACTTGGAGCCCACTCTCAGTCCCATGGCTGGGGTGGATTAACACTATCAAAATGGTCATCCTGCCCCAGGTTCAATATCTGTTTCAAGCCCTCCTGGTCCTGGTTCTGACCACATTCTTCTGCACCTTACATAAGACAATATCTAATTTTCTATGGAAAAATAAGCTCCCCCTCCAGCATTGCGCTGAAAACCCTAATGCTTCCCCAAAACAGGAGGGGGTGGGTCTCCCAAACTTTCAAGAATACTACCGTGCAGCACAACTGTGAGTGATAAAGGACTGGTTCGGGGAGGACACAGATAAGAGATGGTGCAGATGGAAAAAGCAACAGTAGGCCCAAGAATGGGAGAAAAATGATGGCTACCAAGATCAGATCGGTCATGAAACCTACACATAAGTGAGATCACTGAAGTCGTTGAGGACTTGTGGGATCAAGCTATAAGACAACACCATATCACAACTTTTCCCTCCCCTTTACCCCACTTTTCGGTAACCCACAATTCTCCCTGGGCTTAGATGTCCATTTCTTTCATACTGGAAAACAGCGGGATGTACAAAATTCTGCTACATGTTTATCGGGAAGGACATTAAACCATTTAACGCATGCAAAGATGAACTATGTCTACAGGAGAACTAGAGGTTCTAATATGTTCAGGTCTGTAACTGGCTGATGGGTCCTCCGCATAGATTAGCAACATAGAGAACCCTTACATCATTTGAGAAATTCCAGACTACTAACCCTGGGGACAAACATCTGAACTCAAAAATATACAAATTCCTAACAGATGAATCCCCACAGACAACACTAACTTACCAATCTAGATGGGAAAAAACACCCGGGTATACACTGTCGAAGGAAATGTGTTCAAACCTCTGGTCGGATATCCCCCAACTGACTAGATCCCTCCAGATCAGGGGATTCTGGCTCAAACTGATGTTTCAATGGTACTATACCCCGTAACACTTACAGAGGATAACTCTGACCATTCCCGACTCCTGTTGGAGAGAATGTCGGGGGACTGGCTACACGTTTGGTGGTCCTGCCCCAAACTACAGCCGTTCTGGGAAGGGGTAAATAGTCATATGCAGGCAATGTTTGAGTCTAAGTCCGAGTGACCCCTAGGTGAACTCCTCCTGGGCTTGGCTGAACAAGACAATAGATTATGGCCGAAGCACTGCAGAAAAGCATATATATTCTTCAGATGTCGGCCTTGATCATGGTGGCCCAGAAATGGAAAACTAAAGACTCTCCACAGATCAAAGACTGGTTTTATAAATTCTAGAAATGTGTGTCCTTAGAATGGGTTATGTATGCGATCCAAGGAGAGAAGATTAAGTTCTCGACAGAATAGGCGTTGATGCTGGATTTTCTTCATGGAGACTTTGTTGAACAATATTGTCTGCACAAACTACGGTTGCTGGGCATATCCTGAACTATGTTGTGTAATATTCATACCCGTTTACTGGAGGGAGAGGGGGCGGTCTTAGGAGGGGCAGAGGGGAGGGTGGGCGGTCTTAGGCGGGGCAGAGGGGAGCGGGTGAGCAAATGTTTACGGTTAATGTTGTGTTATATTTGAAAAACCCAATGAACAAAAAGAAAATTTACAGTGAGCATATGCACTGCTTAACTTGGCGAGTATGCTGCTAATGACTACAGGAGTAGTTCGTGAAGAAAGAAAATGTGATCACTTACGTGATTTCTTGTATTTAGGTTGTGGAATTGTATGGTAGGAGCTCCCTTGGCAGTGGATAGATGACTATCCGAAATGCGTTGGGTATCCAAAATTAAGAATGCGAATGGATTACTCTAAAGCCATACATAGTAGATTATAAATATTGAGAGTGAGCTGAACAAATTGTTCTTATTATTTTTTATTTGTGACTTTTCATTTCCCTTTTTCTATCCTAAAAAGGATCTGTATATATATATATATGTGGTGGATACATAAATGTAAATTAATGAATGTTTGATTGCATTAAAAGGTTCTTTTGAATGTGATTTGTTTGAATACAAAAGACACTACCATTTAAAATGTAAATAGGAATGTTATTGATTTTTATTTAATTGGGAGAAGGGATTAATTCTCTAAAGGAGTGCATTTGAGTGACTTGTTTGGTTGAACGAGTCCTTCTATTGTCACTGGCCATGTCACACCATTAATTTGTTGCCAAACACCCATTGCCCCCCACCCAGAAGATGAAAGCACTGCAGATGTTAAACCTTTTTTTCCTAACTCCTTACTGCTGTGATAATTTCACAGTAATCATTTCCAGTAACAGAAATTCCTGCGGTAGAGTGGCAGGTAACTGATTCCTGTGATAAGGGGAAAAATTGCTCAGAATTAAAAAGTCTTCCAAGTCCTCACAGGTGCTCAACATGTGTTCCCCTTCTTTTTTCCAGGTCACCTCACTCCACTCAATTGCTTTTCCCCACCCTAACCCTCCCCCATTACCCCCTATCAATCATTGCTTCATGTGACACACATTTTTCTCTGAGCATGTTTTGTGGCGGTGCCACAGTAATCTGGTGGGAGTCACTTGGTCTCCCGATAAACCAAACATTTTCTACCCGTAACTGGCTACACAACCCACCCCCAAACCTCCATCTACACATGATGTCTTCTTTCCCACTTCCGACCTCTAGCCTGATTCTATTTCTATTGCTATTTATTTAGCACCTTCGGACAGGCCATCTAAGTGCTGTTGTTCAAAACAATCAGTGTTCCCCTAGGAGTGACTACATAAATAGAATAGTTTTGAGTTTCTTTCTGATGTCAAGAACATTATTAGGCTCTGTAAGGTCCTGGTGGAGTCAATTCCAAAGTATGAGGGCATCCTTTTCCCCCCTCCAAATAGCTTTTTGAGTTCTTTTCTTTGCGGTTTCTCCCAGTAATATTGCGGGAATCACATCTATTGAGAATTATTTTTTGCATATTTTTATTTCTGAATTCTTCTCAGCCTTTCCGCTGCAAGGCACCAACAACTATATATATATATATATAAAGGTTTTACGGAATAGGGAGAACCCCATATCTCTGTCAAATATTTCAAAAACGACTGAATGGATTTAGCCCAAACAAGTCAATGAAATTAAGTCAACGCTTTGTGCCCAAATTGTTTCTTATTTGGTCCAAATCTGCCACGTGCTTTTCATGCTACGGCTATTCAAAAACAGCACTTTTTTCTATCGGAAAATGAATGGGAGTAGGCTGAAAACAGCATTTGTATGCTTTCTTAATCATTTTTTCATTTTTTTATGTATTGTTCCCACAATTACTAGATTTAGGGGGCCCTTGGCAATCTTTTTGCATGGAAAGTTTCATCCAAATCCATCCAGCAAGTTAAACGTGATTAGCCTCGCTTAGCCTCTTTACTGCAAAGCTCCAAGGCCAAGATAAAGATTTTAAGGGACAGGGGTGATCCCCTTCTCTGTCAAATATTTTAAAAACTACTGGATGGATCTACTGCAAACCAGTCAAGGAAATTATGCCAACGCTTTGTCCCCAAGTTGTTTCTAATTTGGTCAAAATCTGCCCAGCGGTTTTCAGGCTAAGACTGTTCAAAAACTGTACTTTTTCTGCATGGGAAAATGAATGGGCTGAAAACTGTGCAGTTTTGTTTTCTGTATGACATATTGTTCCCAAAGTTTGCAGTTTGGGGGAGGAGGCCTTGACAAATGTTTGGTTTAAAAACTTCAACCAACTCAATCTAGCAAGTCAAAAGTTATTGGCAATAAAATGTTTGGGGAAATGGCTGCTTTTTCATTTCTGAAAAGCCTCTTAGCCTTTCTACTGCAAAACATCATGCAAGATATTGCTATTTTATGGGAGCAGGGGGCACCCCCATCCCCATTAAAAAAAATATTTTCCAAACTCTGGATGGATTTACCCCAAACCTGTCCCGAAAATCGAGTCAACGTTTCGTGCCCAAGTGGTTTCTCATTTGGTCCAATTCGGCCCAGTTTGCTCTTAGGCTTAACAAAATGTAGATGTTTTCTCTATGGAAAAATGAATGGGAGTAGGCCAAAAACAGCATTGTTTTGCTTTCTTAATAACTTTTTCACTTCTTAAAGATTCTTTCCCAAACTGCAGAGCCTGTGGGTGTGGTGCCCATGACAAACTTTCCATTTTGCAAATATCAGCCAAATCCGTCTTGCAAGTCAAAGTTTATTAGCAATAGAATTTTCACATTTCCTATAGATGAAGTTACTCACCTTAACCATAGGGTAGCACACTATATATGCTGTCGCCAGAACAAATGGATTTCCAGCTCTCTTCTTTTTAATTTGTGTAAATAGAGCCCGGGGAATGGTGCTGGAAACCTAATTCAGCATGGTTCATACAAACTGCAACGTAATATATGTCAAGGTCCAGGGTCCCATATGTTTTGCTGCTCAAATTCACTTCTTTAAAATGAACCCTCTCTTTAATCGGCAGCCAATGAATAGAATGAGGCAGTACTGGAGAGACATGCTCTGTGTGGCTCAATTTGAGAAAACCTCTAGATGACTGGAGGAGGTTGCATTTACCAACTGAACTGTATGAGGAAATGCAAACAAGTCAAACATTCTTCTAAGAGTTCACAGATGGTAAACACAGCTACAAGAGACCAGTTGAATCCGTGGGACAAAGGGCGAAGACAAATTTATAAGATCCCCCATAATGAGAACTTTAAGTGCTGCAGTTGGACTTTTGCCTGAAGATGGAGGCCATGAGTTGAGATTCCCTCATATCTATTTGAAAGGAACGTGGTCTTGATGAATGGCAAAGCAGCATGGCCAAGCCCCACCATTGATTCCATTTAAGCTCCACATGTTCAAGAGTCATACCAAAGTCGTTCCCAAAAGGATGTATACTAATTGACCTTTTCACAATTGATCGTGGGAGAATTTACCTTCTGCACAATTGACCATGAAATGAAGGTCAATTAGGACATATATGTGGGGGGAAGCCCCCACAACCCCCACTCAATCCAAAAAACCCTGCAACCCCCTAC
This sequence comes from Ambystoma mexicanum, assembly GCF_040938575.1. Lineage (NCBI taxonomy): Eukaryota > Metazoa > Chordata > Amphibia > Caudata > Ambystomatidae > Ambystoma > Ambystoma mexicanum. The sequence continues at coordinate 1,412,574,483 of NC_090935.1, forward strand.
CCAAACCCATTACATTATTTATTACCCCATTCCCAGCCCACACGTACATATAAAAAGTTAAATAAAGGTAAAGGTCAATTGTGCAGAAGGTCAATTAGGACCACTATTATTAGGCCAATTAGGACAAAAGCTCAATTGTAAAAGGTCAATTTGGGTAATACCTCCCAAAACGTATGATGACCTGAGTACAATCTGAATGCATGTTATAAGTTACACATTGGGAGCAAATCAAATCTGCTAGGCACTGCATATACACATTAAATAACAGTGGGCATAAGGATGAGCCTTCTGGGACTGTGCAGTTAATCTCCACTGCTGATGATTCAAAAGGGGGCATGGCAACCATTTGCATTCTCCCAGTTAGATAGAATTGGAACCAGGGTATTGCAGTACTTCTAATACCAAGCATGAAGAAGCAGTCAAGGAGAGTCGGGTGGTCAATGGTGAAAAGGCCGCTAATAGATCCAGAAGGATCCGGGCCACCGGATATGACCTTTCGGTGAGCTTATTCCTTGCTTTTCTCAGTGCTATCCATCTGTTTTGGGTTTCTCCAGAGGGAGAAGAAGACACATTTGTTTGCTGAATTTGGTAAGGTGTTGCTCTTTAAAGGGGCAGCTCAGTGGCTTACTTGGCTAGTGGTTTCTTTGCAACCTGGTCTTCAAACAAATGTGCAGTATGTCTTCAAGGCACCTTTTAATTGTTGTCTTTGTTTACAGGAAGAACCCAGAAGACAATCTAGGCTGCAGCATCACTGTGAACAGAGCTTCCTGTCGATGTATCTACTGTAGTGGAGCAGAGCATTTACACATCTAAGACCAAAAAGTCAAATTAAAACCCCTTTTTTCCCTTGGGTTGAAAGAGTGTGTTTATAGAAGCCACTAGCTGTGCAAGAAAATAAGGGGTGGGGGTTGTATGTCCCGAAATTAATATCAAGCTGACTGCCTACTGTTGCAGAATTGTAAAATCAGAACTGTAAGCTAAATCCAACAAGTAAACAGAGTTGGAGAGATTTCTTTTTAAATATCTCCCAACAGAGGCAAATCGTAGAACTCATTTTGGAGGTGAATTCAAGTATTTGTAAACGGCTGTTCTATAAGGTTCAACTGTGCTTACTTTACTGTTCTCATTGGTTTTTGTTTTATAAAAACAGATTTTGTAAATAAAGAGTTATGATCAATCTGACAAAAAGTAAAGATTACAAAGAGTGGGAATAATGTTAAGGTACAAACACTCACTGTATATCACTATAAATTCAACCATGAAACTTGAAGTGTAAATATTTACTCCATGCCTCTGATAATCCAGCCTTAACGCTTACTTCAACTACGGTATTGATGTTAACCTGACTGGTATTGGTCTTAACCTGACTGGTATTGATGTTAACCTGACTGGTATCGATCTTAACCTGACTGGTATCGATGTTAACCTGACTGGTATCGATCTTAACCTGACTGGTATTGATGTTAACCTGACTGTTATTGATGTTAGCCTGACTGGTATTGATGTTAACCTGACTGGTAACGATCTTAACCTGACTGGTATTGATGTTAACCTGACTGTTATTGACAGTCTGTCTGTGTGGTCCACAAGTCAGCCCTCCAGTGCTGACCAGGCTCACGGGTGGCCAGGTGCCTAAAGAAACACAATTATGAACGCTGGAACGGTCAACTTGCTCTGTGGGTTTCCAAGAGAGGTCTTCTGGATTGATGTGTCTGTGGATTCTGCCTGCTAGAGATGGTGGGCCATAGGGTGCCCTGAAAATGCCTCAGAGGGATGCTACAGTCTAACCCCCTCTCATCCCATACACATGCTGGCTGTTAGGGAGAATTCTCCGTTTAGGCTGAATTTCCCAACCTAGTGAGTCACCCAGCAGCTTTGCTGGATTTCTGGAGTTTGTTTTTTTCCATCCTGCCAAGAGTGAGACTCTTTTCTCCCACTCTTGGACATGAATGTGGTTAATTCCTTTGAATGTCAATGTGTTCTATGGGCTATGGGGTCTTTTACTCCAAAGGGTCTCATATGTTTTATGAGACCCTTTGGAGTATGTGTGTTACAACGCACCCTCCATGCCGTAACACCGGGGCGTCCTAGAGGACCCCCACCATAGACTCCATACCCGGGGACTGACTACTGTCTCCCCGGGCATCTAAACTCACCATTGGCTTTACTAGACCTAAATTTACTAACAGGACTAGTACAAACCATCCTATTGTGGTCGTACTGGTAGGGGTAATTCGATTACCCCTGGGTCTGTTATTCGAGGGGGCACTGTCCCGTCCCCCCTCGTCGAGTTTTGGCTGGTGGCAGTGGAAACTACTTGTTATATTCGACCCCGAATATAGCCCTACGGGATTCTTCCCATTGTTGGAGGTTAATACTTTTTCTCGTTAATCTCTAACATACCACCGGTTTATTTATCCTAAATAAGTCTATCGGTTGGTATTTTCTGCCAGAACTCGGTTTTTAAAATGGCGTCTGTGTTCGTCTCTGTGACTCCTAAACCAAAGGTTGAGCCCTTTGTTCCCCTTTTGGCGGGCTTCTGCACAGAGGCCCTCCAAAGTGGTGCCATTCTATCTGGGTACCACAGGGGGTGTGGGAGGGGGTTTAGGCATCCTGGACTGAGTTGCCTTGCCAACTTAAGTCGCACTCTGGTGTGATTGGCCCAAGTGGTGAGCCACCCCGCTCACCACTTAGCATGTTTTGATTGACAGCTAGGCTGAATGAATGGGGGTTTTCTGCATAAAAGCAGGGCCTTTGGGACTGGATCTGGAGAAGTCGCCACAGGACCTAAGAATCGGACGAGGGTAAAGCTGAGCCGACCTGCAACGACGACACCTCCGGTGGAGCCCTGCTGAACCGACTCACCACTTCCCGACGACAGAGGAGATCTCCCCGCCGGAGAGTCTCTTCCCCTGACTGGTGGGAACAACCAGTCCCCTTTGCTTTTTCTTAGTTCCAGGACGCAGTGGTTGAATTGCCCGTGCAGAGCACCCCGGCAACCGGATAGCCACTACCCCTGTACCGCGACCAAAAGGTGGTGCCTTGTGACGGAGCACTCCGCGGCTGGTATCTTCCCTGGTGGTGCAACGATCTTCAACTTTCCTTCGACGACGAGATCATCTCTTCTCTTGGCAAAGCCCCGACGTGCATCCACCACCAGGAACAACTGCCCCCGCCGGAGCTGTCTCTCCACAAACAAGGTACCGTGTCCGCCTGGCTTCCCTTGTGTCGGTTAGCGTGAGGTGTCTGAATCCTCGCCTCTCCATTGGGTCGCCTGCAAGCCTTCTTAACTTTCTGTTCTGAACTGGTCCAATCTTTCTATAACAATTTGCGACAAAGACTCGAAGTGCATTTCCACTGTGATACTTTTTGGGACATATCGCCTTGCCTCTCTCCGAGTGGGCCTGGCCTCTGAACTTTGCGATCTACAGTAGACCCTGCCTTACTTGCCTTGCATTTGTTCGTAAAAGTGTTGGTACCAAGTTGATTTCATACCCTGCCTTTTCTCTCCCGTCCTAACGAATACTAGAGTGCTATCTAGGTTAAAGCATTCACCTCTGTCTGCAAATAAGTGGTGCCGTTGAACCTAGACTTGTCGAACTATTGTTAGGGGGATTGATTTTACTTATAGTAATTGTGATTTAAGTTGTTTGCCGTATTAGTGCCAGAGTGTTTTCCATAGATGTGTTTTTATAAATAAATAACTATATATCTTAACACCGAAGCCTTGTTCCGTGTTTGCTTGTTCTACTGTGTAAATTGCCCTATTTTGTATACTCCACATACTGCCTAACTCTTCTTGAGGGAAGTCTGACTGCTCAGCCACAGCTACCAAGTGAATCTGTGTGGTACAGACTGCTACCAAGTGGGTTTACTGCCAAACACCTGTAGTCCTAAACCTTTTGCAGTGGTCCCAGAGGGAACTGCACAGGTTTCCGCCTAACACTGGCCATGGGCCACTCCAGTAGTCAAGACACATGACACCTCGGGGACTGTGGATAGGCTTGGGGTAATCCCCCTTACACCAGTGGTGGAAATGGAAAAAATGGGTGGGGGACAGGGGTGGAGGTGGAGTTTGAGGGAGGGGGGCGGTGCTCAAGGGGGCGGGCGGTGCTCGAGGGGGCGGGCTTTAGGGGGTTCGGAGCTGGCAGTTGACCTCTGATCAAAGAAAATTTCAAAATTAATATTTTTAAACAGCGCTATTTCTTTCATGCTGCTTCTTTTCCAAACTATATGTCAATTCCACTTTAAACCACTTCCATAGCACTGGTGATGAGTTACTTCACTATGTGGATAATAGTTTTGACCAGTGTTGCTGAGTAAATATTCTTTAAAATGTACAATTTGCAACCCATTTTATTTATTTTTAAACTCCCCCTTGTGTACTATTCAATCAGGGTGATTTCTGTTCGCCATAAGCAACGTTTTCTTTTACTTGAACCACACCCGGCACAGTTCCTGTTGCTCCCCCCTGCAAGCAGTTGGGTGGCTGCATCATGTGGGATGGTGTCAATGTTAATAGGGGTATTTATTTATTCATGCAATGTTTGTCGATACCTGTATATTTATTTATATATGCAATGTCCGGGTATACAACGAACATTGTATAAATAATCCAGGTCCATGTATCCGGCAAACATTGCATAAATAAATAAATAAATAAACTGGGTCAAGGCTGAGGACTGTAACTTCCTTTGGTGACCCCTAGCATGGGGTCATTAGAGGAAGTTACAGTTTGCTCATGGATGCTTTCTTTTTTTTTTTTTTCCCCAGCACTGACTCTGGCCGGACCCCGAAATCCGGCTACACATCTGGTGCCAGATGTTGGATAGAGCAGACCCAATCCCCAGCCCTGCCTGGTAGATCTTCGTGTGGTGGGCTTCCCCAGAGCCCTGCTTGTACTTACAAGATGTTCATGCAACTTGACATTGTTATAGAATGGTCAGTTGTGACTCCTATGTTGATTGTTCTTTTCCTGGTGCTATTTTCCGAGAGGAGAATGGTAAAGTTAAGGATTCTGTAAGGTTGTGTGAGATGCGTGCATTCATCACAGTTAAGAGCGTACATGGCTAACCATTTGTGAATTGAAAACAGAGCATCATCATGTCTTTCTATTTACACGTGAGGATGTGCAAGCACAAAGATAAACATACCTTTGTGAATAAGGACCTCTATGTGGCTAGTACCCAACAGGGCTCACTCTCCCTTCCATGAAAGGAAGAATGAGTCATAAATGCCCACATTCAAACGTTAGACCTTTAGGGTCAGACCATCGGGCTGCTTTGCCAGCTTTGGGAAAGTTTGACTTTAAAAATGAGGTTAGAATTAGTATGTAAGCATCGCTAAGTACGTCGCAGGCCGAACGCCGTACTTGCATTGTGTCATGCCATAGAACGCGCGCCTTTCGTTTCCATTTTGCCATCTGGTTTACACACTTATTAAAGCAATAGAACATCCCCGTCTACTCCACTGCTCCGTTGTCCACCGAATTTCTGCGGTCTAAAACCTCCCTTAAAGCTTGGTGGGTCCCTATCAATGTATTAAAAGGAGCTTTTATGTTCCGCGGCCATTTGAGCAGCATGACGAGCACAGTAGCATCATTCACTGTCCCAGGAGACGGTGGCATTTGTTTTCACATTTCTCTGGCGCGGCATGCAGCCATTACTTCCCCTTCTTTATTAAGTGCCTTGACTTTAATCTCCTGCCTCAGCTACAGGGCTTATACCATGAATATTAATGTACAACCAAGAGGGACATGTCCTGTGAATATGAATTGGAGAGATTATTTTCTTTAAAACTACGTTTGAAAGAACAGGAGCCATTTTGTGGTGCAGAGGTGCGCCGGTTCTCATTTAATCAGCATGTAGTCATCATTTCTGCCTCCAGCGCTCCAGGCTACAAAGCAATTGACGTGATTTTCACCTGCTTAAGTGAGTCATTTCCATTACACCAGCAGTTGAGACTGAAAATGTCAACTGTACCAAAAGTGTATTCCACTTACCTTGAGCAGTAGGTCACCAGAAAGGCCGTGAACAAACAAGTGGCAAACTTTTTAGCCGTTCACAATATTTTTTTAAGCAACTTGGATTTCCCTAAACATCGTTTTCAAGGCTCACTTGTTCCAGAAGCCTCTTACCCCTTTAACATCCATCTCTATAGGGGACCATTAAGCCACTCTTGAAGCTTCTCCCATTTCCTAACACTATCATGCTAACAGTGTATGTATTATGATAATGTATGTAGTAGGCTAGTAGCACAGTAATCTTCCACAGACAGTTGTAATATCAGCAGGCACAGGATACCCCCTTTGCTCCAATGCGAGGCCCCTTGTCTCGTCTAGCGAATTCTGCATGGTTTATTAATTTCCCCCATTACGATATGTCTGAAGAGGAAGTAGCTCCTCTCCACTTTCTCCCTGGTTTGGTACTAGAAAGAAACTGTGCTGCCCAGATCTAAGTTTTCAAGCCAAAGTGAGTCGGCATTAGTGGGGTGGGGGCAGTCGGGCGACGGGCCGGGGCGCCACGCCCTCCAGGGTGCCATTAGCCCCCCACCATGCCAGCTCAGAGGAGTCTTTCAAGGGCTCCCCTGAGTTGGCATAGTGGGTGAAAGCGTGGCAGGTGGGCTTTTGCTATTAAATGCTGCGGCGGCGCAGCTACCACTAAGGCCAGCCCTCAGTGAGTGCATTGTGATGTAGGGAGATGTTTTAAAGCTCAGCTGTGCTTCTGCACACTTCACTTTCAGGCATCGCTTTGGAAAATTGTGCTTGAATACTGTGGTGCTGTCCCCCTTAAGGGAATAGCACACGGCGGTGTGACGTTGCACGCCGCCGCGTGCCACATAAATAAAGATGGGGTTCCTGGCCGCGGGATTGCGACCGGGGAGCCTGAGCTGTACACCTCGCCTCCGTGTGAGTTCTTGGAGTGGAGGGAGGCCCGGGGCTCACGGAACAGCACGGTGGGGGGGCCAACACTGGCGACGAGGACATGCCTGGACCCGGTGGTGATAGGAATATTTAACTTTTTCACCGAACGAGGGAAAGTTCTCTCGTTCTATGCCTGGGGGGAGGGGCAGCCCACGCGGCTGGAGGTAATTTTGTCTCCCCAACACAAACATTTCACAGAGCTCCGGTGGGGCCTGTGAGTGCCATCCAGGCACAATTTTTGGACGCTTGGATAGCGGACCGCTATCCCCACATGGACATGCCTCAATTTTACAGAATTTTGCAATTTTCCGATGTATTTTACCGAGTGAAGTGAAGGCCCTGGGGGGAGACTAGCTATCCTGGAACTCTCACCCTAGGCCTCACTGGCTCAATTTGTGGACACTCCTCAAATGCTGGACAATCTTGGTGACTGGCCACTGGACCACTATTACTGCTGTGTGCTGGTGAGTGTTTGTGGACACTGAAGAAGGACTGGTTGGGTGTTTTGAAGATCAAGGAGGCCTGGAGGCCTGTGATACTGGTGTGGAAGATGGAAGATCAAGCTGGCTGGGTGAAGAAGAACTAAACTGGGTGAGTTGCAGCCCCTTTGCATGACAAAGGGGTGCCTGTGCGCTCTGACCCATGAGTGCCCCAGCAGATCAAGATGGGGCACAGGCCATCCCACAACAGCAAGGACTACCACCACCCCCACCTCCAGCAATGGCCCAGATGAGGGCCCCGGCGGCGCTCCCACCCATACCCGAGATTGACTTGTCTGGACCCCCTTCGAGCCTGGGGCCTAGGTGGAGGCGATGGGTTGATCGCCTTGACATGTACTTTCGGGCAACGATGGAAACCAGCGATGACAGCAAGCTAGCCACGTTACTGTACGCCACTGGCCTGGCGGTACATGAGATCTTTGACTCTCTTCAAACCATGGACAACTCATATGCCGCAGCAAAGACTGCCCTGCACAATTATTTTTTTCCACTGGCTAATGCAGACTATGAGAGGTTTGTGATGTCTCCAGCAAACAGAAAGAGGACAAGACCCTCGACATCTTCCATGGTCGTCTCAGGAGACTCTCCGTGGCCTGCGCATGGGACAACGCTGATGACATGATCAGAAATCAGCTCATCCAAGGGTGCTCCTCAGGCAAGTTGAGGAGACAGGTGATGAGAGAACCTGGGATCACCCTGCCTCGCATCCTGGAGCTGGGCCACTGCCAGGAGGTCTCTGAGGTATGTGCATCTAGGATGGAGGCGGTGTCCCGCGCTGCCAAGTCGGAAGAGGTTTGCGCTGTGGCTCGTGGTGGCAGGGGTGCCCGGAGACCGGCTGGCAATTTCCGCGACAGGGGTGGGAAGCCAGGGGAAGCATACCTCAAGTGCGGGTATGACCTGCCCCACCTCGGTGAATGCCCAGCTGCAGGGAGGCCATGTGGACGGTGTGGCATGATGGACCATTTCACAAGGGTGTGCAGAGCGTCCCTGCCGGTGTTGGTACTGAGAGGCCCAGTGCGATCTGGGTTTTTCAGACAGTCTCGCCCTCCAAATGTGGCCCAAGTAGAACAAGGGGAAGAAGGTGCCCAACCCAATTAGGAGGAGGAGGAAGAGGAGAACATCTTCTTCGTATCAAGCATTGACGCCCTCCAGTCTAAGGGCCGGACACAGCCAAGGTGCATTGTAGCAGTTAATGACTCTCCGGTATCGGTGCTGGTGGACACAGAGGCCTCAGTCAATGTCATGGCCCGTCAGCATTATGATGCCATGCCCTGCCCCCTCAGATTATCAACTCCAAAGGCTTGCATTTTCACTTTTGGGGGATCACATCCTTTTCCCCTAGATGGTGCATTTGTGGCTCGGGTAGGGCATGGAAGCATGCTTTTATGTCACCCCAGTCTGTACGAACACCCTACGGAGCTGCATGGCGGCCGAAGCCCTCGGACTGGTGAGCTTCGCATACTCTGTGTATGTGGAAGACATACAAACGCTGCTGGAAAAGTACGCAGGCCTGTTCCAAGGGATTGGCCTCATGGCGGGGGATCCAGTGGGACTTCACATCGATGAGTCGGTTCAGCCAATTGCCCTCAAACACCGCAAGGTGCCATTCTATCTGAGGGAATTGGTGGACAAAGAACTGGACAACCTGGTGAACCTAGACATCATAGAGGAGGTGGTAGGCCCGACGCCCTGGGTGTCTCCAAATGTAGTTGCCAGGAAACCTAAGCAACCTGATTTGGTAAGAATCTGTGTGGACATGAGGCTTCCCAACAAGGCGATCAGGAGGGAACGCCATCTCACACCCACTATTGATGACATCATCGCAGAGCTACAGGGAGTTTGCTTCTTTTCGAAGCTCAATCTGAGGGCGGGATACCACCAAGTCCTCCTGCATCTAAAGTCGAGATACATCACGACTTTCACAACCCACCGGGGTCTGTACCGGTACAAGTGACTCAGCTTTGGGGTCACCTCCGTGGCTGAGGTATTTCAAAACATTATCAAGGGGCGCTGGCAGACCTAGAGGGTGTTCTCAACATCAGTGATGACATCCTGGTGTTCGCGAAGTCAGAAGTGGACCATCTGCAGCGGTTGGCAATGACCTTCGAGAGGCTTCAGTCACTGGGCCTAACACTCCACCATGAAAAAGTGTGAGTTCCTGAGGACGAGCATAGAGTTCTTTTTATTCATATTCAAGGAGGGAGGAGAAAATGTTTCTGAAGTGAGAAGCTTCCTGGGGATGGTCACCTACTGTGGCCGGTTTATCAAAAACCTGGTGTCCAGATCGGAGCCTCTACGGGCGCTCACTAAGAAATAGACGGCGTGACAGTGGGGTCCATTGGAACAGGCTGAGTTCAAGGATATTAAAAGCACCCTCACAGAAGAAGACATGATGGCCTTCTTCGACCCAGCACTGCAGTCAGAGATCATTGTGGACGGCAGCCCGTTTGGCCTCGGTGCAGTTCTAACGCAGGTGGGGCAAGATTCCTGTGTCCGCCCGGTGGCCTACGCCAGCAAGGCCCTGTCCGACACTGAGCAGCGGTATTCTCAGATAGAGCGAGACGCACTGGCCGTCCTCTTCGGGTGCAGGCAATTCCGGCTATACATCCTTGGAAGGCCAGTGACAGTGGTGACCGACCACAAGCCCCTACTGCCGATCCTGGTGGGTTCATCCTCAAAACCACCAGCGAGGATTGAAAGATGGATGCTGGCCCTGCTGAAATACGGGGTTTCGTTGGTGTATCGGCCTGGTGCCAACAACGCAGCCGACTACCTCTCTCGCCATCCGGGGAGTCATCAGGACGGAGAAGTGGACAGCTGTGCGGAAGAAGCCAGCGACCATATACAACTGGTTGTTGAAGTGGCCACCCCGAATGACTTACTGCTTGAAGAACTGGAAATCGCGGCTGCCAACGATGAGTGCTTCTCCATACTCAGAGCGTCACTGCAGCAAGGGTCAGGGAAGAGTGTCCTGGAGTCGCTGGCTGGGCGCACACAGGAAGCAAAGACAGTGCTCAACAGCTGTGGAAAGTGCGGGAGGAGCTGTCTTTCTCTGAGAAGGGCCTGCTGCTGAGAGGTGATCGGATTGTGGTCCCCCAACCAAAAGTGCAGCAGGTGATAGGCCTTGCACACCAAGGCCATCAAGGGACCGCAAAGACCAAGGCCCGACTACGCCTCAAGGTGTGGTTCCCTGAACTAGAACAACGGGTGGACGACTATGTCGCATCATGTGTGTGGTGTCAGGCGGCGTCGCCTGCCCAGAAGGAGCCGGCCATGGAAGCCATGCCATGCGGCACGCGGCCCCGGGAGGTAGTGCATGCCGACTTTGGGTCCATGTCACAGGGTACGCACTACCTGGTGGTGGTGGATGAGTACTTCTGGTACCCGGAGGTGGAATTCATCCAGTCGGTGACCTTCGAGCACGTGGTGGTGGCGGTGGAAAAGGTATTCGCGGCCCATGGTCTCCCCACAGTACTCTGTTAGGACAATGGGGCTCAAGGAGAGCGGTTTGCAGCCCTGATGGAAGGATATGGGGTACACCATAGGAACGTCACACCCTTGTGGCCGAGGGCAAATGAAGAGGCTGAAAGGATGATGCGCACGTTAAATAAGGTCTTTCGAATTGCGCAAGGTCAAGGACAGAGTTTGGAGAGGGCTCTCTACCAATTCCTGTGGGTATATCGAACAACCCCGCACACCTCAACGAGAGTGGCTCCGGCCAAAGCCCTCTTCAAGCGATGCACGAGAGGGCTGCTGCCGGAGGTGGGGGAGAAAGAGCTGGCGGTCATCGACACTCAACAAGTGGAACTGGAGCGGCAACTAAGGACTGAGCAAGAGAATAACAGGAGAGGTCTACACCAACAACAACTTGTGCCTGGGGATATGCTGATAAGGAACCCGCACCCCTGTGGGAAACTGTCACTAACTTATGAGCCTGAGCCTATGGATGTGGTAGAGGTGAAGGGGTCTATGGTGACTGTATCAGATGGCTGAGCCTCGGTCACCAGGAACATTAGCTTCTTCAAGAAGCTGGATGAGCCCAGGGCCGAGGTGCTCGTGGAGCAGGACTGGGCGGACATACATGACGAGGGCGGGGGTGCGGGCCCCTCCCTCGATCCCCGGTGAGGATGCCAGCTGGCAGTGGATCTTCCAGCCCTGAGGCGAGCAGGAGGTACCCCCTGTACCCCCTGAGGACAGGGCGAGGGAAACCTGCTCATTTCAGTGACTTTGTTTTGGACTCATGATGGAGCCCGACAAGGAGGGACCTGCCAAACAGAGAAGGGGGGTGGCTGTGAATAAAGGGGCTCATTGGGGAGTTAGTTACTTGGGTTAAGGGTGTTAGTGTGTTGTAGATGATATGGTAGTTATGCAGAGTTTGATGCTATTGTTTATTGTCCTCATGAAAAAGGAGGAGTGTGGTCCCCCACAACAAATACCACCTCGACCAACACTTTTTTGGGAATTGGCCTTGTACATTTTTTAATGCCATTTATTACAGAACTACAGAATAAAAATGAGCAGACTGCTGACATACGTAATGCATTATGCAGCTAATCTCATGGCTTGAATGAACATGGGGAAAAATCCAGCCAGGGCGGCCAATTTCTGCCCTACCTTTATCGCCTGATTTCGGACCACTTTCCTTTCCAATGTTGATTTTATGTTTTATTTTAATTACTTTTGCAAAGTTAAAGCTTAATACGCAAACAGCAAAAACGGGAGAAGACATAATGTTGGGAGTGGGTCGGGAAGAGGACGCAGGACTGAGTAAAGTCTTACTTACCCCTGGCCCTGGGAGGAAAGAGGACAGCTGCCCACTTCGCAAGAGGCTCGAAATGCAGACACTACTGTGAGTTTAAATCCCGCCTTCCGAGCTCCCTGATTGACTGGGAGGCCCCATGACTTCCCCTTCTTGGTGCTAATTCTTAAGATTGTAATTGTGTCAGGACACACAGTCCATTAGGAGTTTATGTAACATGTGCACACTTTGGTACTCCATCATTACCAACACTGTGCTTGTCCCTCTTTTCATACACTTTAAACGCGGTGCCACTGTTAGGGCTGACTTTTTAAAATGGATTTAGGTTCACCGCTCCCCTCGCTCAACTTAACTTTTTCAGCTGATCACACCTGACAACTGTGACAAGGTGCAAGCGGCGAACAGAGGCAGTGTTAAACACTCAGCAGGAGATCAATCAACTGCGCCATCAAAAGAGATAAGAAAGTGAAATGATAAAAAGGGAGTGCACATGTCAATAAAGGGAGGGGTTACGTTGGTGATGGATGATGGCTGCCAGTGCAAGAGCCACTGGTCTCGTGGATGAAGGGGGAGAGGGGTGGTGGTACAGGGGGTGAAGGATGATGACTGCCAGTGCAAGAGCCACTGGCCTCGGGGATGAAGGGGGAGAGGGAGTAAAGATTGATGGCTGTAAGTGGAGCAGCCATTGGTCTCAGGCAAGAAAGGGGAAGGGGCAAAAGGGGGGGGTTACACGAGTGTAGGGAATCAAAAACGAGGCCAAGATAGATGTTACTTATATATGCAGCTTTGTTGGGGATGGATATGAACTTACTTAGGTTGACTGCTATAAATAATATCTATAATCAATTAAAAGTAACTAAGGAGGAGCAATTTATCCAGATTCCAGACACTACCCTCTCTGGGAGATCTGTTTTTAATTGCTTCAGCTTACAGCTCATAGCTTCTGTCCAATTGTTTTGGCCTACCAGACCGTCCATCAGTCTATTCCATGCTTTCCATGTTCTTAAACCCTCCTTACTCACATTGCAGGTTAACAGGGTTTCTAAAGCCATCTTCCCTATTTTGCGCGTTTACAGGGCCTATGAAGCGTGTTTTCTTTCTCTATCTTTCTTTGTCTTTCTTTGTTTCTTTCTTTGTTTGTTTCTTTCTTTCTTTCTTTCTTTCTTTCTTTCTTTCTTTCTTTTTTCTTTCTTTTTTTTCTTTCTTTCTTTCTTCCTTTTTTCCTTTCTTTCTTCTCACTCCTATCACCTCCTCCTGGTGTTTCCCCAATCTCCTTCGTCTATTATATCTCCCCTTTGCCACCTCCTTTCTCCTAGTTGCTTAGTCCTGCTACCTCCCACGATATCTTAGCCACGTCCCCCTGGTCTTTCATCACCTCTGCCTGCTGATTAACCACCTCCTCTAGCCTTCCAACCACACTCCTCTTCTCTTCACCCTCCTCCTCTTGATGTTGGAGCCACCTCCTCCTGATCCTCTCCATCTTCCTGATGATTTAGTCACCTCCTCATTCTCATTCCTTGTTTCACTCTGGTCTCAGACCCGCCCACCCAAAGCTCCTTTTCATCTTCATGCTCCACCTCTCCACACTCCTCCTCCTCTCCAAAGTCTTTCTCATCTCCATCATTCTTCTCCTCTGCAACTGCTTCCAAAGTCCTTCCAAGTGCTCCTTCTCCCAATACACAGGCTGTTTGACTGAAAGCATGTGCATATTTAGCTCCGGGTCCTCTCTTCCTGGGTTAGTCTCCCTGTGAATGTTTGCACCTCTGTGAGTCAATTATCAAGGATCTTCGGTTTCCTGGGTCTTCATACCATTTTCAATTTGACTTGTCTCCTACGTGGTATCTTTGGAGGAGGCATCTTCCGGACCACTTGGACACAGAGAAAAGTGGTTATTTATTCCCTTTAAGAGGTCAAAGTCACATTGAGACTAGGAAAGGCTTCTCGTTGCCTGAGTGAGCCATGGCGAGGATTGCGGGTTTCCAAAACTATATTGCTTGGATTTCTGATGATTACAACACTTGATTTCTGTCAGGGCACTGTCAGTGGATGTTAAACCTCTTTTAAGTTTATATTCCAAGTTCTTATTGGAGCAGTGACGCTAGACGCTACTCACTTCTTCATTACTTCTAGGTCCCAGTTCTTGCAAAGGGACTGGACCTATAAGTCTGTTAGAGGAGGACCAGTGACTCTGTACTGCCAAGCAATTTATACTAAGCAGAGGTAACCAGGGGTTCCCTGTATACTTCTAGAAGGCTCTTAAACTATCAGCTTGGGGAGTTATCCAGAATCTTGGGTCACCCCATTAGAGGTCCCCAGAGCCAGGCCGGCTACTTCATCAGACAGAGCAAAGAGGGAAAGGTTGACTCTGGATCAGTCACTGGTCTGGAGAGCAGGAAGACAGGCCTTGGGAGGTCGAGGGGATCAGGCACTCATCTTGAGGTGTCGGTCTAGGAAAAATGGATGGCAAACGCATGGACGGCAAACGCATTTTCGTGGCCGAAGGCCAACCGTCTCATGTATGTAACGATAGAAATACAAGTTTCCGAGTTTGACCAATGAACGGCCATTTTGATGTAACAAGGATCGCCATTTTGTTTTCTAACGATTGCTCATTACTTTCTGTTCAAATTGCTTTGCACCACATTTCTGCTTACACTGCTCAACTGTTAACATTGTTGTCTGAACGTGAAAGGACAAGGCCGCAAGGCCGCGAGGCTAATAAGGAGTTCATTGAAACACAAGATAGATAGCAAGGTCTGGAATTTGACTCTTCCCCTGTATGTAGCTCACTCACAAGAACAGAAGCACTGTGTTCTGTTCAACAACAAAAAGATGTCTCCACACTTGCAAGGTTGCATACTGTTGCTAGAATAGATATTTGAAGGTGTCCTATTCGTCGAAATTGTCCATCATCAAACCGAGTTCAAAGAAACCCAATAAAGGGGAGTAAAGGTGGAGAACGACGAGGACGGAACGATCGAGCCGGGATCAAGAGGTATTCGGGGCACCCTGTAGAAGTGATGAGAGATTCCTTTGCAGATCTGCACACATCTGATCCCTGATCGACGTATCTGGCCAGAGAACAAGGAGGTGAGGGTCCCGAAATGAGGCAGAAGCCAAGAAACGCAGACACAACGTCATTGTTTGCATTAGTATACATACGAATTGTGTCCTGGAGGACAAATTGATTTATCAGGAGAGTCATACCCCGATTCAAAATAATCCTGATATTGGTTGAGAGTTGACTTTGCAAAATGAAACGCCCTAGGTAAGGTTGATTAACCAAGGGGAGGTTGAAACATGCCTGGGGTATTATCCACCCTAGCAGGGTTTTTCCGCTGCGGTAGACAATCTTTGGAAGATGGCCAAATTGCACCACCTGGGGGAACGCCGGCATATGAGATGTATGTGAAGTATGGTCTGGGAGCGATAGTATTCTGTGAGACTTGGCATAGGCAAACCAGAAAGCAACAAGACCATCAGTGGCCAATAAATGCTAGTTTTGAGATAGCGACAATAGATAATTTGGAAAGGGTGTTGATAAGAAAGAAAGCACGTCCCGCAGCATTTGATATCGTTAAGGACTGGAGAAGGGAAGCAATGCTCCGATTTAGAAGTAGAGCGAAGCATGCGCGCAGGCATAAATCGAAAGGTGAAGTAGCGGAAGAAAAGGAGGAGGAGGAGGAGTGGACTGAGAGTGTAAGGAGGTCATGTAGACGTGACCAGTTGAATATAGAAAAAATATACCCACAACGAGAATTGAACATAGCAGATGAAGTGATGGAAAAAATATTAATCCATACAAAACAAGGCCGAAGATCAGAAGCGAGGCCAAACACGTCAGTAACTATTGCTCAAGCCCCTCCCGTAGCTCAAACTCTCCCTCCCGTAGCTCAAGCCCTCCCACAGCCACAGACCGTGCACGTAACACTTCCTATTAGCCAACCAGTCCCACAGCAGACACTCCCCGTTCCTATTGTCCCATCCGCACCTCCCGCCTCAGATACAGACTCGGTACCGTCCGTCCCTCCAGGGGTTGAAGTTGAAACCACGGGGGCAAGAGGCGGGACTGAACAAAGTGGATGCACGAGGGTAACTCGCAGTGCGATCGGCAAAGAAAGGAAGGTGGAATTGCAGCAACAGGCAGACATGTCTATAGACGGGAATGATGGGATGGCTTCGATGTATGACTTCCGAAGAAGCAACAAAAGACAGGTAGTGTTGGAATGCATGGGTGAATATTTGGTGGAGAGATGGAAACAGTTAATTGGGAAATTACCACCGCAGCGATTGTTAGACTTGAATGCATTAGCACACTGTAGACAAAGGGCCTCATTACGACCCTGGTAAGTTACCGACTCCGCCATGAAGAAAGGGGGAATTACCACCCCATTACAAGGTTGGCGGGGCGGTAATTCCCCCTTCCTCCATGGCCCTTCCCCATTCCCATTTTTGCCCCATAGGGCTCAATGGGAATGGGGAAGGCGCTAAGTACGGTGCCACAAATTGCGGCACCGTAATTAGCACCAAGGTCCCTTTGCGGGTCCCTACTTTAACGGCTGGTCTACACCAGCCACTAAGGTCGGGTCCCGCAAAGGGACCTCGTAATTAGGCGCTAATAGGTTAACGGCGCCGCAGCCTTTTATGGCGCCGTTAACCCATTAGCGCCTGGGTCGTAATGAGGCCCAAAGAGATGAAGAAGTGAGGGAACATGTGTATGGACTTTTTGAGCTTAAAAATGAATTGGATAATGATTATGCTGAAATGTTTACTGCACCTGGGTACAGGGGTAAGGATATCGGGAGAGATAGAAAGGAAGCGGTAGAGCCATATATACAGCGAAGACATTCAATGTCGTCAGTACAGAGGGGCGACAAATTGAAAGTATATATACGAGAGGCGTTCAGATGGATGTCGGATCCCAGTATCCCCACAATGGAGATACATGAGATATTTGATGAATATTCCATGCCCATGAAAAGAAAAGCACTGCAGTCGATGGCTGAACATTTAATAGACAAAGATATAAAAAAACCGCAAGGCCAGCCCACCCGAAATAATGGCAGTATATAAGAGAGCACTAGAGCGAGGGACAGGAGAAACAGCCCTATCGCTTGATCTGGGAATATTATTACACATGAGAGAAGGGGGAGGGACAGTAAGTGGGGCATTCCCTATGAGGGAGGTCCCACCTACCTTTGTGCCAAAAACAGAGGTTCCCGCAACGGGCACCGTAGCAGCGCAGGTAACGCCAGCCCATTATACCGCCCAGTATGTACATGTCCCCTTTTCCAGACAGGAGGTGAACAACATAAAGCAGACGATTCCCGATATAAGAAAGAATCCTGCAGGATTTTACAAGGAAGTAGAGTCCTGCCTGCAATCATCCGTGCTTACCATGGGTGACATAGACCTAATATTCCCAGTGATCCTGCCAACAGACATAATGAAGCAAATAAGAAAGGTGGATGACGTAACGGCCTATGGCGCCACATGGGCGGACTTGGTAATAGAAGACAGGAATAAAGCGGTTGGAGGGACACCAGGAGCGAACATGGTAGCATTACCAGCACTCATAATACAGAAATTAAAAGAAATTGTCCCAGAGAAAAGAATTCAATGGGACAAGTTGACTGCATGTGTGCAAGGCAAGGATGAGTTAGCAACAGATTATTTCAATAAATTCGAAGAAGTATTCGCAGACTTCAGTGGGCAGGATGTGAGCTCGGAAGCGGGGAAGAGGCTATTTGTTGATAAATATGTGAGGGGGTTGAGACTTCCAATTCAGAACATAATAATGACATCAGAAAGTGCATGGCAAGCAAAAACGCTGGGTGAAGTATTGCACATGGCCCAATATTATGAGACGAGAGTGAATGCGGGAAAGGACCAGGAGGAGAAAGATAGAGTAAATCTGAAAACAAGGGTGTTACTGCAGCAAGTAGCAGGACATAATAGAGGAAGAGGGAACGCACAAGGGAGGAGTAATTCGAGTATGCATGGGGAGCCATTGGGACCAAATCAGTGTGCATACTGTAAGGAGGAAGGACACTGGCGAGCGCAATGTCCACATTTACAGAATAGAAATGGACCTGGTCAGAGAAGACAGCACAGAGGGCACCAAGGAGCGAATGGACCAAATAGGAATAGTATGCAGCAGCACCACAATAATGAAGGTAATCAAAACCAAGCCCAAAACCAAAGTGCTCCTAACCGGAGTCAGGGTCAGCAAAACCAACAGTATGGGAATCAGAATAGGGGAAATAGAGGAAAGAATGGGAACATTTTCAATGCGCAGCCAAATACATATTACAGTAATAGTAGTGACTACACATCGGATGATGTGTTATTTCCCCAATAGGACAGCCCAGGCAGGGGTCGGAACCAGTGTCTATTCCCGTGAATCAGAGAGGACCCTATGTAGAAATGGGAGTCGGGAATGAGGAGCACCGCTTCCTTGTAGATACAGGAGCGCAAAAGTGTTCAATAGACCATCACTTGGTTCCGGATATACCACTGTCAGGGCAAAAGAATGTTTCCGTAGGGTTCGCATTTACACCATTCATAAACCCAGTGTCCCAACCAGTCCCAGTTACTATAGGACCATTCACTGAACATTGTCCCTTTCTCCTAATAGAAAATTGTGGGGAGAACTTGTTGGGATTGAACTTGTTGAAAAAGCTAGGTGCGATTATACATTGTATGTCAGACAGGGTGTTTCTGACGATTTGGCCACAAGATGCCCCTGTGTCAGAATTCATGTCTGAAACCTTGCCAGGAGAGTTAAGAAAAGTGCCAACCTGTATATGGGCGATGCATGACAACGATGTAGGATGCTTGAAGATAGAGCCAGTAAGGATCATTTTGAAAGAAGGAGTTACACTGCCAAGAATTCCCCAGTATAAAATTTCGGCAAACAGAGAGAAAGGATTGAAAAGTATTGTGTCAGATTTGGTGAAATTAGGGGTAATTGAAGAAATTACAGGCAGTACATTTAACAGCCTGCTTCTTCCAGTGTTTAAGAAAGGAGGCAATGAAGTATGATCGTTTCATAATTGATTTGCGCGCACTAAACAAAGTAGTAGATCCACAATTTCCTTTGGTCCCAGACGTCACTACAATATTGACAATGATACCTGCCTCAGCAGAATACTTTAGCGTAATTGATCTAAAAAACGCTTTCTTTAGCATTCCGGTGGACAAGGACAGTAGATATTTGTTCGTGTTCACATTAGGGGGACGATCATTTACATTCACGCGCATTCCACAAGGATATACGGAAAGTCCGAGTATTTACAGTAGAGCGTTAAAAAGAGCAGCTAGACATGCTAGAATTACCAGTGGGGTGTGTACTATTGCAATACATAGATGATCTGTTGATCGCTGCTGATACAGAAGAGAAAAAGAGCATCGTATTACTACTGTCAAACCTAGCAGCACATGGCCATAAAGCTAGTTTGAAGAAGTTTCAATATAATCGAAAGGAGGTAACTTATTTGGGCTACCTACTTTCGAAAGAAGGAGAAGGCTAACGCCAGAACGCATAGAAAGTATTTCTTGTATGCCTATTCCAAAGACACAGAAAGGAGTCAGAGCCATAATAGGCATGGCTTCTTATTGCCGGCAGTGGATCGGTAATTTTGCGTTAATTGTGAAGCCAATGGTGCTATTATCTAAGAGGGATGCGGTGATGCCTTTGCAGTGGAATGAAGAATGTCAGAGAGCGTTTGATCAATTGAAAACTGCATTATGTTCTGCTCCAGTTTTGGGCACGCCGAATTATGAAAAAGTTTTTAGATTATTTGTATGCGAGAATGAAGGATGTGCATTAGCTGTTTTGGCACAGGAACAAGGTGGAAGAAATAGGCCGTGCCGCTATTTTTCTTCTGCGCTGGACCCTGTAGCGCGCGCACTACCACGATGTTTGCGATCTGTGGCTGTGGCTGTTGCATCGGTGAAACAAACCGAAGGGATGGTATTGGGGCATACTTTAATTCTGATGGTGCCACATGCCATAGATGTCCTATTAAATAGGACACAGGCGCAACACCTCACCTCTGCTAGACTGACAAGATATGAAATTATCTTATTCGCACCCCATATCCAAATTATGAGGTGTAGCGCTTTGAATCCTGCAGAATTAATGCCACTGCCCATAAAAGAAATTGGTGACAACGAATCACCACCCCATGATTGCTTAATGGTCACTGAGGAAGAAACGAAGGGGAGAGTTGATTTAAGTGACATTCCACAAAAGGAGCCAGATGGAGAGTTATTTTGTGACGGCTCTTGTTTTAAACTACCTGATGGCACGTCAACTGGCGCTTACGCTATCACTACCCTAGAGAGCGTTGTAGAAAGCAAAATAATTCCCTACAACTCGGCACAAGCCGCAGAAATAATAGCATTGACCAGAGCCTGTGAGATTTCTGAAAATTTGAATGTGAATATCTATACTGATAGTCAGTATGCTTTTGGGGTGGTTCATAACTTTGGTCGACTCTGGGCTGAGAGGGGTTTCTTGACATCGCATAGGGGCCAAAAATGGTGACAGTCCAGACTGAGGAAGTACCCTGTATGATAGAAGATGGAATTGCCACTGTCAAAGAGATGCAGGCCGAAGCCACGACCGATGAGATACAAGGATGGGCAGAGGGCTCTGCTGAGTTATATTTAGAGGATTGTTGGGTGAACTAAAAACTGGATGTTGCCAAATTCTTATGTAACTGCAATGGTCACAATGGCTCACAGCCCTACCCACATCTGTGAAAAAAAATAATAATACAGCACCTACCTACGGTATGGCAGAATGTAAACATAAAGAAGAATGCAGAGAGGTTGGTGCAGAACTGCATTACGTGTTTACAACACAATGTAGGAAAGGGAACAGTGACTCCAATAGGCAGTTTTGGCCCGCCCTCTATGCCTTTTGAGGTAATCCATTTTAATTTCATAGAGATGGAGAGTTGCCAAAACTTGAAATATGTCTTAGTGGTGATCTGTGCGTTCAGCAAGTGGGTGGAGGCATATCCCTTAAAAGACTGCATAGCAATGAGTACGGCCAAAGTAATGCTTAAAGCATACTTTTCCCGTTTTGGCTTGCCCCGTGTCATATGGTCAGATAACGGTCCACATTTTGTGGGCGCAGTGGTATTACAGATATGTGCAGGTCTTCAGATTGATAAGAGATTTCATAATTCGAGGCATCCGAGTTCGACCGGTCTTGTTGAGAGGCACAACGGAATCCTCAAGTCAAAAATTAGCAAGATATGTGCAGGAAGCAGGTTGAGTTAGGTGGATGCATTACCGATAGCGCTATTGTGCATGCATACATCTGTACAGGCTAGAACTGGGCTCTCCCCGTATGAGATTGTGATGGGGAGGCCGACGAATGTTTGGTGCGCACCTCAGCCAAAACGACTGAGTGAAGTGGAACATCCTGTACTTAGCACTTATTGTGGCCTTTTAATGCAGAAATTGCGTTTGATTCATCAGCATGTGCAGGAGGCTCTACCCGTAAGATATACAGGTCCGGGGCACGCGCTGGAGCCAGGAGACTGGGTGCTGCTTAAGAACTTTGAGAGAAAATTGTCGTTAGCACCCAGGTGGCGCGGCCCCTATCAAGTGCTTCTGGCAACGCAGACGGCAATACGGGTGGATGGGAGGAAGTCGTGGATCCATGCCACCCATGCCAAAAAGATCCCATCTTCACTGAAAGACTTGCCCAATCTGGATGACCGGAAAGTGACAGCGGTCCCAGAAACGAAAGAAACTGCTGCCAGTCCACCGCCGCTAAATCTGTCCGAGCGAGAAGTGAAACTCGAAACAAAGCCTGAAAAGATTGCCAAAAAGGGGGAAGGGCAAAGAGTGCCCCAACGTTGCCCAGCAGAACCTACATCACTGTTGGCCGACACGAAATCTGCATTGCTAATAACGACAGATACTAAACGTGTACCCCTTTGGCGCCCACCAGCACTTGCCATTGCGCCAGAGCCAAAGACTGAATCCGCATCACTGTCGCGGTGCACACCAGCATCTGCCATCGTGCCACACGCTGACTCTGAGCCTGGATCTGGAAGTACACCGGCACTGTTCATGGATCACACAATACCAGGAGTGAGGCGATATGATTTGCGGCCTCGAAAGACAGAGTGATCCACAGTTCTTTGGTGTTTATGCTAACCTCTGGTTCCGCTAATGGACGGAGATGGAACTAGAGGTGTAGAGGACAGAAGGGTGAGAATTGTGCAAGTCGGACAATTCAAGACTCGCGGCTCCTCGGGGTGAACATAAAAAGTACATGTGTCCTGAACCAGAGCGGACAAGCTGGGCGCACATGGTACAAAAGCAATAGAGAACTGTTCAGAAGTCCTCTGAGCAGTATGAGAGAGGATAAGTGATCTTGCCTAAAACGAATAAGCATGAATGCATGAATACAGCGGTACTAAAATGGGAAATAGAACCAGTATATGTGGGAGATCCTGTCTATTTTATATGTGGAGAAAAAGCATATCCTTGGTTGCCCAGAAACTGGGAAGGTACATTTTACCTAGGTCTACGGTTCCCAGGAGTGTTCCTCTTAGAAACAGCAGACATGGCCAGGCTATCCAGATCTAGAACCCAAAGGAGTAGCCAAGGTGTTTTGATAGGGAAGGACGTAGCAAAATCATTCATACCATTCTTGTCCCAGATAGTGAACTCCTATAACATAAGGCAGCTGTCCAGAATGCTAAAAGATACCATAAACACAATGACAAATATACTATTTAACATGACGTTGGAAGAAAAAGTAATTAGGTTAATGACGCTGCAAAATAGAATGGCTCTCGATGTAATCCTGGTTGATCGTGGGGGAATTTGCAAGATTGTGGAATCAGCGTGCTGCATATTCGTAGATGACTACTCCCCTACTATTTTTGAAGCAATAAAAAAAATGCATGTCCTAAGCTCCGAACTCCCTACTGAAGAAGGGGGCTGGGGAATAGGGTCCTGGTTTTGGGGAATACTGCGTTCTTGGGGATGGAAGTTGATTTCGATATTAGTAGTAGTGTTTGGAATATTCATAACGTGCTGTTGTTGCATACACTGCCTACCGATAGTTTGCACTGAGATAACTGAGGGATGTACTAAGGGATGTATGCATATGATAACAAAAAGAAAACAAACTTATGGCCGGGATGACAGAGACACAAATGAAATGAAAACAGTGAAAGAATTAATGGCTATAGATATTAATGACGATGATGATGCTTATAATAGCATGCAAAATTCAGACATAAGTACTTCAGACTTATCGTCATCAGAGGAGGAGACAATGAATGAATGAGACGTTTGGCATACGGCCAAAAGGAGGGTTTTTCGGTCTAGGAAAAATGGACACCTCTCACGATGGACGGCAAACGCATTTTGGTGGCCGAAGGCCAACTGTCTCATGCACGTAACGATAGAAGTACAGGTTTCTGAGTTTGACCAATGAACGGCCATTTTGATGTAACAAGGATCGTCATTTTGTTTTCTAACGATTGCTCATTGCTTTCTGTTCAAATTGCTTCGCAGCACATTTCTGCTTACACTGCTCAACTGTTAACATTGTTGTCTGAACGTGAAAGGATAAGGCCGCAAGGCCGCGAGGCTAATAAGGAGTTCGTCGAAACACAACATAGGCTGCTCCGGATCGGAATGCCCGGCTCCCTCCCGAATGTAGCCTTGAAGCAGAGCCGCAGGGCATTTAATCATTTCACAGCTGCCAGCCAGTCCCGTTATATGGTAGAATATGTTAGAATAAAGCAGCCAAAGGCTTGAATTATGCTCTTCTTATGGCCCCCCTTTTCCGAGCCCTGTAGAGCGTGTCGGCTACCAGGACACAAATAGCACCTTATAGATAGCAAGGTCTGGAATTTGACTCTTCCCCTGTATGTAGCTCACTTACAAGAACAGAAGCACTGTGTTCTGTTCAACAACGAAAAGATGTCTCCACACTTGCAAGGTTGCATACTGTTGCTAGAATAGATATTTGAAGGTGTCCTATTCGTCGAAATTGTCCATCATCAAACCGAGTTCAAAGAAACCCAATAAAGGGGGGTGTTAAACATGTCACAGCTGATTGTATGATATGCATTTTGTATATATGTAACTGATGTACGTAATTCACCCTCTTGCATCCCTCGAGGTCTAGAGATACACGATGCGGGGCGTGAGACCGACTTGGCCAACTGAGACTATTTGTTTTGCAATAAACCCTAGCTTTGGGAATACAACCTTGTGTCTGGCGTATCTATTGTGTGTGGTGACTTGCCTTGTTTCCATAACGTGAGGGACCCCTATGGGCCCCTTTCAAGGGGAAAGGGCATAGCCATAAAATGGCAATTCCAAGGGGGTCATTGTTTCTGTCTGTTCTCTGCACAATTTTTTTTTTATATACTTTCAAAGTCAGGAGTGGTGTCATGCATGCTGGACGTGGTCCTACCTCCTACGCTCGTAGAACAGCTAGACCGTTCTATTCCAAATGGCGGTTGTTCGACACGTTGCCGGGAAAACGACGTTTGCACTTTTCACGTCGCTAACTCACGTGTATTCTGCTTCGTCACGTGAACTACGGCATTACGTATTTAAGCAGCGTGGAAACTTCCCTCGCTGCTTCTGATCGTATCATTTGGCGTTGTGTAGCTGAACCTCCGGTCTGCATCCTTGCAGGTTACTACAGCTACCTTTTTGGCCTTCTATAGCGTGTTTTCCGCCACACGCTGATTCCTGGAGCTGTTTGGTTGCGTGTAAGTCCACACGTTGTCTTCAAACGCGGCTGGCCTGGGCTGCGTGAATCCTGTTCGCGTGTAATTCCACACGCGCACACTATCTTCAAACGCGGCTGGCCTGGGCTGCGTGAATCCTGTTCGCGTGTAATTCCACACGCGCACGCTATCTTCAAACGCGGCTGGCCTGGGCTGCGTGAATCCTGTTCGCGTGTAATTCCGCACGCGCACGCTATCTTCAAACGCGGCTGGCCTGGGCTGCGTGAATCCTGTTCGCGTGTAAATCCACACGCGCACGCTATCTTCAAACGCGGCTGGCCTGGGCTGCGTGAATCCTGTTCGCGTGTAAATCCACACGCGCACGCTATCTTCAAGCGCTGCTGGCCTGGACTGCGTGAATCCTGCTCGCGTGTAAATCCACACGCGCACGCCGTCTTCAAGCGCTGCCGGCCTGGACTGCGTGAATCCTGCTCGCGTGTAAATCCACACGCGCACGCTATCTTCAAGTACGACTGGCCTGGACTGCGTGAATCCTGCTCGCGTGTAAATCCACACGCGCACTCTATCTTCAAGCGCTGCTGGCCTGGACTGCGTGAATCCTGCTCGCGTGTAAATCCACACGCACACGCTCTTTTCTTCGCGGCTGTCCAGAACCGCGTGTACTTTGTTTATACCCTAAAAGGAGCGCTATTTCCAACTCCTGCACCTGTGTTGTTAACAGGGGGATTGATTCATTTCTATACTTTACACTACGTGGGAAGGAAACTTTTCAAGGATAATTGGAAGGTGACAGTGAACAGTACTTTGGACGCTATCCTGTGGTGCATCAACCCGGTATCTAGCGTGAGCCTCGTTCCGTTCGGGATAAGTCTCCCTTACTAATCTTCCCTTCCTTGTCGTTTGTTCTACCTTGGATTCCACAAGAGACTCTGCTGGATTCATCTGCCCTAGACTCAAGGTCAGTGTGTGCATTCATGACATTTCCTATTCCACCATACCCAGGTTGGGGCAGTTATTCATGATACTTTATTTTGTTCTAGGCTGACTTCTTATACCTTACCCACGCCCTTTCCAGTGATCCATCGCTCTGCCTGTTTTACCAGTCAGAGAGTTGTATCATTTGGAAGGTCTTAACTTGACTTCACAACTATCAAAACGCGTGAACAGGGATCCGGAAGACCCTACCACCTGTATCCTTTTAAGTACCGTATCCTTTTCAGTTAATACTTTGGTGCTTTCTGACAGAATCAGAAGCCATGGAGGGTACGGATCCTTTAGCTGTTTTGACTCAGTTGATCAGCGATTTGAGAAATGAAATGGTTACGGCACAGGACATGTTACGGCACCGTATGGACGTTATGCAGGACGCCATGCACGGTAGTCCTCAGGGAGCACAGGTTCCAATGGCCACTGCATCTGGATCTGGGACCATGACACCCCCACAGGAAACTATTAATGTGGTTATGCCCACTCAGTTTCCCTTGGCCCCTCCGGAACGGTTCACTGGTGATCCCAAAACCTATAGAACCTTCGTTAATCAGTGCCGACTCCATTTTCTTTGCCGTCCTACATCTTTTCCTGACCTAACCACAAAAGCAGCATTCGTGCTTTCCCATTTAGGGGGCACAGCTGCTGCTTGGGCTAACCCTTTGTTGGAAACAAATAGCCCTTTGTTGTACGACTGTGACGATCTCTTGGCTGCTATGAGCAAAGTCTTTGACATGCGTTATGCTACTCAAGCCATGGATCTGGAGTTACTTAATCTACAACAAGGCAATCAACCTCTTTTGCCTTACATTGCCCGGTTCAATCAACTAACGGCCGAAACTCAATGGCCTGATGGCAAGAAAACGGCTGTTTTCTACAAGGGTCTTTCAGAAGAACTGAAAGATGCCTTATCTACAGTTCCGGTGGTTCCTACGGGATTCACAGAGTTGCTCGATTTGGTTTTACAAATCGATGCCCGAAGGAATGCTCGGAAAGGAGAGAAAAAGCCCTTCATGCAAGCCTCGGGGCGTTCAGAGACACCGGCAGTCCTCTCGAACGACCCCGAACCCATGCAGATTGGCGTCGTGAGAGGCCGATTGTCCAATGCAGAACGAGAGAACCGAAGAAAGAACCATTTATGTATGTATTGCGGTTCATCCGAGCATTTATTGGCGACATGTCCTAAAAAACCCATCAAGCGTTCGGGAAACGCCAAAACTCGACAATAGCAGGAGTCCCTATGTCGAGTGTTTCATCGGACTCCAGTACCATTCCTAAACACGGACCCATAATTGTTGAGGTGACGTTACGTTGTGGGGAACGAGAATTGGTTTCCAAGGCCATGGTTGATTCCGGAGCCACCAACAATTACATAGACATCACAAATGCCAAGAACTGTTCCATACCCCTTGTAAACAAAAACAAACCTGAAACGGTTAATACCGTGGACGGATCTGTTTTGACTTCGGGTATGGTAACCCAGGAGACGGTATCTGTTCAGATGACATTATCGAATAATCATTCGGAAGAAATCATCTTCGATGTCATAGCTGCTCCGCAGTACGAGATCATACTTGGTCTTGCATGGTTAACCCTTCATAATCCCGCCGTTGACTGGGTTTCGGGATTGCTCCAGTATCCTTCGATTCATTGCAATGAACATTGCTTTACCAGTCAGGAGGTGTCAAACAAGCAACACATATTGGCCTCTATGGTGGGAGCATCGACTATCAGCGTGGTACATCAAAGCGACGCTACCATACCATGCGAATACGCTGAGTATGCTGATGTCTTTGACAAGGGACAGGCAGAACAATTGCCTCCCCATCGACAGTACGACTGTCCTATTGAACTAATTCCTGGTGCCAAAATCCCTACAGGTCGTTTATATTCACTGACCCCAAAAGAAGACGTTGTGTTGAAAGAATACATTGACAAAGCTTTAGCGATGGGTTTCATACGGCCATCACAATCACCTGGTGCGTCTCCTCTATTCTTTGTTCCGAAGAAAGAGGGAGATCTAAGGCCTTGTATTGATTACAGGGCACTTAACGACATTACCATAAAAAACCAATATCCTTTACCACTGATAAACGTTCTATTGGATCAATTAGGTACCTCCAGTTACTTCACCAAATTGGACTTGCGAGGAGCATACAATTTAGTTCGCATTCGTGAAGGCGACGAATGGAAGACCGCTTTCAAGACGCGGTATGGTCTTTACGAGTATTTAGTGATGCCTTTTGGTCTGTGCAACGCTCCCGCCACTTTTCAATTCTTCATGAATGATATATTCAGGGACATAATGGACCAGTTTGTGGTGATTTATCTGGATGACATTCTGATCTATTCATCATCTTTTTCGGAACACGTCAAACACGTTTCTACAGTCCTACAAAGACTCAGGGAGAAC
This sequence comes from Ambystoma mexicanum, assembly GCF_040938575.1. Taxonomy (NCBI): domain Eukaryota; kingdom Metazoa; phylum Chordata; class Amphibia; order Caudata; family Ambystomatidae; genus Ambystoma; species Ambystoma mexicanum. The sequence goes on from NC_090935.1 coordinate 1,412,602,813, forward strand.
CTTCTTTATGTGAAAGCCGAGAAATGCGTCTTTCATTCACAGGAAGTGGAATTCCTGGGCTATGACATTACCAATCTAGGTGCTCGAATGAGCCGTTCCAAGGTGAAGGCCATATTGAATTGGCCGGTTCCGCACAATGTCAAGTCATTACAGTCTTTCTTAGGCTTTGCGAATTTTTATCGCAGATTTATTCATTCCTTCTCCAAAACAGTAGCTCCTTTGACGGCCTTAACTAGTTCTAAAGTTCCTTTCTGTTGGAACCCAAATGCCCAAGCATCATTCGAAAAGTTGAAAGAGGCATTTACCACTGCACCCGTGCTTCAACATCCAGATCCAGATCGCCAGTTTATCGTTGAAGCGGATGCATCCAGTGTCGCTACTGGAGCGGTACTCTCACAGGTTTGCACAGAAACCAAGGAGGAGCACCCAGTGGCTTTCTTCTCTCGCAAACTTACCCCATATGAACGGAACTACACCGTCACTGAGCGGGAACTGCTGGCTATCAAGGATGCCTTTCGAGAATGGCGTCACCATCTTCTTGGGGCCAAACATCAGGTGTTAGTATACTCTGACCATAGAAATCTTCAAGCATTCAAATCCATGAAATGCCTTACGCCCGACAGGCCAGATGGCATGTCTTTTTTGCCCCATACGATTTCCAGGTCACATATCGTCCTGCCCGAGAACACGCTAAGTCGGACGCATTGTCCCGTATGAGTGAAGAGGCGAAGGAAGAAGCACAAGTACAGAATCAGTTGTTGGCAGATCATGTAATATGTAGTTGTTCTGTTCAACCATCCTTAAAAACCGAAGTACAAGAGTGGGTGAAAAATCATCCACAAGTTATCCAGGATATGAATCTGGACGTACATAACGGTTTACCATTCACACAAGGAGTGCTCTACCTACCGACGTCTTCAACGCGGAATAAAGCCCTCAAGTGGAATCATGATTCCTTGATCGCAGCCCATCCTGGACGGAAGAAGACACTAGAACTACTCAAAAGATGGTGCTGGTGGCCGTCCATGTCAAAAGATGTCATAGATCATGTATCTACTTGTTCTGTATGCATCCAATGTAAAAACACTCCTGGTAAACCAGTGGGTTTACTCCAGTCCCTACCTGTCCCTAACAAACCATGGGACATGATATCTATGGACTTTGTGGTAGAACTCCCACCAAACCAGGAGTTCGATACCATATGGGTTGTAGTGGATTATTTCACTAAATTGGCTCTTTTTGTTCCCTGTATTGGTTTACCAACCGCTGCTGTCCTGGCTGACCTATTCATCCAACATATATTTCGTTTCTTTGGTCTACCGTCAGTAATCATTACAGACAGGGGCTCACAGTTTGCGTCACGCTTTTGGAGAGCACTAACCTCTGCATTACTGATTGATGATAGGATGTCCAGTGCTTATCACCCTCAAACTGATGGACAGACCGAAAGAGTCAACTGCACTATGGAACAATATCTGCGGTGTCTGTGTCTGCAGTACCAATCGGATTGGCTCACGGTCCTGCCGGCAGCTGAATTCGCCTATAACAACTCCTATCATAGTGCCATAGGCACTTCACCGTTCTATGCGCTTTATGGACAGCACCCTCGATCAATACCTTTGGACTCCAGCTTGTCTTTGGATACTCCTGCCGCAGGCCGTACCTTTCGTGATCTGAAGAAATTACAGAGGAAAGTGAAGCAGCAATTGGAGCAGGCTAAAAGACGCGACAAGTTCTATGCCGATGCTCATAGAATACCCGCACCCGTCTACAAGGCTGGTATGAAAGTATGGCTGTCCTCTAAGCACTTGAGAATTCCTGGCAAAAAGAAATTATTGCCTAAATACATTGGTCCGTATATAGTGCTCCAAGTACTTAATCCGGCTGCTGTCCGTCTGGCTTTGCCACAACGATGGCGAGTGCATCCCGTATTCCACGTGTCACTCATTAAGCCATGTTCTGAAGCTACTAGATTGCCTGTACGGCCTGTTGCTATTTCTGTGCGGGGTTCGGATGAATACGAGGTACAGGACATACTGGATATAAGACTACGTTCTGGTAGGCCGTTTTATCTGGTGGACTGGAAGGGCTATGGTCCCGAAGATAGGTCCTGGGAACCTCTTTCAAATATTCATGCTCCTGCTTTATTGAAGCGTTTTCACACGAGAAGGGGAGAGGTTGCCCCTTTGGGGGATGGCACTGTCATGCATGCTGGACGTGGTCCTACCTCCTACGCTCGTAGAACAGCTAGACCGTTCTATTCCAAATGGCGGTTGTTCGACACGTTGCCGGGAAAACGACGTTTGCACTTTTCACGTCGCTAACTCACGTGTATTCTGCTTCGTCACGTGAACTACGGCATTACGTATTTAAGCAGCGTGGAAACTTCACTCGCTGCTTCTGATCGTATCATTTGGCGTTGTGTAGCTGAACCTCCGGTCTGCATCCTTGCAGGTTACTACAGCTACCTTTTTGGCCTTCTATAGCGTGTTTTCCGCCACACGCTGATTCCTGGAGCTGTTTGGTTGCGTGTAAGTCCACACGTTGTCTTCAAACGCGGCTGGCCTGGGCTGCGTGAATCCTGTTCGCGTGTAATTCCACACGCGCACGCTATCTTCAAACGCGGCTGGCCTGGGCTGCGTGAATCCTGTTCGCGTGTAATTCCGCACGTGCACGCTATCTTCAAACGCGGCTGGCCTGGGCTGCGTGAATCCTGTTCGCGTGTAAATCCACACGCGCACGCTATCTTCAAACGCGGCTGGCCTGGGCTGCGTGAATCCTGTTCGCGTGTAAATCCACACGCGCACGCTATCTTCAAGCGCTGCTGGCCTGGACTGCGTGAATCCTGCTCGCGTGTAAATCCACACGCGCACGCCGTCTTCAAGCGCTGCCGGCCTGGACTGCGTGAATCCTGCTCGCGTGTAAATCCACACGCGCACGCTATCTTCAAGTACGACTGGCCTGGACTGCGTGAATCCTGCTCGCGTGTAAATCCACACGCGCACTCAATCTTCAAGCGCTGCTGGCCTGGACTGCGTGAATCCTGCTCGCGTGTAAATCCACACGTGCACTCTATCTTCAAGCGCTGCTGGCCTGGACTGCGTGAATCCTGCTCGCGTGTAAATCCACACGCATATGTTGTCTTCAAGCGCTGCTGGCCTGGACTGCCTGAATCCTAATCGCGTGTAAATCCACACGCACACGCTCTTTTCTTCGCGGCTGTCCAGAACCGCGTGTACTTTGTTTATACCCTAAAAGGAGCGCTATTTCCAACTCCTGCACCTGTGTTGTTAACAGGGGGATTGATTCATTTCTATACTTTACACTACGTGGGAAGGAAACTTTTCAAGGATAATTGGAAGGTGACAGTGAACAGTACTTTGGACGCTATCCTGTGGTGCATCAACCCGGTATCTAGCGTGAGCCTCGTTCCGTTCGGGATAAGTCTCCCTTACTAATCTTCCCTTCCTTGTCGTTTGTTCTACCTTGGATTCCGCAAGAGACTCTGCTGGATTCATCTGCCCTAGACTCAAGGTCAGTGTGTGCATTCATGACATTTCCTATTCCACCATACCCAGGTTGGGGCAGTTATTCATGATACTTTATTTTGTTCTAGGCTGACTTCTTATACCTTACCCACGCCCTTTCCAGTGATCCATCGCTCTGCCTGTTTTACCAGTCAGAGAGTTGTATCATTTGGAAGGTCTTAACTTGACTTCACAACTATCAAAACGCGTGAACAGGGATCCGGAAGACCCTACCACCTGTATCCTTTTAAGTACCGTATCCTTTTCAGTTAATACTTTGGTGCTTTCTGACAAGTGGTCCCCCTCCAACAGCATGCACAAAGGCAAATATGGTGGTCTTCAATAGATGAAGATGGGCCGCCTATTTTCTGATCCACCAAAGTTCTCTCACTTTACCCCTTTCCATAAATACTACTCAAATGTGACCAAATGTGTGAACGTGCAGACGATATTTGCTTGGCAGTGTTTGCATGTATTACTAATAAAATTCACAAACCCTGCCGGGCATATATACTATTTTTCCTGGGGTCAACAGGGCAGGGCTAGTGGACATGTGGAATGGTAGGCCTCAAATGACAAAGGGTTGGACCTTGGTGGTGTCAAATGGCTTAAGAGAGGGCAAGCAGGTGATGGGACCAACACAAGGTGACTGAGGGAAAGATATGGGGTTCGTGAATAGGGACTGGTGAGGAGAGGCTGAGTGGTGCCTGAGCTTGGGAAGGTGAAGGTTACCTTGGTGTGAATGGGTGAGGAAAAGGCAACGGGTACCTGGGTGGGGATAGGTGATGATAAGGGAAGTGGAAGTTAGGGGCAACTGCAGATGTTAGGGGACATTAGATGTGTACTGAGAATATATATGAGGTAGTGAGCTATACCTGTGTATAGGTATAGGTTAGGCATGGGAAGTATGTCTAATGTTGGGCTTTAGACATGGCTATAGCAATGCTTATGAGAACACAGGACAGTCATGTCTTACTTTTCCTTCACTCTGAGGTACAACATTCTAGCTCTGCACAGCTAAGCCCTCACCCCTGGTTTGTCTGCAAGAAGATGCGAGTCCCTGGAACTAGTGTGGAATGTGCTGTCTCTGAACCTTGTGTTGGTTGCAGTCTACAATGGGAAGTATCAAACAAGGAGAGTGTGACCTTGTGGTGACTGAGAAGAGACATACAGGAGACCTGTAGACAAACAAAGCCTATTATTTAGCAGATTGGCACTAACCAGCTATGGTCTGGCTTCACCCGGGATTTCTGTTATTCCAGTATGTTTATTGACTAAGCAGAAGGAGGACTGGGGCAGCTCACTAACATTTTCTTATACAAGTAGGGGTTGCTAAGAGAATGAGGGTAGATCAGAGTATCCTTTGTGTTTAGTCCTTCCCCTGGGGGGGGGGGGAGGAGCATGAAAACTGTTTAACTCTTATCGCAAGTGTCTGTTGTTCTTTAGGGAAGGTAGAGCCAGGGTTCCCTTTGTTGGGCATAGTAAAAGGAAAATAGGTCTGAGAGCAGAATCATCAGGAGGTACAGAGTAGAATGTCAACAGGGGGGCAGTCTGGATGGTGTTGGGCATGTCATCATGTCTGGTACAGTCCCCACTTCAGGGTCCCCCTCCTAACAATCATTATCAGTTTCAAGGTCAAGTTCAAAGGTGAGAGCAGGCAACCCCCTGTCTCTCCACTTGTCTGTCCAAAGGGTCTCGGAGTCTGTCCTGTGCTCTAGCAACTCGGTATACATCTGCATTATACACAGTGCTGTATGTTTGGGAAATGGGACTATCTGAGGTGGGGGTGCACAGTCATATCATTATAGGCCCCAGGATATCTTGCACTATGCAGCAATACTTGTCTATCAAAGCAACAACACCTTGCATGTCTAAGGGAAATAATGGAAATGACAGAGACCATGGTTATCAAATGTTAATGTTGTGCATGGAAGTAAAGTCGGGCACCCACTCAGAAAAAATTATTTATTCCAGTGGCGGCTGGTGAATTTTTGAACTGGAAGGACATAAATGTATGTGCCAGCACACTACAGCACACTACCCATCTGACAAACCCACAACTACCTGGACAACTTTCAAGACACTAACTATGGAAGACCTCACTACTATCTTTGCATCCCTCAAGGCCACATTGTATGCTGATGACATCCTCCCTGTCTCCGTACCCAAGACCCTTCTGACTGAAGCACTCCTCCTGCTTCTTAAGAAACCAATAGCGGACCCTGATGATCTCAGCAACTACCGCCCCATCACGCATATTCCCTTCCTAGGTAAGATCCTTGAGAAAGCAGTAGCCATGCAACGTCTCCAACACATTGAATCCAATAACCCCTCCTTCAGTCCTACCAATCTGGCTTCAGATGCAGCACAGAAACAGCTACCATCAAGATGATCGACAATGCACTTAAAAACCTCAATGATGGCCATCCTTGCCTCCTATTTCTGCTCGACCTCTCAGCAACATTTGGCACAGTAGACCTCCAGACACTCACTGACAATCTACATCGCTGCATGGGGATCAGCGAGATCGACCTCAGTTGGTTCAAATCCTACCACGCGAATCACCAATAGTTTGTACAAATGGATTCCTTCAGATCACCAACTCTACCCATCACCTGTGGAGTCCCATAAGGATCCATCCTGTCCCCCGTGATCTTCAATCTTTTCATGGACCCGCTCCGAACCCTCCTCACTCCACACAACATCCACATTCACCAATACGCAGATGACACGCAGATCTACTGCAAGATATTATTCATCAAACACATCTACAGGCTCAAGGCCTACCTCACATTGATCCAGTCCTGGATATCCAGTGCTTACCTAAAGCTCAACCCAACAACACCAAACACCCTGACATCCAGACCTGGCTCTTTCATATGAACCTCTAGAAATGCACACCCCTGCTGGCCACCTGTGCCAAGTCCCTTGGGTTCAACATCGACAGACACATCACATTCAACCAGCACATGACAAGGAAGGTACAAACAGCTTGATACCAACTTTTCTCTCCTGCAGAAGTTCAAGCCCTTCATCCTAGAAAGCAACTTCAGATCAACTGTCGAAGCCTTGGACCTTTCCCACCTGGATGGTGGCAATGCCCTTTTGGAAGGCCTTCTGGCAACTACCCTAGCACTCTTGAAATGTGTTCTGTATGCTGCAACAAAACTCATTAAAGGACTCTGCAAATTCAACCACATCACCTCAACCCTCTTTGAACTGCACTGGCTCCCACGGCAAGCTTGTATTATCTTCAAATCCTGTTGCATCATCTACAAGGCTGTCACCCTGAAGTCCCCAAGCTACCTCACTGAGAAACTCAGCATCTCCGGGGGCTAGCGATCCACCACAAGTAAGGAAATGTGCAGACTTGAATTATGACGGTGCAAGAAGGAAAGAACCAGAAGACAGGGCTTCTCTGTCTACGCTCCAAGACTCTTGAACCTCCTCTCTGTCAACATCAAACTTCCCCCTCATTTCTACATTTCTGGAAAGCACTCAAGACCTTTCTATTCAAGGAATGGCTCCCCCTTAAAACTTAGTTCCACACACTCTGCACTCCCTACCCTACCTGAGACTCAGTGATCTGCTCTGCACTGTTCCCCCGTGATTGCTTGTTTATCCCTTGCTGTTTGTTGGGCAAAACCAATGTTTGTAGAGTGCCAGCACTCCACAGAATGAAAAACCTGTGTGTTCAGTGGTACATTTTCTCACCAAGCAAGTGATTTGTTTTCCCCTTCTGGATTTGGCTTCAACTATGTCACCATATCCAGAGGTAGCCGACATCTCAAGCCCCACATATTCATATGATTGAGTGTATTCGATAGGGCCCACATTTACAGTTATTTTACATCTATTCATTTTTTTTAGCAGACACCAGCATTACCTTAGCTTTATTTAAGTTCACCGATAGCTGATTCTCTATAAAATACTGCCCCAGTTCATTCAGCATAGAATTCATCCCTGTCAGCAAATGGTTAGAAATTGCCAAGTCATCCACATATAACATCGCAGAGACTGGGCAAGTACTGGTTTTACGGGGCGGGGGGCAGCCAGCACTACCAATCAGCTAATCCAGTAAATCTGTGATGTAGTTATTGATTAGCAATGAAGCAAGCATACATCCCTGCCTTACTCCCCTGCTAATTCTCATCTGTTTGGACAATAGTTCATTATCTCCCAATGGAATCTGGGCTGTGGTCTCATACGTGCAACGCCATGATTACTTCCAGTAACTAACTTGGACAGCCCCACCTTCACATGTTCTTCCACAGGGCGTTACGGTCCACTTGATCGAAAGCGGACCTAAAGTCTACAAATGCAATATACACTGAGGGGCTGTGACTCAGTTTCGCCTGGGTTATTATGGTGCCCAATGCTCGGATGTCATGTGTCGTGCAAGACCTTGGGCGAAAGCCCGTCTGAAATGGGTGAAGAATGTTATTATTGCTAACCCAGGACTGCAAGTGTTCAAACACATAAGAGGCAAACACGTTTCCAGTAATGTCCAGCAGCGATAACAATCTATCATTTTCAGGGGATAAAGGGAATAAATGATCCCCAGCTTTAAAGACCGGGACCAAAATCTATTTGTTTCCAGGCGTCAGATATCTCCCTTGAGGCACAAACCTTTTCAAATAGTGGGCATACAACGCCTGCCCATAGTTCCAAGTCCCTCTTCAGAATTGCAGCTGACAATCTATTAGGTCCCGGAGCCCTCAAGTTTTTTAAATTCGTCAAATGCGCACACACATTTTCGATGTTTGAACTCAATAGGCCATTCCAAAGTGTGAAGTCCTTCTTCCTCTGTCATGTCATTCATGTGGAACATTATCTCCTCAACGTAGTCTATCTAAACCCCTTCCTTAATGGGTTTTAAGATTAATGAATCAGGGGACCCCCTAGTAAGGACAACAACCTCCACATATTCCTGACACTGCCACTCTTCAAGACCTCTATCATTTGTTGCCAATTTTCAGTCAAACCCTCTCTTCGTCTCTGGGCAAGCCAATTTCTGTATTGGTTTCTCAACCTACGGGAACTTCTCAGCAAGATATAATCCGAGTTAGTTGTCTTTTTCAAATCTCTCAGCTGTTTCGGTAATCTTCTCTGATCCATATGCATCTCAGGATCGAAGGGATGTATGGACTGTTTAGCAGACCCTAAAATGATCTTGCCCCTCCCCCTCTCCGATCTTCTAGCAAGCACCATAAACCAATGTTCAATTTGGTTTGCAGCTTGCAATTTAAAATTTGAATTAGAATCTTGCATTTCAAGCCTCAGCATATTACATACTCTGGAGACATTCCACTCCATCCAAAACAACCTATTTCCTGCATGACAAGGGATAAGTTCCACGGGGCCCCTGGAACCCTGCTCATGCGACTCTAGATGCCACGCAAGACTAAGTACTGCGTGACCATTGACTGCTAGGCTGCACATTTTTAAAGAACTAATTCTTTCAGTCAGTATATTATTACAGCACGTATAATCTAGAGTTGCCTTCCTTTTTCCAGCAGACCAGGTGGGCTCCCCCAGAATATCTCCTTCAGTTCTCCCATTTAGGATCACCAAATCCTACGCCGACAAAAATCACAGCCACTTTTTACCCCTGGCATTGGCATCTTTCAATACCATTTTGCTATCCTCCAACACAATACAAAATTTGCCAGTATTCAAATGGTCACCACATCTTGCATTTAGATCATCCCCCAGGAAAATACCATCCTCGCCTGGAACCTTAACCCAGTTTGTAATCAGCATAAGTGAATATTTCATCAGTCCCCGTTACTCCAGGAGGGTCATAAATGTTTATCAACAATGCACGTTTTAGTTTGTCAGCCCCCCCTCAATCTCACTTCCACTGCAAGTACATTACCATCTGGGTCAATCGTGAGAACCTTGCTAGATTTAAAGTCATGTTTTCCACCAATGAATAGCCCTCCATAGGGACACCGTACTATTACTTTCTTGGCCATAGCCTGGTGTACACTGAACCCATCTGCAACGAATTGCGCAGTTAACCAAGTTTCTTGGAGCATGAACACAGAATGAATCAACATAAACTCGATGGAAGGCCCCTTCTAGAGGAACTGGGAATGGCCTCTGGTGTTAAAGGAGGCTAATCTAAATTTTCATTTTGCAATACCTTTTACCCCAGCCAGCATGCTCTTTAACCAGAGCCGGCCTTGGACATTGTTGATTGCCACAGGGGGCCGGTTCATTCTTCCCTTTCATCACAGACACCTTATGTTTCAATGAATTTGCACAATGATTACAACAAGCATTTCCTCTTTCACTTTCAATTTTCAAGGCTAGGGTGACTATGTCCAATTCATACCCGAGCAACCCCCCCACCACTGACTTCACCGTATCAATATAATCAAAGTTACAGGAACATAAAATTCGAAAAGATGGGATTTTTCAGCAAATTCTTAACAATTCACTTCCGTTAATATGTTTGTCATGTCCTTTAGCCACTTTCTTCCGGATTGTAAATATTCTGACATCAACGGGTGATCACTCGTTGGGGCAGACTGTAGGTGCTCAAGAGGTACCACCGTACAGGTAGGCGCCCGGCAGGTATTAGTGGCGGTCCCAAAGACATCCCCAGACATTTGAAGAGCATCATCTAGATTTAGATCTGGTACGTTAACCTCAGCCCTAGCCATTCTCAAGGGTATTCCGGGGGGAGAAGTTACAACCACATCAGAGTCCTTGAGAAGTCAGGTTGTCAATGTGCCTACACTGAGTTGGTGCCTTTTCTTCTTTTGTGTCCCTCTTTTTCTAGCTTGTTTGGTCACCTTTCGCTGACTTGCTGCTGTCACAATTGTGGAATTCAAGGGTTGATTGGGGTCCTTCCTAGGAGTCCCCTCTATCACCGCATTTCGAGCAGCAGCCCTTTTTTGTTTTTCTCTCCAACAAATTTGTTTATGGGTTAAATAGCAAAAAGGGGACTGAATGGAGGTATCTGGTTTGTTGTGGTGCTCTTCAGAAATTTGAGAAGGGATTATTATAGGCAGAACACTTTCATGCTGATTTCTGAGCCCCCCCCTGCGATTATAACATAATAATAGGATCACTTTGAACAGGGCCAAGACAAGGAATTCGACAGCCTTGTAATTTCAGTATGTGACCGTTTTGTTTCAGGACTTCTTCATCCATGCGCCCAAATAGTTTTTAAAGTATTTTCACTGTAAAGTTTAGGACATCCATGAGGAGCCCACCTCCAACTGTGCCGTTTGGTCGACAGAGGAATGATCTGGCGAATTATGACAGTGCAACAGATTAGGGGACGCTGAGAGCCTCTGAGAGGCAGGGTGTTCCTCAGAGGGGGCACTCATAATTACAGGCTCGGCCCCAGATGGATTCGAATTTCCCAGAGGTAGGGCTCCTATGGGGTCCGATAATCGACCACCATTACATAAAGAATAGATTAACTGTAGAAAGGATTTATTGTCTATTTCGTCAAACGTAGCATTTTAGACCGCTCATAATGAAAGCCCCACGATCGACACATTCAATTTCTCCTCCACTGCAAACTTTATAGGGGAAGCTTGCGCTGCATCTGTACTGTTAGTTTGAAAGTAGTTATCTGGCCCCTGCTGGACACTGCCACCACTGCAGCTCGGATCAAACTTTGCTGATCATGGGTCTGTCCCTCAGCGAGATTCACAGGCAAAGCCGCTAGAGAGTCACTCGCGACAGCATGTTTATAATTATAGCCATTCGATGTTCCATAGAGCTTACTTTGACTCTTGCTCAGATTGTATGTCCTTTGTTTGTTCGGTGCTTTGCCTGGCCTAATCAAATCTGCACAGGGACCAATTTACCCTGCCGTTACTTCAAAGTACCAGCCAGTACCGGTACCAGATCCACCCAAATGACCTTTTCACACCTGCTCACTTTGTTAAAGCGTCCAAGGACCAGAGTCAGATGCAAGCACAGTAAAGAGACTATACCACGGCCCCCGGGTTTACAGCTTAAAGTGCACCAGATCCCAAAGTCACTATGGACACCAGTGGCAGTACCCCTCCTCCTATGGGAGAACTCCAATGCACTAACACAAGATTGCAAGAAGGGATCAACGGACCCTGAGCACGTAGTACGTGGGTCCCTGGAAAGGCAGCAAATAACGTAGACTTAGAGTGGTGTTAGGCAAGATTGTATGCAGTACCCTTTGGGTGCACTACAACTACCCTGACCTCCTCGCAATAGGAACCCAACCTTTGGTAAAAGTCTGTAATACACAGGTTGGTAGTGTGGTCGAGTAGCCAGGCTTATCTCAAGAGGGGTCAATGTGAGCTCTAGGGGAGTTAAACAGAGATTCACAGTGACAAGTATTCAAATAAACTCTTACACACAAGGTTTCTTGATAAAACAATTATTAATTCATTAACCGTCAGTTTGAATAAGCCTTCTTCAGAAGGGAGCAATATAAAGCAACACACAAATATACTTCAAAATACACATTCGTAGTTTCCTAAATCAGCAAATACCCATTTGGGATAACCCACAGACACTACCTACACCCTCGGGTGACTTAAATAGTTAGGGTGCTGGGGATATTAATATATCACTGTTGCATTTAGAATATTATTGAGAGGAGTGTCAAAGAAAAGAGGTTTCAGAATAAGACAAGTGTTCACACAATTATTCTTAATCAGGTAAGTACATTCAAACCCCCCCCCAGTGCAAAGTCAGTTAACTCGTTCCTATAAGGAAGGCAAAAACACATAAGCAGAGGAGAGAAGAGTCATTCAGGGAGCCAGGCCAGCAAATGTTAAGTTAGCAAAAGTCAAGGTGAACTGAAGCACTTCTTGCAGGTAAGTAAAAGTCTTGCACAATGTTTTAGAAATCTTTGTAGCAAAAGTAGAATCAAATGTAGGGCCACAAGCTGTTAGGCCTGTGAGTAGTAGAAGATGCAAGCAACTCTACAAGAGCAACCGAGACAAGTCTCAACTGAGATCAAGCAAGGTGGCACAACAAGCGGAAAGTTCTTTTAGACTGTACAGTACCTTTAGGTTGAAGAAAAGTGCAGCAGATGGCTTCTTTTCCTTTGCAGCTCTGCAGATCCTTGTGTTCCTGAGCCCCAGTCATGGGGACAATAGGGAGAACTTCTGGGGACTGCTGCACTGCAATGGGATGGTCACCGACCGCAACCATCAATCTTCAACCAAGTGGCACTTTGGTGTTTCAGCTCCTTGCGTCTACCGCAAAGAGCAACACTGCGGTTCCTGGCTGTCGAAATGGGCTTTCCTTGCATCTGGGGCCCAGCACTCTGTTGAGGTGGCTCAGGCTCGGTCAGTCCTGCTTCCTGGGAGTCCGGAGGACATTCCTGGAGCTCTTGGGCAGTCTAAAAGCAACGCACACGATCTGGTGTTCCTCTCCTTGGCTATTTGGTTCAGCAGCGACTGCAGTGGAAATTCAACCAGCTTCGAGAGGATGTCTAGGTGGCTTACTTTGGAGTTCATTTGTCCCACCAACTCAAAGGGAGAAGTCGTCCTTTCAGGGCTTCTCTGTCGATACGAATTTGGAGCTTCAGCACAGCAGCAGGGCTTCAACGGGCAAACCAATGGTCCAGAAGTTGGAGCAGGCATCTCTTCCAAGTTCTTCTTTGGATTCCTTCATCCAGTGGTTGACTCTGCCTTCCAAACTAAAAAACCTTGCCTTTTATGCAGGTTTCTCCCATTCATTCCAGCCTGGCTGTCAGTCACCCAGCAGGGTGCCTGTCCTTGGTGGACAGCCAGTCAGCCAATCACCTAAGAGTGCATTCCTGTCTCCTAGGGGACTAAGCACAGGGAGCTTTGGGCACCTCCCTCACTTCCTGCCTGCCCCCGCCAGACTCCCTGGAGCCAGAGGTGGGCTTCACTTGTGAATCCCACCAAAGGAAAAATGAACAAAGGGACCAAACTTGGTTTGTCGCACAGAGTAAATCTCAAGAAGGACCTTTCCATAAAGAAATGGCGAAAAAAGAAGACCAGGGCCATTTTGACAAAAATGCCACCCTTGGGCGCTTTACAGTGACTGCGAACGCAGCCCGCGGTAAATACACACAACAGTAGTAAAAAGTAAACCACTGCCACCAGCTTTTCATCGAGGAAAGGGTAACATAAAAATGTTACATGAGAAGCTAGACAAAGGGGATACTAAGTAACCCCTCCATTACCCTATTGTAAGATAGTGTGGGCTGGGTATAGAAAGTTACAAATGTAAGTAAAGTCAATTTCACTTTACTGCTCTTGGAAACAGTAGTTTATCCAAGATAAGGTATTTAAACCTTGGGGAAATCGGAAAGACTTCCCTGTGCCACTGCGCCGAAGGTGCTGTGTGACACAATGTAAAAGATGATGCCTATGGAGTTTGTCAAAATCACATTAAAATACATGAGAGAGTGGGAAAAAGGGTCTCACTCTCTCCAGGTTAAAAATGCAAGTCCTCAAAATCCAGCAAAGTTGCTGGGGTCTCTAGGATAGAGAGGAATTAGCAATTTCTGAGAATTCTCCCTAACAAGTGGCTCTGCGGGTCAAGAAAGAATCCCCAAACACAATCAGAAAAATAGTGGAAAACAATACCTCTGTCCGTTGAAGTGGACTTGTAACTGTAACTTTGGACAGTGCTCCCTGCTGCCCTCAGGAACACAGAAACACACTGTGCATACACTGCATGTTACATGCCGGTGTGAGTATAAGAACCCTTCCTTCACAGCACAGCAAGGAAAATGAAAGAGAACTGCAAGCTCCATGAATCACGGCAGAGCCTCCAGCCAGTTCAGCCTCCAGAAACATACTGCGCACATCACGCGTTCCGTGCAAGTGTGAGTATAAGAACACCTCCTCCACAGCACAGCAAGGAAAGTGTAGGGGGACTGCAAGCACCAAGAATCATGGCAGAGCCTCCAGCCAGTTCAGCCTCCAGAAACACAGTGCGCCCACCGTGTGCTATGTGCTCCACACCAGTGTGAGTATAAAAACACCTCCTTCACAGCACAGCAAGGAAAGTGAAAGAGGACTGCAAGAACCAAGAATCACAGCAGAGCCTCCAGCCAGTTCAGCCTCCAGAAACACACTGTGCATATCCGCACACTGCATGCTCCACACCGGTGTGAGTATAAGAACACCTCGTTGACAGCACAGCAAGGAAAGTGAAAGGGGACTGCAAGCACCAAGAATCACAGCAGAGCCTTCAGGCAGTTCAGCCTCCGGAAACACAATGCACACACCGCGTGCTCCATGCCGGTTTGAAAATAAGAACACCTCCTTCACAGCGCAGCAAGGAAAGCGAAAGAGGACTGCAAGCACAAAGAATCACAGAAGAGCCTCCAGCCAGTTCAGCCTCCAGAAACACACTGTGCACACCCAGGGGCATAGGAGACATAAATTCTGGGGCGGACAGGTGACATGTTGGGGACTTTGCTTTTTTTAATTGTGTTTTCATCAAAGAACTTGACTTTTCACAAAATTAAAATTAAAATAGCAGTACGTATTAAATTACATATATCATCACTGTATAAAACAAGAGAAAAGAATAAAACAGAAGAAAATTAAGAAAAAGAATAGCAGTTCAAGTATAAAATCCTTAAATTTGGCGTCTCACTTCAGAAGGCTCAGTTCACGTAAAAATGTTACCACTTGCCAGGTCAAAAGGCACAATATATACAGCTTCTTTTATTATAAGGATTATTTTGCAGATGTTTATTCTATTGTCAATAACTTATTTTTGAAGTCCCACTTGTAAGTGCTTCCATCTTACTTTCACCAATAGAGTACAGGTACTCACACAATATCTTCCATTGATTTTATCCCAATTGATCTGAAAAAGAAAAGGCATTGGCAATACCAACAGTTTGGGCTTTTGAGTCGGCAAAGTCACTTGTGGTGTGCGTACCTGGGCATCCAACAGCAGTGCTTGGCAAACGCCTAATACTTGTACACAAGCCAAAACTGCTGGCTTTGCCAATGTTTGTTTTTACCAAGACTTCAGTGAAGGACACACATAGTGCTTATAAATTGAGTGCTGAGCACGAACCTGGTTACAACATTTTGATTACACCAAAAGAGCATTGGCAGCTGCAACATCTATTTCTCAGCTGTGTGCCTACAATCTGTGGGAGCTGGCATAGGCTGGTATAGGCAAGCGTGTTTTGGCTGCAGCTGAATGGGACAGAACTTCAACTGAGTATGCAGTGATTAAAGGACCAAAATACCCTGGGTTCCGGACTGGTGAGGTTCCATGAGGCTGAGTGGAATTTATAATTAAGGTCGCTTTTTGTATAAATGTAGAATCCCTCGGCGTGAATTATTTAATTCCGTCTGTGGGGACTGCAACTGTCCGCAAGTGCGAGGGTTCGGGGCCCAACCTCGCACACCCACTAGACAATTGCTGTATTTATCACACAAGGAAAAGTGGCCTGAAAGTATCGACCTCAGAAGGGTAAAAGACAGAGTCTGTCCGGCTGCCAGGATTCTGAATGTGCGACTGCAGGTTTATCAATCTTACCCATTCAGTTTCGACAGCACCTAAAATGTACTCGGGGCTCCAAAGCACTGCACCGTTTTAACAATTCAAGTGGGCAGCATTTCGTGCCATCGTTTTTGGTTCTTCTGTGCCATTACAGAACGGTTGCAGACTGCAGCCATATGCAAATCAAGCTTGGACCTATCCCAGAGCAGCGCACGTCACGTCCCATCGGCATGCAAACACACGTCACCCTATGCTTGCTGCCCGCTACCACTGTCTTTGCTGTCACGTAACACTGACAAACTCTACAGTTAATGGGGTGGTTTGTTGGTGTGGAGCCCACAAGGCCCATTTCCAATGTGCCTACCTGGAAACCCAGACTCACAGCCCTGTAGTTACCAGAAGCACCAGAAGGCAAAGTGATGCAGAATGGAAAGCTAAGGCTTCCTTTAACATCCCCAATATGTTGGTCCTTGCATTGAATTTCTGTTTTAAAAGGCCCTGGCAAAGCCAACAGTGTTGGCTCTTTTATAGGCAATAGAGAGGCATTTGCTAGGCACTGCCATCATATGCGCAGACATTCACACCATTTGCAAACATATGGTGTCTGATTTGGGTTCAATCTAAAAGCTCTGCAAATAGTTTTTACACATAGCTGGCCAGGTATCTCAGCAAGTCGAGCGTGTGCTGTTGTTAGATGAACCCCCCACGTATCTTTCTCAGTGGGTGTCGGCTGCCCACTCCAGACTAAATGCGTTACTTTTACTTTTGTACTCTTCTGTCACCAGCACAGCACCGCACATTACCTTGACATGTGCTTTTGTTCCTGGGAGGCACCAGGCAATACCTATATTTTTGTTTGTGTCACAGGGATATACACCACAACAACCGACACAAAATCAATAATTGCTCCCATCGCCAAGCAGAGCTGCACGAGATAGAAGACCAATGTGATGTGTGATCTATTAGCTCAGAAACCACTATGTAACGTTTGTCATTGTAGTGTTTTGATACTGCCATGGGCACCGAGTTACGGTGAACTGTTACTTTCACCCAGGATGCTTATTTGCACCCTAACGCCCTCTACCCCACACTCCTGATCAGTTCGACTTGTGGGGGAGGACAAGTTCGGACCTTGCCATAAAACGTCACCTTCCAGTAAAGCCTTCAAACCCAGCCCTCCCATTGTAACCGACTAATCTGTCACTTGATGCAGTGGGTAATAAAATATCAGCGGCAATAAACTCACCTGGTATGTAGACCTCGCCCCTCTCCTCATCCGGACTTCTTGATCAGGAAGGCCCCGGGCATGGTTGCGCAGAACCAAGCTCTGTGCCCCCTCGAGGGCAAGGGGGTGCCGCATGTGCCACCACTGGGAACGTCGAGTTGGACCCGGGCCCTTGATTTAATTACAGCCCGTGATGTATAGCAACCTTGGCCTGATGAGTGACTTACTTGGGGTGGGGCAATGATGAGAAAAAGCTCTGACTGAGAACAGTGCCAGCCAGGGCCAGCGACACCCATGGCTTTCTGCACTCTCTTCCCTGGTGGCATACCCAGGCCCGTTTCTTGGCCTGGGTGCCATTGATTTTGGGTGGGCGCTATTGGTCTGGGGCCAAGGCAACCTGACAAGCCCCCTCACGACACCCCTTCTCGTCCAGTCACATGACATCACACACACACTGCTACTCACTACTTACCTTAGCTCGATTCGAATTTCTCTCTGGTCTCCCTCGAAAATCAAACGCTGTCGCAGAGGCCGGCCCAGCCTGTTCAGTCTCAGTCAGCACGTGTCACTGCCTGGCTGCTCCACTTCGCTCTGGACAAATGCAGGCTGCACAGCAGTGCACTGCAAAGAGGAACGTGCAGTTTGTTCCCCGGCCCTGGCACGTACCAAATGTGCAGGCGCATGGCATGCAGCGAGCAGAAGGACTTTTAGCCTGCAGTCTGCAGAACTTGTGCTTTTGCATGCTGACGGCTGCAGCCTGCAGAAGTATTTTTACATGTTGCATGCAACTGCAGACAGTGTCAGAGACGCAGTGCACTGTGCACAACACACATATTCTGTGGGGGATAAATGCTGTTATATCCCCCCACTTAAAATTGTGGGGGGGATTTGTCCTCCCCTGTCCGCCTCATGTCCTACACCCATGCGCACACCCATTAAGAAAGTAAATGCAGACTGGCAATACCAATGTAGGTCAGTCTAGCCTCGTAATAACACTTAAGTTTGCTTTACCCTTATGCCAAGTAAAAAATGCCATTCCACATTAATAAAATATATGCAGACTAATGTAGGATGGCATGTTTTACATAACACTTATCATGCTTGTTTTATCCTTCATGCACATTAGCTGGCTATAACTGGCCTACATTGACAACAATTGTTGTGTTCGCTTTACCATTGATGCGCAGTAATTGTACATCAAGGGTAAGGCAAACATGGCAAGTGTTATTATGTGGCTAGACTGGACTATATTTGATGTAGGACGGTCTAGCCACTTAATCACACTTCACATACTATTTTTGCTTTACCCTTGATCCATTGTACTGAGCATTAAGGGTAAAGAAAAAAAAGAATGCCATGCCCCTAGCAGCCCCCACCACAAAATGCATGGTCCCTGCTGAGCAGGGCTGATAAATATAGGGGTGGGGGCTGACATACACACACACACACAAACAACACTTTAACCTGTGCATTCAGACATCATTCATACAACTCCTTGCATGCACGCATTGATAAAAAACAAAAACATCAACATACACATACATACATACAGGCATACAATCCATACATGCCTAAATACACATTGCATAAAAAAGTACCGTACCTGCATGCACCCTCCACATGCGCCTGCAGTGCCACGGGGAGGATCAGATGGCCCTCCCCTCCTCTCCACAATGTACACATGCTGACTGACAGGAGAGATGTGTACAAAAGGGGGATGTGTCCTGGCTGTAGGAGTCAAAGCTAATTACAACTTGTTTCTTGTAAATAAAATTCTTAGGCAATACACTATCCTATGGTGGCATAGTTTATGCATACCTAGTGTAGGAGTACATGAAAAAAACAATAATCCACATGGGCTAGATTATTAGTAGGAAGTGGAGCAGTTTTTATTAATTAACTGTCCTCAACCATTTAGACATTTTATAAAAGAATTATGCATTCAATGTACAAAGGTGTAAACATTCCACCTAACAAACCACAATTTCAAACAAATGTAGGTGATCAGCATAGAACGGAGACCAAAACAAATTGATACATGAACATGCTGTAGGATAACTAAAGGAGAAAAAGACATGAGAGACATGAATATGAAGGCATCATATTATTTCTAATGCATTCTGTTCTTCTCATTGTTACCCATGCTATGGTAGGTATTAAACACGTTTAACCAATCAAAAGGTGGAACTAGCAAAACCTATTGTTCCTCTGAAATGAAGACCTTGGAAGGGGGTCTAACATAGCCAGGCTAAAGGGTGACCAATAATGATGGTTCGACGTCACTGAGATAAATCCGAACTAAGATTGAAGGGGGCCCTAGCAACACCACACGGGTGGATGAGTCCCAGGACGTTTCGGCTTTCAGTGGGTCACAGCCTTCTTCATGGAGCCAAGGAAAAGGAGTCCCATTACACCGGGCTGGGTCCCAGGTGGAAGCCAGGGGCTAAGGTTGGTGGAGGTTTGATGGAGACCTCGTCAGAGAGGTAAAGAATACATCTGCAGCGGATTGCTTTGGGTTGTGTAGTGAAAACACATGGTTGACATTTGTGGTGGCTTGGCGTTGTATGAGCCAGAAATGCGTGCTGGAAGCGCCAGGCGCGATGTGCACGAGCGGTGCTGCGAGTGTCTGCCATTCGGGAGCTGTAGAGCTAGTGTAGATTTCGGAGGCTCACAGGAACTCAGAATGAAGCTGTGTTCTGCTCCTCAGGACTCCTCAGGACTCCTCTCCTACGCTTCTCGCATAATAATAAGGGGTGGTGGGGCCAAGCTTCCACTGCCCAGCCGCCTCTCATTGTTTTGTGCTATATTTATTGGGGAACCGAAAGGTCTCTGCATATAAATGAAAACTAACTGTATAGCAGAAGACACACCTCTGCTCAGAGGCGGACAGCACAATCCTCCATGCAAATAAAGCACATAAGCACTGTGCTGCCTGCCACTCATTAAGTGTGTGGCCTGTCACTGAGGTGAGGGGGTGGCACCTTCCTTCCCATAGTGGCAGGTTGTCGCTGCTGTAGTCTATACATGTTTTTCTATTTTTCTGACCAAATGAGCCTACTGCTTCAGTCTCCTTCCTTCCCACTCACCTCGGAGAGCAGCCCCCAAAAGTCAATTAGGGAAGTGATTCCTAACTGCGAAGCTTTTGGGGGCCTCAGTGGAGCAATGTTATCAATCATTTTCATGGGACTTTAATGTGAAAGCACTGGTCTGATGAATGTACATAAGTAATAGCAGCTAGAATCAGAAGGTAGGAGTCCCTGCTTATCCCAACTACAAAACACCAAAGTGAAAGTGGGGGAAGCCCCATCTTGGGTAAACCAGAGAAGCATGATAACCCAAAAAAGTCAGTTTTGCAGAACCAGATAATAAACAGAAGATTCAGAGCAGGCGTGTACAGGTCTCTGCACGTAGAGACTCGCCCTCTCACCGGTAGGTATTTGTGAAATGGGAGAGGGATGTGTAGATGATTGAGGAGAGTTCTGCATCTATGTGGCATTGCTGTCCTACACATGCATGGTATCCCAGGAAGGCAGAGCCAAAGTCTCCTGTGTGGGTGGAACCCTGCATGCTGTCAAAGAGAATACTGTCAGAAAGGTTCATGCATAAAAGTTCATACCTGAAACCAACTGAGCATAGTGGACCTCAAAGAGTAGGTCATGGACCCTATACAGGGGACATAGGAATCCAGAGTGGTGTTAGTGTTTGGAGAAATACAATCAATGGAGGCCGGTGGAGAACAGACTGAGTGAGAGCAGGTGGTCAGGAGTTGGGGTGAGGAGAAGGGTTGGGAGGAGTGAATAGGAGGTGTGCTTTAGATCCTTGAGGCATCTGTGTGTTAGATAGAATTACCAATAAAATATCTCAGACCAAATAACCGGACAGACTCTAAGGAGATGGTAAAATACAGTTTTAATCTCACAGAAGTAAAGCAGGGTGAATAATCACTCATCAAGTCGATTCATGCAGGATCATAATGTCCGTTTGATCATTTGTAGTTTATATAATGCTAGATGCGTCATCTATGACGTCATCCTACGTGACAAGTTGCAAAAACCTATCGAGGGGTGTGATTGGATTAGGGGAATATGTCTACCTATAGAATATTTGCATGTTATTCCCTCATTGGCGGTCTCTTATCTGTAAAACACACCATGAGCTACCTCTATACACATGGTATAAAACACTTGTCATAGCTGAGAATGTGGCAGCGGAATAATACTTTGCAACATTTTATGTAAAAGTGCATGGCAGGCTATTCTAATTGGTTGGCAACACAACTCCAACCTTGGATATTTGGCTTGCTAGCAGCACGTACATAGAAAGGAAACCCAGGTGCTTGGAGATACGTCAGCTTTACCCTTGTTTCCCCAATTAGTCTACCCTCTCTCATCGGTAGGTCTCATGCCAGTGTCTTCTGTTTGAAGGCTGACCTTGGCAGTCTGCACTCTCTTGGGACATTCGAGGGAGTGTATGGACATCATTATCTTAGCTTCAGGCTTAATCAGACCACCCAGTTTATAGCGATTTTGCGATTTGCAAAAAAACCGCAAAATTTGCCTTTTCCCGCTATGGCCGCTATAAATCATTAAATGAGCGCAAAAAAGACACATTAGCTTTAAGTATCTTTTTCACGCTCATTTAATGATTTATAGCATCCACAGAGGGGTTGCCAATTGCAGTAGCTCAAAGGTTAACAACTCCACTGAGCAAAAAGCAAATAAACCGAGGGGCTTCAGTTCAAAGGTGTGAACCAGGGTTGACACCTTTGAATTCAAGCCCCTCCATGGAGCTGATCGAGCTGTAGCCCTCTCCCCCCTCCACACCCCAAAATGTTAGGCTGTGGTGACTCAGCCTGGCTGTCCTAAAGAGCGTGGCCAGACAGAACGGGACACAAATGACAAAGGCCTTGCAATTAATTACCATAGCAGCAGCTGGCAATTCCTATACATAGTTATGTTAAAATCAAGTCAATACTGTTGGATTTGCAAATGCTTGTTTTTAGCAGGACTTCAGTGAAGGACACTCATAGAAACTATCTTGGGGAAGGAACCCACGTTTTGTGTTTGGCAGAGGTACTGGACCTGATTAAGTGTAACAGAGTTATTCTAGGGAGGGTCTGCACTGACACCAAGCTTGCCGAGACCAAGCTTCGGCAACAGCAGTATCCCATATCCTCTTCACATGGCAGCAAGCTCCTGTAAAGCGCATTGCTGCCATAGCTGTGCTGTGACACTCACCAGTGATGTGGCCTGTCCACCGCACTAAATGACTTAAAGGATTTAAGGTGCCAGGAAACCTGGCAGGATTACTGGCAAGAGCGCTTACTGGATCCCTTGAGCTTAAGAAGCATCTTGAGGGACCCCTTCCCCAAATAACACAGTGTTGCTGTGGAGGATTAAGGCTTTGGGAGCAACTCACAGAACACTAGTAGTAGCGATGGACCGACTGGGGGAGCACCTCAGAGTGTTATGCGATTTTGAGAGTGCTTCCAGAGGAGCAGGCAGTGAATCTGGTAGAAAGCTGGAATAGGAACTGGGAAGGAGGTGATTTTCAGACGCAGGTGACCCACAGTGAAGACTAAGAGCTAAAGGAATTACATAAATGCCCTGATTTATGCAAAACAATTCTAGCAGTGCGCAGCAACGGACTGGGAGTATAGATCTGGGGGACGAATGCTGGCGAGGGAAGTGCCTTCAGCCTTGGAGACAAGCCAGATGGCCTGCAGAGGATGCTCCTGTCCTCCGCTGAAGGGAGGATTCTCATGGCTCATTTGGATGGGAGACTGAGTCTTTTTGAGATTATCGTATCGACGTTGTCATCTTTAATTAAGATACACCTTCCATTTACTTTTATAGGGATCCCACCACCCCCATGCCATCTTTGGATTTCCTCTTTCTTCACTGCACTCACCCACTATCTATACCCAACGCTTCACTCCCCAGTCTTTTAAAATTTTCGATTTTGGTACTTATCTGCCAATTTAGGCTTTGAGGGTGTTTAGCTCCACTTCAATGTCATTGTTTTGAAATGTGTGGACCTAACCCCGGAGGACTGCCCGTACACATTGGGTTCACATGCCATGACTAAAGAGTGGTAGTGAAGCAGTGATGGGCTTCCAGAAATGGACCATAAGGGTTACCTTAACTAGGGACAGGTGTGCCTGGATGCACCTGTGTGAGAGGATCTCAGTAGGGGGATAGCAGAAGGGGCGCATTTTAGAATTTAGGTAGATCAGCAGAGCTGTGTGCGTGTGTGCCTGTATGTGTCTACATCCCAGTACTGAAAATGCAGGGGTTATAGCTGGGCAGGATTATGAAGGTACCAAAGCAGGAGTTGCGTAGAGTGCTGAAAGTCAGGACTGAGGTCGACTGGTAGAGCTATATTTAGTAACCCACAGAATAAAAGAGGAGCTGCAAGTCAGGACTGATGTGATTAGGGGAGATGGGATTGAGACCAAGTACTGAAACTGATGTAGCTCAGGAATGGACGGGGGTGCTCAGAAAGCTATGCAATCAGTGCCATTATAGTGCTTATAAATCAAGTGGCAGAAGGCATTAACTCAGAAGACTGCTTTGAAAAAACAATGACGGGCATTTCAGGCTCAGAGTTTGATGCTATTGCTCGATAAAGTTAGCTCAAAGGTTTGTTAAAAGTTCTCCACATCACCTCAAACATTCCTGTTTCAATGTGCAACACTCTGTACTGTTCAAGTTCTCTGTTTTTGGATAAAAAAGATGTTAAATGATGTATTTTTCGACAATAAATAATGCCGCAAAAAATGCAGTTGTGTGCCGCAATTTTTTCTTTTTTGTGCCGCAAAATTTTCCATTTCATGCCGCAATATCCTGGAGGGTCTGCTTAATGAATAGCCCTTGTTTGCAAGCTCTTCATCACATGTTACAAGACCATGAAATTGTCCATATCGACAGTGCTTTTAACACCATTTGATTCAATTATGCTGGGTGCAGTTGCTCTTCTTGGCCTTTAGAGACTTGCTCACTCTATCCCATATTAACTTCATGCCCCTTTAATTGCCCAATATTTGGCATCAGAAAATGTTCTTGTTCCTCCTAATCTTGGAGAAATATGTTCTTGCGCATAGTCTTTTCGTAGACTCCCTTTGTGCTTTTCTTCCATTTCTCAAAATAGTCATTGGTTCCAAGCCAATGTACTCCTTTATTTTTCATGGGAAAACAACTTCTTTATCACCTTTCTGTGTTAAGATCCTGGCCTTTTATTTTGAGGTAGTTGGGTTGATTGACAGAAGCTGTCGTCCATTTTCTTCTAATGGTCATCCTAAACATTGAATATTTACCTCTCATAAGGAAGCTACTACGTATTCTTTCTACCTTGCATTTCAGCGTATTTACAGTTATTGACCGACCATTGGGTCACTTCATTCTTCTTTGTATATATAAATACTGCATCATGGAGCACATATTTTTCTTAGTACTCCAGTTACATTGTTGTTCTTAAGTATTTTCATATTGTTTCCGCATATATTCATATATCTTCTTTGGGACATTCTTTTACTATCTTTAGACTTTATTTAACTTACATCCATGTTGCGCACCATTTTATTCTTGGCTGAATTCCGGCAACTCGGCAGGGGACATCCTTCTTGGTAGCTTTACTCCACTGTTTCAACATGAAGGTATCTTCTGAATGGCTGCCTGAGTGTATATCGTCTTTCATATAATCGACGTGGTATGGACATGTCACATACACTTGTGCATGGATTCCCAATTGTGGCTCCTCATCTGTCATTCCAATAGGACGGAGGTGAGGGGGCGGTGACTAAGGGGAATGTGTCCACTTGCTCCTCTATAGAGCAGTGCTGAGATAGTAGGATTGCGTGGTATGACGGTATTCTGGGTGGACTGTGAGACAGGGTAGGGCCTGAGCAGACAAGGCCCACACAAAATCTGTTAATGCCGACTCAGCAGCGCTTTATCAGCATTTACAGATGTTAATGTCACTGCGGTGTGCCCAACTACATTAGCTTCAGGTCCCAATTGTTAGACTATCCTGGCTACGCCTCTGACTGCGAGCTGAAATTCCTCCTATGTTTACCACCCCTCAAAGGTGGAGGTAAATACTACAAAATGGCTCCATATTCGTTAAACATGTTTTACTGTGCAGGTAGTAAGTGCAGGCGTCCCTTCAATACAGTAAAAAGGTATCTATTATGGACCAAGGAAAAGGAGTGAAGAAGTGGGCTGATCACCTACCACAATACCCATGTGATATATAAAAGCATCAGTATTGACCCTTTTCTGCTTTAAAAACAACTTGCAGTAGTGGTGGTATGAACCACTACTGCGCATTATCCATTTCAACCTTTGCTATTAATTTGGGAATGCGCGGAAACAAATGTTTAAAGAAAATACCTTGTAAGGCTACCGCTAGCAGCGTTGGTATTTCTGCAATACCTCTAGAGGTATTCCAGAAATGCCACATCCGGCAGTGCAAATATCTGAATTGGGCAGATTTTGTCCAGTACCAGCGGTGGAGATGGTAACTGTCAATAGACGTATTTCATAAAAACATCTGCCCAACTATAAATGAGGCCTTGAGATATGTGCGTTCTCTTTTTCCACTTAATGCCCTTATTCCACCAGTCAGTTCTCCTAGTGGGCTGTTGACGTGACCCCCTCCCTTAGCCCTTATTGCCTCAGTAAACAATCTCTGTGTGTTCCAGGTGTACCTCAGTAGGCTTTCTGCCCCTTCCTCTTCCGCTTCACCATCCATGCTTGCCTTTCACGTCACAGGACGTCTTCTGTTGAACAATGATAGCAGTGTTGACTGATTGGTCACGCTCCCTACTGCGAAATATTTACACCCCTCAATTCAACAATGAATCAGTGGGCATTGATTGAAAACCTGAATAGTACAGTTACACTGCTAACCAAACGCTTTCCATTTCCACGTTGCTTGTCTAGTAACTGTGGCGCCGCCGGATGACGGGCGCGCATGCGGCGGCGTGACGTTGCACGCCGTCGCGTGCAGTACAAATAAACGGGGCGTTTCCCGGCCGCGGTAGAGCGACCGGGAAGCCCGAACCAAGACGGACGTGTGTGTCTCAGTCCTTGGTGCCGGGGCTTGCAGCGATGCGCGCGGGGGGCGCCAGTCACCCTCAACAGTGGCGACGAGTGGGGGAAACGATGCCCGGGCCCGGCGGTGATCATCGGAATAATTTTTCACCGAAACGAGGTCGGAATACAGACTTCGTTTCACCCTGCGGGTAGTGCGTTGCCCACGCGGCTGGTGGCCATTTTGTGCAACGGGCCGTGGGACTTCAGGGGGCTCCGGTTTGGGCCCTGAAACGAACCCAGGCCTAATTTTTGGACATTCTAGT
The DNA here is from genome assembly GCF_040938575.1 of Ambystoma mexicanum. Lineage (NCBI taxonomy): Eukaryota > Metazoa > Chordata > Amphibia > Caudata > Ambystomatidae > Ambystoma > Ambystoma mexicanum. Next base: position 1,412,629,385 of record NC_090935.1, read on the forward strand.
AGCTGAAAGCTACATTTACACAGAGTTATGTCCAAATAGTGCATTGACTCAATTTTGGGTTTTCTACGTCGAGTGGAAGCTAGGAGAAGGCCTATCTTGGCTGGGCCTGCTGAATCTAATTATATTTTGCCACACATTTTTGGAACAACCAAAGGCATACTGCCTTTTTCATCCCCTTCATCATCATCCAGGTGACTCCACCTATCTTCATCCTCTTCATCATCACAGAGGTGGCAGGAGTCACTGCATCCAGAGGTGGTCCATGCTGAGGATCTATTTGGGCTGAGTGTTTGAGTTGCGGCCCCTGATCAACATTATGGGGTGCCTGTGCGCTCAAACTCATGAGTGACACAGAGGATCAGGACGGAGCACACGGTGTGGCGGCGCAGTTTCATCCTCGTGCACCAGTGCCCCCGCAGGGTCCACAACCTCCAATGCAGCAACCAGCAGCTCCAGCAGATGGTCAGGCAGCGGTTCCCGCCCTCCAACCCCCAGTTCAACCAGCTGCTGCACCTGGTGTCCAGCTAGCGGCGCCTGCCATGGCACAGGTACGTGCGCATGCTGCCCTGCAGCCCATCCCCGAATTCGATGTGTCGGGCCCGCCATCCAGCTTGGGGCCCAGATGGAGAAGGTGGGTGGACCGCCTGGACATGTATTTCAGGGCTGCGCAAGTGGTCGATGACGACACCAGGCTGGCCACGATGTTGTACTCGGCAGGGCCCTCTGTCCAGGAGACTTTTGAATCTCTGCCACAAGGGAATGGAACCTACGATCATGCAAAGGCCGCCCTCCAGGCATACTTTCTGCCCCTTGCCAACGCGGACTATGAGCGATTCGTGATGCTCTCTGCCAAACAAAAAGATGACGAGACCTTGGACACGTTCTATGGGCGCCTGAGGCGTCTGTCACTCGCCTGTGCCTGGGGCGATGCAGAGGACATGATCAGGACTATGCTTATCCAGGCGTGCTCGTCAGGCAAGCTCAGGCGCCAAGTGCTGAGGGAGCCTGGGATAACGCTCCAGCGCATCCTTGAGCTAGGAAGGTGCCACGAGGTGTCAGAGGCAAGAGCTGCAAGAATGGAGGCCGGGTCGCGCCCTATCAAAACTGAAGAGATCTGCGCGATGTGGCGAGGGGGGAGAGGTGCCAGGAGATATGGTGGCGGCACACGGGACAGAGCCGGGAGGGCAGGCGAGATTTGTCAAAAATGCGGATACGACCTGCCTCACCCAGCGGAGCGCCCTGCAGCTGGAAAGACCTGTGGACGGTGCGGGTTGCCAGACCACTTCTCAAGGGTGTGTAGGGCGGCTTTGCCCATACTGGTACCAAGGGGCCAGGGCCGAGCTGTCTCCGCTCGCCAAGGTCGGCCGTCCAATGTCGCTCAGGTGGACCAGGGCGAGGAAGAGGCTCAGGTGGAAGAAGCCGAAGAAGAAGACGAAGAGAACATATTCTTTGTCTCAAGTGTGGAGCTTCTAAGAGGCAGGAGCCGACGACAACCAAGGTGCGTGGTCAAAGTGAACCAGTCTCCAGTCCCTGTCCTCATGGACACAGGGGCATCGGTGAACGTCATGGCCCAAAAACATTACAATGCCATGGATCAGCCGCCCAGGCTAGTCACGCCAAGGGCCCGCATCTTTGCATTCGGTGGTGTGGAGCCCATCCCTCTGGACGGGGCCTTTATAGCAAAAGTAGAACACGATGGCTCCCACATCACAGCCCGTTTCTACGTGACCCCAGTGAGCAAGAACACTTTGTTGAGTTGTGCAGCGGCGGAGGCTCTCGGCATCATCAGCTTCGCATACTCCGTCTACCTGGAAGACATTAATGACTTGCTGGAGAAGCATCATGCCCTATTCAAAGGGATTGGGCAGATGGCCGGGTAGCCGGTGCGGCTGCACATTGATGATTCGGTACAGCCGGTGGCCCTCAAACATCGGAGGGTACCTTTCCACCTCCGTGAGCAGGTCGACAAAGAACTGGACAGCCTCGTCGATCTAGACATTATAGAGAAGGTGGAGGGCCCGACCCCTTGGGTGTCCCCCTTAGTGGTGGCCAGGAAACTCAAACAACCGGGCGCAGTCCGGATCTGCCTGGACATGAGGATCCCCAACAAGGCCATCAAGGGGGAGAGGCACCTCACACCGACGCTGGATGACATCATTGCGGAAGTGCAGGACGCTCGCTTCTTCTCGAAGCTCGACCTCCGGGCCGGCTATCACCAGGTCGTCCTCCACCCCGATTCAAGGTACATTACCACCTTCACCACACACCGGGGACTATATCGCTACAAGAGGCTGAGCTTTGGGGTGTCCTCGGCCGTGGAAGTATTTCAGAACATCATTCGGGGTGCCCTAGCCGACCTCGAGGGCGTCCTAAACATAAGCGACGACATCCTGGTGTTCGCAAGGATGGAGGTGGACCACCTGAGGCGTCTGGCGAAAACATTCGAGAGGCTGCAGTAGTTGGGACTCACACTACATAAGGAGAAGTGCGAATTTCTGCGCCCCTCCCTGGAGTTCTTCGGGTTCGTGTTCAAAGGGGGGGGGGGTGTCTCCTGACCCAAAAAAGGTACTGGACATACAGAAGGCACAACCACCGGAATCTGTGTCGGAGGTGCGAAGCTTTTTGGGTATGGTCACGTACTGTGGCCGGTTCATCAAGAACCTGGCATCCAGGTCTGAGCCCCTCCGGGCCCTGACGAGAAAGGACACCATCTGGAATTGGGGTCCACTGGAGCAGGCGGCTTTTGATGACATTAGAGGTGCCCTCACGGCCGAAGACACGATGTCGTTCTTTGATCCTGCACTAACATCGGAGATCATCGTTGACGTCAGCCCATTTGGCCTGGGTGCTGTGTTGACACAGGTTGACCGTGATGGCGGCGTCCGGCCAGTCGCATATGCCAGCAAGGCGCTGTCAGACGCCGAACAACGCTACTCGCAGATTGAGCGCGAGGCGCTGACGGTGCTGTGGGGGTGCCGCCACTTCCGGCTCTATGTACTCGGATGCCCGGTGACGGTGGTTACTGACCATAAACCACTGCTGCCCATCCTAGCAGGGTCGTCATCCAAACCGCCGGCATGCATTGAGAGGTGGATGCTGGCTCTTTTGGAGTATGGGGTGACCCTGGTTTACCGGCCAGGGGTAAACAACGCAGCTGACTACCTATCCAGACACCCCGGAGCGCCTGGAGAAGGAGACCGTGACATGTGTGAGCAAGAAGCTGAGGAGCACGTCCAAGTCGTAGTAGAAGCAGCCACGCCGAATGCCATGCCTCTCCAGGAGCTGGAGGCTGCGGCGGCACAGGATGAGTGCTTCAAAGTGTTGAGGCAGTCCATGCAGCAAGGCTCCTGGAAGTCAGCGCTCGAGGCCCTGGCGGGACGCACTCAGGAGGCCCGGACTGGTCTAGAACAACTATGGAAGGTTCGTGAGGAACTGTCCTTCTCTGCATCGGGCCTGCTACTTCGGGGTGACCGGATTGTAGTACCCCAGTCAAAGGTGGGTGAGGTGATCGCACTGGCACATCGAGGCCACCAAGGGGCCGCCAAGACCAAGGCCCGCCTCCGGATGAAAGTGTGGTTCCCCGAGCTGGAACGCAAGGTGGACGAATTTGTGGCGGCTTGTGTCTGGTGCCAGGCAGCCTCGCCCTTACAGCGGGAGCCGGTCATCGAGGCGATGCCAAGGGGGACCCATCCGTGGGAGGTAGTTCATGCCGATTTTGGGTCCACCACCATGGGCACCCACTTCCTGGTCCTGGTGGACGAGTACTCCAGGTACCACGAGGTGGAGTTCGTGGAATCCGTGGCGTTTGAGCACATGGTGGTGGCGGTGGAAAAGTTGTTCGCGGCTCACGGGTTCCCACACACGCTGTGCTCGGACAATGTGCGCCATTTCAGGGTGAACGGTTTGCTGAACTGATGGTGAGCTGCGGGGAGGTGCACCGGAAGATCATGCCTCTGTGGCCTCGAGCGAATGGGGAGGCGGAACGCCTGATGAGGACCCTCAATAAGACATTTAGGATTGCCCAAGGACTGGGGCAATCCCTACAGAGAGCCCTGTAGCAATTCTTGAGGGTATACCGCACCACACCACATGCGTCCACGGGGGTGGCCCCGGCGGAAGCGATGTTCAGAAGGTGTCCGCGAGGACTTTTGCCAGAGGTCGGAGAGCGAGAACCTGCGGTGATCGACGACCAACGAGTCGAAATGGACCGGCAAGTGAGAATTGAGCAAGAGAACGTGCGGAGGGGGCTTCGCCCACAACAGCTGGAGCCGGGCGATGAGGTTCTCATTCGCAATCGACACCCGCATGGGAAACTCTCCTTGCTGTATGAGCCTGAGCCACTGGATGTCGTGGCGGTCCGGGGCTCCATGGTGACTGCGTCGGATGGACGGTCGGAAGTGACTCGTAATGTGAGCTTCTTTAAAAAGATCAGAGATCCTAGAACTGACCCACCTCCTGATCCGGACCTGGGAGGAGTCCTGGAGGACGAGGCAGACCCACCCTGCATACCGGAGTCCCCAGCTCAGGGGCCGTCGGTGAACAGATCACCCGTGCCGGAGGCGAGCCGGAGGTACCCCCAGAGGGCTGGACGAGGGAAACCAGCTCGCCTCACCGATTACGTGCTGGGACAATTGGCTGAGGATCCGGAGGGTGAGAAAGGCTAGCTAAGGGGACCCGGGTTGATGCCAATAAAGGGGTGTTCACGGCACAAGGGTTTGTGATTTGGTTTCGTTGCCATGTTGTTTTCATGACTTGTTTCAATTGCAGTGTTGTGTGGTTTGCAGTGTATAGTTCAATGTTGATTGTTGGTTCTCCCCGAAAAAGGAGGAGTGTGGCGCCGCCCGATGACGGGCGCGCACGCGGCGGCGTGACGTTGCACGCCGTCGCGTGCAGTACAAATAAACGGGGCGTTTCCCGGCCGCGGTAGAGCGACCGGGAAGCCCGAACCAAGACCGACGTGTGTGTCTCAGTCCTTGGTGCCGGGGCTTGCGGCGATGCGCGCGGGGGGCGCCTATCACCCTCAACAGTAACATGTCAGCAGAATGTAAGTCATTTTCCATATCCGTCATTATGTGCATATTGTAATATAACAGGTATACGTGTCAATCAACCACACACATTGCTATATATCAGCAAGCAATAGGTCAGGATACTCTTCTGACGATATATTTCCTTTTCAGGATTCAGGTTAGGAAACCTCACTGCCTTCATTATTATTCCCATACTATATTACAAGAGAGTGGGCCCACACACTCAGGAACTGACCCACCGTTCCAAGAATGGAATGTTTTCCCCCCAAAATGTAGCTCCTTGAAAGAAATACCCTCCCTAAAGAGGCCTGCAGAAAGTACATTCTAAATAGGTGCTTCCACAGGGGCATGCATATAAAACAGGTCCCTTTAGGGATGTGAAGACAGATGTTGTGTTACTGTGCCTCTACAAAAGGGGGTTCTTCTAAAGTAGCGTAAAGGTTTCTCACCTTGTTCTTGGGGCTCTAAAAGTCGGTTATAAGTTCCGGAAGTCCTCATAGCACCTGCCAGGTAATCCTTGCACTTGCTGTGGCTGATTCGTCTAAGTTACTTGTACTCACTTTCACCTCTCTCTTCCGCCACACCTATTTTCCTTTCTCCTCCCACATGTCCAATCTGCTTGGCTCCTACTGCCAACCTTTGATGTTATCCCTTTCTCCAGCCACAACTACTCCATCCTCCAACCACTACTACTCTGCCCTCGAACCACTACTACTCTGCCCTCCAACCACTACTTTGTCTTCTGACCACTGCTACTACGCCTTCCAACCACTACTACTCCGCCGCCACCGGCAATCAGTCACCCTCCTTCTTGCCTTTTCCTTGTACCTTCCTTCTCCTATTCACAAATACACTCCCATTATTACTCGCTTGTCTCACATCCACATAGACTACCACTGCAGAACCCCTATCAATCCCAAACCTATGCCTCACCTGTTCAAACACTCTCCTTCCTCCTGCTGGTCTCTTGGTCATCCTTCACCTCCACTTCTGACCTCAACCAGTATACCCACAACTTCCTATTTCCTACTGCCCCTTATATATCTCTCACATCCTAGGGATTGGTCTTCTTTCCTTAGCCAATCTTCAAAATGGGGGTTAAGCCCTGCCCACTGGAATCCTGGCTAGTTGCCAAAAAATGATGGTAACTCAAGTTCATATGTTGTGGTCTGCGGATTCTGTTCCCAGCTGGTGCTATTAAGTTTTTCAGAAACATTTCCCTGGTGGTTTAATGGGTATGAGCGGGAATTCCCACAAGCGTGGCCTGACGGGACCGCACTGTTGCTGCGTATTCCTGCGGCTTACCCTCTCGGGTCTCACTCTTATTCTCCTGTATTCGGGAGAGCTCAGCGTTTATTCAGGTTGACCTCAGAGTCGTTCGGTCAGTGTTGCGGGTCCCTTTATCTGCTAACAGACTCTTGGACAAAGACTGGGGTTAGGTCCCCCTCTTGTAGCTGAGAGGGATTGCCATCCCTGCTTGACATGGACATTGGATTGTCCTTTGTCACATACCTTCACCCGTTCTCCTATGTCCTCTTTCCCAGATTCTGCTCCTTCTATCTGTCTGTGGGTAATGTGACAAGAAATCTGTGTTCGCTTGTTCTGTTACCAGCTTGAGCTTCCTCCTGGTTAAATAGAGCCAGAGGCTTTGCATACCTGACATGATTGCTGGAGCACCCACCTCTACTGTGGGATAGTTCTGACTCATGAAAGTAAAGGGTTTCACCTCCCCACATCTACTTGTGATAATACAGCCCCTAACCCAGTAGTACAGGTGTCTGTCTGTGGGATGAACTTCTTTGCAAAGTTGGGAATAATTAGGATAGGACTCTGGCACAATGCCTTCTTCAGGTCGGTAGTATACTCTGACCATTGTTGTTTGCATATAACAGCAGGAGGTAGGGGCTACATTTGTCTTTCCAGACTTATCATTTATTTATGTGGTGCAGCTGGGATGTTTTCTTGTGATCAGCCACTTGTGATTGGAGACATACTCCATGACCACATACAGTCCATTTTGGATCACATTCAGGGAGACGATGGCCCTCATTACGACCCCGGCGGTAAGCGAAAAACAATGCCGGTAAATGATTACCGGCATCGTTTACCGCTAGGTCCGATCATGACCCGTGAAAGTGCTATTAGCGGCATCGTAGTTAATGGTGCCGCTAACAGTACCAAGTTCGCGTGCACGCGACCTTCCACGCCGTAAGTACCGGCATCGCGCAAAGGTAGGCAAATAACGAACCCAGCGGACATGCTCTTAACGCCATCGCAAAGGCCGTTAAGTACCTTACCGCCATGGTGCTAATTCCGCCATCGCAAACCAACCGTAAATGGCCATGTGCAGTGTTCCCAGCTGCCACAGGTGCACAGAATCAGCACAGGTGGAGGCAATACAGACTCACCAAGTACAAAAAGAGCACACCCCACCCCTTCCCACACCCAGTCACACTCCACAATGATTCCAATACGACTAGCAATGTTGGGGCTGGAGGACCTGATTGCAATGCAAGTGCTACAACTACAACAACAACAACAACATGTAGCACAGAGGAGGTGCAGGAGGAGAAGGAGGGCAAGGCAGGGCCAGCAAGCCACACCAGCACAGCCAGTGCCACCACGCAGGCAGCCCCCAATCCCACGCATCCGAGCCAGTCCATTCAACCTCACCGCTGAGCAGATCCATACCTTGTACCGTTTGGACCGGGACACCATCACCACCATCGTTGACATGATACACAACGACATCGTCAGCATGATAGAAACACGCACCGCCATCCCCCCCCTACTGAAGGTAGTGTCCGTGCTCCACTTCCTGGCCACAGGCACCTACCAGCACACAGCGGGGCACTTGCATGGCATTTCACAACCATTATTCTCACGTACACTGATCCAAGTGCTCGATGCCCTCCTCAAGCACACAGACGACCACATTTCCTTACCACGGTCTGCCCAGGAGATTGCAAACACCAAAGTGGGTTTCCATGCACTAGCCGGCATACCTGGTTGCATTGGTGCCATCGACTGCACCCATGTGGAATTGGTGGTCCCACATGCCATGGAGGAAGCGTACCGCAACCGTAAACTATTTCACTCAATCAACGTGCAAATGGTTTGTGACTCCAACAGGATCATCACACATTGTTGTGCCCGATTCCCCGGATCAACCCATGATTCAATGGTCCTGCGGAACTCCACAATACCACGCTACATGGAGCGACATGCAGGGCCAAGATACTGGCTACTCGGTGAGTCTCATGTCATGGCCATGGAAATGTGAAGTGGGTAGGTGATTGACGTACCAATGCATACTTTACCTGGCTAAAAGGGGGGTGGGGGAATGATGCATACTTTACCTGGCTGAAAGGGGGGGGGGGTGATGCATATTTTACCTGGCTGCGAGTAGCAGAGGCAATGGAGCCAGCTCATACCCTAAAGCAGAACAAACGTCAACTGACACCTGTACACATAATGCCCAATGTAAGCAGCCCTACCATGTGAATGAAGGTGTGTCCCAACCATGACACAACCATCTGAAAGTGCATTGTACCGATTCGGACCACATTAACTTCAACGAAATGCACCTACATGCAATGACTTTAGCCAATACACGGCACCAAACACCATCAACTGAAAGGCCAGTCCCCCATAACTGCGCACAAAGGAGGCACATGACAGACAAAAACATCAATACACCACTACACAGACACCGAGGCCCCAAAAATTTCCCTATCAACATTAGTAGTGCTCAGTGGGGACATCATGAGGCTGACAGCAATGTTGCCATGATGAGAGCGTTGATATCACAGGACACCTGCCAGGTCACCAAAACAAACGCCATGAACGAACACAGTGGATGGGCACTCACAAGGCACTTGACCCCCCTGCATACATTGGTTGATGGTATGCAAAACAGTCCATGAGAGGAATACACATATACCGGTCACATAGTGTGAATCCATTTGTGCATGTAAAAGTGGTACAAAGTAACAGTTGAATGCATGCCATGGTGGCACGTCATGTTTGGAATTTGATGTAATGACTGACACATACATTGTTGCCCACATACAGGTGATGCAGGCTATCCCCTGAAGAGGTGGCTCCTTGCACCAGTCTGGAACCCACAGAACCAGCACGAGGAGGACTTCAACCGTGCACATACACGTACCCGTGTGGTGATTGAGCAGGCATTCGGCCTACTGAGGCACGGTTTCGCTGCCTCAGCAGGTCTGGTGGGGCACTCCTGTACCGCCATGAGAAGGTGGCAAAGATCGTCATGACATGTGCCATGCTACACAATATATGCCTCAGACGAAATGTGCCCCTGCCCCCTGATGCAGAACTGCAACCACCTGACGATGAGGATGAGGAGGGTGGGGATGGGGCAGCACCTCAGGGAGGCAGCGATGCACACGAGGGGCGTGAAATGCGTCGGACTCTGATCAACCAATGTTTCTAGCACACACGGATGGGGGGTGTCTCATGGAGATGGCAATAGGGGCCCTGTGTGTGTCTGGGATATGGACACTGTGGACTGTTCACCAATAAATCACACATACGCAATGAGGAATGTCCACACATGTGATTTGTGATCAAGAAAAAATTGTATTGTAAATGTGAATTCAATTAACACACCCACTCCCCCCTCCCCCCTTAACTCCCCAACACACCCACTCCCCCCTCCCCCCTCAACTCCCCAACACACCCACTCCCCCCTCCCCCCTCCCCCCTCAACTCCCCAACACACCCACTCCCCCCTCAACTCCCCAACACACCCACTCCCCCCTCCCCCCTCAACTCCCCGCAAAAGTGCGTGGATCCGTGTCTAGAAAGTGCCTAATGTGGAATTGATCCACTGGGTGGCCTCTACTGGCAGCCCCCTCTGCCGGCCCCCGGGGCACCCCTGCCTGTACTCCGCAGGTTCCTGGCCGACCTGCGGACGGGGCTGCTTGGGGCAGAACTGGCAGCGGAGGAGGTACTCGGCTGCTTGCTAGGACGCATGTCCCTCATTGTCTGTACGAGCTCAGAGAGCACGTGCCGCACCGCGGCAAGTTCGGTACAGATGTCCTTGCTGGAGGATTGGATGGCTGCCTTCACAGTCTCGGCACATCTTTGCATTTCAGCACTGGCACCTCCACAATCGGCCACATGCTGCGTGAGGAGTGAGGACAGTTGGTGTTGCCTTGTCAATATTTGGTCCAGCGACTGTTGGTATTTTGGGGCATTGAATTATGCAATTGCCGGGGTCATTGGGCTACTCCCCTCCTCCACACCTCCCACTGGGCATGGAGTGGCTGGCCAGGAGTTATCAGGGGATAGCCCGTGTGTGTTATCAGCGTGCAGGATACATGGGGACAGGTCGGGGGAATGAGGGTGGCCAGTGGGGGGACATTCTATGTCATCCGCATCATTCCCCACATCACTATCAGAGCAAGCTGCAATGGCAGCAGTCTCCCCAATTGTACTGCTTCCTGCAGACACATTCCCTTCAGTGGCCACCAGTTGTTGCATGTCTGTTGCTGGTGGTACCATGCTGCTTCCCTTGGGGATCATCGCTGCCCTGGGCTGTGTTGTGGCAGTCAATTTTGGCTGCTGTGTTTTTTTTTTGGGTCCAGCAGAGGTGGAGGGTTGGTGTGGTGTTGCCTCTGGCCTGGCCTTCTTGGCAGGTGTGGTGCCAGTCTCGTCCTTGCCGGGGTCCAAATGGGAGCCTGTGGTGGAGCAAAGGAGGGAAAGTGTTATTGATGGGTCTGCGGACATTGAGCAGGCATTGTGATGACTGCCATGAATTTGATGAATAGATGGTGCACTTTGGAGCCAGTGACATACAGGTTGTCTCCCTTTTGGGTGGGTTAAGCATACAGGAATGTGGGTGCCTACAGTGGAGTGTGCATACTGCATGTGTACAGGGTGTAGGTCAATGATGCCTGTTGGCAGTCTTCTGCTGATGTGTTGCGTTAACCCTATTGGGCAAAATTGTGATTCCCATGTAAGTGGACTTCAGGGAGTTTAGCATGGCTTAATTTGAGGCACCTACCTGTGTCACCTGATGTCGGGGCTCCTCTCTCCATTCCACCGACCCCCTCGATGCTCTCAATGCCAATCGTTGTGGCACATATCTCCTCCCACGGCTCCATTTTAATTGGTGAGTGTGCTCCTCCACCAGTTGCCATGCCCATGTTTCGGTTGGCCGACAGTATGCTCCTTACACGGAGCCGGAGGTCGTCCCACCTTTTACGGCACTGTTTGGTGGTGTGGGGTGTTGTTCCTACTGCACTGACCCGTTGTGCGACTAGTTCCCATATGGCCTTTTTCCGTCCTATTGCCGGTCTGGTCATTTCAGTGGAGAATACGATGTCTGCGTTTTCCTGGGGCGTTTCCGCCAACATTGTAAGCTCTTCCCTACTGAAGCGCTCCTGCCGCTGCCGATCGCAAGATTTTTTTACAACTTTCGGCATTGTGGGGATGCGTGGATGTGGGTGAAGTTCTGTGCCAGGTCTTGGGGTCAGATGTGCACTGGTTGTGGAGGATTGCAATGGATTGTGTTTTTAAAGATGGCCGCCGTGCTCTTTCCCGTTCCGGTGCGATGGCGTAAGTTCTGGATCCGCTTCTTTACAGTCACCGCTAATAGCGATCACCGCTAATAGCAGTCATCGCTATTTGTGGTGCTCGCTAATATCAGTGGGTAGGGTGGCGGTGGTGCAGCTTGCACGGCATACGATGCCGGTAGCTGACGTTTTTGGGACGTTACCGGCATGGCGCAGATTACATTACCGGCATGGCACAATGCTCGTGCCCGAGAGGCCGTAATTTACCGCTTTTAACGGTTCCAGACCAGCACGGACACGTTAGTTGCGCCATGCCGGTAATGTCCATTACTTACCGCCGGGGTCGTAATGAGGGCGGATGAATTTTACTTCATAGTTTAACCCGAAGTGTTATTTTGGAATGTTTTTAACACACATGAACACTTCTTGGAATCCACTTTTTCAGTGTGGAGACTGTTTATTGCTCAGGTACCATTTAATGTGTGACCTCAATGAACAGTTCTTACAAGAGAGCCCTCATAGTATATGTGGGCTTCTGTCCTTAGGAGTGGGGTGTGCAGGTCTTCTGCCCATTGGGGAATATGGCATGAAGTTTGTGTCTCAGAGGAGCTTGGGGCCACATTTCAAAGAGGAACTATTTTCATGGGTCGTGGGACCTTTGTTTTCTTTTATTGACCTTCGTGAGAAGTGTGTGGTCCCCAAGGCATGGATCACTTGGTGATTGTTAAAAAAAGATTTAGGAGGAAGAACTTCTTCCACAACAAGATGTTGTATGGTCTTGTTTGAGAGGTATCCCTGGTTGATTTCTTGGAATATCTTTGGTTAAAAAAAGGAGGTCGACCGGTTTCGATGATTGTGAGTCATCATCTTCTTCAGAACCGTGATTTTGTACTTGTCTCAATGAGATCAAGGATTAAAAGGGATTGGGGAGGCCGTCATCCCATTTACCTTTAAATTGACTCGTTCCATCACCACCTTTGTCAACTGTTTGGGCACCAGCAGATGTTAATATTAGACACTGTCTCCTCTGGAGTCGACACTGGCCAGTATAGTAGTCTCTGTTTTCCAACAAAATTAGGAGTTTACAGGGGCTTGCTCTCAGTTTCAATCACTAGCGATTACCAGGCTTGGTCTATGACAGTGTCCATGCACTAGGCTGCTGCAAACTCTATCGATTCAGATAGGTTAGGGGTCTTGGGGACTCTCTCCTGGGCTGTGGACATCTCTCTGAACCGTGCTTCTTCTCTCTGAGTCCTAGTTAAGGTTTTCAATTCTTCAATGGATGGGAATAGAATTTTCTCACATACAAATTGTGCCATAACTTGTCCCAGTTTCAGGTAAAAGGGACGGTTTCTGAGGTTTAACAGAAGAAACTTGACCTCCCCTCAAAGCACTTGGTCAATACCTCCTGCTCCAACCACCAAGCTATTCCAAACTTCTTGTTGATTATCCCATATTATCCCTCTGCAATTTCCAACTTTGGGCAGGTCCGAACCACAGCTTGAGCTTAGGGGGAATAGCCCTCCCTTCATCGGCAGAAAGGTCATATCTGGCTGCTCTCAGGATGACCCAAGCAGGTAGTTGGGAAGTACTTGTTCGTTTTACTACTGTCAACATTTTTAGACTGTGGGTGACCTCTGTATTGAGGCAGGTGTAATCCCACTTCAGCCACCAAGTGTTACAGATGCACAATAAGACACACTGAGACTCAAATAAAGTTCAAGGGTTTTTATTGATTCTTCTGTTGGGTGTAGGGCCATCCCTCTAGCTCTCGTCTCCATTGCTATTCCCACATTACCCTGGTTTAGTCAGTATGAGCAGGAATTCCCATGAGCACATCCTAACAGAAGAGCAGTGTTGCTGTGTACTCTCACGGCTTTCCCTCTTGGCTTTCTCTCATTGCCCCACACTCTGGGTAGCTCTATGCTGGTTCGGGTGGCATTAGAGTCACTAAGTAGGCGTCACGGTCCCCATCTTGTGCTGATGGACTCTTGGTTCGGTCAGGCATCTCTTTCAGCAGTGTGCTGGATTTGCAATGTGAAAACAAACACTGGTGAATATTTTGCACTAGAGGCATGGTAGGAAAAAGCAGTCTGCAAACAAGCATTCTGGCACGTGATGAAAAATCAGGATGTGAGCCCCTCATTGTTGTTGTTATCCAGCCCAGGTATAAGACTGGGGTTAGATTCCCCCTTTTAGCTAAGAGGAATTCCCACCCTTGTTTGACAAGACCATTTGGTTTGGGGCTAGGTGGGGCACATGTGACTAGAGGGAATGTGATAAGACCATCTGTATAGCTACTGATAACTCAACCACTACCTCTTAGGAACATAAGATGGGGTAAGACCTTTGAGGCCCAGAACTGAGCAGATAGAGAAGAGCTCTTAAGTTTCCTGTGGCCATGTTTTCGAAGGCCTTCAAGCCCCGTTATTTTTCGTTTGGATTCTGGGACTTGTAGTCTTTTCTTTTCCACTTGATATTTAGGAAAACTACAAGACTCAACATTCCAAATAAAAGCAGGACTGGATTGAGTTCTCACACATGGCTATGGGAAACCTGATATCTCTGAAAGGGCAATGAGCGAGGAAGGGATCTGTGGAGACAATGATTCAGCCCAGAGGGAAGACATGACCTGCATGTCCGGGTCTACCAGCAAACAGTCCTTCACTCCCAAAACCATGGACAAAAGAGAAAGAGTCAGTAATCAGGTGAATGTGAGTTTATGGTCCTTCACAATTAACACTGACCATCCTTTTAGCACCTGTAAGGGAGGCATGGTATTACAAGTATGACATTGACACAAGAGTTACAAGTTTCAAAACCTTTACTAAATCATTAGGGTTTGGAAAATCTCCTACTTTGTCCTAAAGCTATGATGGGAGTAGTCCCTACCATCAAATAATAAAGAAAACACTGTCCTAGTCAGTCTTTGTCAAATCAAAATGGCCTATAATACCAAACCCTAATGCCTGCCCTATCTCTTATACAAAAAGTGTGTAAGGGGAAATATGTATGCAAAGGAAAATCAGTGTTATACCATAAAGGATCAAGGTGGCTGAGTCAGCTCTCCTCCCCACGTTGGACAGCACAGAGTAAGGCGGCACCTGTAAACAGGATGACATACTCTGGCTCAGGTTATCAAAGCAAGGCAGTTCAAAATGTGGGTCGAGGCCTGCTTGGCCTTCCACAATAAAGTCACTTATTCTGGCTCTCCACAAGTTCTTTCACAGTCCAACATATGTCCATGTTGTTCTCCCTCTGTCGGGCTCGGACCTCTCAAGGCATCAATAGTTCACGTAGGTCTACCTCAGTCGGTCTCGGATCTTTCAACCAAAATGTACCTGGTTCAACATAGATCTCCCTCAGCCGGGCTTGCACCTCGCAATCACAGCACTTGCCGGGGTTGCCTTCCTCAAGCTTTATTTCACATTCCAGGTCTTCCTCAGTCGGGCTTGAACCTTTCATTGACATCGAAGACTTTCGAATGTGCAAGTCTTTTACTATGCGCCTCTGCAGGACCACTTTGACTTTGACTGCAGCGCTCCCTTTATGTTATTTACCCCAGTGTCTCTTGGTCTTGGTAGTTCCATACCACAAGCACAAAAGTTCAAAGAAATCTTTTGTCTTAAAGCATTCACCTTTTCACTTCCCCTTTTGCCGGGGTTAATCTTGACCATTGCCCATTTCAGAGTTTGCTCATTTTGCCGCTTTATAACAAGATATGAAAACATTTTGCGGAGACCTTTGTGAGGGCTACTTCCTTTCACCGGACCACTCTGTTACTCTGTATCACTGGCTTCACAGTTATCAGCAACTTAAAAGTTCATCGCTAGTTTACTTTCTTTTTCTTCTCATCAGCATATGTGCAACCTTCAATTGTGAGATACACTCTTGCGGCTTCAATCTTTCCTTGACACAAACCGGCCTTTCATGTCTTTCACTGACTCGCCGATTGTGTGCATTCCCTTCTTGTTTCTGCGGCTTTGAATCACGAGTCAAGGTTAATACCACAGACTTGGCCTTGCCTCTACAACTCTGAAATTCACCAGGGAGGATCGCTGGCGTCCTTGAAACACAACGCAGGCTTCTTCTTGTCTGCGATTTGGCTTTCTCTGTGTCTCCTTCACGGCTTCCCAGAGGCAACAACCTACTGCAGGGAACTTCAGGATTTCTCTACCCTTTGGTCTAGTCCCTCGATTGGTCGTCCTGCTCCAGTTGGTTTGCCTTTGCCTCAGAAGATCTGCTTCTTCTCGTGTTACACTTTGCTCAGAGTGTGTCTATATGTTCCGCCTTTTATCCGTGTGGGGAGAGCTAATGGGTATCAGATGTAAGTGATTAAAGTCAAGTGCCTGGTTTTGCCTGGCCTGATTAGCGGGACATGTCCAATGAGGTATGTAAGTGTTAGCCTTTTAACCCTCAGTCGCCATTTTCCTCAGCCCAGTGTTTGTGTAGAAAGGGTAAGTGATTAAAGTCAAGTGCCTGGCTTTGCCTGACCTGATTAGTGGGACATGTCCAATCAGGTATGTAAGTGTTAGCCTTTTCACCCTCAGTCACCCTTTTCCTCAGCCCAGTGTTTGTGTAGAAAGGGGAGGGGGTTTGGGACATTGGAGAATCCTATAAAATAGGATGGGGTATGGGTCCCGGAAAGGGGGGAATATCGCCTCTCACCATCGGTTGCCTCACCCCACTCCCTGAAGTCCCCCCCTCCGGTAATACTCCTGTGCACCCACAGGGTCTGTATCCAAAGGTGGTGGCCGTGCCCTGGCCACCTGAGATAGAGAGCTCCGGGGACTAGCATGCGAGACACCCTTTGGTTTCTAACACACCACCAAAGAAACTGTGACGAAATTATCATTATGGTATGCTGATTAAACAGGGGAATATGCACTTAGTGAGTTCATCATCACACGAACAAAGGTGTCAATCACAGACAACAAATGTGGTACTTAGGTTAAATGCACCTCCCATAGAATGTGGGAGCTGATGTTTTCTGTTCTACTAAGCAGTACCAGAATTAGTACCACAAAAGACCACTAGGCAGAGTGACTGTGAAAAACCGATGCAACCACTAAGCAACTACCAGGTCCCTGTTCCAATAATGACATACCAAGAGCTAAACCTGGGAAGGGAAATTGTGAGTTTTTAGATAAACAAGGATGCCCTTTGTGAATAACCAAGATAAAAAGACACAAATTCACATAGAAATAAAGATCACAAAACACCCAACCTTCGCTGTTAATACAAAACAGAATGGTATCCCACAAACAGTTGCCCCTTTTCCCAAAGGAGAGAATTTTTAAACATAATTCCAATAGTTATAAAAGATATTTCTCTGGTGTTTGGGCAAAATCCCATTTATGGAGTTTGCTTAACTCCCTATAACACGATAAATGTCTGGTGCTAGGAGAAAAAATGCGGATTTTCTTTTTGCTCTTTTTTTTCTCCTTTTTTTGACACAGAATGGGGGGGAGACCCCCGCAGCACGTGTACCACTCCATCCCCCACCCAACAATATTGCCTAACTCCAATCCATCATCTACATTTTGGTGGTAAAAAAGGAAAAAAACAAGCAAAATAAATTTGAGAGGTTATCGGTCAAGCAATAGACCGACTGCCCTTTACCTCGTCTGCTAATCCTTTTGTTTTTTGCTGCTGACCTTCCTGTTTTTCCTGATTGACATTTGGTGTGAATGAGGTCTTTTTAGCCTCACTCAGTTGCCCAACTCGCATGATTTGTGGGAACAGTCTTTTAATAAGTTGTAGATTTTTAGATACATCTTTGCGGATATTCTAGTACTAGATAGTTTCAAAGTGTTATTAACTTTACATCTGCATTAAACCCCCTGATCTCCATAGGCCAACCCTTAGTGCTCAGCCTACTCTACCGAGTGGATGTTTGGTTAGGCCCAAGTGTTAAAAGTACTTGCAGATCCACTACGTTGGGCTCTTAGAACCCCACATCAGTGTTGGTTCTGAAAATCCCTCCTAACAACTGAAAACTAAAGAATAATGATTTGGTCTGCCCTTGTCACAAGGCAGTTTGCTAAATTGTAAGATCTTCACTAATTACCTTCACCAATCAGGAACCCTTATTTTCATATAACTGTCCCAGCGGGGTCTAAGCAAGAGCTTATTGAAAGAGTCATTTGAAGGAGCACATCCTGCTTGTTGTAGGTATTTTGTTGATTGAGATAGTTATATCTAACTGCAGTGCAGTAGAAATGCCAGGTCCACTTTGGTGGCTGAAGACACCAAGCACCAGCAGCTGGGTGGCAACTATTGACATCACCTTGGGTTCACAGACCCTGTGGCCCAGATGGTGTGAAAGCTGTGCGAGCATGAAAGTTAAACCACCATGAGACTGAGATAATCTTTAGAACATGTTTGTCTAAGTTCATTAATGCAGGTAACAAAGAGGGTCCCAGCTTGGGCCAAAAATCGATAAATACCAGAAAGAATGATGTCTAAAATGGACAGTTTGAGCAGAATATTCTAATCCCAGGTGGGCAGAGTGGTGCATTCAGTCTTAAATATCTCTGTTGCCAGTATCAGCAGGCGAGCGACTTCCTCATTGTGTCAGTTGTGACATTTAGGTAGAAAACAGAGATCAGAGTTCCGTAGAGTGTAGTTCCCTTGAACTGAACATTCTACATGTTCCTACTGTCTCTCTGTCTCACACCTACACTGTGCCTACACGTCCCTCGTTTGGGGGCTGTTTGGGTAGTGCAGTAATTAGCAATGAAACAGCTGGTGGGCCGTGCAGACAATTAAATAAAAAAAGAATTGAAGCTCAGATTGATGCATAAATTATGCCAAAAAAGACAGAAGGCCTGGAGGACTGTTCTGACTTTATGTGGAGAGCATTCCAAGTAAAACCTATCAGTCACAGAAGCAACAATTATTTGCCTGTTTAAATATATGTGTATTGTAAACATCCTTATGCATTGAATTAGTAAAGTAATTTCCATGCCTAGACAGCATTGGCATAAGAATTCACTGGCACAGCCTTTGGATTAGTAAAATACCATCCACATCCAAACCCACCTGGATTAGAGTAAAACCAACTCCTGCCTCGTGTCTTCCTCTGGTTAGCACTAATTAGAGTCAGCACCCAAGAAAGGACCCAAACCTTCTGAATCAGAAAGTGCATTTACCCAGAGTTCCTCCCTCTGTTTTGTATAAATTATGCATCATCCTATGCTTTGAAGAATTGTGGTTTCGCCTTTCTTGAGTGCACAGCTCATCGGCAGTAGGCTATAGTCATCTGGAGAGATCTAATGAGAACAAACACAGGCCACGGGTTAGTTTCCCTCTGCTACTGGATTGCATATTATATAATACACTGTGGCTCCTATCACCTTTTTCCCAGCTGCCTCACACCCTTCCTAGCCTAAACTCTTTTGTCTTCCCCGTATTGGCACCAGTATAAAAGAAGAGGCAGAAGCGGGTGCCTGAATGCGCATTTGAATAACTATTGGGCCGGCGTGATGTGGTCTCCTTCCTGCATTATTTGGGCTGCATTATAGTTTTTTGGTGAGGAGTTCAGGCATTCCTAGGTAGAGATTATTTGTATAGTCTACCCTAGATAATAACATGGAGATGTTCACAAGGGTTCTGTGTGCAAAATGGTGGTAGGGGAGGATCCCTCTTATTAATCTCAGGAGTTAGAAACATATTTTTGCTATTGCGTAGACTTGTGATTTCAAGGTTAGACATTTGACCATGAAGATTCCCAGACGTATATCACTGTTGATGTCTCTGGTTGGGTTCCCATGCTCGGGGGCCATGTGAGGGCTGTCTGTGTTGGACTGTCTTGTCATGGGGAGATAACTATTTCTGTTTTGGTTGGGTTTAGTTTGGGGTTGTTGTTTGCCATCCAGGTGTTTATGTCGGTGAGGCATTTATTGAGGGTGCTCTCAGGGATGATGTTGTTAATTTTCTTGAAGATGAGTTGTGATGTCATCTACGTAGTTGTAGGCTGTCCGTCCAGGGGATGAAATTACCTTCATGGGGGGGGGGGAATAAATGTTAAAGAGGAGTGGAGAGAAGCTTGATCCTTGTGGAACACCACAGGTGATTTTGTGTGTGTTTGATGTAAAGGGTGGAATGTGAGCTGTTTCAGTTCGGTCGATGAGGAAAAATGTCAGTCATAGAAGTGCTGAGTTTTGAATATGGGATTCCCCCAGTCTCTTCATTAGAATTGTGTGTTGGATCGTATCGAAGGCAGCTGGTGTGCCCAGCAGTATGAGGGCCAATTGAGTGTTGTTGTTCACGTTCATTTTTAGGTCGTCCCGTATGGAGAGGAGCACTGATTCTGTTCCTCTCATGTGTCTGAAGCCAACCTGGGATTTGGTCAAGTATTCCATTGCTTTCTAAGTGATTGGGTAGTTCTTTTTATGCATGTTTTGCAGGATTTTCATAGATAAAAGGGGGTTTCATGTGGGCCTGCAATCATTATGGTAATCTGTATTTCCTGTCTCATCTTTTAGGTGAGGTTTGATGCACGCTGATTTGAATCACTTTGGTACTATTCCCATGTTTAGGGAAAGGTTAATTAGTACTCGGATGTAGAGGGCTGATGTTTTGTGGGTGACTAGTTTTTTGTAGCTGTCCGGTGGGCATGGGTCGCTGGGAGATCCGGCTATGTTTGTATCTTTTAAAAGGTTGCCAAAGATTTCCTTGCTTATCGGTTCTAATCGTTTGAGTATTGTGTTGATTGTTGGGATGCTGGTTTCTGGGAGGGTGTTGATTGTGCTCCTGTGTGATAAGTTAATGGCCTGTTGTACTGGTACTATTTTTGCTTTTAGATGTGTAGTGATACTATCGCATAGGGTTTGTGTAGGGTACACCACTGTTGTTGCATGAAGTTGGGTTTTTTATACCCCTGATGATTCAAAACATGTATTTTTGTGACTTTGTTGTCAATTGGATTCTCGCAGTTTAGTATGCTTTCTTGGCTTTCAGGATGTCGATTTGCATAGCTAAATTTGGTGTTGTTAGTTGATTGTATTCATCTTGTTGTGCTGCTTGCATCACCTTTCTAATTGAGATTTGTGTATTTCAGTTCCCACAGTTCCTATGTGAACCATCTTGCAATGACTTTTGTCTGTGTGGGTTTCAAGAGTTTTAGGGCTGTTAGTTGGTCTAATGTATCTATGATTAAGGTGTGAAGGTTATTTTCATCTGTGTCTGATGTAATTTCGTTAAGGTGGGCGGTGTCTAATTTGGTACTTTCTAATAGTTGTATTAAAGTTTCAAAGTCAAGTCTTTTACAGTTTCTTTTGTTTGTCACTGAGAGTTTTTTGTTTGTAGTCATCATGCGGCCTGGGATTTTGATGGTGAAAAGGATCATATGATAGTCCCCGCATATGACTGGTATCGGTGGGATGGCGGTCGATAGCTCATCCCTGCAGAGCATTGCATCTAGTGTGTGTCCTGATCTGTGAGAGAGTCTGTTCACTATTTGCTTGAGATGAAGAGTTTCCAGTAGAGCACTGATGGAGTGTGTTGTGCTTTCATTTTCTCTTTTGAACCAGATGTTGAAGAACAATTATTTTATTGTGATTTGTGGAAAGGATAGCTATTGCATCATTAGGGACGTCATTTAGAGGTTGCCAGGGGTCGCAACTATGACCCCTCAGGTCTCCTTTGCTACCACTGTGGTCTCTCTTGCTAACCCTAAAAAAGTGCCTTTAAAAATAAAAATGTTTTTATTATTTTAATGCAAGCTCCTGGGCTGTGGCCAGCACCTTGTGGCCTTTTGCTTCTGGAGTGGCTGACTTTCTTGTTCAGTCCTCTTAAAAAAAAAACAGGGGCTCCAGAAGTCTACAAGTCTAACACTTTCAGCAGGGACTGTAAATAAGAAAGAAGAGGAATACCAAATAATGTGTCTTTCTGGAATTCTATACAATAATTGCTAGGCTCATAAAGATTTATTTCATGATGTAAGTCACTGATTTTGTCAGTTCTTAAACCTCTCAACTCAGCCTTTCATCCTTCTGAGGTTGATTAATGAGTAGCAACACAGGTTGGGGGATATTGTCTGTATATATTTTTTATATAAAGCGCTTAAGCATAAGTGCTATATAATAACACATCATTATCATTTGGCCTTGGAGGTCTGCTTGTATTCACAGTAATTTGGTAATATGGGCCTATTCACACTGATCTTAACGATACATATGGCCATCCATTCTTGTATGAAATGTATATTACAATATAGTGATATCATAACCATACTTTTCATAGTGTACTTAGGAACAATGCTATGTGATGCCACTTCCTGTTTTGTCAATGGATGAAAGGTGGTGTTCCATCGCTTCCCGCGATATCACTTTGGGGTGGGGTCAAATGACATCACTTACTGCAGATGTCATCAGAGGTCAATGTTCGTGTGATGTCACTTCCGCTACCCCTGGCATTTTGGTGAAATGATGTCCCTGGGCATCAGTGAGTTTTGCAGCAAAGTTAGGGTTATAGGCGGGTGTTGTGTAGATCAGAAGGAAGAGTAAATGGAATTGGTCATTGACCTTGAGGTTGGCTAGCAGTGATTTGCAGGCTTCTATGTCTGTTGAGGGTAGTGATGAGGAGCTGATGGGATTTTTGCATGCTGAAGCGATTCCTCCTCCACTTCCGGTTTCTTTGTTGGATTGCAATAGTTTGTAGTAGTCTGATATGGCTTCATGAGTGATTACTTTGTAGTTGTATGAGAGCCATTTTTCTGTGAAGACTAGAGCGCCTGTGCTGCCTTCGCTTCGATAGCTGTACATTTTGGTTTTGTGCTTTGCTAGAGATCATTCATTGTGTAGCCTGTAGTGTGGTGTGTGTGACTTGGCATGTTCTTTTTTTAGGTGTTATTTCTGGCATTTTGGGGGGGGGTGGGTGGTGTTTGTCAGTCCTACGACTCTCTGTTGGGTTGGCATGTTTATTGATGAGGGTGCAGTTGTGTCATCTGTCCCATCATTGAGGATTTCCATTAAGTTTCGCAATGGGTTTCTGTATTCTGAGTCATTGTAGTCAGATGTTTGGTTGCCAGGGTGGGTCTTTTCCCACTCTCTAGTTATGTAAGGGGTGTAGGTGGTGAGGGATTCTAGTCTAGCTCTGGTTTTTATAGATGTCTTTCTGAAATTGCCTTCTCCAGTGCCGGGTTCTTTGTGTTGGTATTGGTGGTTTGGTAGTATTTTGGGGGCTCCTCTAGTATTCCCTGTGTCCTTTGTTATCAGCTGTTTGATTTCCTGTGTGGCTGATCTGTAGGTGTGGAGGCAGCGGGAGATGTATGATGTGTTTGTCTGGATCTTTAGTTCGTTTAGAGGTGGTTGCAAGTGATTTAGATGGGTTGTGAATTCTTTTAGGTAGTTCTTGTTGTTTGGTGGGGGTGTCGTTTTTTTGTCTTTCATGTTCTGTTTTCCATCCGTGTTCGTTTGTCCTTCTTGAATCAGGGCATTTTTGTAGTTGATGTTTCATGATTGTTGGGGGTCGTGGTCTATTGATGTGGGCACTGTGCGTCAAAATGTTGTTATGGTCATCTCCCTTGGTTTGCGGTTTCACTGATGTTGATAGGTCATTTTGTTCTAATCATGCCAGTTATGCTGTGGTGATTGGTAAATACAATACTGAGTTGACATGTTTGTTGGGCTAACACAGTGGTGAATGCCTCGCTGTGGTTATAGGGTTGTGGTGGGAAAGGTCCACTTTTGTCCAGGTCTCCTACAATCTTTGGTTGCTCTTTCGTTACAGGTGTGAAAGCTGTGGTGAATTTATTTCTTGGTTGCTGGAGTTTCCTAGGGTTCATCGTAGAATGCTACGGCACAGATGGAGTTCAGCATGATAGGTTGCGTTAGAGGTGCAAGTACCCCGGGCGGTGTACGAGTTAGGCATTCATCCACCTCTGAAGCGTCATGGAAATTGTTCTCTTTCACTTCCGTGTGGAAGCGTTGGCGTTTCCATAGATACAGTCCCATTCCAAGATGGCAGCACTACAGCAAACACATGGCATGTAGAGATGACATCGTAAGCCCAAGGTGGCCGCACCCATTGGGATCGTGTCAGAGAGGAGTCACTGCACCATAAGGAACCCCACAGACAGGTACTCGCTGCGTCGCAACTCTGCATACTGGGTTGCTGATGCTCTAAATTTCCTATTACTCTGTTTCCCACTAATTGTAGACTTCTACAGCTGGTCCACTTCCTGGGCTTCTAAACTTCTATCTCTCTGTCAAACCCCTATCTTTCTTGAGTCTTGGTGCTCCATGATTATCAGCCCCTGGGTCCACTTTTTCCTTGATCTCATTACCTTAGCCTTAAAATCTTGGAGTTACTATTACAACCAATTGGAAGTCCTGTGTTCTGGCATTGTACCTACTGGGAAATATTACCGGCTACAGTCATTCCAACATCTTCTCCGGAATCCTGCTCTACACGACACTGGTTTTCTTTTTTATCCCTTTAAGGATTTTCCTCCTTATATTCGAGGCTGTGCTCCTTGGTACGGCCCCCAGTCCTCTGTATCTATCCAGAGAGGCAAGGTGACTTCTTGGGGAGACAAGCCTTATCCCTTTGTATCTCCAACCAGAGACACTCCTAAGGTAAGGCTTGTTGCTGAGAGGAGGTCCCTCGTCTGGTGGATTGTTTTGTCGCCACCACCCCTTATGGCGGGGAATTTCTCAAAGCTTCATGGCAGCGGAAATGGCTGAATTATTATGGTGCCAAGGAATAGAGCTCCAAGGGGTGGATGCCTCCCTGTGGTGGTGGTCTCGTGGTTGATCACCTTCATGGCTTTGAGTCCAGTATTGGTAATGGCTGAGTTTGAGGCAGTGGAACCATACAGTGGCTTGAAACGGAGCAGCAGAATTCAATATGACTAAGTTTATGGTGGCTAAATTCAGGGGTGATGAACGTGCAGTCTTGAAAGAATCCAAGAAGATGGATAGGGTTAAATGTGTCTAAATTCAATGTTTGTGAAGGTTCAAAAGGTGGCTAGATTCAAAGCCGTCAAGTTAAAATGTTGTAAATTTAAAGAAATAGAATTCCAGGTGGCTAGGTTCATAAGCAGGAGGGTTCAAAGTGATGAAACTCTGTGGTGGGATTGTTTGGGTGGGTACGATTTAGAGGTTGTGTTAGTAAATGTAGTAGGGTTTGGAAGAAATAGGTTCTGAGAGATAGGTTGAAAAGGTGGCAGAGTTCAGGATGTCAAACTCAGAGCTGCAGAAATTCAAACTGGTAGAGTTCCACAAGGCTAAATTGAAGCCAGTATGAATCAGAGCAGAATAGTTTAAAGAGGCTAGTTCGAAAGAGCAGAGATTAAACCAGGACCATTTTAAGTGGTTAAAAATCAGAAGCAGCAGAGATTAAGTCAATACACCCCTAAAATGGCTAAATTTAAAGTATAAGAAATCAAGTTAGTACAGTCCTAAAATGTCTAGTTCAAAAGCAGCGGGGATTAAACCAGTACAGTTGTGAAGTGACCATGTTCAAAAGCAGCAGAAGCCGAATCAGTACAGCTTTAGTGTGGCTAAATTCAAAAGCAGCAAAGATTAAACCAGCACAGTTTTAGTGTTGCTAACTTCAAAAGCAGCGAAGAATGAACCAGTATAGTTTTGAAGTGGCTAAATTCAAAGTAGCCGAAACCAAATCAGTACCGCCTCACAGTGGGTAATTCAGAAGCAGCAGAAACCAAATCATTACATTTTTAATGTGGCTATATCCAGAGCTAGCAAATAATACACTAGTACAGTTTAAACGTGGCTAAATGCAAGGGCAACAACAATTTAACCAGTTCAGCTTTGGTGTGGCTAAATTTGAGAGCAGCGGGAACCAAACCAATACAGTCCTAAAAATTGCTCAGTTCAAAAGCAGTGGAAATCAAACCAGTACAGTTTCAGTGTGGGTCAATTCAGAAGTAGCGGAAAGAAAATCAGTACAGTCTAAAAGTAGATAACTTCAAAAGCAGCAGAGATGGAACGAGTACAGCTTTATTGTGGATACATTCAGAAGCAGCAGGGATTGAACCTCTAGAGCTTTAGTGTGGCTAAAGTATTCACAGGAGGCAGAAATAGATTAAACCAGTGTAGTTCTAATGTGGCTAACTTCAAAAAGCAGCTGAGTTTGAACCAGTACAGTTTTTATGTGACTAAATTCAGAAACAGCAGCGATTCAATCCGTACAAATTTAGTGTGGTTAAGTTCAAAGGCAGCAGAGACTAAACCTTTACAATTAAAGGTGGCTAAATTTAGAAGCAGCAGAGAGTAAACCAGTACGGTTGAAAGTGTAGAAAAACAAGATATTTCCATCAGTATTATCTGCTGAGTAAACACAGGTTTTATTCTAAAATCTTCTTTAATATCATAAACATCATTTAAGTCAAACACATTTATAAAACAACTAGATATACACATTCACACAAATATATAAGAACCTTGGGTTCACAATCTTCTCTGTGATATCTCAATTACCAATTTTATCTAAACAAACGTGAAAACAAAATGTATCAATTCTCATTCAGATACTGTTTAGAATATCATGCACGTTTTTTATTCAAATAAGGAGTGAAAGTACTCATTCACATGTTGTCCTATAATACAAACAGCTTCTCTAAGCGCTGGGAACACTTGTGTTCCCAGCACGTCCGCTCCCGATGGCTGCCATGGAAAGGGAAAACGGACTCCGTTTTCCCTTTCCATGGCGGCGGCCATTTTCTTGGTCGTTTTTTTTTTTCTGTTCCGAAATGTTTCAGAACAGAAAAAAAAAAGAAATTAGTACCCCGGTCTAACGGGCCGGGGTTCTATTGGCAATAAGACCCTCGGCGGTGATCCAATCCCGCCCATGGTAATGCCCGGGGCTTCGTTAAGGCCCTTGCTAGGCTCTGGCCTATAACTACGGCCCCGGGCATTACCTGGAGTGGTATTGGCCCGCCGCCTCTGGTCTTATTGTCACATTACTATCTCTTGGATGGTTCTTTTGAACTTTCTCTGTATGGTTTTTAAATCTCTTCACAATCTGTCTCCTCCTTATCTTTCTTCTGTGTTTTCCTTCTATCTTCCTTTACGATTACTTGGCTCCCAGTCACTTTTTTCCTGTTAGTTGTACAACGTCCCCCTTGTGCTCAGTCTGATTTCCAATCCCTTTCTCTTCTTGCTCTTCTTTCTCTTCGTTTTGTGCACTTTTTACATTCTGCTCTCAAAACTCACGTTCTTCAATGACTGTTTTTATTGTATTCTGATGATGTGATAATGTACAGGGCTTTGGCGTACATCGCTCAATAAATACAACATGTATGTATTTATTTATTTATTTGTGTTGCTTATATAGTGCACCAAGCCCTAAGGCAAATAAATATGAAATACGAATTGTCTAATTGATTAGGAAAGAAATGCATCAAAATCATAACAAGAATTAGTAAATACATAAACACTTTTGGGACTCTAATAATGCATTCATGTTTTTTGTTAAATTTGGCAAATGCCTATTAACATTTTGTGATTATTAAGGCACACCTCATTGTTTAAATGAACACAAAAAAGTAATATCTGCAACCTGCTTGCCAAAAGCCTGAAAATGTTCAACTATACCTTTAGTATCTTTTTCAAGATCTAATTGAGCATTTTCAGTCTTTTGACCAGCAGGTTTAAATATTTTATTTTTTAGCCCTTTATTGCTGTTTCTGTTGTTTTGGCAAGCAAGGAACACGTGTAAATGAACATGAGTGTGCTGAGGGAGGAGTAAATGGGGTTTCCAACACAGCCGGGCCATGTCTGTCTGGTGTGGCCTGGCCAAGTAATAGAACAGTGGTCCCGGTGCGTTGTGGAGGAAAGGCCAGGCCGCATATGCCAGTTGCAGGCCAGCAAAGGTTGTGAGGGATGGGGGTGGGGCGAATACCCTCAACATAAGGAGAGTGGGCTTTGAGGGTAGACTTTTTATGTTTCTGGGGCACGTCTGTCAGGAGGCAATCGGTAAGGGCAGCAGGGCTACAAGATTGCTCTCACTGCAGAACTCCCTTTAAGAGGGCTGTGCTCAACAGCTCTGTGTGCAGTCACAATGATGATTGGCTAACCTGCAACCTATAAATGTTTGTGAAGCCTGCAGATTAGCCAATAGCCATCATGCATTTGGCCCAGTGGTACACTATTATTATGTATCTATGCTTGTCTCCTGTCAGCCCAACCCACCTCACTCATCTTCACTTACCCCAACCTTTCTCAGTGCCATATTGATCCATCCAGCACTGCAGTTATGTGCCCATCACTGTGGCAGCCCTGCCACTCAGCAGTAAGCTTGTTACACTGACAGTACAGCCTCTGAGCAGGGCCAGCTTAAGAGATAGGCTTGCCACTCCAGGCCTGTCAGTGTCCTGGGCTGTTTCCTTTGTGTCTCAGGAGACATTGCCCTGTCAGAGGAAAGGCTGTGTTCTCTTCACCTGCCGTGACATTATGCCAGTGTAGTACACCTTTGGTATTGCACTGCTGTGCTGTCACAATAAGATTATAACAACATTTTGAAAAACATCTCTAATAATGTTTTCCTATTAAAGCATTACGCAACATCAATCTTATTGATATTTTCCCATCTAAATATATCTGTACCCTAAAGAAAAGGCTGATTATCAATAGCTCCACTTATTAGCAACAATTCACTCTTAAACTCAACTTTATTATGGCTAATTTACTCTCCAACGACCTTGTATTAGGGTCACCTTAATGTTCAATGAAACATTTTAAGGATACCTTACTCTCAAACTAAACTTTATTAGCGATACCTTAGTGGCCTGGGAAACTATTTGGGATACCTTATTCTCAAATTAAATTTTATTAAGGATACCTTAATGTTCAATTACACTTTTTTAGGGTTCCCTTACTCTCAAACTAAACTGTATTGAAGGTATTTTACTGTCCAGTTACACTTTATTAGGGATATCTTACTTTTACCCAGAGTTCAAATTACTACACTCTTATGGCTGGGTTACTAATTCCCACCTTAATAAAATTCACATAAGCTCATGCCTACCCACTTCCTCATTTATTCATAAATACTACACAGGCACCTGTTTTGTGTGACCACCTTTCATTTAAATGTAAAATGTAATTCATGTTGTCTATTTCAGTGAGCATGAAATGTTTTACAATGTATTAGTACCCAGCGAGGGGGGTGTGTCGGCCCCCCAGCCGATGGGGAGGGTCACAATGCGGGCATTACCACATGGTAATCCCGCTGCCGTGAGCCTCCTCATGGCTCACGGCTGTCATCTCCCCTCTCCAGGGAATCAGCTAAGTCTTCCCCCACCCCGAAGCCCCTCCCCGCGTCCTGAGAAGTCCCACCCCGCCCTCCCACCCCCACTTACCTTCTTTCTTGTCCATTTCGAGAGGGGACATGCTGGGAACACTTCAGTCCCCAGAACGTCTGCTCCTGATCTGCGACAGGCCGTCATGGAAAAGAAGAAGGGACTACGTGTAGTCCCTTCTCCCTTCCCATGGTGGCCATTTTGTTTGTTTGCTTTTTTCCCTATGTTTTTAATGGATGCCTTGGAAACGGAGAAGGGACTATGTGTAGTCCCTTCTCCCTTCGCATGGCGGGCATTTTGTTTGTTTACTTTTTTCCATTTTTTTCAATGGCTCCTATGGAAAGGGAAAACAGACTTTGTTTTCCCTTCCCTGACGGCCATTTTTGTAACTTTTTTTTTGTCCGTTCCAGAGCTTTTCGGAACAGAAGAAAATGCCTTTAGTACCCCAGTGTGACGTGGAAAAAACAAAAAAAATGTTTCCAATTTCTTTTTTTTTCTTTTTCAAAAAGCCATTTATCCTTCTCAGATCGATAAAAGAGTACCAACACATGTTGGGTGATATTGTATGCATTTTTGTTCTATAAAAAAAGAGCTTAAGCGTAAGTGCTATAGAATAATATATTATCATTTGGCCATGGACGTCTGCTTGGATTCATAGTAATTCAGTGTACTTCGGACCAATGCTATTTAATGCCACTTCCTGTTTTGTCAAGGGGTGAAAGGTTACGTTTCATCACTTCCCGGGATGTCACTTTGAGGTGGGGGTCAAATGACATCACTTCTGGTGAAGTCATCAGGGGTCAAGGGTTGTGAGGCGAGGGGTGGGACACTTTTATTTGGTGGACCGGGCCTATTTCTTGTCCCAGTCCGACCCTGGATGGAGAGCGATGGAGGCATTCTGGATGCCCCGGCTCCTCGGGGTCTGGGATACGTCAAAGAACTTGCGATGTCATCATGTGAATGGGAGTGAAGCGTAACAAAATGAAAAAAAAGAAAAGGAAAACTATTTCCTGGGTGAGAGACATTGCAGACAGCTGCTTTATAGCCTCATGCGCTCCATGGTTCCTTTATGAATATCTTACTCTGGGACCAGTCTACAAATAACAAGCCAACCACTTACACTACTAGGTTCAACCACTGACTCGCACACTTTCAGTCCACGCTGATTAACATGGGCCTTTTGGATAAAATGTACTCCACTTTTTTGACTGGTTGTGGATGTTTAGTGCCTAAGAAGAAAAACACGAACAAAGCGCTTAGGACCACAGCCGTGCTCCTTTGGTGCTAGGACAATAACCAGGGGCAAACTATTCACCTCATAAACTGTGCCCCTCGCAGGTTGGCCTAAATAGGAAACTCATCTCCCTTTTACAGTGAGTCCCATTTACCGTATACATTGCCAGAGTGTGGCATGAAGCTGAAGGTTGCCCAGAGAGAAAGAGAAGTGGCTCCAGACCTTCCTGTTCCTTTGAATTCAGCATGAGCGACTCAGTTCCAAGCAAAGGGCAGGCAAGGAAAGAAGCCCAGCACAGATCTTCTGCAAGAAGGGAAATGCCAGGACGCTACCCCAGCCCAACCGCCATTTGTTTTGTTCTCTGCAAGAAATACATTAAGCACAAACTCATGCAGCTGCTTTGTGCAGGTTAGAGCTTTATGGGGAATTATTTGTGCCTTGAAAAGTATGAACTAAAGCCAGTGAAAAGCATACAGTATTCCAGATAAAGGAGATAACAAGGAGATGAGCGCTGCATAGCTCAAGGCGCTACAGGGAAACAGAAAAGGAACAAAAACAAGTGGCGAGAGGGGAAGTAATAAAGTTGCATGTTCTTATGGCCTCTGGTGTGCCCACTGGGTGTTTCTTTAGCTGAACAGGAAAAGGAGCGCCTGCCCTGGCTTAATCAAAGTACCTTCTAGGCGCTAGAGAGATAAAAAGAGGAAGAAACAGCCACCGACCATCAGAAGAAAACCTAATCAATCCTAATACCGCTTGCAGTTTGAGGGCTTTTGACAGAAAATAAAGTGACACCAGAAAATCAAGATCGTGAAGTGAGCCTACCCCAATGTCGCTCACGACCTGAGCGGTCGGCAAGAAGAAAAATAAATAAAGGAAAAAGAAAGAGGGAATGCAAATTAAAAGAAAAGGAAAGATAGCCACATCTGGAGGGATATGTTTAATGAAGAGTTACACAGAAAGCAAAAAAAGCTAAACGGTGAAAAAGAAGAAACTGGTGGTCAAAACGGTCTGTGGCACAGTATGAGTTCTTCATCATCACTCACAGGGAGACCCCAGGAAGCTCATCACTTACAATTGCAAGGGGTATTCCAACCAAGTAAATAGATTTAGAATTCTTTTTTCTTCCTCTCCCTCACAGGAAGACCTGCCTCTAGGTCCTACCCCTTGAGGTCCTGCGAGGAATCCTCTCAGCAAAGCAACTCGCGCCCCGCGCGTGCCCTACGAGAAATGTGCAGCAGGTTTGACATCTCCCACCCAGGGAAACATGCCTCATTGTCCTCCCTCATTAGGGCATGAGCGGTTACCCTCTCGTCAGAGCCACCCGCGGCAGAGCAGGTGCACAGAACGTGTTCATCAAAAGAAGTATTCAGTGACTGGGATGAGTGCCAGGGACACCAGTAAACAGGACAAGTTATATTTTTCTCATTGGGGCCCACATTGTTTTGCTACAGATAAGTTTGTTAATATAAGTCAAGTGACATAAATAAATATACTAGAACATATGCTGGTAAAATGTGCAGAGGATAATGCAATGGTTATTAATGTAGATAAAACAAAAACCTTGCGTCTAAGCAAAAAGAATATCGGTAACAAAAAATTCATCTGGCGCATGGATAATTCTCCATTGGTTAACGTATCAGAATATCATTATTTGGGGTTTTTTATAACGTCAAATCCTAGTGGCAAATTTTATTATGAGAAGGGGAGTGACAAAGTTTGGGGGAAGTGGCTGCCAATAAAGCATTTTATAGCCCATTGTGGTGGGAATAGCATTGAGGGGCTACTGCAGGGGTGTTGCTAGGTCTGGAAAAGACCCGGGGCTACGCTAATGTTGGAACTGTCGGGACTGGGGGCTAGCTAGCCTTTTGGTTGAAGCTCCTGAGATTCTATCCGGGGCTACAACCAAAAGACCAGGGGCTATAGCCCCCTTAGCCCCCCCTCCCCCCTCTAGCAACGCCTCTGGGCTACTGGAAACATATAGAGTGAGCATAGTACCTACTATTATGTACAGCTTGGAAGCATTGAATTTAGAGCAGATCGCATGGATTGAGCAGTTGGAAGGGAACATTTTACTGTCAGTTATATATGTACCGAAAGTTGTGCCTGTGGAAGCACTGTGCTTGGAATGTGGGGTGACTTCACTAAACACCTTGGGGTATGTTCAAAGAACGTTACTCTATGCAACATTTATTAGTGGTAATCGGGGGTCAAACTTCCTGTTTTTATGAATGGGAAAAAATATGCCTAGCCAATGAAAAAATAGTTTTCTAGTAGCACTCCAAAAATCTGCGGTAACGTTAGTTGAGCAGCTGAATCTTGACCCAGACATATTAGCACAAGATCCCAATTACGAGAACAAAATAAAAACGGAAGCAAGGCACTGGGACATGGCGAAGAACGTGGATAAATGACACACTAAGTCCAGGTACCAGGATCTGACGTGTCAGGGTTGGTTGAGCCATACTCCGTCCAGGCACTTAACTAAATTAGGTAGCACGCAGCTTAAGCGTTTTGTTCTTTATCTACATATGAATGTGTTACCTACAAGGGAACATACAGGTGCTTGGTCAAGTATTCCCTACTTAGATAGACTATGTGGGTTTTGTAGCAGTGAGATTGAAACCTGTCGCCACGTTTTGACATGTTGTGACTCTCTGAACCATCTATATGTTAGCGGTTATTTGAAGCTGATTAGAAATTTGACCGACTGTTCAGGAGATCAATTTTGGTCATATTTACATGGTGCAACATCTGTGGTTGCAAGCAAGGCAACATTTGACATATGGACAGAGATTCAAAAGAAGGCGCTTTAGCTTTTATTATTTTTTAGTCTTGAGTCCTCCTTTAATAGAAGAAATGTAGACATTCATGGATGATACATATCTATATGTTGTACTGTGCTGATGAATGGTGTGCATTGGCAGATTTTAACGTAGAAATGTTGAACGTGCACTTGTATAATGGACTGTAAATGATAATTTTAGTGTTTTGAATTTAAAGATTTTTTAATGTATTGTATTGATGTTTTTTTCTATGTAATGTGCTTAAAGTTTTAAACAAATTAAACTAAAAGCACAATACAAAAATTAAAAAAATAATAACCTAATGTGTTGAATTGACAAAGTATAAATGGTTGTAATGGTTTTATATTCAAGATTTATTTTCAAAGTCCCTTATTATGGAGAGGTTGCATGGGATAGTCAATTATGATGAAGAACTCAGGTGCGCGCTGTGTAGCCGTCTCCTGCTCATCACGCAGGTTGCTTCAAAAAGGTTTCTATCACACATCTTTACTTGGGTGCTGTAGCTGTGCATTCGTGCTTAAAAGCGCCTAGTACTTTTATCTTCTTTGCGCCTCTCCGTGTACTATGAAGCACGCTCTGCATCAAGTTAAGTGAGAAAAGGATTACATTACTCTCAAATTAAACTGTAGTAGGGGCTGTGTTATGGAAACATTACACACAAAATAATCTGTGTTAGGAATACTTTAGTGTTCAATTAAACTTTTTAGGAAAAGCTTAGTCTCAAAATATATATTTTTTAACAATCTAATCTGTAAATGGGAACAAAGAATGCATGCCAATTCCTGACAGTAAACCCCAAGCCTATGGAGAGTCAAAGCAGCCAACTCTGATCTGTGACAACGAAAGACAGTAATTCGCAGACAGGTGGGCCCGTTTAGCAAGGTACCAGATAGGAGCTGGACACTGGGGTAAGGCAAGTGGTATTTGTGATATGAGCAAGCTGGCAGCTCTTTGTAGCTGCTGACACCTTTTTGGGTTGCAAAGTATATTCTGTGTTTTTTATTCTTGAAGACATGTTTCGTAATAAAAATGTTATTTCATCAGGGCTGATGTGTTTTTATTGGTAAATAAGTATTTATTTGCCCGTCCCCTAAAAATGCTGTCAGGGGATATTTCATTTCAAAGCAGGCGCTGTTTGTACAATTGTCGTAATTGTCTTACAGTTCAATGTCTAAGACAGGTGTGAGGTTTGGTTTACCTTAAATAGGATATAATTGTGCCATCTTCTGAAATTTAGGATAAGGCCACTAGATGGCAATCTTTCGCAACCTAAAAATAATGCGGTATTCGTGACTTCAGTTAAAACCGAAAGGAAGGGAGCCGAGCGTTGCTCTCACTGGATACAGAATAACGACCCTTCTGCGCATCTGAAAGAAGTGGAGTGAGGTATTTATTTTGGCTATTGTCTTGTACAGTGAGATATGCTGCCATAGGGTTGCTTCTGGATGCTTGTGATGCATACACCTTGTACATGCACGGAGCCCCAACCTCAAGTATAGAGGCCTGTGTCATTATGAACAGGAAGGTGGGGTTTGTGGTTTCATATGGATTGTATAACCTGCAGAGGTTTACTCCCTACACCGGCGGTAGGTTGTTGTTTAAAACTCGTGGTGCTTGAATCATCCACATGAGTGTTTTGTTTTTTTTAAACATGAGATTGATCCTTTCCTAAACCTGGTGGTTCTCTCCTTGCCATTTGCTTTTGTGAGCCGTTCCCCTCTACTTCTCCCACGTTTTATTCAGTTTTCACTGTAAGAATTTTGGTCAGTGAGGTTGTAATAGGAGGCCTCACTTTTTCTATACCAGTGTAACGGCACAACCCCGCACAACGGGGGTTGTGGCATCAGTAGGCAGGACACCTGTGGGTATGGTGTTTATGGGTGCTGGAGTCAAGTGAGTGAGGGGGGAGTCCACATCACGTGATGGAGGAAAGGAGACAGGAAATAAAGGTGGTGATGACCGGAAACGGCAAAGCCGAGTATACCAGAGATGTGTACAGAGATGTGTCTGGTCGCATGTTATTAGCGCTCTGCATTGTATGAGTATGCTGCATCTTCAACATTCCCCGACCTCCCAGCTAAGGTCCGGAGGTTGGGGAGAGAGTATCACTCTGGCGACGAGGCTTAACGGCTCCATGTGCGCTCTGCTCCAACAAGCACCATCAGAGCTTCACGCTGCAGCTGCTGGCTCATCTAGAATAGCGAGACGCTACCGGTGGCCACGCTTGGTACTACAAGAGAAAGGAAAGTGCGCCACAACATGAGGTGAGATCGTGAGGGAGAGGCACCATATCTCTGATAATAAGGCCACTGAGCCCCTGAACAACACGCAGCAAGTAGACTGAGGACACACAAAAGCACCAGCACTCATGGCAAGCCCACAGAGTAGCCCGACTAGAGAGCAACAGCAGAAGCTCTAGGAGAATCTCTGAGAGCATGGAGGGGCCAATACCAGGACCAGATACGGATAGTCATGAGACCATATGACCCTTATGCCACAGGAGCAGCTTTACGCTGGGAGATTTGGCTCCAAAAATGTGAACTAAACATGCAAGCTAAGGAGATATCGGAAGCGAAGAAACTGCGCATCCTTCTATTACTTAACCTTGGCGCCCTAGCACTCAGAATGTTCAACACCCTGCCAGACAAGGACACAACAGATGATTACGATGCAGCGAAGGCAGCGCTGAACAAAAAAATTCAAACCTGAGCTAAACCCATATTATGAAAGATTCCAATTCTGCATGACTTGACAAAGGACAAAGGAAAACATCAACGACCTCCACACATGCCTCAGGGAAATGGTGCTAGGATGTGAATTCCCGGACAAGGAATTTGTTGTCCGCCAACAAATTATCAATGCGATCTCCTCAGACAAACTACGCAGGGCTGTACTTTCAGAGAGGAACATCCCCCTAGACCGCATCCTGACCATGGCCAGACTACGAGAACGCTCTGATGACGAGTTTGTAATCATGGAGGCTGCCATGCAAAGGCTTCCACTCGACAATGTCCAGAAGGAGGACGAGATAGCAGCAGTCAGAGGGAAACCAGACAAGGGGCAACCCGCCAATACAACATTCGTACAGACACCAGGACGGCGGAAATCATGCAAGTGGTGCAGAGGACCCTAGCACAGAGGAGAGCCCTGCCCAGCGCTAGCGGTCACCTGCCGCAAGTGCAAGAGACTGAATCATTTTGAGGCTGTCTGCCTCAATCCTGCCCCTCGGAAGGGAAGTGAGCAACCAGAGGAGCCAAACCACAGATGTAAGAGGGGCAAAGCAAGGGACGTAGCCACCGCAAGAAGATCACCCAGCAACAGTGACACCAATGGCACCTCAGAGGAAGAGGCATCCCCGGAAAGACAGTGGGTTTCACCGAAGAAGAAAGGGGAACGTGTCCATATGATATCCGCCATCAAGCCTCAGGAAATCAAACCCAGAGGAAAGGAGTCCAAAGGACCCTCCTGCACCATCTTAGTCGACGGGACATTCGCCCCCGTGCCCCCCAACAAGGTTGTAATCGATACTGGAGCGACGGTGAACGTCATGCCTCTACTGAAGTTCAAGAAAATCAAACCATTGCCCTGACTCCAAGACAGGCGTGTGCAGCTATGCGCATATGGATGCAAAAAGCCACTACCAGTGACTGGTTCATTTCGCTCAGACCTAACACACAGTGGTACAACGTGCCGAGCCAGGATTTATGTGGTAGATGCAGGGTTGAAGACACTCCTGAGCTGCCGTATGGCCAAAAAGCTGAGACTAGTGCAATTCGTGTTTAGCATCAACACACCTGACATTGACAACCTTCTAGCAAAACACAGCAAGGTGTTCCAAGGCATTGGATGCCTTTGGGGAAGAACAGTCAAACTACACATTGATCCAACGATCAAACCCAAGGCTGTGAGACACCCCCGGGTCCCATTTCACCTGCGACAGGCAGTAGGAAAAAGAACTGGAGAAGCTGGAATCCCAAAGAATAATTGCGAAGACCTCAGGACCAACACCATGGGTATCCCCATGGTTGTGGCTCAGAAACCACGACAACCAAACACAGTCAGAATCTGCATTGACTTGCAGCTACCCAATGACCACCAGAAGATTACCCCATGTTGGCCGCAAGCAAACGGAGACGCTGAAAGGTCCATGGGGTCACTGAATGAGACCATAAGGATTTCAAAGGACCAACAACAATCGTGGCTGTGAGCCGTGTATCGAGTCCTCAGGTCACAAAGGCAGACCCTCCACACATACACACGAGTCAGCCCAGCTGCACCAACTTTTTTCAGTACCTATTCAAGCAGAACCGCCATTACACCCAAATAGGGTAGCCCCTAAACCCGACACGCCTCTCATTGAAGAGACACGAGAGAGACGGAATAACAAGGAGAGCCACACTCGTCGAAGGGTATGTCCTACATGGGGTATACCACCGAAAGCTCAGAGATGCCAAGAACCGTCCAACCAAAGAAAAACCTATGGACACCCCCAAGTGAGTCGATAGATTGTATTCAAAAGATCCAAGTGTGGGAGGAATGTGGTGTTTATGTGTGCCTGAGTCACATGAGTGAGTGGGAGCCAACCTCAAGTGACGGAGGAAAGGAGACAGGAAATAAAGGTGGCGATGACTGGAAACGGGAAGAGCCGAGTATAACAAAGACGTGTGTGGTCGTGTGTTATTAGCGCTCTACATTGTATGCGCACACTGCATGTTCAACATTCCCCAACCTCCTTGCTAACGTCCGGGGAGAGAGTATCACAATGGGGAGTGGCGTGTCACAAGAGACAAGCGAGTGAGGGGGACATAGAGAAAGCAGCAGCACATTTGCGGGTGCTACATATAATTTTCTAAAGAATAATTTAGTCTGACTACACTTAGTTTTCAA
The DNA here is from genome assembly GCF_040938575.1 of Ambystoma mexicanum. Taxonomy (NCBI): domain Eukaryota; kingdom Metazoa; phylum Chordata; class Amphibia; order Caudata; family Ambystomatidae; genus Ambystoma; species Ambystoma mexicanum. The sequence goes on from NC_090935.1 coordinate 1,412,667,160, forward strand.
GCATTATTTCACTGCAGTATTACCTCCATACATCACAGTGGTGACAAAGATAGTGATATGAAAAAAGTTTTTAAAAAGCCTACCCCATGAGACAGAAGTTGGTGTGGCCTGCCAAGGATGATTTAGCACTCAATCTTGAGGGACTCTTTTTATTCACACATGCAGGTTATTTATTTACATATGAAACAGTTAAATTCACTGCCAATCAAACTCTCCATAGTCCCTTTCACGGTAGCTGTTGTATTCAGCTTCAAGTGTCTTAGTGGGACTTTACCCCTGTCGCAGGTGGAGCACTGAGGTGTGACTGCTCTCTCCAAGCTCCGTCTTCTTCTCGCACTGTCTCCACGTGCATCGCCCACACCCAGGACAAAGTCTTGCAAGATCACAGCCGGAGCCGCTCTCGCGAGACTAGCGCCCCACAGTTGGCCCCAAAGAAGAACAAGTGCACCACAAAAACAACAAAACAAGTAGACTGGACAAGAGGTAAGGCAAGAAAATGAAATGACGCAACAAGTGACATCATAATCCCCATCTCTAGAAATGTCAGGGACACCTGATATACCATGTCTTCAATTGCTGCAAAGCTTCTAATTGTATACAGAAGTCTCAGGGCTGCAAGAAAGAGCGTACAAGCGAGAGTCATGAGTGCTCATAGTCATAGAGGGCCAGAGAACATTCCAGACACTGTCATGCCAATAGAGAGGTAAGCATACAGGTCAGAGGTCACAAGCTCCTATGAAGAGGCTCTGAGGAGTCTAACAAAAATACTTGTGAAGGGAATTTGTTAACACACAGACTGAAATTTTTTAGCAGAATGCAGGAATTGAATAAGGTCCTTTTAGCCGTAGGGTGTCACAGTGCCAAGACACAAGTGGTGACATTGCAGGGGAAAAATCCCACACTAGAAGAGAAGCTGAACATAGCACACAGTGTGGAAGAGGCATTACCACCAAAAAAGGGAAGAGAGACACATGTTAGAGAGAGAGAAAAAAGATTTGTGGTGAAGTACAAATCAACAAAAGAGGTGGGAGGAGGAGGAGCAAAGAGCCCACTGAAGAAGCCAGGTTGAAGGTTCCAGAATACACACAAAGAGCAAATGCTACAAGCGTGTGGCATGCGCACATGCAACATACAGCAAAGAGTGTCCTGCGCTGGGCAGAATGTGTGCCAAATGCAAAAAGATGGCACACTTTGGTAAACTACGTCACATCAGAGGCGGTCCTACACAAAGACGTTGAGAGCCAACCATAAGCATCTCAGGAGAAGAGGCAACCCCAAGGTCAAGCAGAGTGTAAAGTCCAATGAAGAGAAGGAAAGAATACAATCCTACTGTGAAATCTTGCTCAGTGGCAGGAGGTTCTAAATAGTGGCACACTCTTCACCCGGCCTAAAGTTAATATCAGACGAAACAAATATGAAGAGCTGTGGTCAAAAGCAAGGTGTACATAAAAAAGGCACACTTCAGCCCAGGAGGCATTTCCATCGAAGTAATAGGCCAAACAAGATGCACCGGGCAGTTAAAGGACAGACAAAGTGGAAGCTATTGATGACAAAGAAAAAAGACTCAGTATTAAGATGGCAGCATTCAGGGAAAGTCGACCTCGAACAGGATCCTAATGCCAATGAATAGGTGATGCCAATAAACAGAAATACTTTGGAAAGTATCTTAGAAAAAACCTACAAATATTGAAACCTTTGAAAGGTGCATTGAAAGAATACGTGCACCAGATCAAACAGAGAGAAAGAGTTATACCTGTCAAACAAAAGGTGAGACCTGTTCCACAACACTATAAGGAGACCTGTTCAAAGAGGGAATAATAGAAATGGTGGAAGCCAAAGAATGGTTAAGCAAAGTGATGATAATAGGAAGGAAAGACAGCAGCAGGGTAACAATGTGTATAGACCTGCGCAGTCACAAACAGTAGGTAGTAGTTGATAACTTTCTTTTACCTAACATTGCAGTAATCATGCTTTCGCTGTAAAGAGCTTGAATATCTTGAAACTGGACATTACCAGGGCATGTCATGGGGTAAATCTCCAATCCAAAATATATAAAAGTTTGGTTTGACCTTTGCTTTCCTAAGATCCTGGAGAGAACTTGGCAAGGGATATCCAAGGTGAAGTACTTTAAGGACGGACGCGGAGACACATCTGGATGAACACAACCAAACTCTAGCAGAGGTTTAGAAAAGGTTTCAAAAGAGTGGATTCAATCGCAAAAGAGATAAAATGTGCATTTCGACTGGCTAGAGTAGATGTTTTTAGAATACTCATTTTTGGTGAAAGACATTGGGCCTCATTACGAGTTTGGAGGTAGCCATACCGTTTTTATCGCCATGGCTACCGCCAAACTCGGGTCCGAGTCATGCAAAATGGGAATAACCGGGGCATTCCAACCTTTGCAGGCATGGTAATTCCCATTCACGGGACCTGGACCCGGTACGTCCCCATTCCCATTGAGCCCCCATAGGGATCAATGGGAATGGGGAGGATGGTAACAACGGTCCCGTTCATAACAGGACTGTTGCTACCATCCTGTTCTGCTAGCGGGTGCCGCTCTGCACGTCTGGTCTGACCAGGCGTGCAGAGCGTCCCCGCGAACAGAACTAGTAATGTGGCGGTAGAGTGATAATGGCGCCGGCAGCACTACCGGCGCCATTATCACTCTACCGCCAGCGTCATGATGAGGCCCATTGTGCCGAAGGAAAGTTTAGAAAAGGGCATTAAAGAAGCTCTAACGCTGAAAAATAAGCAAGCAACAATTTAAATCATATATGGGCATGGCACAGAACTCTGCAAAGTATGTGTATAACCTGTCAACCAAAGCTGAGTGCATGAGTAAACGCCTTAGGAAAGCGGAATCATGCAGGTGGACTGAACATGCAAAGACGCATTTGGGCGGGAAAAAAACGACTTGCAGAAACAGCCAGTATAATGCTCTTCAGTACGGAAAAATAAATAATAATTGCAATAAATGCCAGTCCCTGTGGCACCGGGCAGCGTTATTGCAAAAAGAAATTAATGTGCACAATAGTGTTTGCTTGGAAGTTTGTTGTGGACACAGAAGATCACTACTCTTTAATAGAAAGAGAAATAATTGCGAGGACACAGGCAGTAAAAACCAGACTTGCAAAAATGGCCTTGAAGGTGAGGCAGTACAATTCTGAAATTAGTCATATACCAGACTGGCAAAACAGGCAGGGCGATTGCCAGTCCAGGTTCCCTATCAACAAATGCAAACATACCACAAGGGGGGAATGTGTGGTAGCCATGGTAATGGAATCAAACTCACAAATGGCAGTGGAATGCCCTCGGTAGAGCGTGACGAGGGTTACAGTCAGAAGGTCAACGCATACACCCAAATGAGCTAGCCAGATGCAGGGGACTCGCACCAGAATTTAACAATTTTAGGAAGTAGCAAGGTGCACACAAGGTTAGCCTGGTGATGAAGACAAGGCTCCTTCAACTGGGATGTGACCGACACACAGAGGCAATGTTGACCAAAAGAAGGGTGCAAAGAAAGTGCCACTGACCTCAAATGGACATTAAATATAAAGACAGGTGGGAACCTGAGCAGTCTGCAAAGAGAGCAGAAAGACACTAAAGACCAGGCCAGCCCCTTTCCAAAACATTGAGTGGAAGCCAATAGCGAGTACACAAGTAGAGGTGTTTGCACCTTCCAGCCAGCTACTTAAGGATTCCAGGCAAGATCTAGGCCATAATTTTCAGCTGCTGCACCCACCATCTAATTTCACCAGTCCTCCTTAGGCATCCTCATTGCCGACATCTTCAGCGAGGATGGATGAAGACAAGGACCTCAACTGTGCCTGCTTGGGCCTGATAGAGCCAAGTGCCAGGCTTGTATTTCACCTACAAAGTAGTCACTAGCACTGCTACTCTCCAAAAGACATCTCCATGTGTCTCCTCTTACCAAAGCATAACTCCAACCTCGCTAGGGTTCCAATGCCCAAGTGCCGTGTGCAGCCATGGCAAACTACCCTAGCAAACCTCATCAATATCACTCTAGCCCCATTCCAACACCCACAGACCACATGCACACACACCCTCATTCTGATTAATGCTGGACAACTGATAGCTTCGTAAGAGGTTGTCAAAAGTATGAGGAATGTTTTATGAGCTGTTCATTGTACATTCCTGTTGAGTTAGATTACTTATATAGCAATTTCTAGCAACCACAATTGTATGTCTGATTATAGATACTTCTAGACGTATCACCCATTTATCGTTTGTATTTGGGTTTATATTGTGTAAATCTAGCTCAGAAGCAACAGAATGCTGTCCAAGTAATTTGGGGTTAACAGAAGTTGGTGGAAGGGGTGGTAACAGGTTATAGTAGCTTATATTTCCCATGATACAGCAATGGTACATACCTATGAGTACCATGCCCTAAGTGACCCATGGCTATTCCCTGAAGAACAGGCTCTTGAGTTCCTTACCGGAACTGCAGGAATGTTGGAGTGGTCCTGATTGCGACATGGATGGCGTACAAATAGGCTGGGGGGTTGCAGGGGATGTAAGCACTATTGTAAAGAGTTTGGTCCCTGAGGGTTCAAACATCCAGTAAAATGAGGTGTAACTGTTAGTCACTAATGGAACCTTAGACACACACAACCAAAGTGCTATGCTTGTTCTAGCAGGTAGCTTCTATTTTCCTTTCTCAATAAATATATTATTTCAGTGTAGGCAATAAAGGTAAATGAACAACACATTTCAAAGGACATAAAATACATAAAAATAGAACATTCCATAAAAATATATTAAAATAGTTATTGAGCCACAGCTTTTCTTGTACATATAGCAATCTGCGGATACTTTTGTAGTGCTCCAGCGACTGCGATATCAGGTATCTCCAGTGAATGCATCAGAGCTGGCAGGCATTCTCTTAGACTCCTGGATAGAAAAAGAGGAAATTGTATTTTCTCTTATATACAAATATGTTAGGCAGAGCAAGATAGACTGGATCAATGTTTTGTCAGTGTCAGGACAAAATGTGCATAGAACAAATGTGACATTGTATTTCTGTCACAAGGACAGATTCTGGTCGACTGTTAAAGGTTTCGTGTAAAACACATCAGATAAAATCAATCCGTCTTGGAATACAGTTTAAATAATCTTCTCTCTGGCCATAAGAGGAGACACTAGATTGACTGTTAGACCTTTTTCTCAGTTTGCCCTCTACTCTCATGTTTACCCAGCACATTTTCAAATTAGAAAGGATGATTTTCTAGTTTTTCATTTCACCTTGTCTTTTCATTTGAAGGTGTTCAGATAACATCCTTTGGATGAAGTAGTTTTCGTCGGAATTGGAGCGGGTGACTTTTGTCTTTTCTTAGCTTCAGTACGTTCCTTGTCTCTATTATTATTTTTTTGTTTTGGTCGAGAGTTTTCTAGTTGGAGTCGTACAATCTTTTCTTTGTTAACTAACTCTTTCCTTTTTTGTTCCAAGGTTTTAAAGTGAGTGAACTCATCATCAGCGTCATTCTCATGTTCTTTTTCAAAGGGATCAACTCTTCTCCCTAACTCCCTTGCGTTCTTGGGGATTGACTCTTTTTGAGATTTCTTACTGTCTATAGATTTCAGACCCTGATCAGCAGTGTCCAAGTTATCAATAGTTTTCCATTCCGATGGACTGATGCTTTCCCAATCTTCCTCCTCACTATTTGGTCCATGAGTTTGATCAGGTCGCTCAAATCCGCAGGTTGGTCTGGATCTTCCCCTTTATCATCAGCTGATGGTGCTGTATTTTTAAATTAATTCTTGCCATCAGTCTCCAGACTATCCAAATCTCCCATAGCCAATTCTCTTCTGGGCTTCTTTGCGCACTGAAGGGTTTCTCTTCTAGGTGGTGTTCTTAAATTCCTCAAGAATGCTCTTGAGCCATTCACTTTCTATTTGAGGACTTCATTTTTTGATTTTATCCCATTTTCTTTTTTTTTTTTGACAACCTCTTTTCCCTTCTGGGCGTCCTGGTCTTTGGGAGTTGCACCTGAGAAGATGGCAAAGTTGGGTTGTTCTGGTTGGGTTTTCAGATCACGTTTTTTCTCCCCCTTATTACCAGGGGAAATGAGAATTACTTCCTCAAGTGCTAACTCTGTTTGTTTGAGATGGATACCATTATCTTGTTTCAGTTTCATAGGGCCCTTTTCTCCATTGTGATTTTCTCCCAAATAAGGCTCCTCTTTATTTTGTTTGTGCAAATTTCTCATCCATTTGCAGTCTTCAAGGACAGCTTCCGTTATTAATGACTTGTTATTAGCATCCCTTCTTGCTAGTTCGCTGAGGCGGTTTTGCCAAAGCTGAGTTTGTTCCGCTTCTTTGTTCATTCTTATATTCAGATTCTGCAAGGACAACTCCATTTGCGTATTTGCCTCTTTTATTTGCATATTCGCAGTTGTCACCTCTTGAACAGTCTTTTATCACCTAATAGAGTTTTAGGAAAGGTGCCAATGTGCGATTTAACAAGGTCATAACCACTTGTTGAATATGTTCAGTGTCCTTTCCTCTTCCAAATGTACAGGCTTCACTTATTAATTGTGTGATTTGGTCTTTCGATAGGACATCTGGGCGCTGGTTTACTTCTTCCAATAATAGTGTCTGGGTCATTTTAGTTGTCATTTGAACTCCACAAGCTGGTATTTGCGACTTTAGGCCTTTCGATCGACACCCAAAGCATATATTTTCCTTCTCCAGAGGAGTCTTCATTAACGTACAGTCACCCTGCTGCTTTGTTGAGAATGTCACAGAGTCTTCAGCCTCAAAAGATCTCCCTTTGGCTTGTTCCTTGTCCAATGCCGCCATCCTCTAATTTATTAGAGAGAAGCTCTTCCTTTTTTCACTTTCAATTTTACCCGTCAGTAGCGTTATGTCTTGCAAGATTTTGTTTGCAAGACTTGAGTTACTCAGGTTGGCTGGCAGCAGCAGTGTGTTACTGTTGGTGCCTTGGATTCCTGAAGTAGTCGTCCTCTCAGAGTCTTTCTGAGCTTGCTTGTCCAAACGCACCTTAGTGGGGCATTTCCCATCAATGAGATATGTCTCTGTCATTTCTTATGTAAGATCAGGGATGGGCTTTCATATTCAGCAAAGTCTATTGAAGACATATCCATTTCATCAGTCTAAATATTTTGTTTGATTATTTTTGTCCTTAGGGTCTTGGATACGATGATCTTCCCTATATGGCTGGAAGATGTCAAAGTTTACTGGGATTTCCTCCATGGAGCCTAGGTGTTGTGATTTTTCTCCCATCTCAATAGTAGATTCTTGCAGGGCTTTTTCCAATTGGCCCAACTCAATTACGTCCCATTGGCCTCCATGTTCCCATGCGGTCAGTCACTGATAATAATGAACCATTTATGGGACGAGTTGAGGATATCATCCCATCACCGGGTTCCTTTATGGGGATCGTTGAGGTCTTTGAAGGGTCACTTAAGCTGCTCTCCACCCTTGCCTCTGCTGAACCCTCAATCCTCACCTCTACTGGACAAGCAGCCATGCCCATACACATGTCAATTGTAGCCAGATTTGGACTTCCGGCTTGTTCACAGGCCGGCTTACTCAAGTGGGGATTTTCTTCAATTAGGGAGGCAGAGAGTAAAGTGGAGCTGGGCAGGTCCTTCCTCGCACTAGATTTGTTTTTTGGTGCTGTTTTTTCCATCTCCATTTCGGATCTCAGATTGTCATGATTGTGTAAAGCTTTCTCGAGGAACTCACCCGGGAGCGGGGTAAGTTCATCTGGGTTTTTTGGAGGAGCAGGACAGACGCTTTGGCTGATTGCATCTGGTTCACAGATAGTTTGGTCATTCCCATTCCCCTGGTTGGTTTCATCATCAGGCAACTCCGATGTTACTAGGTCTATGGGTGATTGACTCATAAGCCTTCCCATAGTGGGAATTGTACATGCCATAGGTTGCTCCGGGGATTTTGGTACCAGACGTAAGGTATCTGCATTTGCCCTATCTAGAGGTTGATTTTCCCCTGTGCTCGTGTTCGCCCCCACAAATAAGCTCTTTCACTTCTTAGTACAGAAGGGCAAACAGGTTTGTTTAAGCATTGTCATTTTTAACGGATGCTCAGGGCTCCCATTTACCTCTGGAAGAGAGGCAAATCTTTGCCTTACCTGTAGCCGAGTTCTCAGCCCTGTTGCAGAGATATCCATGTAAGCACGAGCTGACTTCATCCTGTCATGCAGCTCCTCTATGAAAAACTTCTTTGTTTTAAGATAGACCTGCGCGTCTGCCGGCTCCATGGTAAGGTCACAGCCACAGCAAGCAGCCAAACAGCCCAACAGCCAGGTAAATCATCAGATGATGCCCTTTGCGCGCTCGGGCTTAGATAACATTTAGGACAGGCACAATCTCCTTTGAATTGACATTTTGTATATTGTGATATTAACAGTACGCTCGTGGCTTTATGCATATAATTTTTTATCTAACATTATAAACACATCTGAATGTTGGATATGCATTTGTTGAAGCTATGCAGTATATGAAGCATATTGACTTGTCCAGCTGTTTACTGTAAACACTGCTATGTTATAATAGTATGGATATTAGCTGCTACTGCTTACATGTGTGTTCACATTTTCTATTTAGTACTATTCATAGTATGCTGTTGCCTTTATCTGTATTGTTCTTTGGTATATAGTGCAATTAACAGTATGTGAGTGGGTACATTGATATGTTTTTATTTAGCATGACAAACATACATGAGTACAGTTGTATGTTATACATGTAAAGACATTTAATGGTCCTTACTTACATTTTGTATATAGTGCTATGATTAGTACGCTACTGCCTACAGTCATATTAACATTTTCTATATTGTGCTATTAACAGTACAGTAGTGGCTACATTCATATACATTTTTACTTTAGCATTACAAACATAACTGAATTTTAAGTACACATTTCTTGAAGCTATTTACTAATTTAGCTGTTTACTGTACACACCTGTACATTCTAATTGTAGAACATTACATGCTACTGCTCACATTTGTATTAACATGTTCTATCTAGTACTATTTATAGTACACTAGAGCATACATTCAAATTGACTTTTGTACAGTTCTATTATTAGTACGCTAGTATTTCCTTTTGAATTCAATTCTTTTTTATATAGTGCTACTAACAGCACTCTAGTGGCATTAGGTTATTTATTCCTAATGTTAATGTTTCACCTATACAAAGGAAGACAAGTTACAATATAAAGTGTACTGTTTAATGTATACACCTGTGTGTTATAATTAATTCTAAGACAATTAGGCTAGTGCCTACATTTGTATTGACATTTTGATATAGTGCTTTAATAGTACAGTAGTGCCTGCATTTGTATTGAACTTTTGTACACAGTACTTTAACAATACTCGAGTGACTACACTAGTTATCTATTCTTAATGTTTCACCTACACAAAAGAAGACATGTTAAAATATAAAATGTGCTGTTTACTGTATACACCTGTGTATTGTAATTGTGAGGAAATGTGATGTCACTGCTTACATTCGTATTCACATTATGTATGTACCTCAATGTTATAATTGTCAGAACCTTAGATGCACTGCTTACATTTTTCATTAGCATTTTCTGTCTAGTACTGTGTACATTACGCTAGTGCCTACTTTTGTATTGAGCTTTTGTAGATATTGCTCTTAATAGTACAAGAGTGGCTACATTCACATTCATTTTCATCTAGCATTACAAACATAATTGAATTTTGCGTAATAAACGGTTGTTGCAGCATATAAATAATATTGACTCATTGAAAAATTAACAGTACGCTACTGTTTTAAGTTGTATTCATAGTTTATATTTATTGTTATGATGTGTTATAAAATGAGTAACTAAAAGGGTAGGTTTTTTTTATTTACAATGTTCACATTTAAACAATAGTTGCACTCACTGTTAAAAATAATTTAGAAACCTGGCTCCATTGAAACTTGTAACTGAGTGGTTGTTGTTGAGCTTTTAAAATTTGTTTGTTTGTTTGTTTATTTATTTCTATAGCACTCCGGACCCAGGAGTATAGGGGCGCTTAGTACAAGGTTACAAGGCACGGTACAGGGTAATAAACAGTGAAGCTAGAACAATTTAAATAACAGTTATATACAGGCAGTGAAGGTGAAAGCACGCAGTAGTAACATAAGTGAGGAATAAACAGTCAATACATTATAAAGCTAGGTCTGACTTCAAAGTTGGCTATTTGTCAGAAGCCACCCAATGACCAGTTTCCTAAATGACTGGAAGGAGTTGGATGCTTTAATGCTCAGTGGCAAGGAGTTCCAGAGTTGGGGGGCGAGGACAGTAAAGCTCGAGCCTCCGGGTCTTTTGGAGTTAAATCTAGGCACTGTAAGGCATAAGGTGTTGGAAGATCTCGTGGTTCTAACGGACGGTTTCATGGTGAGTTTGTCGGTCAGGTAGGGGGGTGCTAGATTGTTGAGAGCTTTATACGTCAGGCAAAGTGTTTTTAGGTCGATTTTATGTTGGATGGTGAGCCATCTGCATGTAGTTCTGGTGGCTGAGATGTGCTCACGTCTGGGGATATTTAGCGCTGCCCGAAGTGCATTGTTTTGAAGGACTTGAAGCTTGTTAATTGACGCTTGATTGGCACCTAGGTAGAGACTATTGCAATAGTCTAGTTTCGATTGTATAAGGGCTCTGGATAGTATGAGGCAACTGTTAGGGGAGAGAAATGGTCTACAGGCTCTAATGAGTTTTCCGGTATATGCCGTGGCAGAGGCGGTAGCATTAATTTGTTTGGTGAAGTTAACGTTGGAATCAAGATAGAAGCCAAGTGTTTTCACATTTTTGGCGACCGGGATGGTGTTGCCATCGATTATGATGTTAGAGTAGTTAGGACTTAATTTTTGTAGGTTATTCGGTGAGCCAACAATGAGCAGTTCGGTCTTCTCGTCATTGAGGCAGAGGCCATGTGTGGCCATCCATGCCTGAATGACGGAGAAGATTTCATTGATCCTAGCTACATCAGTATCGTAGTTGCCCGAGATAGTGAGGAGTATCTGGGTGTCATCCGCGTAATTTGTGTAGATGACACCCAGGCAGTCCAGTTTATCGAAGAGGGGCTTTGTAAAGATATTGTAGAGGGTGGGTGAGACACATGATCCTTGTGGGACACCACAGGATATGGGGATAGGGTCTGCTGCTGCCTCCAGAGAGAAGACCCTCATAGTTCTGTTGACTAGGAAGGACTGTATCCACGAGACAGCAGAGGGGGAGAAGTGGGCGGCAGAGGAGAGGTGGTTACAGAGTATTTTATGGTCAACCAGGTCGAAGGCCGCTGAGAGATCTAATATGAGTAGGATGGCAGCCTTACCCTTATCTTTGATTTCGTCAATCTGACTTTTAAGGTCGACAAGAGCAGTTTCTGTTCCATGCTGAGGCCGGAAGCCAGACTGACGCAATCCGAGTAATTGGTTAGACTCTAGGTAATGCTGAATTTGCAGGTAAGCAACTCTATCGAGTATTTTTAGCAAGAAGGGAACAGTTGTAATGGGCCTGTAACTTGTGGGGATGGAAGGATACAGAGTCTGTTTTTTTAGTAGCGGGAGGACCCATGATTGTTTCAGATTGTTGGGTACCGAATTAGTGGAGAAGGATGTGTTTATGAGCTTGGTAATGAAGGGGGCGAGGTCTCTAGCGGCATCTTTTATGATCTGTGCAGGGCAGCTGGTTTGGTTTGAGGGAAGTTATGATTTTTTGCACTTCTAGTGCGGTTACGTTTTTGAAGGTGAATCCCTGGTTGGTGTTAAGGGTGGTAGGTGGGCTGGGCATGATGGTGCTAAAGGTGGGGCTGCTATTAAAGAGTTGAAGTCTTTTGTTTTCGATTTTAGTTTGTAGGCCAATGATTTTGTTTGCCAGGGCGTCTTGGATATTTGTGCACCAAGATTGGTCCTTCACAGACGAGTCCATAGGTGGATTGGGGTTTTCTAGCTCCTTCAGGATAGTGAATAGCTCTTTGGTACAGGATCTGGCATTACTTATTCTTGTGTTGTAGGCTTCCTTTTTTGTGCGGATAATTTCTTTTTTATAGAGGGAAGATGCATTTATGAGATTGACTTTTTGTTCCGCGGAAGGGTTCTTTTTCCAGAGGGTTTCCATTTTGGACTTATTTTTTCTTAGTATTTTGAGTTCTGGAGTATACCAAGAATTGAGGTGTGCTTTAGGTTTACTTTTGCGTAATTTTAGTGGAGCAACACGGTCAATAGCATTGGTCATGACGCTATTGTAGGTGTCTACTAGAAGGGTAGGGTCTGATGTGTTAGGGATCATGTTAAGGGTAGGTAGAACCAGTGGGATGAGGGCTTCACTGGTGATGTTCTGTTTGTTTCTCGTCAGGCATGCTGGTGCAGGCGGGTGTTGTCTGTGGAGGGGGTTGTTAGTACTAATGTCGAATGAGGGTAGGAAGTGGTCAGTCCATATCAGTGGTTGTGGGTCTCTGCAGATGATGTTGCAGTTATGGGCAACGAGCCAGTCTAGGGTTCTGCCTTTTTGATGTGTGGGTAAGGTGTTAAGTTGAGTGTAGTTGTGTTCACCAAGTACATTGGCGAGGGAGGAAGCTGGAATGTCATGAGGGTCATTGTAACCCAGGTTGAAGTCACCGAGGATAATATTCTGTGATAGAGGTTTGGATTTTTCGGCTATGAGGGTGGTTATGTCTTCTTTGAATGAACCTATGGGCCCAGGGGGTCTGTATAATAGGTCCAAGGTAATGGAGTTCTTGGGGGAAGTTTGAATTTTGATTGATAAATATTCGCAGGACTTTAGAGGAGGGGCGGTCACCGGTCTAATGTCAAGCGAGGATTTGAAGATGAGTGCTACACCTCCTCCACGGGCATCCGGTCTGTCGGCCCTGAGGATGGAGTAGTTGTCTGGAACTGCAAGAGATAGAGAGGGGCCTGCTGCAGTATGGAGCCAAGTTTCTGTGGTGGCTAGGAAATCCAGGTCTGCTGAGAAGATGATGTCTGCAATTTCCGTAGGGTGGGCCACAAGGGATCTAACATTGAGTAGGGCTCCTTTGAGTGGCACAGAGTTTGCAATGGTGTTTTTATTGGTGATTTTAGTGATATGATTCGTGGTCATTTTGCTAAGTAGGTTAGGGAGTCTGCATCCTAGTCTGTCATTACGGGTCATGATGTTGGGGTAGGTTACAGGGCAATGTTCAATTGAACTGCGCAAGTTTAGGATGTTGTCAGAGTGGTCATCTGTAACGAGGCTGCGTGGGTTATTACCTAAAGTAGCGCTCGTTTTAGTAATAGGGTCTATGGATGCGCTGTGGGAGAAAGGAGGTAGGGAAGGTAGGAAGGGTGTAGGGCAAGGTATGGGGTGATGTCTAGGACAGGCAAGTTTGGCGAGTCCATTACTGAATGGGATATAGCTATTTCTACTGCATGGTGTGCAGTCAGGCATAATGCAAAAGGGGAACATGATGAGTATTAGCCAGGCTGGCATAGTTTGGGTGTGGATTTGGGTAGTATCTGGCTAGCAACCAGAGGGCCCAACACAATCAATGTGGTCGAGTAGCGACCAGAGGCACAACACAGTGAGAGTGGTTTGTTAGCGGGCAGAGGGCGCAGTACAATCAGAGTGGTCTAGTAGCGACCAAAGGCACAACTCGGTTACAGTGGTCCGTTAGCGACCATAAGGCACAACTCAGTTACAGTGGTCCATTAGCGACCATAAGGCACAACTCAGTTACAGTGGTCCATTAGCGACCAAAAGGCACAACTCAGTTACAATGGCCCATTAGCGACCATAAGGCACAACTCAGTTACAGTGGTCCGTTAGCGACCATAAGGCACAATTCAGTTACAGTGGTCCATTAGTGACCATAAGGCACAACTCAGTTACAGTGGTCCGTTAGCGGCCATAAGGCACAACTCAGTTACAGTGGTCCGTTAGCGACCATAGGCATGACAAGCCAGGGTAACATAATCAGGAGCCAATTGTATGCAGTGGGGCAGGGTGGTAGCTATGTAAATATTGTTGGGCGCAAGTTATAATAGGCAATGGTGGTAGTTCGGAGTTTAGCAGATACCAGTTTGGAAAAAGTCAAGGTGAAGTGCAGGACAAGGAAGGTTGTTTGCTGTGCAATTTAGAATGTAACCGCAGATATGTGCTCACGGGAGTTGTTAACTGGTAGCCGAATGAAAACTGGTAGCCGAATGAAAACTGCTCCTCTGACTTTGCAGGAGGTTTCACTCTGCTGGGCTGGTGGCGCAAAGTAGCGAACAGGGGCAAACAGGAAGGGGCCTTGCTCACTTGGCCCTTCCTCAAAGTGGGCCGGCTTCCGCCTGCCGGTGGCCCTCTGGGGGAGAAGTACAGTGTTGCTAGGCAACACAGTAAACAATAAAGGCTGCAAAAATTGTAAGACATTGGCCCTCATTACAACCCAGGCGTTAAGGGGTTAACGGCGCAGTAAAAGGTGGCGGCGCCGTTAAACCCTTAACGCCTGATTACGAGGTCCCTTTGCGGGTGGCACTTTAACGCCTGCTTTTAGCAGGCGTTAAAAAACCAACCCGCAAAGGGACCTAGGAGCTAATTACGGCACTGTAATTTACGGTGCCATAATTAGCCCCTTCCCCAGTCCCATTGAGCCCTATGGGGCAAAAATGGGAATGGGGAAGGGCCATGGCGGCATGGGGAATTACCGCCGCGCCAACCTCGGAATGGGGCGGTAATTCCCCATTCCGCCATGGCGGAGTCGGTAAGTTACCGGCATGGACCATGGTGCTATTAGCACCATGGTCCAACGCCTCGGTCGTAATGAGGGCCATTATTTTTTTCAATCCATGCTAGTGGCAAAGATCTTGGCAGCAATAGAGAAACAGAAATCTGTTTTAACATTAAAACTGATCTGCTATGCCTAGCAGGATTATTTCCTGTAACAAAAATTATGTTTTCGGGGTGGCAGCATGTGTGGATGAAGAAAAGTATGAATCATCGAAAAATGAATCGTACTCGCACAACAGGTATATATATATATATATATATTTCACGGCCTGCAGTGTCGGCCGTGTAGTTATGGGGTACAGGTGATCAACCCATAGGAAGAGCACTTTTTGGCTGGCTTATAACATTTCCCCCCCCCCTGAACAAATCCTCATGGAACTTTGCAAAATAAAGTATATGGCCCTGTCAGATTGATTCTGCGAAGTTTGGTGATTCTGTCATGCAGGCGGGGGCAAAGTTATAGGGGAGTCCCAAAATGATTGTTTTTCCCATAGACGCATTGAAAAAAGAAATGTGCTCACCCCTACAGCCCAAACCACTGGATGGATTTTCACCAAATGTGCGCCTGGAGCACCGGCTTGGTCCTGAAAGCGTGCTTTTGTAAATTTGGTGTAAATCCGTTTAGTCGTTTTTTCAAAAATGGGCAAAAAGTAGGTGTGATATCTGGGTTCGTTCCACGGACTCACTTCCCGGTTCAGTCCGTGGACAGGCCTCCTATTGGTCCAGAGGGTGGCGTGATATCCGCAGACATTGGATGCGGCCCCGTTGATTGAATCGTGAAAAACATGAGGTGCGTCATATTTTTTGGAAATGCCCGCCATGTTGGATTCGCGGACAACGCCCGTTGTCCACGAACATCGCATTAAACACATATTAAAAACCACAACATTGCACTTATCAAACTAATGAAACAATTTCAGAGGAGGTGAGAGGTGATGAGGATGGGATGGGATATGGCTATAACAAGCCAAAAAAAGCCAGTTTTTCATCTCTGATGTCCGTGAACAGTCCGTGTATAGCTCTGTGATGTTTGCGAACATCTCAAATGTTCAGGGACATCCATACATATTTTTCCATTACAGGGTTAGTGAAAAGCAGTTTTTGGATGGCGTATAACTTTGACGTCACTCAATAATATGATATGATTGGTTATTTATAACATGCTTAATACCCAGAGGTCTCTAAGTGCGGAACCGGGGATTGAACCTGTGTTGCTCTGTGTCATCTTGCTTCCAAGGTGAGCACATTGCTGCTGAGCTATCCTCCCAAGACAACTTGAAACTGTATGAAATTATGTGATATCATTCTAGACGTGACCTTGAATGGTTCCTCAAAGTTTACTGCTGTTTTGCCAAGAGGAAACAAAATTAGAGGGATGTCCCAAAATATTTGAAAGGCTTAGAAATTTGGTGCCATTTCACGAATCTGCACAAAGGTTTGCAGGTTAAGACCCAGATCTGAATGTTTTTGCAAAGTGTGGTGGGATTTTGTGAAGAGGGGGCAAAATTAGAGGGGGAGTTTCAACATTTTTAGATGGGTTATAACTTTGTTGCCCTTTGATGAATGTGCACAAAGGATTTTAGAAAGATTATAGACCGAACCTTGACTTTTTCTGCAAATCTGAATGGATTTTGTCAAGTGGGAGCTAAGTTATAGGACAATTTTATGTAAGTACATTTTGACACTTTTCAAAATATAAAACATGTATGTACTTGCAGGAAAGTTGTGCAAGCAGCATTGGCAAGGACTTGAAACATGGAATTGCAAATGTGTCCGTGTTTTATTTTTTGAAAAGTGTCATAATGTAGGTACAGAAAACAGTGATATACCTTTGGTGACTGAGTTATAGCCAGTTGCCATGTGCAGTGGCCAGATTGTCCACTTGGCTACAGCCCAAAGTGATGCACAAGATTGCATCAAAAGATCGCAGTGACTATCGCTGCATACACTCTGAGACAATGCAATCAGCAGATAATTACCAAGCATGCCAAACTAGGTGCCCACGTGGTCACCAGCCCACTCCTTGAAATCATTAAACACCCTTATTTGCAACCAAAGTGGGACAAGATATTGGAATTTGATGCAGACTCTTTAGCACAACCTCACAGTAATGACTGTCCCACAATCCACATGCCTTGAGAAAGGCCCTAGAGGGTTGAATCACGTGTTGGCTAACTTCTAACAATAAATATAGCATCAATAATGGTTTTGAAGACTGCTTCTTTACAAAAACAGTTACTTATTGAACAACCCAGCGGTGAGGTGAACAGGGGTCACTCTCCTATTCAAAACCTAACACTTGAAGAAGGAAGGGCACCTTCACAAAAGAACCCCATTACCAGCAGCAAGGTAATCTGTTAAAGTACTAGATAAAGCGCAGTCATCTACCCATTCTACCAGCCTGAAATTATTTGATAACCGTGTACTCTGATTTGATTATGGGGCATGCAGCATGGCCGAACCCTAGGTTTGAATGGGAAGAAATATTCTGCTTAGGGCTACAGCCTGAAGTGCTGCACTGAATAACAACAAACCTTCGCGAGGAGCATCAGCAAGGACCTGCAAACATGGTTAAATCTGTTTTGTGTTTTATTTTTCCAAAGTGTCCAAATGTAAGCAGAAAAAATGATGATATAAGTTTGGTGCATGGACAATGGGCCTGGCCCTTAGCAAGGATGAATACCTACTTTGATTAACTTATTGGGTCATGCGGCATGGCGTAAGGTCTAGGTTTAAATGGGAAAAAAAGTCTGCTTGATGTTGCAGGCCGAAGTGCTGGATGGGATTGCAGCAAAGTTACGCAAGGAGTGTCAGCAAGGACCTGAAAGGATGCTTTTGGAAATCTGTCCTGTTTTAATTTTTTGAAATTGTTGAAAAGTAACTACAAAAAATAGTGATATATCTTTTCTGCCGTGGGCAGAGCGCCTGGCCTTCGGCAAGGACAAATGTCTACTCTGATTTGCCTATTGGGGTATGTGCTACTAATAACGACTCACATAAGTATGCTTTGCAAAATATATGTTTGTTAAAGGATGTTTATAGTTATTTAATATATGTTAAAAGAGGAATTATTAATAACTTATATACAGTGATGTAACATTATGAAACATTTTCACTTATGAAAACGTATTCAATTGACAGAAAAATATTTGTTTAAGGGACGTTATGGTTAAGATGTACCCCACCCTTGGGACTCCTCTGCCCAAGCAGTTAGCTAATGGCCTCCCACCTTGGCATCCCTTGGCACTTCCCTCCTGGGCTTGCATGAGCACTTGTCGATCCATACTGTCCCTTTTATGTATGCACTTCTGTCACTCCACAATGCATATGTGCATTTATAGGAGCACTATGTAAAATGTTTTGGTTTAAGTATGGGAAATGTAGATGCAAAATATTGTAGAACATTGTATAGTGTCAGTTTGTGGGTGGAAGCTTATATGTTGATAGGCTATGTGTAGAGTTTTTTTAAGTGATTGGTGGATACATGTGTGAATGATGTAAAGCAGGCAATGAGGGAGTGTTACAAACATAACAGTAAAAAGAGTTGAATGCCTGTCTAGTGTGATGGTGTGCATTTTCTAATAAGGCATGAGCTAGAAGGGGAAAAGCATAGACTGTGGATAGTCATAACGGCAATGGATTATGGGGGTAATCATGAGCCTTGTATTATATGTTTTACTCTATTATCGAAGAGGGTTGTGTGTTTGTTGGAAAGGTTTAATCATCAGGCTGAACCTTAAGAGTAATTGCCATTTTTGACATTGGGCCTCATTACGAGTTTGGAGGTAGCCATGCCATCATTACCGGCATGGCTAATTCCAAACTCGTGTCCGGGTCCCGAAAAATGGGTATTACCGGGCCATTCCAACTTTTGTGGGCCCGGTAATTCCCATTTTCGGTACCGGGTACGTCCCCATTCCCTTTTGGGAATGGGGAGGATTCTAACAACAGATCCGTTAATGACGGGTCCGTTGTTAGCATCCTGGTCTGCTCGCGGGTGCCGGTATGCATGTCTGGCCAGACCAGACGTGCATACCGCCACCAGCGAGCAAACTCATAATGTAGCGGCATGGTATGAACGGTGCCGGTAGCTTACCGGCACCGTTCATACCGCGGCCCCAGGGTCGTAATGAGGCCCATTGCGTTTTTTTTTCTGTGTTTGTGTTGAAAAGCTGTTGTAAAACTGCTATGTAAGACTAGCTAATAAAACAATTTGAAAAATAAGGCATGGGCTAGACTAGACGGGAATGTGGAGACTGTGGATAGTTATAAATGTCAATGGATTATCGTGTTTATTGTAGGCTCGTAAGAATAATTTCGGACATACATTTATTTCTGTGCTTTTTTCGTTTTCTCGAGTATACAATTGTCCATTATTTTCATTAGCATAGTAAAACATGCTAATGGGAATGTTGGAGAATCTTATTGAATCTAACTACTTTACTGAAAAATGTAAAGTAGATGGAGTCTATAAACTTATTTTTTTAGTTCTATTTTTTAACTGTGAATGGTGGTTCCTAAAGCAACCTCTTTTATGTTGTTTTAATAGTTTTTTGCAGGAGAGCCAAGAAAGTAAGGTGGGTAGGGAAATGGCGGAAGGGGCACCAACCACAGATATGAAGGGGCAGCTGGACAGGGGGAGATGTTGCGTGTGTGTTAAATCTAAGGTAGAGGACAGTGTTTCTCATGCTCCTTAATTACAGCTTCAAAAGCACTTTGAAATTGCTCCCCCCTGCAGAGTGGTGTGTTGCAGTGTATATAGAGTACTGTTATTTTCGAAAGATATGGATCAACAACCTCTTTTATCGCTTGCAAGTTAGCTGGTGGGACTTTGTGTCCCACAAAAGTAGGCTGTGTTGTTACAGCATTGGTTGAGGAGGATGAGGTAGAGGAAGACAGCCTACTACTTCCTAAGGAAGGAACAGGCTTTCGGAGAGCATTGCTGTGATTGGATTTGGTGTGGTGGCGCATGTAGGTGGTCCCCTAGGAGTACTGCCCAGGTTGTCCACGACTGAGTACAACGTCGCACTCACTGCATTTCACTTTGGTATTTTTAGCCTTTGGTACATTTCTAACAGTGGTAAAGAACTGCCACACCTATGATTCTCACTTGCTGCTAGAGGAAGGCACTTCCTATACCTCATCTTCCTGGCCCTCTTGATTGTCTTTTGAAGTATTGCGCTTCTTTCGTTGTGTCGGTCCTCTGTCTGGTAATGGTGGCGTTGCTAGTGGCTCTTGGGGAGGAGGGATGGCAATAGCTGATGCCATTTTTAAGATAAATAGCAGATTTCCTAATATTCTTCCAAGTATGTGCTGTGTGCTACATTGTTAATGGATAATAAGTAAGAATAGGCATAGGAGCTGTGCAAGGGTACATTTCGAGCTTTAAAGTTTCTATATGAGCTGATAAATGCAGTTCTGAACTGTTTGCAAAGCATGGACCCGTTCCCGAAGTGCAGGCGCGTTCGCGGGCACGTCATCATGCCACATGCGAGTGCGTGGTCACGTGACACTGCCCGGATAGTCGCAATGACATCAGAGGTTCGCGAATATTGGCGAACCCAAAAGCAGTGCCAAAGTTGCAAAAAGTGTATAGAAGGGTTAAAAATGAGCTTTAAGGTGAAACTTTGTAAATTGGACAAAAATGTAGCTATATTGGGGTAAGTATGATATTAGTAAGTTGTGTGGAAATTAGGGTGCACTCGAAAAAACCCATGAAATTCACTGAAAAAACATTGTTAAAGAGACGTTATGTTTAAGTTGCACTAATAAAAACCCATGAAATTCAATGAAACAACGTTGTTAAAGGAATGTTATGGTTAGGTTGCACTAATAAAACCTATGAAATTCAATGAAAAAATGGTGTTAAAGGGACGTTATGGTTACAAGTAACACAGAAAACCCCCAGAAATTCACCAGTTATGGTAAGTTTAGCAACCATAACTCACACCACCACTGTGAACTGCTAAGACAAATACCCAGTACATGAAAGATGACATCACAAATGTCATTGATGGCATCACTGATGACATCACATATTAAAATAATTTTGATGAACAGCCCCTATAATGGGTAGTGTTTATAATGTTGGTAACAAGTTGTCAGGAGAGATCTATCATAAACTACTTAATGTATCAAAGAATGTTCTCATCTAAAGAAAACATTACATGCAAGTGTTGTTACAGGAACCTAATATACGTACACATAGGCAATCATTGCAGCATGTACCAAAGAAGTACAATAATTTGTATCTGGTAATTTCCAGTAGTAAAATAATAAATGCTACCTTATAAACGTTTTGCACAATGTTAAGCATTGAATAAATAGCTAACAATTTCAAACTTACGACACACTTGTGTTAGTACAAAAAATACATATCAAAACCCAGAATGCATACAAATTAGAGCCGCATACAGGGAAACTAAAGTAAGGAAGATAGAAACAACAGCACCAAAAAATGACAATAACATTAGAGTTGATTATCATGTACACAAATTAATTGTGCATTTGAGGCCTGCCTACTGCCCTATGTATTTTCATTATGAGGCCAAATCAAACTATATAGAAAGTACCCAAAGGACATATAAGAAGGTTCATGTTTATATATTGCACCTTCTCAATTTTTTTTGATTCTCATCATCAGTAAAAAGAAAAACTAGTCTACACATGTCAGTGAACAAAAACAAGTGGCCCAGATATGTGATGTCATCAGGCATGGCTGCAGACTTAATGCATCAAACCCCATGAAATTATGTGGGTAGTGGGAAGTCATGACCAGCTTAACTCTGCGCTTTCCCATGGGCACATGCATGATATTGCAGAAGAGATTCATAATAACATACAAAATGACATCATGGGGAACATCTACAGGGGGATGCTGAGTTATGATGGTCATCAATTCTTTCTCACCCTACATTTCAAGGGTTTTATTGTGATAAATCAGCTTACCTTATCACTCTCTTAACTAGAGTTAACCTGAGATCCATGAACTGCCACTACCCAGCTTCAATCGAAAAATTGCAGGAGGGTCAAGCTTCCCTGTCATTGCTGCTAAGCTGTAGAAATATCTGCCCCTCACACTAAGAAAACAACCGTCATACTGGATCTTCAGAAAAATCTGAAAACTTGGCTCTTTACATAAGTCACCCTGCTCCCGCACCATCATCGAAACAGACACATCCATTTCATGTATTGGTTGTACTGCATGATATCTGATATCTTGTTCCTCCCCTAATTTAACTAGCGTCTAGATATCTGAAAGGCCATTGTTCTGGCACAAAAGCAAAAATAGATAGATAGATAGATAGATAGATAGATAGATAGATAGATAGATAGATAGATAGATAGATAGATAGATAGATAGATAGATAGATAGATAGATAGATAGATAGATAGATAGGAGAGGCTGATTCAATACAATACTGCTCTGCCTTAGTATATTTACTTTGGGAGGACCCTCCAAAAATGGCTCGGGCACGCTTAACGTATTTAAAATGTGCCTGGTATAAAAGAAAAGTTTTATTAGCACTCTAATGAATGTCCTTATTGTGGTTGCTTTGTTTGATCTTAGAATGAGACTCTTGTATCTATCTTACTATGAGTCACTTGATTGCCTTGTTATTTTCATCATGAAATTGTATTGTATTTTGATCTATGTAACACGGTTGTGATGTTTTTACGGAAAGTTTGAATTATTCTTTCCGAAATGCACTTGTGAATTTGAAAGCCATTGGCAATAGATATTTTGTGAGCATCCATGTTTGTATGGGATTTATAAACTGTGACCTCGGGTATTGATTGTGAGGTATGTGGAGCATATTTGTCCTCTCACAACCCAAATCCGGAGGCTGCATGAGCCTTTTGCAGAGTGGTTAGTGCTCTCTTGTCAATGTGGTCAAGTTGGGAGGACTTTTCTCATGAGGGCGTCGTCTTACAAATAAAGCAGGAAGGGGTGCATCTTTGGCCAGTGTCTAAGAATTGGGACCATCTCTGGATGGAGATATCTATTGTGTCAGATAGCATACAGCTAGGGATCAAGAAGTATGCAAAACCAAGCACTCAAAATGAAATACTTGTATCATGGTTTTGGACATGGTTTTAGCGATGGCTAAACTCAGAGTTTTTCCAACGAAATAACACAGAAGAGTGGCCTTCTCAAATGTATCTTCATCTTGCTCCGGGTAGCTGGGCCTTTAGACCATGTAGCCAATATCCAGCTCTTAAGTGTTTGTAAGAGGTAATCCTACCTTACTCACTCTCTTCTGTCATTGTGGGCTAGTGTGGTTGTTGAACCCTCTTAGTGTCTGCTCAACTGAGCCTAGATGCATGCTTTCCGGGGTCCCACACCCAATGGCTTACCAAGTCTCTGATGCTCTGAAAGGTCCTCTAGGTCTACTGCCAGATGGCATAGGGATCTAAGAAGAACAGCAGAACAATTGGTCACTGTGGCACTTGGAGAGCCTGTTGTTCCTCTCAGCTACTCTCTGTGCCAGCACTAAGCTCCTTACCCTGACAAGAACCACCTCTCACCACCCGGGTTTCCTAGGGCATGACCTGGCCCTCCAGGACTATCCTCCTCTATCTGCCAGGCCCAGGTATCATCTGCTCTGAGATTGTCTTTAATGATGCCTGGACTCACACCTTGAAGGCTCCCTGCTTCCTCCTCCAGCTGTCTTTAATATATAACAACTCTTCTACTGTTAAGCTCACATGATATCCACGGGGATGCCACCCAGCCCTGGTTGAATGATTTGCACTCTCTAACCCTCTCCCGGTCCCTTGGTAAGGCCTCTGGTTAAAGATGGATCTGCACTATAGGAGAGCTGTATTCAATACCAGATTGTCTTTACGTTTTCCCACCTCCCTTGGCCTCAACTCCTTCCTCCCTCTTGGGTCTTCTCATCATAATATTGTAAAAGGTGGATTCTCCATCCTGCTCCTCATGGCAGGGGCGCGTAGATGTGGGGGGCGAGCAGCAACCAAGTTACTTCACTGGTGCAAGCCCACCTGTGGGAATCCAGGCCTGCTGCGACTCCGTACGTTTGCTGCTTTACAGTCTTTATATGCAGTTCTTATGTTCCTCTTAGTTCGAATAATAATGTCTTGCTTCTTTCCTTTTAGGTATGGAAAGGTATTTTGGTGTTGTCATGCAGTTTGAAGATGAGCATGGGCCGGTAGGCGAAAAAGCGCAGAGTGCGCGATGCTGTCCGTTGAGTAATGGGCGATACGCGGCGCTGTTTCGCCTTTTATATTGCTAACCTGTGTCTTTTCTCTCATTGCAGGTTGCCGTGTCCCTCGCCGAGCGCCGTAATGTTCCAGCAATGATACTGACCAGGAGATGACTACCCAGGTAAGAATTTTGTGGCTTTCTTCATTCAGGAGGAAACGTGAGTAAACGCTTACTAATGCTGTCTTTCTTTCTCCTCTTTCCAGGTTATGGTATTCCAGGATGCATGCGGTGCCGGAACTGAAGTCGGCGATGGATTGAAGACAGGATACTGTTCCAGGTAAGTTTCGTAGTGTTCTTTCTCTCTCTGCAGGTCCTTGGTTTCAGGTACGCTGGCATCAAAGAACTAGACACTGTGAGCATTAAGCTGCCCACAGCAGCATAACGCAAAGTATGTTCTGCTGTTTGAGTGTAGTTTAAATAGTCTCAGGTAAAGTAGTCCAGGTAAAATGTCCCAGGCCTGCCACACCCAAAGTAGTCCAGGTAAAGTAGTCCCAGGCCTGCCACACCCAAATGACCACACTGCATTGCTCAGTTCCTTGTAGTTACTGAGCTATGTGTTTGCCTCCATGTTGGCTGAACCCCCCCAAGTTAAATACTCCCAAGTAAATAGTCCCATTCTAATGTTGGTCTTCATGATGGTTATGAGCCTGGTGGCAAAGGCGCCAGGACTGACTCCAAGAGAGTCTTAGATGAGGATTTAAGACCTTTTACCTGGCCCTAACTGGAAGGCTGACTTGCCAATGAGGGCCAGGGGCAAGGGTCATGACAGCACTCCCCCCCAAGGCCCCTCTCACGGTGGCACTTCTGCCTGGTCCTGGTTTGGCTGGGTAATTCTGATGGAACTTTTCAATTAAGCGAGGTGCATGGATGTATTCACTTGGTTCCTATGATCTGTCTTGAAGGCCGTATCCCTTCCAATCAACTAAGTAGTATAGTTTGGATCTGGTGTATTTTGAGTCTAGGATATCCTTTACTTCAAACTCTGGTTCTCCGTCAACAAATACTGGTTTTGGTGGTGTTGTAACCCGAGTACCTGGTTGTACCGATTTCAGGAGTGATACGTGAAACACAGGATGAATCTGCATAGTGGGTGGTAGGGCTAATTTAACTGCCACTGGATTTATTATGGATTCAATAGAATAAGGTCCCAGATATCGGGGACGAAAGGTCAGAGTCCCTTTTATGGGCACATATTTTGATGCTAACCAGACCTTGTCTCCAATTTCATAGTCGGGGGCTTTACTACGATGTTGGTCAGCAAATTTCTTTTGTCTGTTCTTGGCTTGGAGTAAATATTCTGCTGCTTCTTTGAAGGCCTGGGAAATAGTCGTATGTAGGGTTTTAACCACTGGCATTTCCAAAGGGGTTGGGAGATCCAATTCTGAAGTATGTGGCTGTCTACCATATATAGTGTAGAAAGGGGTTTGTCCAGTGCTGGTGTGAAATTAATTATTATAGGCATATTCAGCTATCCATAACAAGTCCTTTCAATTTCTTTCCACTTGATGTAACATGCAACGTAAGTATTGCTCGAGGGTTTGGTTTGTTCTTTCTGTTTGGCCATCTGTTTGAGGATGGTGACTTGTGGATAGTCGAATGTCAATTTGGGCCATTGAACAGCATTTCCTCCAGAAGTTGGATACGAACTGACTACCTCGATCTGAGATCAAGACCGATGGAAAGCCATGTAGCCGTACGATTTCCTCCAGGAATACTTTTGCTAAATTGGATGCATTTGGGAGACCCTTAAAAGGAATACTACAACTACTAAGATGGTGTTGAATCCTTGACTGGGAGGTAGATCTGTAATGAAATAAAGGGACAGTGTGTGCCATGGTGCGGGAGGAATTTCCAATGGTTGGAGAAGACCAGCTGGTTTCTGCTTTTGGGACTTGTTTTGTGCACACACACCACAAGATTGGATAAATTGTATGATGTCTTTACGCCATGTGGGCCACCAATAGTTTTGTTTTACGTTAGCTAGAGTTTTGGCAATTCCAGGATGACCTTCAATCAGGGAGTAGTGATAACCCGAAATAACGTGCTCTTGTAAATCTTCACTTGGCAAGTATAGACGGTTCCTAAAATATGGTAACTGGTCTTGTAATGGTGTAATGTTCTCCATGAGTACACCACTCGTGTGAGAAAGTGGAATCCATTAAGAGTTGGATCTTGTTTTGGAGTTCACCCTGTGTCAATGTTGTCGTAAGACCCAGGAGTCTGGAATGATGGCTACTGGATCTGGAGTTATGTATACCTTTTCATCAACACCCATACGGGACAAGGCATCAGCCTTTCCGTTTCGGACTCCTGGCCGGTAGGTGATCACATAGTAATATTCAGCGAAGGAAAGAGCCCACCGCAGTTGACGGGATGATTGAGCCTTTGCTGTTTTTAGGTATTGCAGATTTCGATGATTAGTTATGACCGTGACAGTATGTCTAGCACCAAGGAGATATTGTCCGCATGCCTTGAAAGCTGATTTTATAGCCAAGAGTTCTTTGTCTGTGATAGCATAGTTGAGTTCGGGAGGTGAGAATTTTCATGACCAGAAGGCCACAGTGTGTAACTGGCCAGTTCCTGGGTCCCTCTGTGAGAGAACAGCTCCCATAGCCATGCTAGAGGCATCTGTTTCAACTATATAAGGTAGGTCTGGGTGAGGATGCCATAGAACTGGAGCAGAAGTGAATTTTTTCTTAAGTTCTTGAAAGGCCTTTTCTGCTTCTTCGGTCCAATGGAACTTTTTATTGTTTTTTCTCAATAGTGATGTAATTGGATGCCCTATTTGGGAAAAATTGGGTTGAATTGGCGGTAAAAGTTTGTAAAGCCCAACATACTCTGGATTCCTTTAAATGAAGTTGGTGATGGCCAGTTAAGAATGGCCTCTACCTTGTGCCTATCCATTCTGATACCTTTTGGTGTGAGGATAAAACCGAGGAACTCCACTTCGGTGACATGAAAAGAGCCTTTTTCGAGTTTAGCGTACAGTTTATGTTGACGGAGTTTAGTAAGGACGGAGCGGACATGCCTGACATGGTCTTCTTTTGTAGCAGAATACACTAAAATGTCATCAATGTAAACCAAGGCGCAAACGTCGATTAAATCACGGAAAACATCATTCATAAAGTACTGGAATGCAGCAGGAGCGTTGCAAAGTCCAAAAGCCATTACCTGGTATTCATACAAGCCGTATTTGGTACGAAAGGCGGTTTTCCACTCATCTCCTTTCTTAACTGGAACAAGATGGTACGCCCCACTAAGGTCCAATTCGGTATAGATTTGGGCATCTTTGACTTGATCCAATAATTTGGGAATAAGGGTCAGTGGATAACGTTTTTTTACTGCGATCTGGCTTAATGTGCGATAGTCGATGCAAGTCCTCAAATCTCCTTCCTTCTTTGGTACGAAGAATAAGGGACTGGCTGCCTGTGATTTAGATGGGCGGGTAAATCTATTTGCCAGGTACTGATCAAGATAAGATTTCAAATGTATGTTTTCTGGTTCAGTAAGTGCATAGATACGACCACAAGGAATTTGCGCACCAGGTAGGAGATCAATCTGACAATCGTAGGGCCTGTGCAGTGGTAGAGTATTGGCTTGTTCTTTCTGGAACACGTCTTGAAAATCTTGGTATTCATTTGGTAGAGTACTAGTCACATCTAGTACAATCGCCGCCGTACTGGGAGTAGCAGATGTACATAAGTCTGTTTTCCTCTTTTCTTGGTAATAACAGGTGCGAGCACAATCATCGGAAAAGGCCAACTTCTTGGCACGCCAATCTATTAGAGGGTTGTGAGCTACCAACCATGGCATCCCTAAGATTAGTCGAAACTGAGGAGCTTTGATGAGATCGAATGCAATAGATTCTCGGTGTCCATCCTGGCACAGTAAGGTTAGTGCTGCTGTACATTGGGTTACTGGTCCGGAAGCTATTTCTGTCCCATCATACAGTAGTAACATTTTCAGTAGTTGACTTAGAGCATAAGGGAAGCCCCAACTCTGCTGCCAGATCTTGGTCTACACATAATTCCCAACTGCTCCGCTGTCTATGTATGCTTTGACAGCATGCAGCCGAGACGGTTGTTGGTGATTGATCAAAATTACTGGTAATGCAAAGTGTGAGGTCTGTGGCTCATCCTTCTCGCTCAACAAGCGGACCGCTACGCTTGCTGGGCTTAGTAGTTTTCTGACTCCTTGTTATTATCTTCCTTCTCTGTGGCCCCAACAGTTCTCCTTGGTGGTTTCACTGGACATTCTTTGAGGAAGTGGCCTGATTTTCCGCAATATAAGCATAATTGCTGTTTCCTTCTCTTGTCTCTTTCAGTTTTAGTTAAAGAGAACCGTAGACCTCCGATTTGCATGGGTTCTACTGTGTTTTCCAATGTACGTGGAACATTATCCTTTGACCGGACATACACAGCTCGAGTGTCTAGCCTTATTCGGTCCGCTTTTCGGTCTTGTAATCTGTGATCTAATTGCACCACAAGGTTGATGAATTCTCCACAGTCTTTAGGTGGGTTAACCACTTGAGCAAGGAAATCCTTTAGTTCGCCTCGTAGACCCCGATTAAATAGTGTGGTCCTTTTTTCCTCAGGTCACCCAGCTTCAACGACTAGTCTGTTAAATGTTGCTATATATGTAAGCAAGTCTTGACTTCCTTGACAGAGTGACAAAAGTTCATTGTCTAATGCTTGGCCTTGGGTATGACGAGCAAAGAGTTTTTCCATTTCCATCTGGAAACCCCCAAAGTCATGTAACAACGGGTTATTCTGACTTACCAATGGTACCAACCAATCCGCAGTACTGCCACTCAGATATGACAAGATAAAAGCAACCCGCGCTTAGTCGTTAGGAAAAGCCTCAGGTCTGCAAATGAAATTGAAGACGAAACTTGTTCATGAACGTTGCATACTTCTTGGGGTCCCCTGTAAATCGTTCAGGTGGAGCTAAAGGAACTGCCTCAGGAAGGGTTATTTGTACTGGATTGGTGGAAGAAGTTGGTACAGGTGCCGGCGGAATGTTACCAGGCAATGGGGTCTGTCGTGCCTGTGATTGGAGCAATTGTCTACTTATTTCATCGGTACGATCCTTAGTAACAATCAAATCCCTCCTAAGAGCGTTGGTTTCTTGCCTGGCTGAATGTACTTCAGTGCGTAATTGTCCCAACAACTGAACTAACTGGTCAGTCTCTGAAGTCTCCATGACGCCCAGGTGGATAATATTATTGAGGCTTTGTGTTCTGTTACGCTCACCTGGTATGCACGGGGACGCCACCCAGCCCTGGTTGGATGATTTGCACTCTCAAACCCTCTCCCGCTCGCTTGGTAAGGCCTCTGTTTAAAGATGGGTCTGCAATATAGGAGAGCTGGATTCAATACCAGATTGTCTTTATGTTTTCCCACCTCCCTTGGCCTCAACTCCTTCCTCCCCCTTGGGCCTTCTCCTCACCGTAATATTGTAAAAGGTGGATTCTCCGTCCTGCTCCTCGTGGCAGGGGTGCGTAGATGTTGGGGGCGAGCAGCGAGCAAGTTACTTCACCGGTGCAAGCCCCCCTGTGGGAATCCAGGCCTGCTGCGACTCTGTAGGTTTGCTGATTTACAGTCTTATTTTTTGCAGTTCTTATGTTCCTCTTAGTTCCAATAATATTGTCTTGCTTCTTTCCTTTTAGGTATGGAAAGGTATTTTGGTGTTGTCATACAGTTTGAAGATGAGCATGGGCCGGTAGGCGAAAGCGTGGTGTACGCGATGCTGCCTGGTGAGTAATGCGCGATGCGCGTCGCTGTTTCGCCTTTTATATTCTTAACCTGTGTCTTTTCTCTCCTTGCAGGTTGCGAAGTTCCTCGCCAAGCGCCATAATTTTCCAGTAATGATACTGACCAGAAGATGACTACCCAGGTAAGAATTTTGTTGCTTTCTTCATTCGGGAGGAAAAGGGAGTAACCGCTTACTAATGCTGTCTTTCTTTCTCCTCTTTCCAGGTTATGGTATTCCAGGATGCATGCGGTGCCGGAACTGAAGTCGGCGATGGATTGAAGACAGGATACTGTTCCAGGTAAGTTTCGTAGTGTTCTTTCTCTCTCTGCAGGTCCTTGGTTTCAGGTAAGCTGGCATCAAAGAACTGGACACAGTGAGCGTTACGCTGCCCACAGCAGAATAACACAAAGCATGTTCTGCTGTTTGGGTGCGGTTTAAATAGTCTCAGGTAATGTAGTCCAGGTAAAATAGTCCCAGGCCTGCCATCCCCAAAAGACTAGACCGCATAGCTCAGTTCCTTGTAACTGAGCTATGTGTGTGCCTCCATGTTGGCTGAACACCCCCCCCCCAAGTTAAATACTCCCAAGTAAATAGTGCCATTCTAATGTTGGTCTTCATGGTGGTTATGAGCCTGGCGCCAAAGGCACCAGAACTGACTCCAAGAGAGTATTGGATGAGGTTTTAAGGCCTTTTACCTGGCCCTAACTAGAAGGCTGACTTGCCAGTGAGGGCCAGGGGCAAGGGTCATGACATCTACCTTGCATTATCCTCCTATTCTGAACTTGCTCACAGTAATATTGTTCCCCCTCACCCTGATACTCCTCGCTCCAAACTCTTAGTCTGTATGAAACTTCCAAATTCTTCCCTATATCCAATGTTCTACTTACAGTCCTTCACCATCGCCTTATGAGCTCCTCTACCACGTGTTGCTGTCTTTCCAACCAATGCCCCTTCTCTACCTCCTCAAAAATAACTTATGCTGATCTTCTCGCTATCGCCTCCATTATGAAACCTTGCTCTGCCCTTCTCGCTACTTCCTCTCTATCATCTTGCACTTTCTTTCTTGCCACCTCCTCTCTACAACCTTTGCCCATTCTCCTTGTCACTGCCTTTTCTCTACCTCCTTGGGTTGTTCTGTTCATGCCCACCACCTGTCTACCACCTTTAGATGTTCCTACCAGCTCTACCATCTCTCTTAACGTTGCCACTTTCTTCCAATCTGCTCTAAGCCCTTTCTTTAAAACCTTCTCCTTATATTCTGCCACCACAGCATCTGGTTACTCGCTTCACCACCTTACCTATATTGTCTACCACCTGCACCATTGTGATTACTAACTTCTTGACTTTGTATCTTACCACCTCTTTCCTCTATGGCTTCACCACCTCTGTGCCCACTTCTGTAGGTCTCACCACCACCTTCCAACCAGGTCACACCACCTCCTAACCCACCTTCATCTTCTGGCCTAGAAACACCTGTGCCTACCACCAGTGTCTCCCCTTCTAATCTTACTACTTACTTATCTTGTGTGTATTTTAACTCCTCCTCCTTTCTCCTGCTGCTATCTCGCCAATTATCTCTGCCCCTCCATTCACATTTTTCTCCACATTTCTCTGCTCTGGAGTATCCAACAATGTCTCTCCAGGCAACTCTGTCTCGGCTGATCTCCATTCTCCAGCCTTTACCAAACTCTAAACTCTTACTCCTGCAAACCACACTGCCAGACTAGGCTGGTGGGCTTATATGGGCAGGCCCCTCCCTCCCAGGGTGGGACTTTGGCTGAGGACCTGCACCAGTGCTCCTGCCCCCGGGTGGGCTTGTGATTTGTTTTGGTTCCCGGCTTTCTACAGGTCAAAATTGGACTGACAGGGCTGCCTTAAATCTATAAGAACCCTGGCATTTTAGAAATTCCAATGCATGTCAGGGAGAGCTGTCTGAGCTTGGGGCAAGCCTGTTTAGCATTTTGGGGAGATAAGTATTACACGTTGAGAGGGCTAGGTGTGTTGTCCAAACTACTCCTGAGTTAGTTGTGAGATTCACACTTTGGAAATTGCTTTCATAGTTTTCTAGGATTGTGGGTGTCCTATTAATTGCCTTTTGGGAGTACTTAGGGCACAGTACATGTGTTTATGGGGTTCTTGTCTTGAGACTGGGATCTGGAATAGGTCTGCCCAACTAGGAGGATTGGATTTATGTTGTCTGAGTGACTGGCCCCTGCCACGTGACTCGTACCATGGGAGTGTGATCTGGGGTGCTACCCATTCTACCCCTGGGCCAAACAACGATTAGCTCGCAGTGGCACACAGTCCCCTGAATAACTCTCCCAGTGGTTGTCTGCAGTGCCAAGCAGGGGATTACATCACTTTTTTTTAATGATATTGCAGACACTTGTAGTATGAATAATCCAGGGTTGGTCAGTGTTTGTTAGCTGGGCAACAGCCTCTGTTGTAATAGATTTGTAAATTGGGTCTAAGTTGGAGAAGAGAAGGGTTGTCCCCTCCTCTATAATTTCTCTAGGGATGTACTTACCCGAGGACTCTCCTTCCTCATGCTCTTTCAACATGTCTGCAGTGTTGGGTGGGACGTATGCAAATTTATCCAATAGGGCAGGTGTCGACAGGCTTGGACAGGTATCCTCCTGTTAGCTGAGGAGAGAGACTCTTGCCTAAAGCTGTATTGACAACTTCATTCATCCTCTTTTCAAGGTCATTGATCTGAATGGAACCATTGTGAGCCCACCGGGGAGCAAGGTCCCTGTGCTGGGATTGGTACCTAGATCTATGGTAACTATTATGTTTGACAGAGCCCATCACGGGATCTGAAGCGGGAGCAGAGGCACCTGCTAACTGCCATTCCTACCCTCCATTCTGTGCAACAGTGATTCCAAGAATAGAGTCTGAGCAATAAAAGCACTAACCTGTGTTCGCATTCTCCACTCGCTCTGAAAACAAATGTCATCAGTAGGTCTTCAGATTCTTTCTTCCCCACCGATTGGCTACTGGTTTTGCCCCAAGTGTTTCTAGGTCATGGTATGCAGACCCACGCAGAGCATGATCTAATCATGGTGAAGAGGATGCATACGGGAATTGTCAGGCAAATTGCTGTGCCTACTATGGGGACAGCGGACACAGTTGATTCTTCATCCTAGTAATCTTTGCAGGTGTGTGCTTTTGATCCCTGTTGATACATATAGTTCAGGTTTCCTTTAAGGAAAAGGAATTAAAGAGAATGCGACTAACATCTACCTTATGCCTTGGTTACCTGCCCCTTGAGACTCGAAAAACAGGAAAGTCACCTGTTCCTC
The DNA here is from genome assembly GCF_040938575.1 of Ambystoma mexicanum. NCBI lineage: Eukaryota > Metazoa > Chordata > Amphibia > Caudata > Ambystomatidae > Ambystoma > Ambystoma mexicanum. The sequence goes on from NC_090935.1 coordinate 1,412,700,204, forward strand.
TCCTGTGATAGCTGAGGGGTTGGCAGATGGCTTAAAGCATCCTGCACTTCTTTCTTGGCCTTCAATGTGTCCTTATTGGTCATTGCCAAAACCGTCAAGATATGGTGTTGATCCATCTGGATGCTCCAATCAGGTACCCTCATTTCATAACCTCAGGTTTTACAACAACTAAATCGTGATAAAGCTCCTCGGTTACCTTCTTGCTGTTAATAAGCAAGCTCCCCTGGTGGGCCTTCAAGGACATTGGCTGTAACCCCTCTGCCACTGTGCAATCAACTATATGAATAAGGTTCTGGTCACAGTCACATGCTCCGCCATTCACTTATCTTCATCGATTTCCCCATTTGATCCTCAATTCTGTTCTCTCCCCTGCTTCTCTTGTCCATTTACCTCATTGTTCTCTGTTTTCCTCCCCTTCTCCTCCTCTATGGTTTTCTCTGTTCATCCTGTCCTTGTCCTCTGTCATTCTCCCCTTAACCTTCTCTCCCCTACTCTTTATCTTCTTCATTTTCACATCTCTTCTGTTCCCTTTCCTCCTTTCATCCATGCTCAAATGTCCTCCTGTAAACCTCATCTACTCTGCTCTTTCTTTTCCCCTTCTCTGCTCTGCCGTACTCATTCCTTTCCTCCTTCTTTTGGCCCTCTCTTTCTCTCTTCTCTACACTTCCTTGCCACTCCCCAATGATCTCTCTATCTCCCTCTGCTTGTCCTCCCCTTCTTCCCTGTCACTTTGCTTCCTCATCCCCACTCTCTGTCTTTTACCTCTCCTTCTCTCCACTCTCTCTCCTCTCCCAATTTCTGCGCTATCTCCTTTCACCAGCATCACCACACTGGAATGTGTACTTGCGCCTGCACTTTTGCAATTTGACAAGTAATCCCACAAGTCGCCTTTGCTGTGTCCCTTTTTAAAAGCTCAGCGAATTAGAGTCGGATTATGTAATTGTCTAACTGTTGTAATGTAAGCTGGCCCAGCAGCCATGAATGACACAGAGTCCGGGGTGTCCGTTACCTTTCTTTATTCCACTCCCTAACAAACTGCTTATCCCTCACCATGCTCCTCTCCCCGTGCCCTACCGGGGTCACGTGGCTCGTCCACAGCGTGACTTAACTGTTTTCTGTCCCGCAACACCTCCCCTTGCTTATCATGGAAGTTCTCGGCCTCACATTTGCTCAATGAGACGTGGTGGTTTGAAAACATATTTCACATAACACCTTCTGATAGTAAATATTGGCCTAAGCACATTCGCATCGCACTGTAATATCGCATTGAATGAACCTGAAACAGGCCGACTACGCCTCCATTTTGAGTTGTCCACCATTTTGATGGCCTCCTGCTTTCTGATTTATGTTCAGAACTTGGGTTTTCGGCTTCAACAGAGCAAAATGAACTTTGTGCTGCTTTATGATGTTAACATAGATAAGAATGTTGAAGCTGCTAAGGTGGATTGTTTATCCTACACTGAAGAACCTTGGAGCTAAACAAAAGCTGTACTAATCAGTAATTTAGATACCACCTGTCCCAACAGTGCCTTCCCTGTTCAAACAGCAAAGTAAAATAATTAATGGCTAAACGTGCTGTTCTGCAGAAATCCTTCTTTTCTCTCCTTGGAACTAACTGACTTTAACCTCAAGAACAAATGGTAGACATATATAAGCGAGTAAAATGAGAAATGTTACCTTTGTGTCTTGTCTTTGGAAAACATGTGAATTGTGTGATGGAAAACAGCAGACTATGCAAAGATGTTTAAACATGAATTAGTTATGTAGTTAGGTCACAAACCCTAGGTTATGTATTACATGAAGAGGGGCTGGACGATGTGTCCAAGGCTGTGAAGAATTTGTATAAATATGTGCATATGTGGAATGTTCAGCAAACTCTCATCTCATGGTGTCTGCTTGCACACACTGCGGGGTGTTGAGAACTAAACAGCTGTTTGTCAATAAAGTGTAACTTTGACCCCGTGACTGGCGTATTTCTATTATGCGGTAGTAAGCTTTGATATTTTTTATCTTTCAGATGGTGCCCGAATAGGGACCCTCAAGATTGATGACACATCGCTAGGACTAAGACAAGGCCACCGGACCGGGATCGGAGGGTGACGGGGCACCCTGCAAAGTGAGACGTGATTCCTCTGCAGTACTGCACGCCCGATCCCTGCACGGTGGGCAGCGTTTAGAGGGCATCATGATGAGGGTCCCCGTATCGAGGTTTGCTTGATGAAAACGCCAGCCACAATGATTTGATGTCCATTTTTGGTTGACATCAGATGAGTCGTGCCCCAATTCCTAAAAGTCATGATATTTGTTTGGTGGAAAGTGTTGTGTTTGCAAATACAAACGTCGCCAGGTAAGATTGTGATTTAACTATGCCTGGGAAATTGTCATCCTGCTTTGCAGTATTTTTCCGCAGGGGAAGGCAATCTTTGGAACATGGCCAACCGGCGCCCCCCAAAGGGTTGCCAGCTTATCATATGTATTGTAAGTACAGCCTGGGACCTATCGTATTTAATTCTATTTGGCACAGACAGACCAGACATGTTCCCGAACTTCAGTGGCCAGTTCATGGTAGTTTTGAAATTGCCTGGCTAGAGCATTTAGAATCTGTATTGTTGAAAAAAAGGCTAGGCCTACAGCATTTGATGCAGTTAGAGATTGGAGGAAGGAAGCTATGCAGCAACTCAAAAGTAGAGAAAAGCATGTGCGTAGACATATGACAAATGCTGAGAAAGCATTGTTGCATTATCAGCAGAAACAGTCAGAATCCATCAGAGGTATGGATAGGGCTTTTCAACTAGATGTGCAAAAGACATACCCATCTCAGGATTTTCATACATCACACGAGTTAATTAATAAATTATTGAATGAGCGTAGAACTGTTTCAACTGCACCACATCCTTATGTGCCTCCTCCCGTTCTTGTTCCTCTTCCTCCCATTCTTGTTCCTCTTCCTGCGCCTGCACCGTTGCCAACAGTTGCCGTCCCCATAGTTCCGTCTGCAGCAGCAGCGGTATTTCCTCCACCGCCTACTGAACGACAGTTGCATGAACTCTCTTTGCTAGGTGATTCTGCTCCACCTCTAGTGGTTGAACAGGCAGGAACTGATTCAAGAATAGTGACTTGTGGCACAGTAACTAAAGACAGAAAGAAAGAATTGTATACGTGGGCTGAGAAGTATATAGAAGAGGGTGATGAATCAGCTGCTTTGTTTGCCATTTTTGACCATGGGGTGTTCCTGAAAAGAATATTTTGATAGAACGGATGGGAATGTATTTAGTTGATATATGGAGTGATTCGACGGACATGAATGTCCCACGGGGGTTGCAGGGTTTGTATGTCCTTGCCCGCTCAAGGGACACTGCAGCGAAATTATATGAGCATGTAGCGAAGGTATTTGTGTTTAAAAGGGAGCTAGATCGGTTACAGAAAGATGCGATGGATGAAAATGGACGGCAGGCTTCATATGTGCAGAAGCGATTTCTTCCTCCATTGAAACCAATGAGTGAAGAAATGCGCATTTGCACAAGAGACGCTCTTAGATGGATTTCGGATGTTTCAATTTCTCCCATTGAAGTGCATGACACGTTTAGTCAGTATGCTCCGGCAATGCAAAGGAAAGTGTTACAGGTGATGGTTGAGTATTTACAGGATGAATGTATGGAGAAAAGGATATGTTCTCCCGCAGATTTGATGGTTATTTATAAAAGAGCATTTTTGCCTAATACTGCATTGACTTCTTTGTCACTCGATTTAGCCTTACTACTTAATAGACGTTCAGATTTGCCTTCTTTACAATTGCAGATGAGGGAGGTGCCTACCACATTTGTTCCAAAAGTAGAGATTCCTGCTGATGCCATAGCAGGAACACCTGCCACTACTATTGCAGCATATTATATCTCACAGTTTGTCCATGTCCCTTTTTCTAGACAGAAAGTGAATACAATTAGGCAATCAATTCTAGATATTAGGAAGAATCCAACAGAACAAAGAAACAGAATCTGTCTTGCATTCGTCAGTTTTCACGCTGGGTGATATTGATTTGTTGTTTCCCGTGATCCTTCCTGCTGACTTGTGGAAGCAGATTAGAACTATAGATGATCAGGCAGGGATGGGTGATACATGGGATGCCTTAGTAGAAGCAGATGGGGAAAGGGAAGCCAGCGAGGAACCGCCACAGGTGATACTGATGTTGCCAGATAGAATAGTGACTAAATTAAATACTCTGGTACCTGAAAACAGAATTATATGGGATAAGCTTACAGCTTGCATACAAGGGAAGTCAGAGGGTGCAACAGAGTATTTTAACAGATTTGAGCAAGTATTTTGGGATTTTAGCAGTCAAGATTTAAGTTCAGAGCCAGGAAAGAGATTGTTTGTTGACAAATTTGTGTGTGGATTGTTGCCTGAAATCCAATCACAGATAATGACTTCTTAGGGCCCTATTCTCATCTTGGCACAGTGAGCGTGCTAAATAACATGACTCACTGCGCCATTTCTTGACACCCAGGCACCACTGCTATTCTCAACAGTGCTTTCGCTGTAATCCGCCTGTTTCGAATGGAAACAGGCGGATTGCAGAATCTCGGCAGCATTTTCTTTAAATAACGACAACGAAGGAATTGTTATTTAACGAAAATGCTGCCGAGAACACAGTTCCTATACACCAAAGTGAGCAGCTTCAACATTGCAGGATGTTGAAGCTGCTTACTTTGGTGTATAGGAAAGTGTTCATATACAACCGTATGGTGTATATGAACACTTTCATTTAAAGTGAGCAGCTTCAACGTTGCATCCTGCAACGTTGAAGCTGCTCGCTTTGGTGCAAATGAAAGTGTTCATATACACGTGTGTGTTGTATATGAACACTTTCTTGTACACCAAAGCAAGCAGCTTCAACGTTGCAGCAATGTTGAATCTGCTTGCTTTGGTATACATGAAAGTGTCCATATACAACACATTTATTTGTGGCACTCCTCCAGTTTAACAGCACCAAAAGGGTACCGTAAATGTGCGCTAGTTTAGCGCACATATTGAACTGGAGGAGTGCCACAAGAATGGGCTTCCAGGGCGTGGCCTGGAACGTCACGGATGAGGCTGCTCCGTTGATGGCCTCCGTAGGGACCCGCGGCCTCAACTAAGATTTAGCCGGCTCCAGCAACGCCGCTGCTGTTCCTCTGGCGGGAGAAGCTGGCGGAACCACTCCCGCACCCACCGCATCAATTTTAAAGATAAACGCTGCAGGAACATCGAAAACGCGGCTGGGAAAGCTTGGCGCGGGTGCCTCACTACAGCGAGCCAAGATGGCGGCCGTGAACCAGGCCCCTCATCTCCTCCGCCGCCCAGTGGCTAGACGCCTATAGCACCTCCTGCTCCCTTCCTCCGCTCCGGCCTCGAGTCTCGCTATCGGAGGCTGCTGAAGGAGGCGACCGCTCCGGACCCCAAGGCAGGCCTCCCGCCTGGAACCTGGGCGCGTGTCCGGGACCTCTCTGCCCGCCCCTCCCCCCGGCTCCCCACCGGGGCCAATTGGAGCGGGGACTGGGATCGGCGTTGTCTCCCTCCTTCCACCTTGGACCCCAGCGGAGCCACCCCAAGCCTCCCGACTCTCCTGCCTGCCGGACCCGACAAACACACTTCAGAGGGAGGCCCTCCTGGAGGAGAGCCTCTGGAGCTCCCCAACCCTCACCCGATCGGCGGCCCGGCTCCCTGGAGGGACGACCGGGCCCCCGGAGCCCTCCTGCTTCTGGACCGGGTGCGGGGGCGAGGGCTCTTCGTCCACCCCCCCACCCCCTTCACCTGCAACTATCGGCGCCGGGGGTCGGCGGGACGACGGCGTCTTCCTCTGAGGAGACCCCGCCTCCAGCCTGAGGCCTCCATCTGCCCCGGAGTTGGTGTCGGGGGCCTGGCCGGGTGGGTGCCCACCCCCCCTCTCCATTGAAGGATACACGCTGCATGCTCCACGGTTCCGGATCCTACCCTGCCTCCCGCTTGCCCTGAAGTGCGGCCTCCCCAGCCCTCTGCGGCGCAGCCCTCCTCGGGTGGACCCCTACTCTCTGCTGGCCAAATTGGATCCCCCACTACAGTCTCCCCGGCACCAGATTCACAGCCTCTCTCCAGCTTCCAGCTTCCTGGGTCGCCCCTGCCCACCAGATACCTCGCCAGCTAAGGAAAGTGGCCCCCACCATCTGGGATTCTGGTTGCCCGAAGCGGGCCACATATCGCTCCTACCCCCCCCTGGCTTCTCAACAGCTCTCCTCGACCTCCTTCTGAAGGCATCCCCACGTCTCCTGCCGCCATAATCTCCTGGGGCGCCCCTGCCCACTCCACCTGCCACACCTATCATCCTTGACAGCTGCAGCCCCCCAGGTGCTCCCGGCCAGGGAGCTTGCGGCGTCCCGACCACCCCCGGCGACCTAGCCAGAGGAGGATCCCCAGCGTCTCAGCCCTAGCAAAATGTCGAGACTCACCAAACCAGCCAAAACCGCGGACATTTCCTCCATGCTCCTAGCAGCAGACAAGACAAGGAAACCGGATCCCCCGCCTAAACTCACCCCGCAGAAGCCCCCAGAAGAGCAAGGTAATCTCGCCACCAGAGATGACTTGATGGCCTTCATGCGGGACATTAAAGCCGAGATCCGGTCCTGCATGACCGAACTCACCACACGACTAGAACAGACGGACCAACCACTCACGGAAGCGGAACAGAGGATAGGAGAGGTCGAGGACCTGACCCAGAACCACGATGCAACAATAATAGAAATGCGACGCGAGATCCAAGCGCTCCAGTCCAGTGACGAGATCCTCGCATTCAAGCAAGAGGACTTAGAAAACAGGGCTCGACGAAATAATCTGCGCATCCGTGGGGTCCCAGCAACGATTCAAGATAAAGAGCTCCCGGAATATATAGGCAACTTTTTCCATGCTCTCCTCCCACTTATGGACAAAACTCAACTCGTCCTGGACCGAACTCACAGATTGCGCCCGAGACGAGGAGCAGATTCGGACGGCCCTCCGGACGTGATCACTAGAGTCCACTTCTATGCTACCAAAGAGGCCATCTCGGCGATAAGCCGCACCAAAGATGAACTGTCATTCATGAGCACCCCCCTGCAGATATACCAAGATCTCTCCCCGATCACTATACAGAAAAGAAGAGCTCTCAAGCCCTTGACCCTATTCCTCCAGAGCCAGCAGATCCGCTACCGATGGCTCTTCCCCGCCACTTTACAATTCTCGTACCAGGGAACCCTGTGTAAAATCAGCCATCTGGAGGACGCGAAATCTATTCTACACCCGAGCTCTCCAGAGACCTCTCCCAACCCCAGTCCACACCTCCCGCCAGAGGAACCAGATCAATCACCCCAAAGACAGCAACAACCCTGGTCTAAAGCACAGAGACGCCGAAAGATCAAATGATCCAGATGTCTGCTCCCATTGTGCTAAGATCGACCCTGGAGCCAAAACGAAGCATGGCAACGCTGCAGGCCCTGAACGGCCCAGTCCCCTCTCCAAGGAGTATGTCACCTACCCACCCTTGGAGCCGAGCCGATCTCTATGGTTCGACCCCCGCCCTGTTGGCGAGGAAAACTGTTTGGGCCCCGTTGGCCGATGTGGTGGCCGCGCAGAAAATCCTGGCCCCCAACACAGTCGGGAGTTCTCCCCCTCATTTAAGTTCGCCCACCCGTTGGTTGGCCCACTCAGATAAAAAGCTACCCTCCCGTTGGAGGATACAGAAAACCCGGCCACAGGAGGACTTAGCTAACTTTGAGCCACGAAATGAAGACTGAATACCCCCAGCCCCCCCACGAGGAACAGTATCCCACCCCAGAGGGCACCCAGGAAGCCCCCCCGAAGATCGAGAAACTGAGGTTCCTAACGCTGAACGTTAGAGGCCTCAACGCCCCACAGAAGCGGAAAGCGATTCTAAAACGCATCCAGAATGACAAGGTCTCCATAGTCTTCCTACAAGAGACACACCTGATCCCAGCGGACTTCACAAGGCTCAGAGATCGGCAATTCCCACTGCAGTTCCTGGCATCGAATGGAGCAAAGAAGGGTGGCACAGCTATCTTAATCGCCAAAGATTTGAAGCCGCAAATCCTGGACTCGAAGCGGGGCCCCGATGGCCGCTTCATGGCGGTGAAATGCCGAATCCTCGCCAACTATATACGCTGATCTCAGTATATGCTCCGAATCAAGAGCAGGAAGCATTCTACTCTGCCCTGGAACGCACCCTCCTACCGTTTGTTGAGGGTCAGACCATCATCGGGGGAGATTTCAATGGAGTCCCCAACCCATTAGTAGACAGATCGCACCCCCCAGCCCGCGGAGACTTCGGCTTGGCGATTGCTCTGCTTAAATTGTTCCGAACCTTCGAAGTAGTGGATACCTGGAGGATCCTCCACCCAGAGGAGCGTGACTACTCATGCTACTCTTATGTGCACAGAACTTACTCACGCATCGACCTCCTGCTGGCATCTCCGCAGATCCTGTCATACACAGACGATGTCCTCATAGGCCCCAGAATCCATTCAGACCACGCACCCATAATGCTAACGCTAAGAGCCTATAATCCGGACCCGTCCCCAAGACGAAGATGGTCTCTTTATGACCCGATCCTAAATGACATGGCCACCAGAGACATAATAGCCAAAACAATCAAACAGTTCTTCGAAGACAATAAAAACGAAGATACCTCCCCAGCGAACACATGGGACGCAATGAAGGCAGTGGTGAGAGGGGTTCTGATCTCCCGGGGAGCGGCCTGCCATAAACAAAAGCAACGGGTCCACCGCATCCTAGAAGACAAGGTCCTGGAGGCAGAGACGGCGTGTAAGGCTAGAAACTAGTCCCCGAGAACCTACCGAGCCTTGCAGACGGCCCGGAAGAAACTAGAGGCCCATTACGCGGAGGACACAGCCCAGCTGTTAACCAAAACGAAGCAGAGCTACTACGCCAGGAGAAACAAAGCAAATAAATTCCTGGTGGAAAAACTGGCAAGAATCAAGAGAAGGAACACTATAATAGGCCTCCGAGACCCCCAGGGTACAGTCCAATTCGCAGATCGGGATAAGCTGAGAATCGCAGAGACCCACGTAACCGAAACCATGTCAGCTACCCAAAAATCCCATGAAGAGCAGCAGTCCTACCTGTGGGAAGCCGCCTTGCCCAAGCTCTCAACCACGAGTACAGAAGAGTTGGAGGCCCCGATTACCAGCGAGGAGATCGACGAGGCTATTAAAAGCTTAAGAACTAGAACCCCGGGCCCGGATGGTTTCTCGTCCCGATTCTTCAAATTCTTTCGGCCCCAGCTACTAACCCCAATGACGACCCTCTTCAACTCCTTCGCCACTTCTGAATCAACAACCCCATCAATGAAAGAGTCGATAACAGTATTAGCGCTGAAACCAGGAAAAGACCCCAGCGATATAGCAGCCTATCGACCCATCTCCTTATTAAACCTGGATGCGAATATTTATTCGAAGGTCTTGGCAAACCGATTAGCGAAGCTTCTTCCGGACATCATAGACCCAGACCAGACGGGATTTATTCTAAACAGAGCCACCACAGATAACACACGCAGAGTCCTCAACTTGATCGAGATAGCCAGGCAAGGCTCGAAGAAACTTGCCCTGCTAGCCCTGGACGCGACCAAGGCTTTCGACAAAGTGGACTGGTCGTTCCTCCGCCTCACCCTGGAATCGTTTGGCTTTGGGCCCACCTTCTTAAAGCTCACCTTAGCGAACTACCAATCCCCGACCACCCTTCTCCGAGTGAACGGTCTGCTAACTAACCCGATCTCCCTAACATGCGGCACCAGACAGGGCTGCCCCCTCTCCCCCCTACTGTTTGCCATGGTTATGGAATCCTTGGCCCAGCGGATCCGCCTCAACTCCAGAATCAAAGGCCTTCAAGTGGGCCCTACCCAGCACAAGATCGCGCTCTACGCTGATGACGTGATGCTAAACATTACAGACACCTCTCAATCCTTAAGAGCCGCCCTAGCGGAAATTCACAGATTCGGGAAGGTGTCCGGATTTGCCATTAATTTGGTGAAATCGACAGCGCTGGGAATAGGCTTAGATCAGAGAGACAAGGCATCCTTCAGCGCCCTGTGCGCGATCCCACTAAGTGACACCTCCATCCCCTACCTCGGGGTGCAGATCCCCGCTAACCCTGGAGACATCTATCGGATAAACTTCCCGCCCCTGATGAAAACTTTGGAAAAAGACCTAGACGCCTGGCTCAAGCAGGAAATCTCCCTAATAGGTCGTATCACGGCCTGTAAGATGAATTTGTTGCACGATTCCTATACGCCTGCTCAGCCCTGCCCATCATAATCCCCCGCCCCCAACTACAGAGACTTCAGAGGAAGATATTTGGATTCATATGGAGGGGGAAGAAGGCCCGCATTCCACGGAGGACCATGCTATGTGCCCCGGACCAGGGAGGCCTAGGGGTCCCTGACCTCCAAAAATACCAAATGGCGGCGCAGATAGCTCACACCCGGGCTTGGACTATAGCGTCAGGGCGCCCCAAATGGATGGACATAGAGCAATCCCGATTACCCCTCCCACTGCGCTTTCTTTTACACCTACCAACCTCGCTGCGCGGGGCGTGGCCAGCGATTCTGTCCTCAACCAAGCAAACGTTGAAGGCATGGGATTGGGCCCGCAAATCCAGAGGTATCCCGAGAGCCCTGGGCCCCTCAGCCCCAGTCTTCCACAATCCGGCGTTCTCACCGGGATCTCCCCCCTCGAACTTTAAAAACTGGATCGCCGGAGGCCTCAGCTCCCTAAACCAACTATTTGAAGGAACCAAGCCGCTGACATTCGCCCAATGCAAAAGTGCGTTTTACCTCGCAGAGTCAGACAGGTTTTCATACTGCCAAATCAGACACTGGTGCTCACACCCCCAGACGCGAGAGGCGGCCACCCGGACCCTGGATGCCTTGGAGTTAACGGTGGCAGACCCTCCAGCCCGAGGGCGGATTTCGACGCTGCATCGATTATTCTAAGGGAACCTACTGTCAAATAGAGCGACATATATGGCGCAGTGGGAAAAGGACCTAGGGCATCCAATCCAGGATCAAGACTGGACCGATATCTGGTCCGCACGCACTCATCTTCTTTCTGCATCACCAACCGAGAATGCGCTCATAAACTGCTCATGAGATGGTATTTCCCACCGCTTCAACTACACCACTTCAATCAGTCGCTGGACCCACAGTGCTGGCATCGGTGCGGCTCGCCAGGCTCCTATCTACACATGTGGTGGTCATGCCCGGTGGTGAAGGTCTTCTGGGCCCAATGTATAGCTATCATCACAGACATAACCCAGATCTCGCTGCCACTGGAACCGGAGGCACTACTGCTAGGGACCCCGATCCCAGACACCTACCCGAAATCGGGCGCACCCGCGGCCCTCATTACACAATTGCTCCTGGCCACTAAAATCACAATAGCCCGGACATGGAAGGCCCCGGAAGGTCCCTTAACGGTGTTGTGGTGGTTGAAAGTCTGGGACATCTTCATTGCTGAGAAAATTATGGCAGCAAATAGAGGCCGCCTCCATCGTTTCACAAACATTTGGTCGCCGGTGATAGACTATGACCTACGCTTCCCGGCGCTGACATACAAACCGCGCCTAGTGCAACATGCCCAGCGGGCGGCGGACAGGGAACAGACTCAGTCGATGGAGGAGCAGGCCCCGGAGGATAGCCAGATCCAGGATTTGAGGACGTAAGCCTGAAGAGGAGGGAGGAAGGCGAATCGAGGTAGGAGGAGGCAGGAGCGAATGAGTCAGGAATCGGACTTAGTGGGCAAAGAGACAGTCCCCAGAAGACTGTCGGGACTAAGAAGTGGGTGTGGGTGTCTGGGGATAAACAATTGTATATTAATGCAGTGATAAAATCTTGACCTGTTATGCTAATTTGTTCTCCTGTACGCCAACCAAAAAGAAACAAGTTTAAAAAAAAAAAAAGAATGGGCTTACAAAAAGCCAGTTTACGAATGTGGCGGTTGCTAGGTTGGTTTCCAACCCATTCTAGCAACCGCCACATGTATTCCGAAAGTGGCGCATTCCTTCCAACTTCGGAAGAATGCGCCACCTTCAGAATATCTCTTAAGTACCGAAAAGGTTGTTAAGCCTTTTAACATCCTTTTCGGTTCTTAACACCTACATGAGAATCGGGCCCTGAGGGTGCATGGCAAGCGAAATCAGAGTCTGAAGTGTTACACATGGCTCAGTATTATGAAAACAGGGTTAATACGGAGAAGGAGAAGGTAGAAAAGAAGAATGGAGACTTGAAGACTAGAGTGTTGTTGCAGCAAATAGCTAGGGGAACCAGAGGTGGGAATACACAGTAGAGAGGCCAATTTACACCACAGAGTGGCACACAACTGGGTCCCATACACATAAACCAGTGTGTATATTGTAGACAGGAAGGTCATTGGTGAGCACAATGCCTGCTCCTTCAGCAGAGATCGAATAAAACGTATGGCGCCATGGGTAGAAGATCCAGAGGCCGTCCTGGGATAGGGGGTCCTGGTAGAAATCAGTTTGCACAGAATCAACAGGCCCCACCACAAGATAATCAGCAACAAAATGTTAATAGTGGGAATATTTTTGATAATCCTTCGAATGTCTATTTTTCTGAAGATTTTACATCTGACAATGTACTGTTCCGTTAGGGCAGCCTGAAGCAGGGTCTGGAACCGATATCTATTCACATCGATCAGAAAGGGCCCTATGTTAAAATGAAGGTTGGGAATAGGTAGAATCTCTTTTTGATAGACACAGGAGCTCAGAAGTGTTCTATTGATCATTCACGGGTTCCAGATATTCCACTGTCAGGGCAGAGCAACATTTCTGTACGATTCTCTGGTACTGCAGTGGTTAGTCCGGTCTCTCGGCCGGTACCAATTGCACTGGGACCATTTACTGATTCTTGTCCATTTCTATTGATGACAAATTGTAGGAAAAATTTGTTGGGATTGAATTTATTGAAGAAATTGAATGCTGTAATACATTGTTCTCCAGATGGAGTGTATCTGACGATTTCGCCCTAACAAACTTCTGTTCCACAATTTTTGTCTATGCCTTTACCAACTTAATTAAATAAGGTTCCCATATGTTTATGGGCAGTTAATGACAATGACGTTGGAATTTTAAAGGTTGAGCCAGTTAAAATTGTTTTGAAGCCAGGTGTTGAATTACTGCATATTCCGCAGAATAAGATTTCGGTCGTGGGTGAACAGGTCTTGAAGAGTATTGATTCTGATTTCATACACCGAGGTGTGATTGAAGAAATTGCGGGGAGCGTGTGTAATAGCCCGATTTTACCAGTTTTACAAGAAAGGGGATAATGCGATTCCTTTTCGTTTTATTATTGATTTCTGCACAATTAATAAGGTGGTTGCTCCGCAGTTTCCGATTGTGCCCGATTTCACCACAATTCTGACTATGATTCCAGCCACAGCTACACATTTTAGTGTCGTGGATTTGAAAAATCCTTTCTTTAGTATTCCTGTGCATGTTGACAGTAGATATTTGTTCACGTTCACCCTAGGGGGACGCTTGTTCACATTCACCTGTGTGGTGCAAGGGTATCTACAGTAGAGCGTTGAAAGAACAGCTTGATATGCTTGAGTTGCCTTCCATGTGTTCATTGTTGCAATATTTAGATAATCTACTTCTAGCTTCTGATTCTGAAGAGGCTTGTAAAGAGGGCACTGTGTTGCTGCTTATTCATTTAGCAGAAAATGGGCATTAGGCTTCATTGAAGAAATTCCAGTATTGTCAATTTAAGGTTGCCTATCTGGGCTATCTCCTGTTGACGGAGGGAAGAAGGCTGACACCTGAACATATACAAAGCATCTCTGATATGTCTGTTTGAAATACACAGAAGGAGATCAGAGCTTTAATTGGCCTGGCTTCATATTGTAGACAGTGGATTCCAAATTTGTATTTGTTGATAAAGCCTATGTTGGCAGTGACAAAGAAGGACATTTCTTTGCCTTTACCGTGGAACATGGATTGCCAGAACGCTTTTGATTTGCTTAAAGCTGTGTTGTGTTCAGCACCAGTTTTGGGCACACCATATTACGAAAAGGGCTTTGTTTTGTATGTGCATGAACGTGATGGATGTGCTTTGGCTGTTTTAACACAGGAACATGGGGGCAAGAAGAGACCGTGCAGCTATTTTTCCTCCACGTTAGATCCTGTTGCATGCACTTTGCCAAGATGTTTGAGAGCTGTAGCTGCTGCTGCTGCATCCGTAAAACAAAATTAGGGTATGGTTTTAGGTCACTCTTTAACTGTGATGGTACCCCACTCCGTAGGTGCTCTATTAAACAGAACACAGACTCAACATCTCACATCAGCTCGACTAACAAGGTACGGTCCGATTCTATTTGCTCCGCATATCCAAATTAAGAGATGTTGTTCATTGAATCCGGCTTAACTATTGCCTTCTCCACAAGAGACGGACTGCAGTGACAAGATGTCACATGTTTGCCTTTTTTGTTACAGAACAAGAAACCAAGGGCAGAATTGATTTGACTGATACACTCTTAAAGAATCCACAAGGGGAGCTATTTTGTGATGGCTCCTGTTTTAAACTACCGGATAATACATCCACCGCTGCTTATGCAATCACCACATTAAACACTGTTGTAGAGAGCAAACGAATTCCGCATAATTCTGCGCAAGCTGCAGAGATTATTGCATTAACTAGAGCTTGTGAAATTTCTCAAGGACTTAGTGTAAACATATATACAGATAGCCAGTATGCATTTGGAGTGGTTCATAATTTTGGCCGTATGTATGTGCACGATTCAGCAAGATGGGTTACTGATACTTGCATAATGGACCAAGGGATTAGCAGTGTAAAAGAGATTTAGGCTGAAGCTACTCCAGAAGAAATCATACAGTGGGCTGAGGGTCCAGCTGGTCCAGATGATGAGGGTTGCTGGGTGGATAATGAGAAACAAAGATGGATGCGGCCCAACGCCTATGTCACTGCTATAGTCACCATGGCTCATGGCCCAACATGTGCTAAAAAGATTTGTCAACAATTAGATCCCGTCTGGCATAACGCTAATATCCAGAAAATTGCTGAACATTTGGTTCAGAGTTGTCTGATATGTTCACAGCATAACATTGGGAAGGGAACACCGACACCGGAGGGCAGTTTTGGGCCTCCCTCCATGCCATTCAAAGTGATTCATTTTGATTTCATTGAGATGGAACGTTGCCAGAACTACAAATATGTATTGGTAGTGATATGTGCCTTCAGCAAATGGGTTGATGCCTTCCCACCAAAAGACGCCACAACAATGTCAATGGCAAAGACCATGCTTAAGGAATATTTTCCCAGGTTTGGCTTGCCGAGAGTAATTTGGTCCGACAATAGCCCACATGTTATTGCTGCTGTTATCCTGCAAGTATGTGCAGGATTAAAGATCGATAAACGTTTCCACCCAGCTAGACATGCTCAGAGTGCCGGCCTGGTGGAACCCCACAATTGTATTTTGAAGAATAAGATTGCCAAGGTGGGTGCAGACAGCAATTTGAAATGGCCTGACGCTTTGCCAATAGACTTACGATCAATGCGGACGACCGCACAGTCAAAAACAGGGCTCTCCCCCTATGAGATTGTCATGGGGATACCAGCCAATGTATGGAATGCACTGAGACCGAAACAATTGAAGGACATTGAATATATGCTTTTGTCTGTTTATTGTGATCAGTTGACTCAAACCTTGCGTTTGATTCACCAACAGGTACGAGCAGTCCTCCCTGTAAAATACGAGGGTCCAGGTCATCGACTTCAACCTGGTGATTGGGCCCTGTTAAAGAATTTCGAGAGGGGCACCTGCTTTGCACCTCATTGAAAGGGGCCCCACCAGATCCTTTTGGCCACGCAAACTGCTGTATGAGTAATCGGCAAAAGTCACTGGATCCACACGACACATGTGAAGAGGATTTCTTTACCTCTGCCCTATGACAAAGGGGAGGAGAAGGAAATTGATGATCCTGACGCTCAGAATGAGCCTGCTTTGATCGAGACTGAGTGTGTTATGAATTCACTTCCTGAGCCCGTGGGGCCTTGGTATACTGCTGCTTCTTCTTCATTGCCTTCTTCATCATCAACCGATCTTGTTTCTTCATCTTCTTCAGGAAACGACAACGCTCTGTTTATTGATCATTCTGTACCTGGAGTTTCAAGGTACAATCTGTGACCACGAAATATTTAGATTTAGGGCTTGACATTACATTAATGTAATAGAATAGGAAAGTGCAGCTAGGATTCTGCACCCACAAGAAACCACAAAAAACCAAAATTGAGCCATTCCCTCCTCATTCCTCTGCTGCATACGATAAGAGGCAGGGACCGGCAAAGCTACTTCAAGCACAATCGGCCATGTGGTCATGTGCCACCTACTGATGAACTAAAAAAGTCTAACAGTGGGGCTTCTTAACGGACACTGAGAAACCATACCTGTGTTTGGGGCTACTCATACTAATGAGGATACTGACTGTTTTTCTAATGATGGTCCTGTCTATCAAGGGCCAAATGGATACTGATCACAATAACAGCTTGTATTGCAATCACGTTGATACCTGTCTTATGGCATTTAGAGAGTGTGAATCCACTTGATACTCTGTTGCCAACTGCAAGTGTCTCCACAGTGTCTCCACCATATGCGCATTCGCATACGCTTCATCCTGGAGACCTCAGACATAGAGGGGGTTATCGAAACAACACCCTCTTGATGATTATGAACGCCACACATGCCATTCTAAATAAGACCCATTGTTGGGTCTGTTCACATCTGCCACAACATGGAGAAAGGGGGTTGGGTTGGTACATACATCCTCTCCCTCTAACTACTGCTTGTTACGTTTCAATAAGGGCATTATTCTTTGGCAGATGGACTGATAGTGTCACTGGAAAATTTGATGGTACAAATCTCAATGAGTTTGAAAGGTGGGTTTTGGCACCTCTTCGATGTTCCATGTTTGCAAATTGGAGCAAATTGGAGCAAGCTAAATGTTGCTTCTAGTAGGCCTTCTGATAGACTTTCCAGACCCTACCAATCCACGATTACCTTTAAAATGGCTCCCACAGGTAATCGGGATGCCATGCCTCCTTCCTATACCATTAACGATAGTCTGCACTCTGTTCCATTTTGTATACAAAGAGAGGGTTCCCAGCCAATGGGTACATTTGAGGGATGTATGAATACTGCTGTACTAACCAGTGAGGATAGACCTCTGTATGTAGGGTATCCTGTTTATTTTGTTTGTGATAACGAAGCATATCCATGGTTGCCAAGAGACTGGAAGGGTACTTGTTATTTAGGGATACTTTTACTAGGTGTATATGTCGCCACCACTGACAAAGTTTCTAGAACTCGTTCCAGGTGGGATGAGGATGGTGACACTCCCTCACATATTCTGGGTGATATTGCTAAATCCTTTGTACCTTTTTGGGGACAGATAATAAACTCCCAGGATATTAGGAAATTGGCAAGGGTTTTAGAGAAAAACATCAATGAAATTACCGACATCCTATATAACATGACACTAGAGCAAAAGGCTATTAGATTAGTGGCTCTCCAAAATAGGTGCTAGACATCATTCTAGCTGAGCGTGGTGGAGTGTGCAAAATGGTGGGATCCGCGTGTTGCATTTTTGTACCTGATTCCTCCCCGCCATATTTGAGGCAATATATACATTGCACACCTTGAGCACTGAAGTACACGTTCCAGAGGGAAACTGGAATATTGGCACATGATTCTGGGACCTGTTATGAACTTGGGGCTGGAAAATATTTGCCAAGTTATTAAGATGTTAGTGATCTAGCGTTTCTGACATATGTCAGGTTTGATGGTGATCCTTGGCATTGTTCTGTTTTATTGTTGTTGCATACAGTGTCTTCCTGTCATTTGTTCCATGATAGGGGGTAGTTGTGCACAAGCAGTTGGTAAACCAGAACTAAAGACACATATGGCGTGAAAAATTACTAATGCGTTGGTAATGCAGGATAGCACCATAAAGGAATTAATGGTGATCAATGTTTATGAAGATAGCGATTCAGGATGTTCTGATGATGATACATGGTTTCGGATGATGCTAATGTTTGAGTATTGCTTTTGTCTTAGGCCAAAAGGAGGATTTGTGAAAATATATTTGACATAATACCGCCTGATAGTAAATATTGGCCTAAGCACATTTGCATCGCACTGTAATATCGCATTGAATTAACCTGAAACAGGCCGTCTATGCCGCCATTTTGAGATGTCCACCATTTTGATCGCCTCTTGCTTTCTGTTTCATGTTCAGAATTTGTGTTTTCAGCTTCAACAGAGCAAAATGAACTTTGTGCTGCTTTATGATGTTAACATAGGTAAGAATGTTGAAGCTGCTACGGTGGATTGTTTATCCTACACTGAAGAACCTTGGAGCTAAACAAAAGCTGTATTAAGCAGTAATTTAGATACCATCTGTCCCAACAGCGCCTTCCCTGTTCAAACAGCAAAGTAAAATAATGAATGGCTAAACGTGCTCTTCTGCAGAAATCCTTGTTTTTTCTCCTTAGAACTAACTGACTTTAAGCTCAAGAACAAATGGTAGACAAATATAAGCGAGTAAAATGAGGAATGTTACCTTTGTGTCTTGTATTTGGAAAACATGTTAATTGTTTGATGCAAAACAGCAGACTATGCAAAAATGTTTATACATGAATTAGTTATATAGTTAGGTCACAAACCCTATGTTATGTATTACATGAAGAGGGGCTGGACGATGTGTCCAAGGCTGTGAAGAATTTGTATAAATATGTGCATTTGTAGAATGTTCAGCACTCTCACATCTCACAGTGTTTGCTTGCATACACTGTGGGGTGTTGAGAACCAAACAGCTATTTGTCAATAAAGTACAATTGTAACTTTGACCTTGTGACTGACGTATTTCTATAATGCGGTAGTAAGCCTTGATATTCTTTATCTTTCAGTGGCCTCCTTACCATTTGATGCGGTAATCCTGGTGATTCGTGGGTCTTCCCTGGTCTTCTGCCACATCCCGTCCCTCTCACCGCCCAATTGGTCCTCCCTGTCTTTCTGTTCTTCCTCTACTTGTGTCGGCTCAGGGGTTTCTGGTTCAGACATGTGGAGCTGGCCGAAGAACAAGGCGTTTCGAGTTTTTTCACAGCCATCTCGTGTCACTGTGACTATTGACCCTTTGACGTCAGTCACAAGTAATGGTTCTGGGTCATATTTTGAGTCTGTCTTCCTTTGTTGTCTTTGCATTATCAGGACAGGCTCTCCAATCGGCAATTGCTGTTCCATTGCTCCTCTTCGCCGGTCTGCCCATTCCTTGGCTTTCCTTTTCTTCTCGCCGTCTCACTCTCTTATGTCTCCATCTTGCTCTGCAGTGTAGTCCTCCAGTTGTATTAGGCACGTTCAAGGTTTGTATCTCATCATTATCTCTATTGGTGTCATCCCTGTGCCTTCATGCGGTATGTTCCGGTAGCTTCTCATCATTTGGCACACTGCTTGGGAAAAGGGCGTTTGGACAAGGAGAGCCATCTGGCTTGTTCGCTTGATGGTGGACATGAAGCGCTCCACCATCCGTTGGCCTGTGGCCACAGGGGTGTGATTCTTTAATGCTGAAATCCTAAGTGGGCTGCAAACTTCCTGAATTCTTGTCCTTGGAATGGGGGCCCAATGTCTGGGTTCACAATGTTTGGCACCCCCCATTCACTGAATAGTTTGTATATTTCTCCTACTATGTGGTTTAAGGCTGTAGACTGCACCTGTTTGACTATTGGGAGTCTCAAGTATTTGTCCATTGTTACTTGTAGGAGGCTCCCTTCTTCTAAAGGACCAGAAAAGTCCATCACTACTCTGTGCCAGGGTCCTTCTGGTAATGGCACTTTTTGAAGAGGACATGGGGGGAGCATTTGTTGCAGCCTTTTGGCAGGCTTGACAGTGTGTTAAAATGTCCTCAACTATTGCATCCATGTATGAGAAACATACTGGGTTGCGTAGGATCTTTTTGGTGTTTGCAACAACTTAATGCCCTTCATGTGCTATACTTAGTATTGTCTTTCTCAGGCCTTTGGGGATCACTAGTCAGTTTCCTTGCAGCAAGACACCTTGTCTGTAGTGGCTAGTTCTCCTTGCATTTTGGCCATCCTTTGTAGCTCCTTTCTGTCCACCTCCCTGTTCTCAAATGGTTCCTTACGCTAGTTCTTCCACCTGCTTGTGTTGGTGAGCTTCACAGCTCCCTGTTTGGTGCAGTCTGCTCTGCTTTTGGCAGCAAACAGTGTGATGGTGAGCGTCAGTATACGTGCGTTCACTAGCAGATTACTGATGTAATGTTCTCCCTCTTTTCCCATCGTTTCTTCTCCTTGCCCTTCTGGGTGCCAAGATAAATAGTCTGCCCGGTTTGCATCACCTCCAGGTTTGTGGATGATGCAGAAGTCATATTCCTGGAGACTGATGCCCCATCTCTTAATGCGTGGAGCCATTTTCCTTTTCGGGTTGCCAAAGATGGAGATGAGTGCCTAATGGCCAGTTATGAGTGTGAATGGTTGTTCAATGTTGAAGTGGTGGCATTTTTCGCATGCCATATGGCCAATAGGCTTTCTCGTTCTGCTTGAGAGTATGCTCATTTGGTGGAAGATAGAGCTCTGCTAGCATACACGATGATATGCCTCCTCAGCTCACGGTCATGTTCAGTTTGGGTAAGTATGGTGCCAAAACCCACCGGGTTGGCGTCGACCGGTGTCTAGGTGTCTCTCCCTGGATTGAAATATCCTAATTTGCAGTTGGTGGTAAGCTCTGCTTTTATTGCCTGAAATGCCTCCTGGCAGGTCTTGTCCCATACAAATGGTGCATCCTTCTTGAGTAGTTGCCTTAACGGGTCTATGAGTGTGGCATAGTTGGGAAGGTAGCTGGCACAGTATGCTACAATGCCCAGGAACTAACGTAGTTCAGCTACTCCCATGAGGGAAGTCCGGTCAATTGTCGCGCTGATCTTCTCCGGGTCCACCTTTAATCCTTGTCTGAGAAAATGTGCCCAAAGAATCTGAGGCTGTCTCTGTTGATTTTGCATTTAGACCCGTTTAGGGTAAGTCCTGCTGTATGTAAGATTTTGCACACACGCGTCAGGGCCTGATCGTGTTCTTCTTGAGAGGTAGAGACGAGGCGTGCCGGAAACCGACACTGGAGAATTGATTACCCCTCACTACTACGATCCAAGAGGAAGGTAAGAAGGATTTATTGTCACACACAAATGAAACTGCACAACAACATTGATGTAGACAGTCAGCATAAGCAAATGGCCAGATGCATTGGCGTACATGAGATCAAATTTTAATAATACATAAAAAAATATTAAAATAGAGAGGGAACGTATACATCTAGAAGGTAAAAAAGATACAAGTACATAATCATTGTATGAAACACACAAGACAGGGCTACAGAGGAAAAAGCAGTGGAAAAAACAGGGAAAACAGGAAAGGACAATTAATGCGCCCTATAATCCTGATACACAAGTTTAGAAAACGCCTAACTTTATACATTTAATGAGATATCAGGTGTCGACATGCTTCGGCCAGTAGTTAGATTGGACATTTTCTCAAGTGTCCATACAAAGGCGAATATAGTGGCCATCTTCAGGACCGGAAATTTCTTCATAAGCAGACCTTATAGGTGATTAGATGCTGACATCATGGATTTATTAGCACTGGATCGAGTGTGATCGAAGATAACAGAGTCAATCAATGACTAGTGGCAGTTGCACACGGGAGTCCCTTATTGAAGGATCTGTCGTAGGCTACATATAATTTGTAGTCATCCGGATAAATCACGGGAGCACTTTCTAAAGTCACCAACTTCGTGTTTGAGAAAAGAGTGGTGATATGTAGTTAACGATGCTGCAGTGTCTAATGAGGGCTCAGGGCAATGTAGTGGTGTGGTATTGAAAAATTACCTCGAAGGACCCAAGCAATGAAAGGGCGGGCGTTGGGGCTCGTAGCTGGCGTGTCGAGCGTGTAATACGTTGCAGCGTTAATACTCCGCTGAGTGATCGGTAACGTAACAGAATTGCTGGCTGTTCTGGTTGTCGTAGGTAGGGCTCAGCGTTCGCAGTGCATGGCAGGGATCATCTGACCACAAACCCGGTGTGAATCCACAGGTCTTCTTGAGAGGTGCCAAACAGGAGTATGTTGTCACTGTATTTGAGTGCGTTGGGTAATACTGCAATTAGCCTGCAGATAGTCTCCTGAAATATTTCTGCAGTGGAGGATATTCCAAAGTTAAGCCGCTTGTATCAGAAGAGTCCTTCATGTGTTTTGCGAACATGGTGATGGGTCTCAAATCGGGGTGAATGACCAACTGGTGGTACCCCTGGTTGAGGTCTAGTTTGGAGAATCGGTTGCCAGGTTCAGTCTATCCATCATGTCCTCTATATTTGGGCCTGGGTGCCTTTCTTTTTGGATGGTTGCATTTGGTATGCGCATGTCAACACAGAGGCGTAATCATCCATTTTACTTTGGGACGATGACCAGGGGCGACACCCATAGTGTTGGGCCACTTACCCTTTTGATAATGTCGTTGTCTAGGAGGATTTGTAAGTCTTGTGTCACTTGTGCCTCCAAGTGGAACCCAACACAGCATGGGTGTTGAGGAACTAGAGTTACCCTCGGGTCAATGTGGATGGGAGGTCACAGAATCTATGAGTATATCCACCCCTTCAAATAGCGCTGGGAACTAGGTTTTGATTGTGTCAAGCGACATCTTTTGGTGTGACATCGTGTTCACTTCATGTGTCCCCGTTGGGAGACCTTGGACAACTTCTCATTGGTCATAGTGGATGTCAATCGGGGCGAGTGCCCGTGCTGTGTGATAACTTAGTAGGCATCGCCCTGTCGAGGGGCTTTGTAAGAAAGTTGATGGTCATAGGCACCCTCTGTCCTTTGTGATACAGATCGAATTGGAACTGTCCAGTGGACTAGGGCGGGTGTGCTGCGCTCATTGGAATATTTGAGCCTTGGACAGTTGTAGTGGGTAGACGTCTTTGATGGCTTGGTATAGGGTCTTGTTCATCACGTTCACAGTTGCCCCCATGTCTACGATGAACTGATGGTTTAGTCGTCCGATTTGAACATTGACCCTTGGGGCTGCACTGAAGTCTGTCGCCTCACAGATCAGTCTCACATCCTCTCTACTGCATCTGTCTTGTGGGCTGTACCTTCTCTGGTCTTGTCTTTTATCTTCTTGATCTACGGATGGGTTTTCGTATGGATCTGGTCCATGGCTGGATTGTGAGATTTGATAAGGGCCTGTGTCGTAATTGCTGTTGTGGGACCCAGGTTGGTGCGGGTAGTACCCTGCTGGGTTTGGTGGGTAATCATAGTCATTGTTGTATTGCAGCGGGGGGTTGCATCGCCAACACTTGAGTCGCTCGTACCATTCCAGTCTGGGGTGGGAATGTAGGCGTGTTCCTTCCAAAGTTCAATCTCTGAGAGTAATGATCTGGGTATGTCTTGTAGCAGTGTCCTTGGGTTTGTTCTTGTCATGCATTGCCCCAGGGTTTGTGGGTGGCCTGTAGTTTGGGAGTGCAGAATTCTTCTCTTGACACATCGCTTGGAAATTATTTTCCTGGCCGCATCTCATGCACATTTGTCCTATGGCTGGTGTAAGAAACCTGAGGGTATTCCTCCAGGTAGACCTCAATAATCCCTTATTCAGGTGGCCAGGGAAGGGCTTGCGCTCTCAGATCCCAACCCTGGAGGTGGACGAGAGAGGGAGGATCACCTGGGTAGGGGAGCCCGGGGTTATGCTTGGAAGAATACCACAGGAGAGAACGCAGTATTCTACCAGGGATGACGTCCCTGAAGCTTTTTTTTGTTATTCTGCATCCACCTCTCTTCCAACCAAAGAAGATCCATTAATAAAATCCTGCCACCCAGACAACTCTGGTAGACCAACTAGGAAAACACAACTCTCAGAGTCATTGTTTTTCCTGTTTTCAGCCCTAATACTCCCAACCATTCTTCTCCATGTCTCTATGATTATTCTTTCCCGCATACCCAATCTACCTCGTCAAAACCCTACCAATCCTGTCCCTCTGATTATCATATCCTGCATTCCCAACCTGCTCAGACAAAACGCTACTGTTCCCACACACCCCCTGTGTATTTTCCGACAATTATCATGGACATTCCTGTTTGCTCCACACACCCTACAAATCTCACCCTTCCGAATGTACGCAAACCCCTAGCAAGATAACTATAATCCCATAAACACCTCTTCCTCTCTATAGGACACTCGAACACTTTAACTCCCCCCTTTCCAACACGAACACCTTTGCACAAAACAAAAGACAAAGGACTAATTCTAGAACTGTTCACCTCACATGTTCCAACCTAAGGGTCAGGCAAACTCAGGCAATTGACCACAATCCCACACACCTGACGACCCTTTCCCCATAGGGATAAAAGGTGGAGCAAGAGAGCACAATACGAACAAGGCAGACCGCACGACGTGAGAGCTAACTTAGCATGGCAGTTTAAGAGGAGACGAAAGATGCAAATACCGAAAGGGTGACGAGGAGAGAAGTGACCTTGCCCTTTCTGATCAAGGCCTGTGAAACCTCCACAGATGGAAACATAAGAACGCGAACAAAGGCCAGCGTGTGTTGCAGCAGATGTCAATGGTACAAAAGACCCTCCTCCACTGATTACCAAGCCAGGGAGAGATGCTTGTCTCAGTGGTACCATCCTTGACTCGAAGGAAAGAAGGAAGAAGAAAGTCAAGCGGTTCATCATAAATGGTGAGTCGAGGGAAGAGTCGATAAGAAATCGAACTGTGTTGAACATAAATAAGCATACGACTAAATTGAAGATTGAAAGATATAAACAATTGATGAAAGCGGGGGAAACCCATAGCAACAGAGGCACCCAGCACCACATGGGTGCTCACGCAGGAAACTCTCGGCAATTACCCAATGGTACGGACTACCGTAACCAGAAGGCCCTGGGAAGAGGTGAAGAGAGGTCGAAGTGGTCATACAGGGGTCTTGTAAAATCCTCTGTACCGTCCAAAGTCTTTGACCGACAGATGATTGTGAAGCTAAGGGAAATGA
Source organism: Ambystoma mexicanum (assembly GCF_040938575.1). NCBI lineage: Eukaryota > Metazoa > Chordata > Amphibia > Caudata > Ambystomatidae > Ambystoma > Ambystoma mexicanum. The sequence continues at coordinate 1,412,725,359 of NC_090935.1, forward strand.
ATCCTGCATGGTGAAAACAGTATATTGTATGGTATGGTATAGTAATGTTTATTTATATAGCACCTATACACAGGCAAGTGTTTCAAAGCGCTCAAGGAGGGTGGGAACACAGGGACAAAAACCACAGTCGGTCAGAGCATATAAAAGACAATAAAGGTCTCAATAGGCAGATTAAGTGCATGTGATACATTTATTTTGTTCAAGTGCACATTAAGGGGTGAAGACAAGGGTGAACAGATAGAACGATCTTCGGGCAGGGCTGTTGTGCAAGTGCAGGCAGGGCAAGGGAGGGGCAGAGGACCAAGTGCACCCAAACGGTAGGGACTTGTGAAGTGTGGAGAGAGAAACTCTCAAGGATTTATTACAAGTGCAGTGGGGGTGAAAGGCCCTGAGGCAAGTGCAGAAGGACTAGCAGGGGTGCCTGGTACGACTATAACGGTGGTTGGGACCAGCTTAGAGAGAGTGTTCCACTACTCCGGGAGAACCTTGGAGCACCTTGGAGCACCATCCTCTCTCAGGACACCAGGACTCAGTGTGACGCACATACAGCCCGCAACAACTGGAATGGGGGACTGCCCCAGTACTGCACATCAGAGGAAGCACCAGCCGCCTGGGTAGGTCGCACAGCCAGGAGCAAGCGCTGGGAGCAGGGGGAAGCCATGCTGGATAAGGCACTCCAGAGGCAGCACTAGCATGTGCAAGGAGGCCCGGTCACTACGCCCACCCACTGCTTACCTTGACAGGCGGCAAAAGAAAAAACCAAAAACAAGCGTCCTGATTTCCCAGAGAGCTGAGTGAGGAATACTCAAACCAAAGGGGCCGTCATTGGGGGCGACCCGGGCAGTGTTGTACAGTCCAGAAAAATCCAAATACCACCCACGGATGCCTGGGAGGGCTGCCACGAGCTCAGGCCCTATGACATAGGACTGGAGGCTAATATCAAAGGAGGAAGTGATCTGCCCTGATATCATGTCCAAATCAGGGGCCAAGTCAAAAGGAGGCAATATCAAAAAACCCCTGGGAATGCCTGATAAGGAGAAACCCAATAGGGAGTTTCACACAGAGGTTGACTGACCTCCCCCCAACTCCAATGCAGCAAAACCCCTCACTCACGAAGGGGGACAAGTTAGCTATGCTCACAGTCTTGAAGCACGATCTCACACTGGAGATCAAATCTACAAAGGACGCTCTGGTCAAGACAATGGCAGACATGAGCTCACATCACCTGGTATGGAATCACGGGTGAGCGACGTGGAGAACACAATCTGTGATCAAGCAGAACTCTCCAATCGAATGTTGGGGGTTGAGGAATAGCTGGACTTGCTCTGGGCCAAACAGGAAGACCTAGAAAAAAGGTCAAGGAGAAATAATGTTTGCATCCGGGGAGGTGCCCAGCCAGGTACAAGATCAGGACCTCTCAGAATATGTCAAGGATCTGTTGCGCACGCTGCTCTACCTCCCTGATACGGCAGCACTTGAAGTGGATAGGACTCATAGGGTTTATTCCTCTGCTCAACAAAAGTGTAACTTATTACCTGATGTCCTGTCAAGAGTTCATTACCTCCAGAAAAAAGAAGAAATCATGATTGCGGCATGGAAGAAGGAGCCATTGGAATTCCGAGGGGCAAAGATCTCTATATATCAAGACCCCTCACCTAGAACCCTGGTGAACAGGAGGAAGCTGTAGCTGGTCACAGTCTGGCTCTGCTCTCATGGCATCCAATACTGCTGGGTATTCCCAGCAAATTATTGTTTGAATACCAGAAACAGTGATACGCCATTGGTTCCGGGGAAGAGATGGCTGAGCTCATGGAGGCCCCAGACCATGGCCTGGATGATGGTGAAGAGACTGAAGGTGCAGCGTCAAACCTGGACCGAGGCATAAGGAAACCTAGGCGAAGGAAGACTTTGGGGCAGTCCATACCGGGCCTGGGAATGGGTCACCCTTCGGGTGCACCAACTTGAAGATATGAGTACCCAGGCCAGACTCTGACTAGTTGCTAGCTTCACTGGAGGCTGCCGTGCATGTGGGTTGGCTCACTGCAGGTTACCTTGCTGTAAAATAAGATGTTAGTTCTCAAGGTTGGAGATTGGGAGAGATTTGGGATGTCACAAAGAAACGGCACCTGCAGTTGGAATTAAACAAATACATGATGCGCCCTTGCCTCGTGTGCAGGGTGTAACCACAAGTGGGGAAGAGGGGGAGAAAAACAGACCTAGCAAAGTATCACCCAGGCTCTACTGGAGGGGAAAAAACAACTCCAAGTGGAAATAATATCGACCCTTGGGCTAATAGATTCCCGGCTGGCTGAAATATAAGTCACACGATAAACATGGGAGCTTAAACCATGCCCCAACACTAGTAAAGGTAATGGCAACAATATACCGGCCGGGGAAAATGTAAATATCTGCTTAACTTGGCTGAGGGGTATAACACCATACCCCCACCCGGGCTTACCACCATGAGTGGGACGCTCAGGCTAGAGAGGGAGGCAGAAGCTGTTGGCACCTCCCCCGCCTCTCAGCGGGCTTAAGGGCTAACTGGCTGGGTAGCAGCCTTCTCAGGTAGATAAGGAAACAGGCTGCTTAACACACAGTGCGTACCATGGCACACCACCCATAAAGGAGGCTGGCTAACCCCTCAAGGCCCTGAGGGTGTCATGGAATGCACTAATTCCCCCAAGGGGGGGGGACACTGCTCACAATCCCCTAGGACGGGGGCTTCCCGGGAACCAGGGCCTTAGCCCAGGACTAATGGTTTGGCCTGAAGAGGACAATCAGGGACACCAAAGAAGTGTCCTCTCTTCTATCCCTCACCCAGTCTCAACTCTCTCTCTACACACTCCCCACACTTTTCTTTTCCACCGGAATAGTCCACTAACACCGCCCGCAGGGGTATCCTGTCCTTGTGTGAGGAGAAATCCCCTTGGGAGCTCACCAGGAACCCCTGTCAGTGGGCGAGACCATTGCCCACCATGTCGCAGTCTGTGACTACAGTATCCACAGCAACATGGGGAATATGTGCTCTCGTTTCAGACTGGCAGTTGACACAACACAAGGACAACATGCAAACAAACAAACCCATCTTCCCAACGGGTTTTAAACTGTATATTTGTAAAATATGCACATGTAATCAGGGTTACACTCAACTTCGGGTCCCTCAAAACCCTTGTCTTTAAGGGTTTATGCTACCCAGACAGGTAACAAACATAAAGGAGTGGCCCATACCAAACGGATATCCCACAAAGGCTGACTGATCGGTACGTGCCTGTTAGAGCTTAACCTTGCACATAGAGAGACCCCTAAAGGAACCCTCCTTCTAATAGTTTCGTACTGTTCTCCATTTATATCATAGCTCAGTACTAAGACAGGTTTGACTTCCCACCGAGATCTCTGGGTTTCATAGTTGTTCTCTGCTTGATGTTTGTGTGATGATTCGCTGTCTTCTTCTGCAGCTGGAAATCTGTCAACCATTCCAGAACCCGTACTCTACCTATCGCTATCTGTTTGTGGACAGAAAAGTTCTGGGTCAACAGGGGGAAGTTCTTCTCTCCTGCCGTCCAAAGGCACCCCAGTACTTGAGGTCCCAGGAATTGTGGTAGTTTCACTTTCAGGTCTAAAGGCTATGTTTAAACTCTCGGATTCATCCTGACCGCTGTATTAGTCCTCTTCTGGCATGACTTGAACCTCTGGGAGACTCATACCAACTCTTGATCCTGTGTTTCTCCATCCACACCATTTTCCTCCTCCTGTGGGCTAGTGACCACAGACAGTGCATCACGGTGCCTTGTATTTTTAGAGTTGTGAACATTGTTAGGCCCCTATGCTTGGTTCCTAGTGCTCATCTTGGTAGGGGGAACTACCACTTCAGCTCCATTGGGGTCCAGTTCAACATCATCTCTTATAGGCAGGAGGTGATTGCGGTGAAGAGTTTTGGCAAAACAGGGATTTCTCTCCTCTCTCAGCTTAAATACAGGTAGTCCGACCAATTTTCATTCAACTATGAAAGGCTGGGAATCCCATTGATCCCCTAACTTGTTTAGCCCTCGTTTGCCTAAACTTCGAATGAGCACTCAGTCCCCAGGTTGTAGATTCTGGAACCGGACCTTGACATCATATCGTCTCTTGCTGGCTTTGCATTGTTGTTCCACCGCAGCTTGCGCTAGTTGAAAAGCCTGGCCCAGCTGATCTTGAAGATCTTGGACATACTTGCAGTAATTCTCCTCACCAGTACCATCCAAAGACACCCCAAAACTCAAGTCTATGGGCAACCTCGCATTTCTTCCAAACATCAGTTGGTAGGGGGCGAATCCAATGCTGTCATTTTTGTACAATTGTAATCATGAACCAAGGTTGACACATATTGACTCCATATGGTTTTCTCTTGGGCAGTCAGCGTCCCCAGCATACTTAGCAATGTGTGATTGAAACGTTCTGCGTGTGCATCACCTTGCGGGTCATAGGGGGAGGTCCTTGTTTTATGCACCCCAATCAAGTGCATAAGTTCCTTAATCAACTTGGATTGAAAGTCGGGCCTCTGGACCGAATGCAGGCAAACATATGAACAAATAATGTGTCCCAAAGTACTTTGCTATCGTGGTGGCCTTTTGGTGCTTGGTTGGATACGCTTGAGCAAACCGGGTAAAATGATCAGTCACTACAAGGAGGTTTTTAATCGCACTGCTGTCTAGTTCAAGGCTCAGGAAGTCAAAGCAGACTAATTCCATCGGCCCAGAGCTCTGTAGATGTTGAAGTGCTGTCTTCCTGGTGATGCACCGTGCACATGTTCGGCAGTATTCCTCTACCTGTGGACCCAATCTAGGCCAGTAGAAATGACTTTTGATTAACTACAGGGTGCGTTTGCTTCCAGATACCAATGTTGATCATGGAGGGCTTGCAACGCTACTTAACTGAGTGAGCGAGGTAGCACGAGCCTATGGCTAAGTCGCCCTTCAACGTGGTTCTCTTTGTACAGCACACCACCTTTTATCAGCAGAGTTCTCCATGCTTTCCTGTAGTCTCCTTGCCCTGTCCAGGTGATACTGATGGGCGGTTTCTCATATCTATTTTCTTTAGCTTTGAGTACTTCACATAGTTCGAGATCCTCCAGCTGTGCTTGTCTTAACTCATTCCTAGTCATGTGTGGCAGTTCGTGGCCATCAGATTGGTGGCATCACAGTAGCTCCGTGGAACCCCACTTGCAGTTCCACCAAGGCTGTCGATAAGCCTGGTGGCCCCAGCCAATCGTAAGGTTTCATTCAGGCTGATGGCCTTCACAGTGGCCACGGATGCCAGCTTGGAGAGTATAGGTCCCTTCTCCTTGGGCACTGGTCTCTCTCCCGAAAATGGATGTAATGGGTGTAGGTTCCATGTTCCGTTACAAAGGACGATGCATGCTGTCATTCTAAGGCCACTCTAACAGCCTCAGCCACAGCGGCTACAATGACCACGGCCTCTTTGGTGGATGTAGGCGTGTCTGGTCACTGATGTAGCCCTTGCTAAGTCTCTAATGTCCACACATGCAAGTAATCAAGGGTTCCCCAACTCTGATCACAGAGGGCAGGGTTTTACCTGTAAGAGAAATACAACCATAGCACAGCATATCAAATTTTATATCTTGACCGGGGATTTGCCCCACACTCGTCACTTTCCCAGGGACCAACTCCAAAGGCCCAGTCATGGCCAACACTTCATCAGTGGTGATATGTACAAGGATGTCCCCGACTATAAAGCAGATTTTGGGCTGAGAAATTTTGCCCGTACCCAATGTAACACATATTCATGCGCCATTTTGGCCAAGGGTAACAACCCAGGTGTAAAGTGTATTGCTTCTGGTTATTAAACCAGAACGCTTCCTAAGTCGGGTTAATGCCTCCTGATCTCAGCAGTTCCTCCAAAGCATAGGGGGTGTTGCACTATGTGCCCTATACAGAACTTGCACAGCACCTTGAGTAGCATCCTGTGAGGAATCAGGAGAAATTATATATGCACACCCCTTACCACACACTAGTGTGAATACCAGAGTCAGGGGGCACCAGATGGGACCAGGAGATCTAACAAGGGTGCAAGAGCTATGCAAACTGGGTCTCGCCAATCGTGGGTTGCTATGGCCGAGCCCCACTCTGCATGAAATAACGGCACCACTCTGGAGTTTGAGAGCATGAACAGACATTTATATATTCAACATCAGTAAATTAATGATAATGATAATGATGTGTTATTTATATAGCGCCTAAATCATACAATACATGTATTTGCATAAATCCATCAACAGTAATACAGTGGTATTATTGTCCTAGGCATCCGTTCAAAAACTATAAGCATAACTTGCAAGCATGTGGAACCCGGGCTGATTTGGCTGCTGTGTTACCCAGACAGGAATTAATAAATAAATAAATAAATAGCATCTGTGCTGCCCACTAGCTGATTCGCTGCTGTGTTATCCAGGCACACACTCTTACTCTTTACTCTTTAAACCTTACACTTATTTCATTTTCTTTTTAAAACGTGTTTCAAATCTGGGTTACACTTGTTTTTTCCAGTATTAATTTCTAGTCCCTGAACCTTACATTTATTGCAGAACCTATCCACCGCTATCCTTAATCCAACTGGGGTGCCAAGAGCACTAAAACAATCAGGGAGTATGATTGAGAGTAAAGAATGGCCTTAAGTGTTAACTAAGGTATCCGTTATATCACAAAACAACACTTTCAAGGTGTCCCTAGACGGAAGAACACCCTTTCCCTGTGCAGGGTGTCTGTCCCTAGGTTAGAGGTGATGGGCTGCCTATATAATAGGAAAGGAGAGAAGTCCCTGCGTCTACAAGGTATACAGTTAAAAGCCTCTCTCGACAGCTAAACAAAATTGGCAAGCGAGCACAATACGAACAAGGCAGACCGCACGACGTGAGAGCTAACTTAGCATGGCAGTTTAAGAGGAGACGAAAGATGCAAATACCGAAAGGGTGACAAGGAGAGAAGTGACCTTGCCCTTTCTGATCAAGGCCTGTGAAACCTCCACAGATGGAAACATAAGAACGCGAACAAAGGCCAGCGTGTGTTGCAGCAGATGTCAATGGTACAAAAGACCCTCCTCCACTGATTACCAAGCCAGGGAGAGATGCTTGTCTCAGTGGTACCATCCTTGACTCGAAGGAAAGAAGGAAGAAGAAAGTCAAGCGGTTCATCATAAATGGTGAGTCGAGGGAAGAGTCGATAAGAAATCGAACTGTGTTGAACATAAATAAGCATACGACTAAATTGAAGATTGAAAGATATAAACAATTGATGAAAGCGGGGGAAACCCATAGCAACAGAGGCACCCAGCACCACATGGGTGCTCACGCAGGAAACTCTCGGCAATTACCCAATGGTAGGGACTACCGTAACCAGAAGGCCCTGGGAAGAGGTGAAGAGAGGTCGAAGTGGTCATACAGGGGTCTTGTAAAATCCTCTGTACCGTCCAAAGTCTTTGACCGACAGATCATTGTGAAGCTAAGGGAAATGAATCCTGCATGGTGAAAACAGTATATTGTATGGTATGGTATAGTAATGTTTATTTATATAGCACCTATACACAGGCAAGTGTTTCAAAGCGCTCAAGGAGGGTGGGAACACAGGGACAAAAACCACAGTCGGTCAGAGCATATAAAAGACAATAAAGGTCTCAATAGGCAGATTAAGTGCATGTGATACATTTATTTTGTTCAAGTGCACATTAAGGGGTGAAGACAAGGGAGAACAGATAGAACGATCTTCGGGCAGGGCTGTTGTGCAAGTGCAGGCAGGGCAAGGGAGGGGCAGAGGACCAAGTGCACCCAAACGGTAGGGACTTGTGAAGTGTGGAGAGAGAAACTCTCAAGGATTTATTACAAGTGCAGTGGGGGTGAAAGGCCCTGAGGCAAGTGCAGAAGGACTAGCAGGGGTGCCTGGTACGACTATAACGGTGGTTGGGACCAGCTTAGAGAGAGTGTTCCACTACTCCGGGAGAACCTTGGAGCACCTTGGAGCACCATCCTCTCTCAGGACACCAGGACTCAGTGTGACGCACATACAGCCCGCAACAACTGGAATGGGGGACTGCCCCAGTACTGCACATCAGAGGAAGCACCAGCCGCCTGGGTAGGTCGCACAGCCAGGAGCAAGCGCTGGGAGCAGGGGGAAGCCATGCTGGATAAGGCACTCCAGAGGCAGCACTAGCATGTGCAGGGAGGCCCGGTCACTACGCCCACCCACTGCTCACCTTGACAGGCGGCAAAAGAAAAAACCAAAAACAAACGTCCTGATTTCCCAGAGAGCTGAGTGAGGAATACTCAAACCAAAGGGGCCGTCATTGGGGGCGACCCGGGCAGTGTTGTACAGTCCAGAAAAATCCAAATACCACCCACGGACTCCCGGGAGGGCTGCCACGAGCTCAGGCCCTATGACATAGGACTGGAGGCTAATATCAAAGGAGGAAGTGATCTGCCCTGATATCATGTCCAAATCAGGGGCCAAGTCAAAAGGAGGCAATATCAAAAAACCCCTGGGAATGCCTGATAAGGAGAAACCCAATAGGGAGTTTCACACAGAGGTTGACTGACCTCCCCCCAACTCCAATGCAGCAAAACCCCTCACTCACGAAGGGGGACAAGTTAGCTATGCTCACAGTCTTGAAGCACGATCTCACACTGGAGATCAAATCTACAAAGGACGCTCTGGTCAAGACAATGGCAGACATGAGCTCACATCACCTGGTATGGAATCACGGGTGAGCGACGTGGAGAACACAATCTGTGATCAAGCAGAACTCTCCAATCGAATGTTGGGGGTTGAGGAATAGCTGGACTTGCTCTGGGCCAAACAGGAAGACCTAGAAAAAAGGTCAAGGAGAAATAATGTTTGCATCCGGGGAGGTGCCCAGCCAGGTACAAGATCAGGACCTCTCAGAATATGTCAAGGATCTGTTGCGCACGCTGCTCTACCTCCCTGATACGGCAGCACTTGAAGTGGATAGGACTCATAGGGTTTATTCCTCTGCTCAACAAAAGTGTAACTTATTACCTGATGTCCTGTCAAGAGTTCATTACCTCCAGAAAAAAGAAGAAATCATGATTGCGGCATGGAAGAAAGAGCCATTGGAATTCCGAGGGGCAAAGATCTCTATATATCAAGACCCCTCACCTAGAACCCTGGTGAACAGGAGGAAGCTGTAGCTGGTCACGGTCTGGCTCTGCTCTCATGGCATCCAATACTGCTGGGTATTCCCAGCAAATTATTGTTTGAATACCAGAAACAGTGATACGCCATTGGTTCCGGGGAAGAGATGGCTGAGCTCATGGAGGCCCCAGACCATGGCCTGGATGATGGTGAAGAGACTGAAGGTGCAGCGTCAAACCTGGACCGAGGCATAAGGAAACCTAGGCGAAGGAAGACTTTGGGGCAGTCCATACCGGGCCTGGGAATGGGTCACCCTTCGGGTGCACCAACTTGAATATATGAGTACCCAGGCCAGACTCTGACTAGTTGCTAGCTTCACTGGAGGCTGCCGTGCATGTGGGTTGGCTCACTGCAGGTTACCTTGCTGTAAAATAAGATGTTAGTTCTCAAGGTTGGAGATTGGGAGAGATTTGGGATGTCACAAAGAAACGGCACCTGCAGTTGGAATTAAACAAATACATGATGCGCCCTTGCCTCGTGTGCAGGGTGTAACCACAAGTGGGGAAGAGGGGGAGAAAAACAGACCTAGCAAAGTAACACCCAGGCTCTACTGGAGGGGAAAAAACAACTCCAAGTGGAAATAATATCAACCCTTGGGCTAATAGATCCCCGGCTGGCTGAAATATAAGTCACACGATAAACATGGGAGCTTAAACCATGCCCCAACACTAGTAAAGGTAATGGCAACAATATACCGGCCGGGGAAAATGTAAATATCTGCTTAACTTGGCTGAGGGGTATAACACCATACCCCTTACCCCCACCCGGGCTTACCACCATGAGTGGGACGCTCAGGCTAGAGAGGGAGGCAGAAGCTGTTGGCACCTCCCCCGCCTCTCAGCGGGCTTAAGGGCTAACTGGCTGGGTAGCAGCCTTCTCAGGTAGATAAGGAAACAGGCTGCTTAACACACAGTGCGTACCATGGCACACCACCCATAAAGGAGGCTGGCTAACCCCTCAAGGCCCTGAGGGTGTCATGGAATGCACTAATTCCCCCAAGGGGGGGGGGGCACTGCTCACAATCCCCTAGGACGGGGGCTTCCCGGGAACCAGGGCCTTAGCCCAGGACTAATGGTTTGGCCTGAAGAGGACAATCAGGGACACCGAAGAAGTGTCCTCTCTTCTATCCCTCACCCAGTCTCAACTCTCTCTCGACACACTCCCCACACTTTTCTTTTCCACCGGAATAGTCCACTAACACCGCCCGCAGGGGTATCCTGTCCTTGTGTGAGGAGAAATCACCTTGGGAGCTCACCAGGAACCCCTGTCAGTGGGCGAGACCATTGCCCACCATGTCGCAGTCTGTGACTACAGTATCCACAGCAACATGGGGAATATGTGCTCTCGTTTCAGACTGGCAGTTGACACAACACAAGGACAACATGCAAACAAACAAACCCATCTTCCCAACGGGTTTTAAACTGTATATTTGTAAAATATGCACATGTAATCAGGGTTACACTCAACTTCGGGTCCCTCAAAACCCTTGTCTTTAAGGGTTTATGCAACCCAGACAGGTAACAAACATAAAGGAGTGGCCCATACCAAAAGGATATCCCACAAAGGCTGACTGATCGGTACGTGCCTGTTAGAGCTTAACCTTGCACATAGAGAGACCCCTAAAGGAACCCTCCTTCTAATAGTTTCGTACTGTTCTCCATTTATATCATAGCTCAGTACTAAGACAGGTTTGACTTCCCACCGAGATCTCTGGGTTTCATAGTTGTTCTCTGCTTGATGTTTGTGTGATGATTCGCTGTCTTCTTCTGCAGCTGGAAATCTGTCAACCATTCCAGAACCCGTACTCTACCTATCGCTATCTGTTTGTGGACAGAAAAGTTCTGGGTCAACAGGGGGAAGTTCTTCTCTCCTGCCGTCCAAAGGCACCCCAGTACTTGAGGTCCCAGGAATTGTGGTAGTTTCACTTTCAGGTCTAAAGGCTATGTTTAAACTCTCGGATTCATCCTGACCGCTGTATTAGTCCTCTTCTGGCATGACTTGAACCTCTGGGAGACTCATACCAACTCTTGATCCTGTGTTTCTCCATCCACACCATTTTCCTCCTTCTGTGGGCTAGTGACCACAGACAGTGCATCACGGTGCCTTGTATTTTTAGAGTTGTGAACATTGTTAGGCCCCTATGCTTGGTTCCTAGTGCTCATCTTGGTAGGGGGAACTACCACTTCAGCTCCATTGGGGTCCAGTTCAACATCATCTCTTATAGGCAGGAGGTGATTGCGGTGAAGAGTTTTGGCAAAACAGGGATTTCTCTCCTCTCTCAGCTTAAATACAGGTAGTCCGACCAATTTTCATTCAACTATGAAAGGCTGGGAATCCCATTGATCCCCTAACTTGTTTAGCCCTCGTTTGCCTAAACTTCGAATGAGCACTCAGTCCCCAGGTTGTAGATTCTGGAACCGGACCTTGACATCATATCGTCTCTTGCTGGCTTTGCATTGTTGTTCCACCGCAGATTGCGCTAGTTGAAAAGCCTGGCCCAGCTGATCTTGAAGATCTTGGACATACTTGCAGTACTTCTCCTCACCAGTACCATCCGAAGACACCCCAAAACTCAAGTCTATGGGCAACCTCGCATTTCTTCCAAACATCAGTTGGTAGGGGGCGAATCCAATGCTGTCATTTTTGTACAATTGTAATCATGAACCAAGGTTGACACATATTGACTCCATATGGTTTTCTCTTGGGCAGTCAGCGTCCCCAGCATACTTAGCAATGTGCGATTGAAACGTTCTGCGTGTGCATCACCTTGCGGGTCATAGGGGGAGGTCCTTGTTTTATGCACCCCAATCAAGTGCATAAGTTCCTTAATCAACTTGGATTGAAAGTCGGGCCTCTGGACCGAATGCAGGCAAACATATGAACAAATAATGTGTCCCAAAGTACTTTGCTATCGTGGTGGCCTTTTGGTGCTTGGTTGGATACGCTTGAGCAAACCGGGTAAAATGATCAGTCACTACAAGGAAGTTTTTAATCGCACTGCTGTCTAGTTCAAGGCTCAGGAAGTCAAAGCAGACTAATTCCATCGGCCCAGAGCTCTGTAGATGTTGAAGTGCTGTCTTCCTGGTGATGCACCGTGCACATGTTCGGCAGTATTCCTCTACCTGTGGACCCAATCTAGGCCAGTAGAAATGACTTTTGATTAACTACAGGGTGCGTTTGCTTCCAGACACCAATGTTGATCATGGAGGGCTTGCAACGCTACTTAACTGAGTGAGCGAGGTAGCACGAGCCTATGGCTAAGTCGCCCTTCAACGTGGTTCTCTTTGTACAGCACACCACCTTTTATCAGCAGAGTTCTCCATGCTTTCCTGTAGTCTCCTTGCCCTGTCCAGGTGATACTGATGGGCGGTTTCTCATATCTATTTTCTTTAGCTTTGAGTACTTCACATAGTTCGAGATCCTCCAGCTGTGCTTGTCTTAACTCGTTCCTAGTCATGTGTGGCAGTTCGGGGCCATCAGATTGGTGGCATCACAGTAGCTCCGTGGAACCCCACTTGCAGTTCCACCAAGGCTGTCGATAAGCCTGGTGGCCCCAGCCAATCGTAAGGTTTCATTCAGGCTGATGGCCTTCACAGTGGCCACGGATGCCAGCTTGGAGAGTATAGGTCCCTTCTCCTTGGGCACTGGTCTCTCTCCCGAAAATGGATGCAATGGGTGTAGGTTCCATGTTCCGTTACAAAGGACGATGCATGCTGTCATTCTAAGGCCACTCTAACAGCCTCAGCCACAGCGGCTACAATGACCACGGCCTCTTTGGTGGATGTAGGGGTGTCTGGTCACTGATGTAGCCCTTGCTAAGTCTCTAATGTCCACACATGCAAGTAATCAAGGGTTCCCCAACTCTGATCACAGAGGGCAGGGTTTTACCTGTAAGAGAAATACAACCATAGCACAGCATATCAAATTTTATATCTTGACCGGGGATTTGCCCCACACTCGTCACTTTCCCAGGGACCAACTCCAAAGGCCCAGTCATGGCCAACACTTCATCAGTGGTGATATGTACAAGGATGTCCCCGACTATAAAGCAGATTTTGGGCTGAGAAATTTTGCCCGTACCCAATGTAACACATATTCATGCGCCATTTTGGCCAAGGGTAACAACCCAGGTGTAAAGTGTATTGCTTCTGGTTATTAAACCAGAACGCTTCCTAAGTCGGGTTAATGCCTCCTGATCTCAGCAGTTCCTCCAAAGCATAGGGGGTGTTGCACTATGTGCCCTATACAGAACTTGCACAGCACCTTGAGTAGCATCCTGTGAGGAATCAGGAGAAATTATATATGCACACCCCTTACCACACACTAGTGTGAATACCAGAGTCAGGGGGCACCAGATGGGACCAGGAGATCTAACAAGGGTGCAAGAGCTATGCAAACTGGGTCTCGCCAATCGTGGGTTGCTATGGCCGAGCCCCACTCTGCATAAAATAACGGCACCACTCTGGAGTTTGAGAGCATGAACAGACATTTATATATTCAACATCAGTAAATTAATGATAATGATAATGATGTGTTATTTATATAGCGCCTAAATCATACAATACATGTATTTGCATAAATCCATCAACAGTAATACAGTGGTATTATTGCCCTAGGCATCCGTTCAAAAACTATAAGCATAACTTGCAAGCATGTGGAACCCGGGCTGATTTGGCTGCTGTGTTACCCAGACAGGAATTAATAAATAAATAAATAGCATCTGTGCTGCCCACTAGCTGATTCGCTGCTGTGTTATCCAGGCACACACTCTTACTCTTTACTCTTTAAACCTTACACTTATTTCATTTTTTTTTTAAAACGTGTTTCAAATCTGGGTTACACTTGTTTTTTCCAGTATTAATTTCTAGTCCCTGAACCTTACATTTATTGCAGAACCTATCCACCGCTATCCTTAATCCAACTGGGGTGCCAAGAGCACTAAAACAATCAGGGAGTATGATTGAGAGTAAAGAATGGCCTTAAGTGTTAACTAAGGTATCCGTTATATCACAAAACAACACTTTCAAGGTGTCCCTAGACGGAAGAACACCCTTTCCCTGTGCAGGGTGTCTGTCCCTAGGTTAGAGGTGATGGGCTGCCTATATAATAGGAAAGGAGAGAAGTCCCTGCGTCTACAAGGTATACAGTTAAAAGCCTCTCTCGACGGCTAAACAAAATTGGCAAGCGGGCTGAACCAAATCTATTTGTATTACATTGACATTTCGTGGAGGAAGTATTTCCTTAGGGCACTCAGGCCCTATAATTATTTTATTCACCTTCCAGGAAGTGTGCCCACGGTATGTAGATATAAATGATAAATAATTTATAAAAGTATAAATTATTTGTCAATAATATATGATATAGCTTCAATGTTGGCTTTACTTTTTTCGCTTCCGCAAAGAAGCTGCTTGGGATGCCCATGAATGCCAATGGGATTTGATGTGTAGCTTTATTGTAAACTCAATCAATCAAGAGCCCTTCCAACTACCTCTCCTTTAACAAACACCTCAATACTATGCACACATTACCGCCATACAGCACAGTTTTCTCCTTCTCGTGCCACCTCCATCATACTGAGATACAGCGGAGTAATTTTGAGCTCCCTGAATGTCCCACGGATGTCATTTAGGGGTCGGCAGGTGTCGCCCTTGCGGCCCCTGAGGTCTCTCTTGCTACCCATGTGGCCTCCCTTGCTACCCCTAAACAAATTGAAGCTCCTGGGCTGTGGCCAATGCCATGTGCCTCTTTGTTTCTAGAGTGGCTGGCTTTCTTATTCAGGCTTCTTAAAAAAACACAGGGTTCCACAAGCGTAACACTTTGAGTAGTGACGCTAAATAAGAAAGAATAGGAGTAACTAATATTTGTCTTTCTGGAATTCTAAACAAACATTGCTAGACTGATTAAAGGTTTATTTCAGGCCCACTTTAGGGGGTGAGCCCCTGATTGAGTTTGTTCATTAACTCCTCAAATTCACAATGCAGACAAAATCCTACAAAAGGCATTTAGGGTAGATTAAGCATCCATTTCGGACTATGATGATTGTTTTTCGCAATTTGCATTTATAGCATGTTTTTTTCTGCCGATACATATGATGATCCATTCTTGTATGAAATGTATATCACGTTACAGTGATATTGTAACCATATTTTTCATAGTGTACTTAGAAACAATGCTATGTGATGCCACTTCCTGATTTGTCAAGGGGTGAACGCTCGTGTTCCATTGCTTCTCGTGATGTTACTTTGGGGTGGGGTCTCCTGTGGTGTCATCAGAGGTCAACGGTCATGTGATGTCACTTCCGCTACCGCTGGCATTTTGGTGAAATTACGTCCCTGCAATACCCCTTCACATCTTTGGAGCTATCACCTTCAAACAGCTAGCCCTCCAATACAAAAAAGCCATCTTAACAGCAAAATCCAACTCCCTCAATGATAGGATATTCAAGGCCAATTCTCAAGCCAAAGAAATATTCGCAATCTTTAACGAACTAGTCACACCCCAAACTACCACAGACGAGATAACTAAAGACAAAGCCTGGTGCGCCAACATTCAGTCCGCCATGCTCAACAAAATACAACTCCTCCAGAATAAAATACAAACCCACTGTAAGGCCCTCCCAAACCTAAAGGCCAACCGCGCTACACAAGACAAACGTAACAACTTTAATCACGCGCAATTCACTTTCAGAGACGTCACTGAACACGAGGTCCTTAACGTCATCAAAAACCTCAAACCATCTCTCTGCAAAGCAGACATCTGCCCTCCCAAAATCATCAAGGAATGCGCTAATTACCTAGCCCCCCAGTTTACTGCCTTCA
The DNA here is from genome assembly GCF_040938575.1 of Ambystoma mexicanum. Lineage (NCBI taxonomy): Eukaryota > Metazoa > Chordata > Amphibia > Caudata > Ambystomatidae > Ambystoma > Ambystoma mexicanum. The sequence goes on from NC_090935.1 coordinate 1,412,741,374, forward strand.
TTAATGCCTCATTCCAAACAGGAACTGTCCCAAATAATCTCAAGGAAGCCTGGGTGCGGCCACTTCTAAAAAAAGCCACACTTGACCCAGCGCAACCCAACAACTACAGACCAATAACAACAGTCCCTTTTCTCCTATAAATTCTGGACAAAGCAGCTCACAACCAGATCCAATCATACATAGAAGTTAACTCCATACTAGGCAAAAGGCAATCAGGCTTCCAGGACGGCCATGGAACTGAATCTGCCTTATTAGACTTAAAAAATCAAATCACACAAATCATGGACAATGGCAAACCGGCCCTGCTCCTCCTTCTCGATCTATCAGCTGCTTTTGACCTGGTAGATCACCAAACACTCACCAACCACCTCACTCATGCAGCCCATTTCTCCAAACAAGCAGCATCCTGGATCACTTCCTTCCTCGAAGGAAGAGCCATGAAGGTCTACACCGACACAGCAAATGCAGACCCCACTACTATAAGATGCGGTGTCCCCCAAGGTTTCTGTACAGCCCCTACCATCTATAACCTCTTCACTAAACCCCTTTTCGACTTACTTGACTGCATCGGCGTGGCATATACCAACTATGCAGACAACACTCAAGTACTCATACCCCTAACTGGACTCTACCACCAAGACGCCAATAACCTAAGCAATATCTATGCTACAATCCAAGCATGGATGGCAATCAATGGCCTCTGTCTCAATGGAGAGAAGACAGAAATCCTCATTCTTGGGCAGAAAAACACCATAACGAAACTTGGCCCCCAATACGCCAACTTCAACATAGACAACTCAGCCATACCTGTATTATCCTCCATCAAGACCCTCGGTGTTCACATTGGCGGCAACCTATCAATGAACAAACAAGTCAGCGCCATAGCCTCGGCTTCAGCATACAGCACCAAACTCATCAATGCCATCAAACCTTACTTATCCGCCCCCAACCGTTTGGCCATAGCTAAAGCAACTATAGGCACTAAAATCGACTACTGTAACACTCTACTAGCTGGCACCTCTGCCAAAAACATCCACAGACTGCAAACCACAAAAAACAACGCCCTGAGAGCCGCTATGAGCATCCCCAGAAGGGACCATATATCTCATGCCAGACGCACAGCACAGTGGCTTTAGGTCAAAGACCGAATTACGCTGAAAATCCTTACCATCACACACAGATGCATCAACAACACTGCTCCCACATACCTATCGGAAGCAATATCAAGAACCACCTCCACCCGCCTTACCAGAGCTCAATACACCAACCAGCTACACATACCACGCATCAAGAGAGCCAATGCTGGAGGCCTAGGCTTCTCGTATATTGCACCACAACTCTGAAACTCTCTCCCTGCCACCCTTAGAGCTGAAACATCCATCTCTGCCTTCCGCAACAACCTCAAGTCCACATTCCTCAACTAGCTCCACGACTGCCTCCTCTACCCATGCCATGTATATTGTAGTATTGTATATAATAATTAGAATACAATCAGAAATGTAATATAACTTTATTGTGACTTTGTATATATACTTCTCATGACTATGTAACTAAGCATGTACTGCAACAAGTGCCACGATGTGTTCGGGCTGATGTGTGCTGTATAAATATTAATAAAACAAACAAACAAACAAACTTAGCCTCCTCCTCCTCCCTGTCCAGCAGATCCCTCAGTGATGCTGCACTGGTATCTAAGTGATCTAGGCTTCTCCATACACCTAAATGGCATCTCCACAGACATGTAGAATCTTACCGAAAGGGCGCTGCAATGTCTGACCAGAAAGCATCAACGGTTCAGATTTTGCCCCTACCTCTCCCTGTTCCCCTTCTAACCCTACCTCCACTCTTCTTATTTCTCGAACCATGCATGCACCATGTGGCTGCCAAAATGGAAGACACGTGCTTTACAAGACATCCTTACATTGCATTAAATAAATTGAAGGTGTCCAGTAAAGGAGTAATTCTAGAAACCCCCAGGGGTCGACACAGGTAAACTTTTGAGTTCCATTGCTCTTACTGTCCTGGATATTTGTATGATAGACATGAGTCATTTTGTCTATGTTGTGGTGCAGTCTCCTACAGACTGGATTTAGGAATGGTGAGCCACTTGATAAGGGTACAGTCACATGTGCTGCTACGTTTTGCAGAAACCGGTCAAGGTGGCCTATTTGAGGGCTGATGAATGCTGGCAGTTACTCCTCTACAGAAACTGGTCACCCTTGACTGTGAGTGTAGTAAACCAAACGACACCAGAGAATAATCAGACGTGTGTCTTTTTTAACCCCGTGTCCACTACCTGAATCAAATAGCCCTAGAGGTACTCTCACAACATGTTTAGTGTTGCCAGCATTTAGTCATTGTAGTGGTAGTTGTTTAAATCGCATGGTTATCAGGATACCTTAGAGTAACATGTGATAATTGGGTATAGTAGAGGACTTTAGACACACCCATGCACGTGAACACACACAAACATGCACACAAACACACACATTCTTTCAATTGGAAAGGCGACACGCCATGATTGAGCGACATTAATTGACAAATAAGGAAAGCATCCGATTTTGCTCCATTCTGAAGACTTGCATGCTTTTTTTACTGTTCTGGCTTCATTTGCCTCTTGTTTACAATGTGATGATGTCGCATTGAATGCCAAGAGTTTTGTGATGTCTACCAGTATTTATATATCAACCATGTATTCACTCACCTTTGCCCTCTGCGGACATTTTCCGAACAGAATGACCTTCAAAATGCACGTCCAAATGTAGGAATTCTGTGTCACATTCTTGGCGCCATTTTTCATACAACTGCCAAAGCTGAACGTGTGTTCAGCTACTTCAACCTTTAAAGGCATTGTGCTGCGCCATGGGAGCAGAGTCTTTCTTCCATAGCACCTCTCAGCAATGTGTGAGACGTTCCCCGACTTGGCGACTTCTTCTGTGTTATCAACATGTTCAGGAAGCGGACACATCTTAATCCACGCCAGCCCACTGTCTTGAGGCTACTTCATTGTCAATTACGTCCACTTTCACCTACATAATGTGCATATAAGAAATTCAGTGTCCTTGCTTCTGGTTTTATGTGCCTTTAATGAGCTATAATAGTTATTTTAAAAAATGGATTTGTTTTGCTATTGAATGAACTCTTCTGAGGGAACAATTTCCCACGCATTTGGGAGATCCAGATATCAATAGGAAATACCAAAATAGGCGGTTTGAGCTGGGAGCTCAAATAAGACCTCTCTGAATGTGTTTGTTTAGTGCCCAATTCCCTGCTCATGGGGAAAGGCACATTCTTACTTGGTGCCTTTTGAGGCTAATGGACTGCACCAAAAATCACTTTATCAGCTCTAAGAAAACAAAAGGAGACTACTAGAGGTTTCCGTTGGGGCCAAGTTATATTACAGGAGCTAAACAGCCACTTTGGAGGGTACAGAAGACAGACACCTCATTTGTTGTTCGTCATGAATGAGCAAGGCCTTCTCTGGAATAATCCTGCCAGACTACATTGGGCAGCTCTTGATCTTCTCTAGACCTACGCCCCAGCATTCACCTGCTTCCAGTTCATCTTACATCGAAATAGGTGTGCGCACACTTGTAGACGGAGCCCCAATAATTGCCACAGTGTACATCAGTGAACTCATGCAGTACCTAGATCAGTCTCCTTTGGAGATTCTGACTGCCATTTAAAAAAAAAAAAAAACACCCAAAAAACTAAAGGCCCCATTACTAGTAGGATGGTGTGCTGAAATGGGGCCGCAAAGTGGTGTTAATTCCGTTACAGCCACTTTATTGCTGCACCGCCGTACTACAAGATTGGCGGCAAGCTCTGAGAATGAACAGAAAAGCTGGAGGTCAATCGTTCACCTCACCACAAAATATCATTAGATTTACCACACAGAATTACCACTCACAGTAATGCTACTAAAAATCTCCACAGAGTCCTACGGACTCCAAAAATGGAGACTAAAATCACTGTACCGCCACTGGTAATCCAGAGTGGATGTACCAGTTAACAAATTTGGTGGTAAATCATTGAATTTACCACCAACTTACCGACAAAGTCATAATGAGGGCCTAACTCTCAAATGTCTTTGTGAAAGAAACTAAGCACCCTGAACATCCTGTAGGAAAAACCAAGTAAAGTTTTTATCATCTAACAAAGACCTTCGAGGATAAACCGCAATTAAGAACTTTCATGCTGAAATGGATCCATGTCTACAGCATGTCTACAGCATCTCATGCAGTGGGTTAATCCACCCAATAGCGTTTGTCTTTAAGCCATTGGCAGCAAACCTGCATCTGGAATTTTACTGAACTCAGTTCCTGTTCATGGGTAGTAGCAACTGAGTCCCCTATTAAAATGTTCCTTGAAGCCAGCAGACCACAAAAGTCCCAATTACAGAATATTTCACCTGTGGTACAACACCAACAGATGGAAACCATGGTTACCGCTGTGCAGTGGATGCCCCTCTTTAAAAGCTTGCAAAGCAGAACAGAGCAGAAGATGTTTGCTGACAGGGATTTCCCACCGTGGTAAAGTGCCATCCCCAACACTGAGTAAACACAGAATCCCGAGTCTGTCTTCCATGGTGATAGTTATGTACCAAGTGCAGTGGCAGGCACGAGAGGAAAAGGAAGGATGAACCCGTCAAAAAGGGGTCTTCAGTCATTTGAAATGCTAGGGTATGTGGCAAATCCATTGAGTACCTAGAAAGGCTATTGCAGCTCAGAGAAGTCAGTGAGGGTCGGACACTAATCATGTCAGCAGCATCACGCATGACAGGAGGAAGAGACTGGTATGCCAAGCGAGAGAGCCACCGACGAAAAGAGCTGAGAGTGAGAGGCAACGGAGCGCAGTATTCATCGGTTACACAGAGGTGGCAAGATTTGCCCGAGCTGAGAGGAGAGTGAGAGAGACCAGACCGTGACTAGGAGACACCCTGCGAGGGAATACAGAACGACGGAGATGTTTTCAGGTGGCCACTACAATGAAAAAGGAGACACAGAGGAAGTGATCATCGACCCAAGGGAGATGTCCAAGTCAAACCATGCTAAATTCAATGGAGAAATGGTGCATGTTAGAACCTGGAGAGAATAAAGCCGAGTGTGAAGCTGAGTATGTGAGGAACATCTTCATGCTGGGTCTTGAAGGAAAAGTCCCCGGAGCCCCTATGAAAGTGAGTACTAAGTGAAAAAGTTGCATGCTGGGACTTGGTGCCAAGTTTTCTACAGCCCCTACAAAGTGATTATGAGAAACGCTGGTGCACGCTGGAGTTGAAGGCAAAGTAGAAAAAGTTACAGGTCTCCACGTTTATTCCGTTGCGCAAACCCAGGTATATAATGATGTGTGACTTTATTTATATTGACAACTCAAACCTTTTAGTTATTTACTTGATTCAGCAGATGCCCATAACCTTAGACGCCCAAAATTACAGGTCTAATGATGCTCTACACCCAGATTATCTAGAGAAAATTTGGGACACACCACTTGGCTGACTGTTGTGAGGGGAAAAAGGACAGAGCCCCTTTAAGGAAAAGGGCTCAAGACTATGGGAGGGAGCGGGAAGTGGGAGGAAAGGGAGGGGCAAGGAAAGAGGGAAGGCAGTCGTGTAATTCTATGCGTGCGCCCACACACATGCATAGAGGAGCATAGCATACACAGCACCACGTGGGTGCGGCATAATACACAAGCAGCATCCACTGCACCAAGTGCACACATGGCAGTAACGGCAGGAAAAGAAGGAAAAGGACAACTGACAACACAGTGGCCACCTGCACAGAAAGGCTGCACCACACAAAATAAAAATAAAAAGGGACACGTGAGCACATACCACAAGCCACACACACGGCACCACACGTGTGCAGAGGCACAAGGAATGGGTGCCCAACACCCAAAGTAGGAGAGGATAGCCCACCCATGATAACACTGGGAAAGGTAACCAACCGAGGACCGTACACTCTATAGAGCCAGACCTCAACGTTGCAAATTCACCACAGCACTATGGTGACCCCCTGACCAGCGCCAGGCCCAGACAATCCACGGTACTACCTGCCCACAATAGAGGCCCCAGAACAGCACGCAACAGGAAATACACAGGGCCACAAGACACCCCGAACTTCTGTAAACCCACCACCAACTCTGGCCTGGGGGAACCATGCCCCAGACCCGCAATGCATCACCATTTGCGGCACAGAAACCTCAGACGAGAAGGAGAAAGACGATAGGGGAGCAACACTGCCTAGCCCGACACCGCTGGAGCTACTGACCGACAAAGCCACCAGTAGCAAAAGAACCCAACATCACACAAACCTATCAAGATGGAAGACCAGGCACAACAAACTGTAGGGCCCGTGGTCCACACCACATACTTAAGTCGACACGACCCATTTACCCTTCACCCGCACCACGACCAAAGCCAAAGGTGGGAAGAATGGATTGAAGAATTTGAGGACTTCATGCGGGCAGTAGAAGACCATGACCCGCCAAACAAAGTGGACATATTCACCAACCTAGCGGGAAGAGAGATCGAAGGGATCATGAAAACGATCCCCGCACACAAAAGAAACACATACCAACGCCTCCTTGCGGCAGGCAACGACAATCTGATTATGCACACCAACAAGGACTATGAATGCTACGCATTCATTCAACACGTGCAGCTTCCGCATGAGTCAATTGGAGAGTTTGTCATCCGTCTCCAGCAGAAAATAAGAAACTGCGATTTCGCAAACTTCAATGATGAGGAGGCTATACTGCTGAGGATCATAGAAGGGTGCACCTCATCAACGCTCAGAAAACACCTTCTCAAAAAGCCCCTGCCCTAATAAAAATACTTAATCTGGCAAGAACGTACAAGCGAGTAGACGCACAGGCAGCCGCCATTGAAAGCAAAAATAAATGTGACTCCATTGTGGCCCTCACGGTAGGGCAGCCGGAATACTCTAGGCCCACAGGACCCAGGAGAAGGAGAAGACTCAGAAGCCACCAGCAACAAATCCAGAGCAACACAGAATGCCACAAGTGTGTATTTGCGGTCCCGCACAGACGACCCTGCCCGGCCATCAGACGGAGATGCTAGCGATGTGGCCAAGAAAGCCACTTTCAAGCGATGTGCAGAGTGAGACTGCCCACAAACTCTGCATGCCAACCTACACCACCACCGAGCTCCGCTAGAGGTCCTGACCCATCAAGAGGGCCCGACGCCCGGTCCATACATGGAAGGATCCAGGCACTGCCACCGCAAGAGAGATACCTGGTACCACCGGTGGCACAGACTGCCATCATGAGGGCCATCCCGCCCCGGCAGGAACACCCACTCGGCCCGGAGGTAAACCACTGAGGACCTTACAAGATGCTGAAACGGGGGGACGCAGAAGCCACAATCAACATCATCAATGAACAGGCATACCCTCTGGGCAAGTCCAAAGCCCATGTTATCCAGTGGGGAACGACACAGCCAAAGGGACAGTCACACTGTGACCCAACCCGGGAAGACCACGGAAGACCTGCTGCCATCCACGTGGCACTGAGTCCCGCCACAGGGCACAACCATCTCAGTCATCGGACGGCACTACAGCATGCCCTTATCAACATCCACTATAGATCTTTCGAAGTCACCCTAGTAAAGAACAACACGCCTGACCAAGATACTGCAGAGACAAAGAAAGCTAAAGAAAGGACATACTGCACAGTTCCCCTCCGAGTCACAGGGGACAAAGAACCAGTGACAACCACGATAAAGGACCACGGAGGAATGACACCAAAGGCCTCCCTCTTCCACGAGCTATACCTGGAGGAACCTGAAACATTGAAAGAGGCAGTGATTGAGAAGGAAGGAGTAGAGAGTGGAGAGACAGACAAAGCACCGCAACGAGGAAATGCGGGCGAGACCCACGAGCCACCGAGCAAGGCTCATCGAACCATAACGAGACCCCAACGGCTGATTGAACAAATGTAGCCCAGGAAGTCTCATGTTAAGTGGGTGGGGAGGGTGTTCTGGGGGAAAAATGACAGAGCCCCTTTAAGGGAAAGAGCTCAAGACTATGGGAGGGAGCAGGAAGCGGGAGGGGCACGGGAAGAGGGAAGGTAGTTGTATAATGGAGGAATAAAGGGAAGGTTGAAATGGAGACTGGCTCCTGCATGCTCCTTTAATGTGCTCGGTACAGCCCACAGGGGGGGCCCAACACTGACACCAATGAGTCAAGACTCACTAGGAGTTTGCTGGTCCGGAAATGAGGTGCTGGTAACAACGTGTACTGGCACTTTTCCATACGGCAAACTCCAAGTCTGCCGGTAGGGGATGTGATCTACCGGCAGGCCTGACCTGCTGGTAGTTCAGGCCCCTAACGGCAGAAAATTGCTGCAATTACCGGCACATGTATTACCGGTGCCTGTCATTGCGGCATCCGCATCCCATGGATTTCTGTGGGACTCCATGGGAGTGGGGAGTTACAAGCCTCTCCGCAACCTGTAATATCCCGGCAACACTAGGATATTAGGAGGTAGAGACAATACGATAGTTCCCTAGTATCCCGCCGGAATTACCAGCAGGGTACTGTGAAATTGAGCCCAATAGGAGCATGCAAAATAGTTTTTTTTTAAAGTAGGAGTCATTTTACTATTCTTTCAAGAACATTTTAAAAACCATAAAATATTATTATATTAGAAGCCATACATCCAAGATCATGCATTTTCAAAGGAATGTCCAGTGCTCTCACATCTGAGGCTTAAAGATTGAAGAAAGCTAACAGACATTCTCTAAATGAACTATTTAATCATTTGGCTATGAAAGTTTTAAAAATAATTGTTTGTTGAACGGATTTAAGGAAAGGGAAACAAATAAAGTTTAAAAAAACTAAAATCTGTATGCAGCCTTGTGAATTTGTTCTGTGTGAATGGGGACAACCTTATCCCTTTATTGTGATCTAAAGCCACTGCGGCTAGATCTTCAATTCATGTGCTTGCTTTGTGGGTTCTGCATGTGGTGATGAGTCCTTTGTTCACGGGAGGTGTGTCTGGGCCAGTTAGTACATGATTTAATTGCAGTTATGGGTTCTTTACATACCATCGCACTGGCATATATTATACATGACTGAGTCATATTTCAATGCATAGATTTAATTGGTTGAAGAGAATTAACCAAAGGGCCATTTGTTTTTGTAGTTTTGTATCAAATGATTCGGTAACAGACGTTTCATCACACTTTTTTGGCTGCATTGTGCCACAAGTATATGTGTGGGGTGGTTAAGGGTAATAAATAAGGTGGGTGAGACAAAGGGGGCGGGGACCACCCCTCGCAAATTTTTGCTGCAAAATGGTTCTAAATGCGATGATTTGGCTGCGACCAAATCTACACGTTGTAATGACAGAGAACCAAAGATTCTGCTCTAAACAGTCCACTGATCTCTTCCTTAGGTGTTGTATTATTAATTTCATACAGTAATTCTGTGTCACTAAGGCACTGTGCTTTTGTGGTTGGGTCATGTTGTGTGCTGATCTTTAAAGTGCAGAGTGTTGGATGGTGGGGGCTGCCCAGGGCCCCCACCGGCACTCACACGCACGCCAGCACACGCACACCAGGAACCACGCAGGACGCGTGTGTTCTGCTCAGCTCCCCGGCTCGAACTGCTGGAGGACCGTCTTTATTGACACTGCGCATGCGCGAGCCTCGGTCCCGCTCGCGCATGCGTGTTAACGGCGTAATCACTACGCAACATCCCTCCTTTTTCCCCAAACAAGAAACCATGACAACTTATACAATTAACAACGGTAATTCAAACTTTAACTAATAGTCTTTCACCGGTTACAAGGCAGAGTTTATAATAAAGTCTTAGAACCTCTGCGGCGGCTTGCGCCCCGCCCAGCTCGGGTACCTGCGTGCCTCAGTTGTGGGCACCTCTGGTGTCCCTGGAGTCTCTGGCGGTCCATCGTCCGTCGGTGACGATCCTGCGTCCTGTTCGGGCCGCTGCATGATGCTCTCTTGGGGGTCTGGTGCCGCCTCTATGCGCTTGAAAATCAAAGCATTCCTAGTGACAGTTCCCTGTGGATTGGCCGCAGTGATCATGGACCCTTTGACGTGGGTCACCCCCAGCGGCTGCGCCTCGTAGGGCAACATCAGTTTTCCTTCCGGCCTCTGATTTCGCACCAGCACGGTGTCCCCCACTGCAGTCGCCTTCTCCGGTAATCTTCGCCGTGCAGTCTCACTCTCATTCCGGGCAGCCCTTTCTGCTCGCACCCGGTTGTTGTCGATCTCACCCGGACACCGACCTTCCACTTCGGGCAACAGTCCTCAGGGTGCCCGTTTAAAGAGGGCCTCCGCCTGCACGACCCCAGTAGATTGATGCGAGGTCGTGCGATACTCACGCAGAAAGTCAAACAGGTTGCGCCAGAGGTCTTCCCCTCCATTCAGCGATATGCAGAAGATTTTGTTAAGTGTCCGCATGAAGCGTTCCACCTCCCCATTGGCCCTGGGCCAGAGTGGGGTGACTTTCCGGTGCTTTATCCCCCTTTCCTCACAGTAGCGAGCAAACTGCTGCCCTTGGAACGGCGATCCGTTATCTGAACAGATCTCCAGGGGGAAACCATGGGTGGCAAACATTTTCTCCATGGCCAGGATGGTGTGGTCACTGGCCTTGGACTCAACCAGCTCCACCTCGGGATAGTGGGACCACTGGTCCGTCACCGCCAGAAAGTACATTCCTCGGCCCGTGGACTCCTCTCCATGGCTTGAATGGGTGGCTCTCTCTCCACCGGACTTGCCGCTTCGCATGGAATGCAAGCCCTCACAAATTCATCCACCCTGCTCTCTAGGTCCGGGAACCACACTTTCAAACGGAGACGTGCCTTTGTATTTGCCGTCCCCTGGTGTCCCTTGTGGGCCAACTGCAGCACTTTGCCCACCAGAGTGCGTGGGATAACTATCTGGTGCCCCCTCAGCAGTAGACCGTCCTCGGCCACCGACAGCTTATGGCGTGCCCTCCAGAGCGCCTTCAAGTCATTTTGTGCATCGTCGCCCCTTCTGGCATTGTTCATCAACACTTCGCACCATTCCCCACTTGATCCTCAAGAACACATCGTCTGCGTTTGATTCATCTGCAATCTCCTGGCGCGCTAGGGCGACGGGCAGCACTGACTCCACCACCAGGTGCACCGCCTCTACACAGTCCGCCACCTCTGCCGAGTCCCTGGGCCGCCTAGCGCCCGGGTGTCAGGACAAATAATCCGCTGGATTGTGTGTGCCAGGACGATACATCAGCTTCACCCCGTACTCCATCAGCGAGAGCATCCATCTCTCAATGTGTGGTGGTGGTGGTGGTTTGGACGATGCCCGGACATGATCGGAATCAGGGGCTTATGATCCGTCACGACCACTACGGGCTTCCCCAGAATGTAAATACAAAAGTGTTTGCAGCCCCATAGGATAGTCAAGGCTTCACGCTCAATCTGTGAATAGCGCCTCTCGGTCTCGGTGAGAGCCTTGCTGGCATATGCAATGGGCCGCATTGTCCCTTGGGGATCCGCCTGCATGAGGACCGCCCACAGTCCTACCGGGCTGGCATCCACCACGATCTCCGACTCCCGGTCTGGATTGAAGTAGGCCATTGTCTCCTGCCCCGACAGGGCGTTCTTGATGGCGGCGAATGCCCTCTGTTCCTTCCCGGTCCAGTTCCAGGCCACATCATTTCTGGTCAGTGCCCGCAAGGGTTCCGACAGGGAGGCCAAGTCACGAATAAATCGTCCACAGTAATTAACCATCCCCAGGAAGCTCCTGACTTCCGCGGGTGACCCAGGCGGGGCGGCCTCCTGGATGTCCTTCACCTTCTCCGGATCCGGGGAGAGGTCCCGGCGTGGAACACAAAGCCGAAGAATTCCAGCCAGTCCTTCAAAAACTCACATTTTTGTTTGTGGAAAGTCAGCCCAAGGCCGCAGAGCCTTTCCAGGGTGTTTTCCAGGCGCTTCAGGTGTTACGCCTCCGACCTCGCGAACACCAGGATGTCGTCCGACATGTTGATCACTCCTTTAAGTCCCGACAGGGCCCCCCTGATGGCATTTTGGAAGACTTCCGCTGCCGACGAGACCCCGAAGCTGAGCCTCTTAAACTGATACAGCCCCTCGTGAGTCGTAAAGGTGGTAATGTATCTTGACTCGGGGTGGAGCTCCCACTGGTGGTAGCCAGACCTCAAGTCCAGTTTAGAGAACACTCTCGCCCCCTGCAGCTCGCTGACAATGTCATCCAGGGTTGGCGTGAGGTGACGTTCCCTTTTGATCGCCAGGTTGGGCAGCCTCATGTCCACGCAGATGCAGACTGCCCCAGGCTGTTTCGGCTTTCGGGCCACCACTATTGGCGAGACCCAAGGGGTGGGTCCTTCCACTCTCTCGATGATGTCTAAGTCGACCATCGTCTGTAGCTCCTTCTCCACCTGCGCCCTCAAGTGGAACGGGATGTGGCGATGCTTGAGCGCTATTGGCCTCACCGACCCGTCAATGTGAAGCCGTATGGGGTCGGCCTTTAGCTTCCCTATGCCTAGGAAGATCATGTCAAAACGCTGCAGCAGGCGTTCCAGGTCAGTATGATATACGGCAAACGTGAAGTGCACCAGGTTCAGCGCCTCCGAGGCAGCGCAACTTAAGAGGGAGTGCGGGCTCACGCTTGTGACGAAGAACCTCGCTTTTATCTTGCTCTGTCCGTGGGACACCAGCGCCACGAGCATCCCTTGAATGGGGAGTGGCGAGTCACCTCCGAATGCATATATCCGCGCTGTGGATTCTGCCAACTCGGGCGGGCCAGGGAGTGCTTCATAATGGTCAGTTGCTAACACACAGACCGATGCCCCTGTATCTATGAGGACTGGAGTGGGGACTTCCCCGATGTTTACCGTGCATGTCGGTTGTCGGCTTCCTCCGGGGCCCTTGGCAATGCTTGAGATAAAGAAGATTTCTTCCTCCTCCTCCTCCTCCGCAATGTTCAGGTCCTGCATGCCTTGCTTGACAGCTGACAAGCCCCTCACCCTCCAAGTGTTGCTCCCGCCAACTCTCGCTGGTCCTCTCGAGGCTGCTACTGGCGCGGTAGCCATGCACACCGTCCCATAATGTCCTGGTGTGCCACACCGGCCGCAGACCCTCGACTTTGCCGGGCACTCCCCCACGTGTGGCAGGTCATATCCGCAGTAGGGGCACGACTGAGCAGCCCCAGGCGCTGGAGGGCCATCTCCCCTCTTTGGTGTCCATCTCACCCTGCCTGGAGCAGAGCGTCCAATGGCAAATGCCTCTTCGCCCTTGCTGCGTCCATCTTCGCCCCCCTGGCCTCTGCCAGCTCGTAAGCTCTCCCCGTGTCCAGGATTTGCTGCAGGGTCAGACCAGGCTCTCTCAGTAACTGCCTTCTTAGCTTCCCTGAACTGCACCCTTGCAACAGCTCGTTACGGACCATCTCCTCCTCATTCACCCACCTGCAGGAGGTTGCCAGGTGTCTCAGCCGCGCACAGAACTGGTCCAGCGATTCCTTTTCTTGCTGCCTTTCCGCGCACATGACAAATCTGTCAAAGTCCACGTTGGCCATGGGCAGAAAATGATCTCGTAGGGCTTGCTTCACAGCGTCATACGTGACCACCGGGATATTGAGAGAGTCATAAATTCTGTGCACCTCCGTGCCTGCAGAATACACCATGATGGCAATTTTGGCGTCGTCATCCTCTTCCCCAGAGGCCCTGAAAAACATTTCCAGTTTCCTGACCCACAGGAGCCATTTCGGCCCCAGCTTGGAAGGTGGGCCCGTGGTCTCAAATTCGGGCATGGGGGCTAGTGTGCTGTGCATCCTGCGTGGGATGGGTGCAAGGGCACCTTCAGCAACTCCTTCCTCCCCCATGCTGGCGATCAGGCAGAGTACTCACGTTGGTACTTGATGGTGAAGGAGTGATCCAGGCACCAGAGGGGATGATGGTGCTCTAAACACCAGTGAATGTTACTGGAAGGCCTGCAGATGCCCAGCCTGTAAAGTCTTTGCGCCCTTGTAGAACTTCCAATCCCCTGCAAGGGAAAGATTCTCCTTTCTTTTCTTTTTTTGTTTTTGAATCCACAGCCCTGCAGTGAGCTAAGGCTGTGGGAGGGTCCGAAAATTGTTCTTGATGCACTGGGGATCGCAGCCAGCGCACGAGCACCCTCCCGGGCCGCAACCGCTGCAATCCTTAATGACACAAAATGGCCGCCGGCCGTACGCGCGAGTTCGAAGTGACACGGAGCATCAATTCCTACTCCGATGGTGTCAGAGCGGGTACAGGACGCTCCTGAGCCTCCTTGTCGCCAGTGTTGGATGGTGGGGGCTGCCCAGGGCCCCCACCAGCACTCACACGCACGCCAGCACACGCACACCAGGAACCAGGCAGGACGCGTGTGTTCTGCTCAGGTCCCCGGCTCGAACTGCCGGAGGACCGTCTTTATTGACACTGCGCATGCGCGAGCCTCGGTCCCGCTCGCGCATGCGTGTTAACGGCGTAATCACTACGCAACACAGAGGTTAATAGAAAAGGCATTAACATCAACACTGAGCCAGTAACTCAAATTGGTGCCAGCTTCGGGAAAGTAATTGCAAGCAGCTGTCTAGCTGTTTAGAGTGTGTTTGTTCCATTTAAATCAATCACTTGAAGTGAAAACAACACCCGTAAAGAGCCGGAAAAAAGGCAAATGCATCAATCGTAGCTACTGATGTCGGTCTAGTTGTTTTGTGCTTCCTCCCATGGGGCCCTTTATGATGGCAAAGTAAACAAATGCCGAGTCCGAGATTTTCTCAATAGGAAAGTTGGTGAAACGTCAATCCCATAAAATGCGCGTTTATAAATGCATTATTTTGGGTTCCTGATTTTGTAAAGACTCTAGTATCTAAATAAACGGATTGCTTTGAGTGTAACCTCCATATAAGCTTGTGTCCTTATGTTTGAACTCTAAAGAGTTTGTCTCCACTAAGAATGAAGACCCCCCCATACATTCCATTCATGAAAAGTAATGTTTTGGCCTGCTGTATCCCCCAAGAGGGGATGTGGATTGTTTTAGGAAGGTGAAGTGCAGGATATGGCCATGAACTGGGTCGGGCCTTGCAAGGATGAACTGCATGTTGGATAGTAAAGGAAAAGTTCCAGAACTATTGAGGGCGTGACCGAGAAGGAAAAAACACTATGATTACCCAGAGAAATGCTGAAGGCAAAGTGCCCAGAGCCAATAAGAAGTTAAGAAACATAGAAACATTAAATACAGATTTTCTATACTAACGTTAAGGAAAATCATGATTCTATTAAACGACATAGAGGCAAAGGGCTATGCTTATCTCTCTTTAGTCCTCGAGCAGCAATTTAACAAATAACTTCAAGTGAAAACACAGAAAAAAACTACATTCCTTGAAAAGTTGCAATTTTCTTACTTTACATCTTGAATGCAACCAGGCGCTGCTATGGTCCTAACATTGAACTCTGTGCCGCAATCAGTAAGTAATTGGTTATTTATAACACGTTTAATACAAAGAGGTTTCTAAGCACGGACCCAGGGATCGAACCAGTGTTACTCTGCATTGTCTTGCTTCCAAGGCAAGCGTGTTACCCCTAAGCTATCCTCACGAGACAAACACTCAACTCTGTTTTCCTGCATGGACTGCTTCCTCACAGCCCAGGCGGCTTGTATTCTGTGCCTGCAGAGGTGACGTAAGACAAACCAACACATGTAATGTACCTGGATGGGCAATCGCATCCTTAACCCACTTTCGTGTGCCCGTCATGCAGCTGCTTGTGTAACCTTGCTTGTGCGTTCACTACCTCTGCCTACAGAGTTGCTTGGGTGGGATAATCCTTCACCTCTGTGTCTTTAATAGAATCATGACTTTCCTTAACATTAGTAAAATCTGTACTCTATGACTGAAGGCTTGGATTGTGCTTTTTTATAGCGTACTCACCACTAACGAGGATACCTGGTTGATTGGTTTAAAGTAAAAGGTCTTGAATATCAACTCGTTCAACTAGGCTGCAGCATTTAATATGTCTTCAAGATGAGCGCCAACATTAAGGGCTTTGGAGGCCATAGTGCCTCTCACTGAGTGTGCTCTGTATGTGCGTGTATCTATGCCTGCCTGCTGCATACTCCATCTTACCCACCTAGCCAATGTGGCTGCTGAAACCGCCTTGAAAGGATTCAGCAAGGCAATGAGTAGCTGTGATTCCCCATGTGGCCAAGGCCTCGTAAGCCATGAGTCTCCTTACCGGACAAAGCCTAGGCTGCTTCTGGAACAACAGATAAGGGACTGACCTTGTGGCTGTCTTTGTCCTCTTGGTGATATAGAAGGTAACTCCCTTTGGAGAATACAATCTCCTGCTAACCTCTACAGCCTTGACATTGGATACTCGCTTACATGACAATAAACAAAAATGGGTCCTCAGCTTGGATGAAAAGGGGTTTCCTGGACAGTTTGCTGTTGCTGGGCCACCTTTGGAACAGCTGTAGAACCGCAGAAACTCGATCCCTCTTAGCAGCCTAAATACCAAGGGTTGTTCCCTGGCATGTAGACCTTGAATGTGCTTGTGTCCTGCAGTGATCACCGACCTGAACGTATTAAGAAGTTGACAATATGGATCACACCCATTCTAGCAGGATGTAAGTCCCTTTCCATGCAGCAGCTACACAATTTGGCCCAAGTTTATTTGTAGGATTTCGCTGTTCCGGGTTCCCACGACTCTTCAATGAAACATTCAGCTTCTCTGAAATCCACCATGCAATAGGTTCAGGGTCCCTTGCAGGACTATGGCATATGACGCCCCCGATGGATCTCAGAAAATCCTCTGAGCTTGTGGGAGTAGGATGGGACTCCTGCAAGACATTGCAAGCAGATACAGAAACCAAGCTTACCCTGTTCAGGGTGGCATGACTAAAACTAAATTCACTTGCTGCCTTCTTGCCTGTGTCAGCGTTCTTGTGATTACAGCAAATGACGGAAATGCATATTCTACTCGCGGCCCCCAGATCTGCAGAGAAGTGTCTGCCGCTAGTGCTTTTGAGTACCGCCTCCAGCAGTAAAAGCAAGTGATTTGCATGTTCAGCCTCAACGCAAAGAGGTCCGTCTGACAAGGACCTCTGTGATGCATGAGCTTGCGATACACTGCTTCCTCCAGCTATTCCGCTGTCACACTGATGTTCCTCTGGAGGCAGAAATGCTAAAACTCTTTCCCAAACTCCACCAATACTCTGGTTTTCATCACCCCCAGCAAGCTGATATACCTCATTGTAGAGGCGTTGTCCATCTGAAGGAGAATACAACATTTTATGCAATGAACACACTAATAGCTCTAGTTAGTTGATATGCAGGTTGAGTTGTTTCTTCGACCATCTCTCACCAGCCGATAACTCTCCGCATCTGTCTCTCCAGCCTCTCTGGCTGGCTTCCGATTTGATCACTAGGTGTAGGGAGGATCTGACAATCGCTCTCCCGTTCCATGCATCAATTTTTGAATACCAACAGAATCACTCTTCGCCACCTGTGAGAGCGGAATCTTTTGATTCTATGAGAGTCCTTGTCTGAGGTGTAGAATCTTCAGATGCTGCAAGACGTGGTAGTGTAGTGACCCCAGGACAATTGCTTGAATTAACAAAGCTAGGTAGCCCACTAGCCTCATCAGCTCACTCCTGGATACCAGGTCCTTCGCCATGAATGCTTTGATTTCTTTTTTGATGGCAATCACTTTGGCTAGTGGAAGTTTGAGTGTCCCCTGTACTACGTCTACAATGTAGCCCAGGAATCCCAATGTCTGGACAGGTGGACGGGGTGGTATCTGACTTCACCCAGTTCACTAGGAAGCCCTTCTCTTGTAGTAGCAAGGTTCTGTGTGCCCCTTGAGCCTGCAGCAAGTGACTGTCCTGGGACATAATGGAAATGTTATCCAGGTAGACTATCATTCTGATCCCCTGCTTGTGCAGTTTGCTCACCACTGGTTTCAGCAGTTTGGTGAAGCATCATGGCATGGATGACAGGCCGAAAAGAAGATAGGTATAACTGCCATCTCTGCCCCTGCCAAAGGAACTGGAGGAAGCAATGATGGGGGTCTGTAAATTGGTACTGTCAAGTAAGCATCCCTCAGGCTAATCCAGGCCAACCAGTCCCCTTTCTACGGAATATCTCACAGAAGTTGGATCCCTTCCATTATAAAGTGCCTATAGACCAGGGAGGTGTTGAGCGCTCGAAGATTGATGACTGGTCTCACCTTAAGCTTTCTCTTTACCAGAAAAATGTTGCTCACGAAACCGTCTGAATCGGTTGGCCAGACCAATTACAATTTCAGTGCAGCTCAGCGATTTATTCTCCAATAAGCAACAGTCTGCTTGGGAGAATACGATCGGGATTGGGGGACAAGCTTGTACCGCGTTCTGACAGAACTCTTGCTTGAACCCTTAGACTGTTTACAAGATCTAGGTGTCCCTGGTAAGCTCTCGTCATCTCTGCGCGTGCAACGCTAGCCATCCCACTACTGCAATAATCGCTGTACGATCTAGCAAGTGGTCCGGCACTGCTGTTGCTTTCAGCTGGGTGGAATTTTTCTGTCTGCCTCCACACCCCCAACCTCTGCCTCTGCCCTTTGAGGGGAAGTAAGGTTTGGGTTTCCAGTCTTCTCGATCTCTCCAGAAAGCTCTATTGATGGCAGACCTTTGGGAGAAGGTACGGCTGGCAGATTGGACCCTACCCTGTCTCTGCCAGGCCTTCCAAAAACATAGGATCCAAAGACCTTTTTGAGTGATACCTGTGCTTTGTCCAGCATCGCCTAGGAGCAACATAAAGTTGTCGACGAACAGCATGCCTCCGCAGAAGCAGTCGCTTCTGAGGTGGCCAACTCTCCTAGCTTGAGATCGATTTTTACAAGGATCGATCTCCTGTGCTCTGTCGCTATGGCTCAATTAGAGTTGCCTAGCAGGCATATGGACAGTTGCGCCCATCCGGCCAGTATGTTTGGGTCTACAATACTTTTCTGTTCTTTGGTCTCTTTGTCCATTTGAAGGATCTTCACGACAGACCCGACCATATCCAGGAGCTTGTCTTGGCAGGATTTCCATGATCTATCAATGCCTTTTTGTAGGTCTTTGCCATACCGCCTCATACATTTTAGCATGCAGGTTTCCATCTCTGGTGTCTCCGCCACTTTACCCTGCATTAGAGGTCTGGGGCATTCTGCCGTTAGCTTGCTGCTGGCATCTTTGTCCAGAGGAGTGCAAAGGTGCTTCCTTTGGTAGTTCACCACTTTGGCTGGCGGCTCCCACCTCAAAGTCCTAGGATGGATCTGGGCTTTTTGGATCAAATTCGTCTCCTATGGCCTCTTCTTGATCCTCCTGATCCTCCCTCCTTCTTTTCTTACTTTTCTTTGATGCTTTCTTCCCTGATCCTGAACTTGTGAAGAGCGCTTCCTGCTTTTCTTCAGTGCAATCTGAGGAAGTTAAGGACCCTTCCTGTGATTCCTCCTCTGGCATTGGGTCTGGGGGGAAATGGGCGCTTCTCGCCCTGAAGGCTCTCTTTCTTCCCCGTGCTCCGGTGGAGGTGGCTATCTCTGGCTCTCACAGAGGTTCAGGCCTCTGAGCCCTTATTCGTTGAGAGAAGGTAATTCAATCCTCCACGACACAAAGCTTCCTACTAAGCGGACGAAGGCCTGCAAACATCGTTTTTTGGAGCATGTGTCCCATTATTGAGTCTGGCCTGCCACATGTATCCTGCAGCCTGTAAGAGGCTTTGCTGGTCTGGTCCCCTAGCTCTCTCCTTCTCATGGTTTCCTGGGAGCTGATGAGAGAATGCCTTCAATGACAATTTACTTAAGGCTGGCAAGCCGTGTGCCGCAGATGGTATCAACCGAAAATATCATTTTTAAAAAACCAAATGGTTGAAATGATCGGATTTCGGCTGTACCAAAATTACATACAGCCGAAAATGGTGAACATTTAAACCATTCGGTTTTCATTATAGCGAACAAGGGAAGCAGAGGTTGCAGGGATGTTCCCCATATCCTTGTTCGCTATCATTTAATTCAGTAAAATCACATAGAACCAAACTCACCATGCCCTGTCACTCTCTGCTCCTCACTTCCGTCGTGTTTTGCCACCGCCTTGTGCAGTTGTGTAGCTGCCTGGTGGCGTGGTACAGCCGTCCGGCTGACCGTGACCCTCAAGTCCTAATGGACCAGTTGCATACCTTTAATAAACAGAAAAAAGAAAATACTTTCCTGATTGACTTGTGCGTGTCCTTACTCTGCTTAACGTTACTATGACAGCATGCGCGTGCTGTTAGCTGATCGTATAGAAGTCAAGAACTACTTATCTGCTGCTCGAGCAGCATAAAAAGAGGAGTGAAGACGAGCAGGAGATTCTAAGGAGCAAACATCACAGGGATTGGCAGAGTGAGAGTCACATGGTCAGTGACAGGAAGCATTCAAGTTGAAAACTATGAAAAATAAAATGTTCATGGAATTTGTCATTTTTTCTGTGTTTTGCACGGCAAGGTGTTGTCTGTTAAATTGCTGGATAAGAAGTAAAGAGTAGAGATAAGCATAATCCGAGCCTCCGGTCTTGCCATAGAATGCCAGAACATGATGGCATAGGACACTTGGAAAGTGAACTAAAAGAAAAACCGTCCATGTTCCAACTTGAAGGTACATTTTGCAGAGACATTGAGATCGTAACTGGAAAGTATAATAGGGGGCCGGTGAAATCATGTTTCCGACAATACTCAAGAGGAACTGTAAAAGAGAGAACTCAGGCAAACCAAGAGTTCGGGCGAGCTCCAGACTAATAAATAAACCAAAATTCTAGCAAAAATGTTGAACTCCATTTTTGATCTGATGTAGTAATTTGTAGTAATCGTCACACCGCCAACAGAGAACTTCCTTGAGCTCTGTTAGCATAATGGCGAACTTTTTCCTGGGTGGGGGGGCTTCCACATCCAAATGTGGCCTCCCTTTGACTGTTATGGCACTGAAAGACATTTGTACGGTACAGTAGCAGATGAGTCAGGGCCCTGGCTAAACACGGCCCAGACATAATCCAGACCTAAAGTAGTTTTAAGGATATGCTGCTCCACTGACGCATTGATAGTTCCACCTGTTGTGCCAATGGAGCACCTGGCGGAAATGAAACTGATAATCTCCCTGCTCGGTCATATGGAGAGGGATTACTTCATAAAACGGTTCTCCATCCGAGTGGAAAAACAGAGTCCTTCTTTGAAATTAGCATTTTCAGAATAATTGCATGTTATGAAGGCACAAGAGTGCAACTAGGAGCAATTTAGCATTCTTAAAAGTGGTGGTATCCACACTGAGCTGTTTCGCCCAACATGTTTATTCTGACCTGCATCCCGTACTCCATTTTCTTAATATTTTCCCCCCTCTGTTCTAAGAGTGACAGATTTGATCAAACTCTGGTTATATTATTGTTATTTAAATATTTCTGTAACAATACATTGAACTTTTTATTGAATATACATGTCTATCTATACTTAATTACAGCATTTAATTTCTTAAACCTTTGAATGTCTTTTGGGTGTATATATCCCTAAAAAGTGGTATAATTGTACCACAAAATGTATATGGCGATGCAAAATTCCAAAAGCATACCTTTTTTTGTGCTTCATGAAATTGGAATTATTGGACTCATTTGCTTCCAAACATTTCAAATATTAAGCTCCTAGTCTGGCCAACTCTTCTGGAAATGTTCAGACAGATTTGTTAGAAGTTTCAAACATTCTAAGTGATAAAATGTTGCAAAAAGTCAATACATTGAGGTTTTACCTTAAAAACAGGTCAATAATTTGCGCCCTATGATATGCATCAACTTTATTTGTATCCCATGGATATGATGCGGCAACCTGATTTAGCAACATACTTGCATCTGCCAGGGGAGAGGTTGTATTGTCCACGTATGGTATACCACCTGGTCCTCTGGGATAGAGGGTCAAGCAGGGCCTCTGCACCCCTTTATTAAGCCGCAAAGATGGGGAAGCCGTTGGTATGGAGAAATATGCACCGTGTGAGAAATTATCAAAGGGACAACGGGAGTCGTCGGTGAAGTTCAACCCTTTCATCCAATGTAACAGAACAAATGAGGTTAACTCCTGTAGTGGAATGTGTAACTTGGGATATATTCCCCAGTATGTTTCTTGGCCTTGTCTACCAGCAATTCATTATCATCCCTTGTTTTGGGCTACAAGTCAGGCTCATATATTATAACCTTCTAGCACAAGTTGTTCTGCTGGGCTATTGATGATACTTTTTTAAACACTCCTACCAGCAAGTATGTATTACCCCTTGCGTAGGATTGTTTGTAGGCTGTGTTAGTATAACCCACCAGCAATGGGTCACCCTGGTTCTATCTCAATGTCCGGTCACATCTGAGGATCTGGGATATAGTGCAGTAGGATATTTTGTGTAAATTTGGGGTTTGGTGGTATTTTCTTACTGCCAAAAGATGAGCGGTAGTTTGGTAATAACTTATCCATGCATTTAGATTGGGTTTGGCCTCATATCATTTTAGTGACCATACCTTGTTATATTATATTGGAGAACCTAGTAATATGTATTACCTACAGTATTTTGTGGTAGTATATGGTTTGCGGTATTTAGTGGTGAGCATAGTTTCCTTTCTTACATCATAACCCCATCATAAACAAAAACCTTCTTTTCTAATAGAATACCTCCTAGTGATCTATAGAGGGCCTTGACCTATACACGCAAGAAAACCCAACACTTTTATATAGAGTGCCAGCTACAGCCTGTGGCCGGTATCTATCACTGGCTTATCTACACCAGTGATCTATGCCCGTAAGCATTACTGCCTCATAGACCTCCAGTAATCAATATGTTATATTAGATTCCCTCCAAACAACATGCAAGGCGGACACACACACACACACCTATTTTAGCACTGCTTATTCTGTTTGTTATTCTATCTGCATTGGCAAATTGACAAATGTATTACCAAAGAGAATAAATCTCCCCTGTGTCCACATATAAAATCCCAAATGCAATAAAAGACTGTAAACAATTTGTTTTTATATACTGGTTATATTGCAGACAAATACAATAACAATTCACTTCTTACCATGTATATTCCACCATTATCTGTAACAAAAGAAGAAGAAAAAAAAAAAGAAAACATAAACAGAGCAAACAAGCCTTTTTAAAAATACGACTCACTTTTTAACATTATAAACATGACGAATTAAAATGCTGGGGATTTCATTTGCTAATCTGGCTACATGATATTTTTATATTGGTCATTCATCCAACAGCACACAGTGACCTCACTTAAACTGTGTCTGCTTACCAGAGGTATTTGTTTGAATCTCTCCCACATGACCTTGTCCTTGCTCCCCTCAGAAAAGCAGTCCCAGTCCCAACCAACAAACTTGCTCCTGTAATCTTGGATGCTTGGAATGTGCAGCGAAAACGAGGGGTTCTACAGCCAGCGCTGAATGACCAGGGCTAGTCAGCACAAACTCACTTCCCTCTGTCATTTTTCCATTACAAAAACACAGAGCCACCCCACATGTGACGTGGCATTATCTGCAGACACTTTCTTCCAATCATATTAGCAGAAAATCTATTCTGTCACCACCCTCATGTCCCAAACAGTGAGGGCTTCAGATTATAATAACTGTATCTTTTTCCGTTTCCTGCTATGCATACTTTCTGCTTTCTGCAAACTGTACACAGAAGAGAGAGAATAAAATGCCAGTGCACGTTTAAAAAACGAAATACAAAATATGTATTTTCACCTCATTTTGTACATGGGACTACATTATAATGTTAAGGAGTTAGAATTAGTGATTAGTAATTGTTAATTAAGTCAGTCAGCTATATAAATAATGTAGTCTTCTATGCAGGAGGTATTCAAAAGAAGAAAAAAAAATTGGTGCACTTTTACTCTCTGCAGTTTCACATTGAGCTTTTGCTGCATTATGAATCCTGTACCTTGCATGTCACCAGCAACATATTCACATGTTATACTGGCAACATAAAAATGACTATATGTGTGTGCCACATTATTTCTGGCAATAAAATGCCATCACATTTAGTGAAGCGCTATATATTGTAAAGCGCTATAAATATTATAAAGCGCTATATATATTACTACAGTGCTCAATAGGCTCTCTGACTTCTTTCTATGAGCTCCGCTACCATGGGCCTCATTATGAGTTTGCTTTACCGCCACTCAGTCCAGTGGTATTACAGCTGAATTATGAGTGCCAGCAACAGTTGTAACTCCCAGGGGGGATTTGCCAGCATTACCGGCACTAGTAATACTGGCGATTCTTGCCTGAAAGTTGCCTGACTTAACTCCATCTCTTACCTGGAGGTAACGCTGGTGCCCCACCGGCAAACTTGTACTTTGCGGGTGCATAAATGTGCCGGAAACGGAATTACCGGCATATTATTACTGCACAGGCAAAGTTAGAATGAGCCCCATAGCCCTTTGCATGTTCTTTGGTGAATCTTCTTATCTGCGTCTGGCCACTGCCAGTGCCTGATATGTAGCAATCTTCACCTCTCAGGCTTTCTCTGTAAAGTTTCTCCCTCTGGACTTTACCAAGATCTTGCTCCCTCCTTGGCTCGCCTCCTGTCCTCTCTCTGCTCCGAGGATTGTAACGTGATCTGTGTCTCTCCCTGCAGGATCTAGTACCCATTTTATAGGGCGGCGGATTAATCTGATTACCCAAACAGAGGCCACATTGCAGAAACCTTTCACTGATGCAAATGCAACTTTGCATGGTGTTAGCACTAGGGCAAATATTGCAGAACAGGTTACGGAGCATGGTGTAAATAGAGCCTAAAATGGCACAATTTAAAGTATGCTGACCAGAGATTTTCTTTTAGATGTGCCTTGAAAGTTGTAAAATAGTCTATTTTCTGTAAGTTAAGAGGCAAGGTGTTCTAGATCCATGGAGCCAGATATCGAAAGCCTCTAACAACAGACTGAGGTTTTGTTCAGTTTGGTGTATCCGCCAACAACTGGTTAGTGGATAGGGATTGCATGCCACAATTCTCTTCCTAAGAAATTCAGGTCCTTGCATTAAGAACACTTTTAGGTCATGCAACGCTCCTTCAATTGGACCTCGGGTGCAACAGAGAACCAACCAAGAAAGGTCTAATTTGTTTGTCTGTGTCTGAGATTAAAGATGCAGCTGCATTCTATAGGCACTGCAATCGTTTTAGCACAAAGGCTGGGAAGTCTAGGTTTACTGCTTTAGAATGGTTCGATCTGGATAAGAACAATGGTATCACTGCTGTGTTTGTGGGGTTTAAAAATGGGAATTTATTAATTTATTTTTTATTGTGCATTGGTTATAAATATACAAATCTTTAGCATGTACAAAGTTCATACTACATAAATACAATTACAACATAGATTAAACTGTGGTGAGATGATAACGTTCCAATAAATCAGTACTAAGAGATTTATTACCAAAAGCACGGTACATACATTGCTAAAATTGCCAAAAGTAGATTAGTAATGAACTGGTATTAATTATGAAGCTAAGACACTACTAGGGTAAAAAACAGTACTACGATAAAAGAATACAAATGGATACAATATCACATAGTCTCCAATAGATTTCTCAGGGTAAAGCAATTAAATTAAGGGCAACTTTCCAAACGTGATTGGCAGCTGCAGATATAACTATTGATTCAGCCCCAAAGATGCTGCTCCAGACCTGATCAGTTTCAATAAAATGAATATTGGTTACATAACTGGAGTAACTCTTCAAATAATACGGCATCAATGTCGGGCATTAGGAGGTGCGTCGGTTTCAATGGTCGAGTTACAGAGATGGCAGGTTCTATCCTCTCAAGGTAGGTTTGACCATCTGCACGTGTGTTCACATGCCGGTAATATGTTAAAACGTCGATATGTGATAAATCGACGAATTTGAGAAGAACACAGTTTGGTTAAGTAAAGTCTAGGGGAATTGCGTTTAAAACCTTGAGTACTATATATATAGCATGACGTTTCTTTTTAGCTAGAGAGTCAATGATCGACATAATATCAAAGTCTAGTTTTATTCTTTAAAATTGCTAAAAATTGGGGAACGGTATCATATCCTCTAGCGTGATGTCGTTATTGATAAATAGAGTATGTGTAGTGGAGTGAAATTCACACAGAAAGGTGTTGTTGCACTCCTGGGAATATTGGATTGCCAATAGACCAGTGAGTGTGTCTGACAAGGGGAGAAGTAAAAATGTTAAGAAAAAGGATATAATGCTGCAGAAGCCATAAAGAGTAAATAGAAGGGACTACCAGATTCACACCGCAGGGCCGCAACTGGCACAAAGCAAGAAACTCCTAGAATCGAACGCAAAATCTTACCTTCCAACTTGCCCACCCAAGTCAGTTTGGATTCTGGTAATACTGCGAGACCATAGAGTATCCCAGGAAGAATACTCCTCCGATAGCTCAGGGTCAGACCCTCGACATTATGTCTGCCTTTTTTGGTAAGTCATTTCTTAAGGTAGAGCCATCTCTTCAAAATTTTGGGTCAGATAAAATTGCTGTAAGAATCAGCAATGGGGGATTCACCTAGGTAAATGTAGCAGTCCACCATTTCCAGGTGGACGTTGTTAAGCAGCCAACGACACTTAAACTCTTTCAATTTGCCACCAATAATCTATATTTTTGTTTTTGCAACATTAACCTGAGATGGTTTTTGGTGGCATAAGCTGACAGGGCATCTATTGAGTGCTGCAATCCGATAGGGGTTTGGTCCAACAGAATGGTATCATCGGCATATCCAAGCCATGAAACTGGGGTGCTACCAATACAGGCGGCGGGGACATCCTGTGCAGCATCAATGGAAAGACCCATATCGACCACATATAGATTGTAGAGTAAAGGAGCTAAAACAGCCCGGTTTCAAGCCGATATTGATGGGAATTTCCTGCTAAATTGCCCCCTCCTGATTGATGCGCACCTCCACCACAGTGTCAGAGTGCAAGGTTGAAATGAAATATAACAAGGAAGGGTCTACTCATCAATCTAGTAATTTCATCCAAAGGAGTGGGCGGGAGATAGTATCAAATAAAAGCAAAGGTAAAATGTACTCTTTACTTTACTCTTACACGCCGCCATAACAAAATGAAGGGCACAGCGTATTGTGCCCTTTGCGGAAGACAGTTCGAAAAGGGGAAAGCAACTCTTTATCTGAAGCCCATCGAGAAAATTTTTTCAAAAGTATGGCAGTAGACATTTTCTGGCTTATGTCTAGCATTGCCAAGTATCTATAGTCAAGAGGATTGTCGCAACTGGCTTTTTTAAAAACAGGCACAAAGATGGATTTCAGCCAACTCATAGGTATAGAGCCACTAATAAGGATATTGTGAAAAAGATGCTCCAGCACGTAGGCCCAAAAGTGGGGATTTTCCTTCAGCACAACACTGGCCAAGAAATCGGGGCCCCGAACGCCGTTAACTTTTAAGAGCTCTAATTATGAGGAGAATATCATCGCTTTCAAAACCAGACAGGAAGGTAGCGGAAGGAGTGTAAGGAGAAGCCTTAGTAAGGGGAATTGCAGAGGCATAGTAAAGCTCAGAGATAGCCGAAGACCACACTGATTCACAGATTGGGTTTAATTCTAGCATGAACTGCCCATTGATAAAATGTCTGGCCATAGAACTGAATTGCTTGTTGTGGTTGCTTCTGAGGATGCGAAAGAGCAATTTCCAATCAGCGTTAGCAATTAGAAAATGTATGGCTTCTGAGCCAGTTGTTGTATTGTGTATGCGCGTGTGTGATACATTTCTTTTTCTCGTTCAGTGTATGTTAAGGGTTGCGACTGTGCAGGGTGAGTCTTCTTAGCATGTTGTATTGCTATGTCAAATATTGTGAACGGTACTAACTGATGCTAAATGCAACAACTTTCTAAAAAGTTGCATCAGAGAAGGGAGGTCCCAATTGTTCTTCCCCAAACACTGTAGGAGAAACGTTTTATTTGTGCACACAAAGTTATGAATCTTTGAGACATTCTTACTGCTCCAAATGAATTAAGGTGATTTGGGAATGAATGTGGGAGATGCTGCGAGGAGGATGTTTGTAAGTCCAGGATAGAAAGGCATGGTCACTGGGAGGGGTAAATGTCGCAGCATTTCAAAAGTTCCTGTCCACAAATATATAATCCAGACAGGAAGAGCTTTTCCCATTTGTCCACGTACAAAATGACTTCCTTGTATTGCTGGATTTATGATTCAGACATAGCAGATCAAACATGTTGGGAAGTTTAACCCAGCCCGAAACGCCCCCAACTAGTGAAGAGTGTGTTGCCCAACACATGTCATAATAAGAGTCATTCAATGATGGTGGAATTGATGATAATAGTAAGGAGGCGTTTTAGTCATCTGCGACAACAATATTACCACTCGGGCATAGTTAATCCAGTTAAAGAGAATGTTATTGATGGAGCACTGGATTTCAGTAGTGGCTAACCACCCTGGAGGGTTGTACACATTTATAATCAAAGTTGGGGGCAGGGAAGAGTGGGGATCAGAAAAAATGGCAGGCAGGATGTAAGGAGGGATAGAGTCTTCACAGAACGGTTTTAAGTTAAAGATAGATTGAGCTCCAATTGCAACGACTCCTGCAGGGCGGGCCTTAATTCCTCGGCTAGTGGGACGGTGTAGAATGTTATAGCCATCAAGAATAACGGCATTGGTGGATGAGGTTTTTTGTCAAATAAAGACTGTGCTAGATGCAATAGGAGCACCAGAAATGAATGGTGGCCACGTGTTTTCCAACAGATCCATTTGATGGAGTCCAGTTGGGTTAGTTGTCAATAATTATGCAGATCTAAAGAGTCAGGAACCCAATGATAAATGTCTCTGCCGGTCTTAAGGTTGTCAGTAGAATGATGGAATGAAGCCCGTAAGCTAGATCTTTCAGTGGCTTGCGCAGACATGGAATTATGAGTGTTGTGCATTAGAATGGATAAAGGAGGGTCGGAGTGATCAGCAACTCTGACGGTTTGCTTACGGCAAACCGTAAACTTGTATCCCAGGTTTTGAAAAATTCTTGCGGTGGTGCACAGTAGCGATACTATTGCAGGGGAAACACATTGGAAACACACACACACAATTGGGAAAATGGACCTCAAGGTGTATAGATATAAAAAAAATAAATCCTGTTTATGTTACAACTGCCACCTGGTTAATCCCTGTTCATACACAACACCTAGGTTTTACCGGAGTTACACACTTTCCAAGTTCCCCTGACCAATATCCATTGCGCTGGTGATGTAACTCTGGTCCTGTCGCAAATATCTATCTTTTTAGATTGGTTAAGCTATAATAGATTGTGTTTATCAATCTGTCAAAAGCGATTAGGCAAGATTAAACATGGAGATAGAGTCTGTAGAGGGAGAAAGATTGAAAAGCAGCTGAGTGTTGTCTGCATAATTATGAACTTAGACATACAAGCTTTCACTACAGGTTATTAAACGAGCAACGCAGATATTAAAACGATGACCCTGATGAACACCTCATTTCTGTGCTATAAAGGTGGAAGTAAGTGGCAAAAGGGACTCTGGATGCCCTCTTTTTTTAAGATGGCAGCAAAGGAGAACGTCCCTAGGATACTGGTCTCTTTTAAGTCTCCCCAGTAGGATGACATGATCCCCAAAACATAATGCTGCTGGCACACCTGTCTTGAAGATCATCTAACACACCGGTTCTAAGCCTGTTAGTTTACAATCTAAAATATCGCTCGACACCACAGTGTTGGAGCTCAGCTACCACCGCCCGCTCAAGACGCCTATAGTTATTCAGATCTGATGGGTAGACATTTTTCCGTAGCAGAGTAATTAAAGATTGTTTAAAGTAGGTGGGACCATGCCACCGACAAAGGCTAATTAAAAAAGTGAGGACAATTAAAGTCAGAGGTTGAAAATTGACAATTTCCATAAAAAGTTAAAATGGAACTGCATAAAGAGGGGATCCCAAAGCCCTACAACGCATTAGAACACTTCGATTGTCTGTGTCAGACTGTATGTTACAATAATTAGGGGAGTTGGCAGATCTACCATTGTTAACAATGTGTGTACAGTTACAATAATAGGAGCAAAGTTAGTTCCATCATACATTGACTGGACTTTGGATGAGGAAAAAGTGTGAGGGATTGATTTCTGATGACATTGCTGTTGGAGAGCCAAGTCCTTGAATTCCTTTACACAATTCTCTCTGCCAGTTGTCAGCTTGGATTTCTTTTGCGGTTGGAATCGCTTGTTCCCAATTTGCATTTATATTTCAATAATTGGCCAGTTGACTTCCCTGATTCGCCATTTCTCTTCAACGTTCCTCTTACTCTGTTCCAACAGGCAGAGTTTCTAGGTAAATCATTTCTGGATGCCCTCTTTCAAAGAGCATTTGGCATTTTTTAAGTGGCACAACCGTATCTATACATGAGTGTAGCCAAAATAGGACACACTGACTACACAATGCGGGCAGCAGTAGAACATTTCTAGAGTTGCAGTGGCCGAAGCAGGAAGGTGAAAGAAGACAGGCACCCATGCACCGTTGCATGCAGAGTAACTCAACAGATAGGCCAATCATTTCTTACAGTTCTGCTGGTGCTGGGTCTGCAAGCTCATCAACGCTCTGGTACTGTCGGCCGATAGGCTGCTAGGTCCCTCATCCGCCGGTGAGGCACACAGTACAGCAACCAGGCACTGACAAATTGTTCTAGTTGTTCATAAAACCATCTCTGAGGCAGTACAAAAAGTCCACTCTTAGTATAAGGCTGTACTGCCTGAGAATGTGGGTAGCATGTATGGAGCAGCCAGGCTTATTTTAGGAGGGAGAAAGGGCTGTAGGAAGGCACAAAAAAATGGTAGCATGCATATGGTCCAAAGAAACACTGAAACACTATGGGCCTCATTACGAGGTGGGCGGTAAGGGATTACCGGCACCGGTAAGGGCACTGGTGCCGGTAATCCCTTACCGCGCTACTACGAGTTCACTTTGCAGGTCCTCCCTTAACGCCTGGTTTTACCAGGCGTTGAGGACGGGACCCGCAAAGGGACTCCAGAGCAAGTGACGGTACCGCAATTTGCGGTAGCATTATTAGCGCCTTCCCCATTCCCATTGAGCCCTATGGGGGCTCAAATGGGAATGGGGAATGGCCCTGTGAATGGGGAATTACCGGTCCCGCCGACCTTGGAATGGACCGGTAATTGCTCCATTCACCAGGGCTGAGTTGGAACGAGTTTGGAGGCAGCCATGTCGCTAATAGCGCCATGGCTACCTCCAACCTCGTAATGAGACCCTATGTATTGTAAACAAATTAATGGGTTATTTAAATACAAGTAGGCCAAGATAAATCTTGGGGCAGTAAGTGCTATAACATCTCATATAAAAACAATTATGAAACCCAACTCAATACTTATGGTTTACACACCAAAGTATAACCTTATTTAGATTACAACAAGCAATCAAGGTGAGTCAAACCTAGAACACATTCATAATGGCATTAAGCTATTCTTGGTGAGTAAAGCCACAGTTAGTTGCTTTTAGTTTACAACAAGTAACTCAAGGGTATTGGTCCCCATGGGTGCCAATATACAGTGTTACTCAGTTTAGACACACAAAATTAGGGCAACACTGTTACAAGTCTATCTTGCAACATGTTTAACTTTCTTCTATCAAGAATGGATACAGTTACAGTTACAGTTACTTTTTAGAACATAGTTCAGCTGTAGTAATTTAACTTGTATATTACCTAGAAGCCTAAAGCTACTCAAGGATAAGTATAAACTTAGTGAAACTATTTTACATGTGCCCAAAAGCAATTCAGGGAAAGCACAACCCAACAGGTGAGTAATGTATCATGTACTCTTCTAACCACACACAAATTGACGTCAGTCAGGCAAGTAAGAGCACTTATTTGAATTAACTCAGCAATATTACAGTTTAAGAAGAGGAGCAGCTATTCAAGGTCAGTAAGTGACCTATTATACATTTCACAGGGGCTACAAGCAACGCAAAGACATGCAAGAACTTTCTGAAACTATTTTAGAAGAGCACTAAGCAATTCAGGGAAAGCACACCACAGTGTTACACTTTAAGAAAGACCAAATGTATTTCAAGGTACTTAAGGAATCTCATATACTTTTTAGAGGGACTACAACCAACTCAAAGACAATTATTAACTCCAAGACAGTTTTCAGATCTGTATAAAGCATATCAAGGAAAGCAAAACCCAATGGTACACTTTAAGGATTACAATTAGTTATTCAAGGTACGTAAACATATTGGTAATCTGACACACTCATTCAGTTAAGAATAATAAAACAGTACCAATACTATTACCTTTTAGAAGAGTGAAACACAATTCTGAGCTAGTAAAATAACTTCTAAACTTTCTAAAGGAGCAACATGCAACTTAAAGGTAAGTATCAACTTTTAGACACTTTTGTAACTTATTCGATTACAGAGATATAGTTATCACACTAACTTCATTACAAGTAAGTACTTTCAACACTTGTTATCTTTTCAAGACAGAAACATTATCATCAAAGTCCTTCCCTAGTCTGTAGTATGAGTTTTCTTAGAGACAGAAGAGGGACCCTTGTGGTATAGGTGCCACCTGTACACATGTCAGGATAGGTTTCAGTTGCAGGAAAGTCAGAGTTCCAGAGGATATCTTCTTTAACAAGTGAGTATTAGCTTCAGAGGAAGTTAAACATTTTCAGGGACTTCACAGAAGGCTCCCTATATGTGTTTAGGCCTGGGTGAATGGTATGAGCAAACTCCTAACCACACGAATCACCCCCTGAGCCTCACACGAGTCACACAAGACTTAAGGTAAGAATTACCCAAGCCAACACAGTGCCTCAGGAGAAAAGAAGAGCTTCAGGATGGATGCTTTCAGTATGCAGCAGCACAGGATCTGGTCCTTGGGTTCTTGATCTGGAGACTGAAGAAATGGACACAGAAGGAATAATTGTGGCAGTCACCAACAGGGGAGGCTTCCAACAAAGGATTCTTAACAGCTTCTCGCAGCTCTGTGGATTTGGCGCCCTTTTACAGGAACCAGATGAAGTATGAAAATCGCTGGTCGGACTCTTTTCACTCTCTCGGTCCTGCACTCTGATGGGGGGCTTCAGATATTCCAATCGTGCCTCTGGAGGTCCATTTAGAGCCCCCCAATGTTTAGATGAAATCGGACCTTGGAACACCATGCACTGCTCTCAGGCCCAGGAAAGTCACAGCATATCAAGGGATGGCTCATTTTTTCAGGTTTTTCATGAATCTCACCAGCCTCTGGGTAGGAGTGATCGCATTCGGGACCCCCTGGTTGCTTGGAAGAAAAGGTTGCATCAGGCTCCGGTTACACAGCAGGCCTTCTGGTCGCCGGAAATGGCTACAGATGTATTTTCTTCATCTTCCTCTTTGGTTTCAGCTCCAGTGGTTGACTTGTCAGCAGCTTCCAAGTTCGGAGTATTTATCAGGAACTACAGCACAACCTCTGTAAACTCTCCCTGAAGTTTACAGAAAGTGGTGGTCTAGCTGTCCAATCAAGACAGCCAGCCCCCCAGTGGGAACTTGTTCCTTACAGGCAAGGTGAAAGATAAAAGACTGAGTTGTGGACTCCTCCCTTGCTTCCTGCTTTCTCAGACACTCTGGAGCCCCAGCAGGGAATACAAAGGTTTCCCTCCGAAGACAAAAATTCCACCAAGATCATTCCCACTTAGAATGGTAGACGAAGACCACAGAAACAAAAAGCAAATGAGAAATGGTGAGAAAAAAAGGAGACCGCCATTCTAGAAGAATGGTGGCCCTCTTGTGCATTACTGTGGCTGATTTGACAGCCTGCGAATAATCATGACAAAGTATAACAGTAGTTTCACTGCCGCCAGCCATTCAAGCAATCTTGCAATTGTAAATAAATCTTACCAGGTAAGTAAGAAAGGGGATACAGTGTATCTCCCGCACTCAACATAAGGTGGGGTGTGCTGGCTCACTAACAGTAGTTCGCCCAAGTATATTAAAGAGAAATCACAAATGGAAGCCCAAACGGGTAACTCGGCCTAAGCTCAAAAGTTACAGGGAACTATAAATTCAAAGACACACTATGTATGATGAGGCATAAAAAAGTCACAGATAAAAAGATTAAAAGACTAGGTGAGAGGGGAAAAAGATTCCCATTCACCTAGGGACAAGGTAAAATAGTTACCAAGTCCAAGCAACATGTTCTGGGGTTCACACAGGTCAGAAAGATTGATCACATTTATGAACATCTTACCTAACAGATACGATTGCTACATAAAATGGATTCTGGTAGTGGTTATACACCTCTGCATATTGAAAGTGCTGGGTGCAAAACGGAAAGGGTTTTCTGCAACAGATATTATACTCTAGTCCATCAAGCACCTCATCTTGGTAGGCCCCAATGACACAGTTCTCCAGATAGGAGGTCCACAGTGAAGCCTTCCTCTGGAAAAATGCATGCAAATGAAAGACCAGACCCCGCTCTTCTAAATACTTATCCAGTGCTTAATTTGTAAGTAAATAAGTGCCACGGACCAAAGCCACATAGAGGCGGCAGCCCACCGCTACACCCACCCACTGTTCCCTCCCACTGCTGCTCCCGACCGTGTCAATCTATTTGAGAAGGCAGATGTTTGGGTGTGATGTGTACACGACCCATGGCATATCTGCAACCATCAAATACCAATCAAAATAACAAAACATAATTTTAGGGTTTCAAAATGTGACACCAAATGTATAACTGGTTATTTAAACACATCATCCTAATTTTCCATTTCCTCTATTGTTGACAAATGTAACATTTTGATCGTCTAGCCACACAAAGCAGAGTAAATGTGCTGTCTTTATATGGTAACTGGGATGAACACATGCAAAGTCATTACTGAACTGAATAACTTGCCTGTTAGACACCTAAGCAAGAGCATCTTCTAAAGGTCAGCAACCCACACAGTGACCCCTTCCTTGGCAGTGGCCTTTTCCCAGGCCTTGTCACTCTGGTGGCCTTTTTGGCCAGTAGCTGTCCTGTTGTCCTCTCTGTGCCGGGTGCCCATCTGCCACCAATAATGGTTCTAATGGCTGTGTGGCACTAATTGCATTAATGGGCCAGTGTGTGTTTAACACTTAGTTGGTGGCCTGGTGCTTGCCTGTGTATTGGTGTTCCGCATTCTGGCTGCATACCAGAAGAAAAAGGGAAAGTGTCCTGTTTAACTAGGCCCTGCATGTACCTAGTGAGTGCTGCCTGCCTGCAAAAGTGCAGCAAAGCCAGCATCATACTGACACTGGCCCATATACATACCCACCTTCCTGCAGAACTAGGGTGAGACACCTAGTACCATTGCTGTCTGGCTTCTGCCTGAGCCACCCACACTGCTGTGACAGTGCTACCAGTTCATATAGTAGTGAAGTGGCACCAACGACTTGTACACTGACTAGTGCACTATGCTGGCTTAACCAGCATGAGCAACCAGCTCTGTCACCTCCAGGCTCATCATTATGTATGAAACTGAACAACAAGCAGAGTCGCGCTGGTATGGCTCACACTTTTGTTGCTTATGTGTGTCCCAGACTGACTGCCTGCTAGAAAATAAAGCTGCTAAAACACCACATCATAATTGAACTGAGGCTAAGAAAAAAAGTCCTGGGGCTCAGCCCTGGGAAACGCCCCCACAAATTAAGCACTGTACTTAGCCCACTTGTTTGAGCCGGTTCAATAGCTGTTGAAGTCAAAGGTGACACCTGATGTTGGCTTTGTATCCTCCTCAAAGGAATAATCTAAGTTCCCTTACGCAAGTGATTACATCAGCTGTCTCTTATTGTGCAACGGGGGACGAGTCCCTTACAAACACAGATCAATGCACCAGCAGACAGTCAATGGAGCAGCGTTATAATCAAGCATTACATATTTAATTTCATTAATACATACGGCTGTCAATCTATATAAATATTTGTGAAAGTGTGGTTGTATGTTCGGGGTTGGCTCCAGCCCCATAACATTTGGTGGGCTGAAATTGTGGCCCAAGGTCGGCATACTTGTATGGGGTGTCTTGGCCATAGTGAAATTTGACCAACCAGACCCATTCGCCCTGCAAAGAACGGGGTCTGGCCCTGTGCTATCAGTATAGGCGGTTTGGGGAAATTGCCTATTCTACAACTTTTCAAAAAATAGGAAGTTAGGAAACACAAGGTCGGCATACTAGTCTGGGGTGGCCATAGTGAAATTTGACCAACCCCATCCATTCGCCCTGCACAGGGGTGGAGTGGGGTCCGGCCCTGTGCTATTACTATAGGCAATTTCTGGAGATTGACGATTTTGCAATTTTTTAAAATAGGAAGTTATGACACAATAAAACATACACAAAGCTATAGCAGGCTCCCACGTGCATGTCAGCTACAGACCCGGGCACCCCGGGCGGTACTGCTAAAATACTTATAAAGTTTGAAGTTGAAGTTATCTCTTTTATACATAGTGCACTTAAGCACTTGTTACACTGGACGCAGGGGGTGTCAGCAGACCACACGTACATATTTTGTTTAGCCATTATGTTAATGCAATTATTACATAGTTCATTTCGAACACATAAGTTAAAAATTAAATCATCATAAAATAACATCAACGCACTCTTTCATCCTTCGGTTCTGGTCTGAAAGCTGGCTCCTCGTGAATGGAATTTGTATTTCATGTTGGTCATTTCTTTCGTGTAATCCTTCATTTAAATGTTTACAGTGCTTTGGCGAACGCACACTATATAGCTAAATATATATATATATATATATATATATATATATATATATATATATCAATAACATTGGAGGAAAAGAAAAATGGTTTACAACAGGACAGCAAGAGTAATCCTAATTTCTCCTGCAAATAGCCATGCCTGTAAATGATGACGCATCGTGTGATTGGTGTCGGGTTAGGGAGGGGGTGGGTTATGGGCGCTGGCTATTTAGGTGGCGTGAGATATGTGTGAGATGGGTATTGTGTTAGAGAGGGGTATAGGTCATACATAACGAATATAGCAAAAGATGAACCTAGTGTTTTAAGTGGGATCCGAAATTGAAGGAGGAGGGGTCCTAGCAAGGGGTTGTGGCCTATTAGAGCTGTATGTGGCCTAAAGAATGTTCTGCCTGACACCTAGAATGCATCAGGAGCCCCTGCAAGCATGGATTTCGGGTCACTCAACATGGTGTCAGGTGGTCTTGTTTGCATTCAGACTGCATATGTAAATACACCTCTTTTACTCGGTTTGTCAAATAAATTGATATCTGTAAATAAATCACTGCATATTTATACTATTTAAGCAGTGAGTAAATCACTGTCCCTTTATAAATAAATCAGCTATTTAAAAAAAATGGAGGAGTGACAAATAGCACCAATGTTGGTTCCTGGTTGCTTTGGATATGCATTTTGGGGGCATAAGAATGACAACAGATTTTTTATATTTTACAAATATGTCTGTGATAGCGATTCAAGCATAAGCCCTTCGGAGCATGTAACGCACACTGGGCTTGGTGCCCATTTTATTTGTCACAACCACCACCCAATCAGGAAAATAAAGTGTCTTCAAACCAGGAGCCATGCATACTCAGTTGGATAGCCTACAGTTTACAGAGATGTGGCTACATGAGGATCCTGTCTAATTTCCCTAACTGCATTCCTTTCACATATTGTATAGTGATCACTGCCCTACAATTCCCAATTACTATGAGGGAGATCCTCCTGAAGTGCGCTTCCAGATTCCGCTATTCCTGGCTGCGCCTCCGCATCTTGATCACTTTCCAAGCCAACATCGTTTATGTTAGGCATCAGCAACCGTTGCCTGATTAGCAACTTGTGGAGCGTGATGACCATTACGACCCTCTATGGGCTGGACTAGAGTGATCCACATGTTCAGTGCAATTAGAACATACTTCAGGCGCCCAAACATCTGTTCCATTGTGCAACACGCCCTCCTTTCTTCAACCCAAACATATTATGCATTTGGAGTACATTGCAGCCACTGCAGTTTCCTCACTTATTCATGTGTACATGCATCCCCCTGCAGCAGGTGTTTGCAACCATGATAATCGCAATCCCTGACTCAGGAATCACTGACGTGTCTCATAGTTTAGGGTTCGGCCTCCGGTGGCTCTCCAGATGTTTGGACTACAGCAAACCATGATCCCTCATCACTGACTATGCTAGATAGAGTTGATGAAAGTTATAGTCCAAAACATCCGCAGGGTCAAAGGTTGCAGACCCTACCATAAGGGATACCAGGAAATAGTTTTCAAAGACTGAAAGAGACAAACTTATTCGACGGAGATTGTCCTTAGTGAGCCAGCTACACTTACCACTCTGGATAATTAACATGACACCATGGAAATTGTTCAAACAAATTCCCTCTGTGACATTAAAGGGACTTGCTTAAAAAAATAAATAAAGACTGGGGTTAAACTGTCATTTTAATCAAATTAACTTACGCCAATGAGTGTAAGGGGTGCGTTTTGCCATTTCTCTTGCAATGTCTTGATCTTGAGTAATAAAGGTTGGATATTAGCATCTGTTACTGTATCATTAGAGGCTGAAATCATTTTACCCAATTGAGAAAAACATATTCCTAAAAGGGTTCTTTCAATGTTGACTTTTTCTGGCTTAAGTAACAAAGCAACACCATCTGCGTGCAGCCTTATTTTGGAGGCAGAAGAGGACAGGAACCCTGCTACCCTCTCTTTTTCCTCACTTGGTGGCCCACTGCTCAATAAATGATGGAAAGCGTGTGAAACACAGAAGGCACCTTTGCCGGTTTCCTCTCTTAAGCAAAAACCAACATTTTAAATCAAGAATAGCCGCAAGAACAACTCTGGGCAACCCTACAGGCCATTGTTCTCCAAGCCTCCAATCGATTACCGACGGGGTAAGACCATATGCAAATCTGTCTTTCTCCCACACCAAAAGGAGCTGTCCAGCCCAAACTTCTAGGTCTCGCCCGTCTGCTCAAGACCATAAGCAACCCCAGAAATGTTTTGGGCTCATTGGGCATCAACAGTGAGGTGTAGCTTGAGGCTATAGGCCCAGCAGGCTCGAGATCCACATCTTGGCATACCTGTCCTACTCAGGATGACTTATAAAAGAATGGCTGAAAGGTTTTGAATTATTTATAACCACTGGCAAAGCTCTTGGCAACTTTCCAGGCCATCGTCTTTCAGCCTACAAAGCTATTAGAAAAGGGAAAGACCATTTGCAAATGCTAATGAGGCTAAGTGCTACCCAAAAAGGGGCAGTCCCACCCAAACTAGAAGGCCACACCCCTTCTGCATGAGAACACAAGAAACCCTTTCATAATCACTACCAGACCCACCTTACCACTTCCCAGAAGTAACTCTGAGCCGGCAGCATCATATAGATTTTGAAGAGACCTGGTGAAATGGAAGGAAAAGTGCATTCCCTTCAAGATGGCCCACAAACATTTCCAAATCACCAGGTCAATGGCTTTTTATGCTTCAAGAAGGAAAATAACTAATGTGTTGTTGATGTTGCCCGCCCACTCTATTTATTTGATCAAATCATTTGTGTTTGCGGCAAGCAGCCACCCAGGAATAAACCCTGTCTGCTCAATATTACTAATGCCACAATGTTTTTTATAACTCATCTGTAAGTATTTTCATATCAATTGTAGTGTCTGTATTCAGCGGGATTTTAAGGCGGTATGAACCACACAATTGCATGGCTTTACTTGGCCTGAAGAAATGTGAAGATACGCCCCCCTTCAAGGATGATTATGATGAAGGACCACCTTGAAAGACATAATTGCAGATAGTGGAAATGTGCTATTCTAATCTACCACCACGTTTCTTTTACATTTCAGATCCAATGCCATCGGAAGCCACTTACTTTCCAGCCCAGGACTGCTTAACTACATCCAAAACTTCAGACAGCCTAACAGTATCACCCGGGGCAGCTGCTTGCTCATGATCCATTGTCGAAACTTCAATTTCCAGTAGAAATGTGTCTGTCTTCCCCGGTTCTGGGCGCATGGCTTTGCTGTATAATGTCTTTTGAAATGTATAAAATACCTGTGTTATTTCCCATGGTGCAGTAATTAAGCAATCAGTGGCTGGATGAAAAATCTCTGGAACACTGTTGTTGCATGTTTTATTGTAGTCTGCCACATCAGAAATCTCTCTTCTTTCAACCCCTCCCCATATGCTTTTTTGTGCATAGCTCTTAACATTCAAAATGTCCTTTAGTAACTGGTGACTCCAGCAAGATTATTGATATTGTCTAAATTATGGGTACAATTCACACATCCTTGTTTAGCAAAGAGTTTCTTCGCAAGAGCCAATTGTATCCCTTGTGTATCCCTTTTATCTGAATCTTGATCGCGGGTCGTTTTACAGACACCCCAAACAACTCACAGACGAGCTGTGTCACTATTGTATTAAAAAAATTCAAAAGAAGAACTACTTTCCAATTGTACTACTACATGTTCCCATGTGAACCAGATCCATCTTTCAGCCTTAATGCAACCCTCAAGATGCATGGTCCATCAGGAGAGCAGGGCAGATGTCAGAGTTCTTACATTCCAGACTTATTAACAGAAACCTATAGTCCAGCCTGACATTACAGCATTGTCTATCACGTTTAAAGAACAGCCTGGAAGTTGGGTGTGCTGTCGTCACCAAATATGAATCATAACGTGATCTTGGATCACGTCCCTAGGATCTTGGTTGCCTTTGATGTGCCTCTTACCTGGTGAGGCATAAGACCTATCTAAATCTGTGAGGGTTGCGTTAAGGCCCCAGCGAAAGCATAAGGCAGAGGGCAGGAAGGACCCACAGCAGGCAATTCCTTCATGGGAGTTTGGTCATCTAAAACCGGCCTATAAAAATGACCACAGAGAAAGCTTCTTCGGAACCCTAACCTGGGAAAGGACCAATCTCCCTAATTGATCCTGCTCTTGCCTAATCGCTTTTAAACCTGAATTCTGCCTCAGCAATATGGAAACCCAACAAGAGCATGCAGTTCCTAAAGAAAAATATGCTTCCTGTAGCCAGTTTACTTTCTGCAACATTGTGCCTTCCTCTCGATGAATATGTGCCCCCTGCAGCAGACAGACAGCAGCCTTACTTTCCTCGAGAAGCCTCTTCAATATGTTTATCTTTCAACAGTTCCCCAGTCCATTGCGATCCAGTCTAACACATTTCATCATACCTCCAGCCAATAAGACTCTTTCCTATTGGCCTGATACAAAAGAAAAACACATTCCGTTGACATAATTCGTGTCTTCTAAAGTGCACATCACAATTTCTGCTTTCAGACCCCACCCCCAGCAAAACCACAACTGG
Organism: Ambystoma mexicanum; assembly: GCF_040938575.1. Classification (NCBI taxonomy): domain Eukaryota; kingdom Metazoa; phylum Chordata; class Amphibia; order Caudata; family Ambystomatidae; genus Ambystoma; species Ambystoma mexicanum. The sequence goes on from NC_090935.1 coordinate 1,412,782,725, forward strand.
CTCCCCATTCACCTCACAAAATCTCAAAAACCCACATAGAAAAAATCCATGCGGGTGGTTTTTATGCCAAAAGAGCGTTCCAACAATCCATCCATTTCCACAAAGCTAGTTAATCTGGGGCCCGCACGGAAGTGCAGGTGCAATTACATTCATATCCTTTTCAAGAGTAAAGTGCCTTAATATAAAAGTGCAAAGTGCATCATGCCATCAAATATTCACATGAGGATGTAAAGTATGAGAGACTACAACCTCCTGCTTCTTTGGCGACTTCCTGCATGTTTTCTCCATAGAATCGTTCCTTAATCAACCTCCTCTAACAGCAGACAACCAAAGCAAAACTCAGTAGCAGACTGTCCTGAGCAATATTACACTTTCCCTACGCATGTCTTTTAGTACTGATAGCGTGAGAGGGGCCCATAGACATATGTATGGTAGTATGTCTTCTTCCGAAGGTCACTGGGCTCTTAAAGGAAGATATCAACAATGGATTCACGGCCACACCTGATAATTCCGTTCGTGCAAAATCGTTCCTCTGTATATGATCATGATAAATGACAAGAAAAAGGAGGTTAGGCTGAAACTGAAAAAACTAAAATCCAGTGTGAGTAAAGGGGAACGTCTTTCAGAAGGAGAGAAACTACTCAAAAAATAATATAGCTCTTGTCTCAAGACACAGAGGGCCTCATTAGGAGTTTGGAGGTAGCCATGCCGTTCTTACCGGCATGGCTACCCCCAAACCAGGTCCGGGTCCCAAAAATAGGGAATTACCAGGCCATGCCAACTTTAGCCGGCCCGGTAATTCCCATTCTCGGGACCCAGACCCGGTACATCCCCATTCCCATTTGAGCCACCAGAGGGCTCAATGGCAATGGGGAGGATGCTAACAACGGACCCCTTAATGACTGGTCTGTTCTTAGCATCCTGGTTTGCTCGTGGGTGGCGGTATGCACGTCTGATCTGAACTAGACGTGTATTCTGCCACCACGAGGAACCCCGTAATGTTACCGGCACCGTTCATGTCGGGCCACCAGCCTCCTAATGAGGCCCACAGACTCAAATTGTATATTGCCAAAAATCAAACTCTTTTTAAGAAGTTGATTGGCAAAGATACTTGAGCGATCTGGAGGACCCATGACCAACAGTCAAGCCTACAATCGTGCTGTGTGTCATAGCCAGAGTGGTGTGAGTACTACTATAATAAATTGAATTCTGAGGGCACAATTGCATAACGGGTGCAAGACCACACCACAAAGCCGAGACATGGAAGTATGATTTTGACACTTCAGACATCATCATGGCAATTAACACACTCAAGAATTTTAGGGCATGTGGTCCGCACAGGGTGTCGAACCGTTTTTATTTTTTACAATGGCTACACAGTATCTCATATGCATTTAAATCTGCCTGTAGCTTTGTATCCAAAATGAGGCCATTTAACCCTTACATCTGCTAGTCTTTGGACTGTGCACGTCATAGGTTTTCATCTATCCACCATATAGATAACAGTGATTAGGTAATGTACTTTCTGAGCCAGACTACAATTCAGATGTAACCATTGACACTAAATTTGAGCCACAGGGCATATGTACAAAGTTTGTCTGTTAAGTGGAGCACCTAGTTTTGCAGAAAACCACCTTCGCTTTGTGTCGCTAAAATGAAAAAACCTAGGAGAGTACACCGCAGTTGGTATTCTGTCGCTTGGGGCAGGGGGTGCCTGATCGGATGGGAGTCCTGCTCTCAAGGTTCACCTCACTGAGCTATGAGATAGAGGTGATGATGTGCCTGTGCAACCAGTTAAGGGGGACCACTTCCTCACTCTGTGCATACCGGTGGCTGGTCTCATTGCCCTCCACCTCTCTCCTCACCATCTCTTATTAGCTAATGAAAAGCTACACAAGCACATGTTTTTAACATGCCAAAGCCAGGCATGTTGATCAATGGTGTGCTTCTGAGTATTATCAGCCTTATACACTTTGCAATTGGTTGAGCTGGCATGTGTCTGAATTATCCTCACCGGGCAGTCATTATGCTCACCTTTTAGATGAAGGTATTGTTTACAATATGCTGTAACTTGGTGAAATGAAGACTATTGCAGCAGTTTAATAAATATATGATTCCCACATAAACCATGCACTCGAATGATGGTGCATATGCAATGTATGAGAAATCTTTATGTTTATAGATTACCTTTGAAAACTGTGTGGGACTGGTGCTGCTCTTTTTATGTTTAGTTCCACTTCATATCCATCCAAATCTTCCGAAAAAACAGTATCTTTGTTACATCAGGTGAACATTCTCCCCATAATGCTTTGTAATTTTCAAGGTCTGGTGGGGATGCTGTGAAAATTATTTCTACTTAATTCTCTCACCTAACACCTCCTCAACCTTAATGTTCTGTAATGCCATTATGTCATTGTTCTTATGCTGGTGGAATTTACACCAATAGATGATCAGACGACCGATGCAGGTGGCGATGAGGATCGCAACACGCACATGGACAGTTATCTTAAATGCTGCAAGAAGCCAGTTGGGTGCCCAGGGCAATGATGAATCCAGCCTGGTTGCTGATGAAATGTCCTGTGTTTCTTTTACCATTCTCTCATGCATTGTTCTTATTTCCTCAACTGCGTCTGTGATTGTTCCATTTGCAGCATCATTAGCATGAATTGAGGTACAGCAGGTGCTCCCTATATTGTGGTGCACCCCTCCCTCGATCACCATCATAAGATCCAAGACAAAACAATTTTGGAGGGTCATTAATCTTAGGGCCCGTAGTTCTTCACACAACGCGTTATGTCCATTTTCGGTTGAATTTGCCAGTTGAAGCAATTTGTAACGTGTGACCTGCAACCACTTTGCATTGGCTGCAGCTTGTACCACAGGAAGCAGGAGAGATGTAAAAAAGACAGATACTGTGCTGAACAATTTTAGAAAGGGTGGATTGCACCAAGATTTAGTAAGGGTGGATTGCACCAAGATTTAGTTTCTGCTGGGCCTTTTCAACCTTATTACCTCATATTTGTTTCTTTGTATTTCTGCTGGCACCGTCTCTTTATATGTGCACAACACAGTGAACATATGGCTCTTAAATAGGTAGCATATTGTGCAGTAGATGGGATGCAAAGTAATTCTTACACCAAACAATCAAACCAACTCAGGAAGAAGGCAAATTTGTTTTACTGTTTTAATATCAGTTGTCTAAAACAGGGAGTTACAACGGACATCAACGAACGTTGCACAGCATAATCTCACTCAAAACATTTCTTTAAAAATTACATTTATATAGTAAAACCTCATCATATGTGTCATCATACTATGTGGCAAACAAGAAAAAACCTATGCATAGTTGTGATAGGCTTTAAGGGAACATCTAAGTATACTTTCTATACTGGAATGAGTTGTGATTGGGTCTCTACAGTCAGGTGGACAACTTATGGCCACCCCTAGTGCAAGTCATCTTCAACAGTTATTTGACACACAGCTCATCATTGGCTATCAAGCTATAAGGCTGGTGCTTCCATGGCCCCATTCCCATAGGAATCCACAGTAATGGGAACATGGAAGCACCAGCACAGTTGCTAACGGGGAAGTGTCCTTGCATTACTGGGTCTAGGCTTCCACTGTAGTAAGCTGGTGGTTGGTATCCCTGTGGCTTCTATTGTGTAAGGACAGCTGTCATCACTGAGCCATCTGAATGTGAGAACAAATAGAATGTTTCACTGTAATTTGGGGTAGCTAACTCTGGTGCAAGTTCAAGTGCATCATTTAGTTCTGCGAAACTTTAATTCATTTCAGATGTCCATTTAATGTCCCTCTTCTCTTTTTGTGCTTCCTTAAGGCCCTGCAATAGGGGTTTAGTAAATGTGGCATAATCAAATACCCATGCTCTGCAGTAATTGCATAGACTTGGAAACTTCTGCATCTCTTTCACCATTCGTGGGCGGATGGTGGAATGAATGGCCTGTGTCCTTTCAGGTGTTTTTCAACGCCCTTCAATAGATATTATTTGCCCCAGGTACACAACCTCTTCTAGGCAATACTGTAATTGTGCCTTATACACTTTCTCTGCAAGCAGTAAAAAAAACCTGTACGGAGTCAGATCTAAACTCTACTTCTGTCTCACTGCATATTAGCAGATCATCAACATACTGAATCACAGTGCTTGATGTCTGAACATCGAACATATCCATTTGTATTATCTTATTGAAAATACAGGGCAATTTGCTCTACCACTGGGGTAAATGAGTGTGTTTGAATCTAGTTCTGTGATACTTGAAGGCGGTCAGATAGAGAAAAAGTAATTTTTAAAGTCCATGACTATGAAGTACTTCACCTTCACTGGGATATTGCACAATATTGTGGCTGGGTTTGGAACCACAGGAAAGACTGCTTCTCTCATCAATGGGTATTGTTATGCCCAGGGCAGCAGTGCCCCTTGTTTCAGTTTTATTTTTGCGGCCCAAACCCTTTCAATACGCCCACATCGTGAGGTCCTTAGGTCCACAACTCATCCAGCACCTTTTTGAGATCTCCCTCGGTGTGTTTATTTTCCTTCTTCACTAACTGCGTCAGAATGGGCCCCATTTTTTCTAATATCTGAACTGGGCAAGGTATCTGTATCTGGAACACCATCTCTCCTTCTTCCTCTTCATTGACAAACAACTGTTTATCCAATACTCTTATAATTGTCAAAGTGAGGTCAATGCACAGCACTGTTCACCATTCCATGTTGTCAAAGTCTGTTCCACACAGAATCACCATGTATTTGCGTATTGCTGCTTCTTCCAGCTGTTGTTTTCCCCTTTAAATCATCCTTCTGGCACTGTGGTCTGAATGGGAATCCCAAAGGCAGTCGAAACACCTTCCCTTGTATTCCCGGGATCCATCCCAGCAGAACTTTGACCCTGTACAGGAACATGCTGTGGTATAGGGTTTGTGCTCACAAGGTGCTTTGTGCGTGTTCTGCCCAAAATAAACTGGTACCCGGGCATAGTAAATGCCAGGCGTGAAGCACACCATCCCTTTCTCTGTGAATGATACGGTTGCGTTCAATTCAAGGTCTCTCCCCAAGATATTGATCAGTGTGTCTTTGGAGTACACTAAGGGAGCCACGAGGTGTTGGGTCCCTATGGTTAATGGTAAATCTTCTGTTACTGTAACCACGACCACCACCCCAGAAAGGCCATCCGTATCCATCACTTTGTTCGATTATGGTAATTCAACCTCCCTCATGCAGGATTTGGTTGCTCCTGTATCTTTGAGAAATGAGAACCCTCTTGGTCCTATTTTCACTCTCATCTCGGGTTTATCTTCGGGTTTGTTGGTTACTGCTAGGACTGGACACGCTCAGACTTTCTGTGGGCCCCATATTGCTGTGCACTATTCGGCAGGAAGGGGAAAGGGTTCCCTCCTACCACACTGCTGTGTAATAGGGGTGCCACGTTTTGCCATAGCACCACTGTGCTTCGGCCTGGTACTGCGGGTGGCTGAACCATTGCTGGGACTGTTACCCCGCTGTTGGTTGTCCTTCCTTGGGGCTGCACACTTCCCTGCTCTGTTGGCATCTGTGCTGGTTGCAACTGGCCCTACAATGCATCTGCTGCCACTGGAGACCCTGCTGTTGCGCTACTTGGATTGCCTGTGCCTGTTGCATAAATGAAGAGGTGCGCGCCACATGTCCCATGTTCTTGCATATGTAACATGGTGCAAAAATCCTGAATCATGTTCCTTGATACACCCCTCTTCCCCGTTGTGAAAACCCTCTTCCTATAGGGAAGTATCCCCCATGCATGCAATTCCACTGTGGTGGTATTCCCCATTGTGGTCCATACTGCTGCTGCATGTACCCTCCTTGTTGTGGTGTTTGTCCTGCACGAAACCCTCCCCGTGGTGCTGGTGCCATGGCAGTGGCATATGGCACTAACAGCGTTTCTTCCAGTGTACATTTGGCCAGTTTCTTTTGTACTCATTTGTTTTCTGCCTTTGCGGCATTCTCGGCTGCCTGCCTCCTTTCCTGCTTCCTCTTACAGTAATGTACTATTGTTGCTTGTATTCTGGGCCTGCCCTTAGCTTCTATACCCACTACCTTATCCAAGTAAGCTTGTACTTCTGTTGGTAGTCCATTAACTAGTATGTTATAGAACAACGGTATGCATTCGTCCCAGGACCTTTGTGTCTCTTGGGTCCATAAATCCTGGACTTGCTTTATATATTCAGCTGAGTCATCATCACCTTTCATTTTATTAGGCATTACTGTCCCCAGGTCATAGCTGTCTGGATACATGCTTTGTAAAAACCCCCAGACATGTGCTCAACAGTTGTTAAATGAAGCTCCATCATAAGCATTGGTGCTCAATTTCACTCCTTTATAGCCAGCCTGATTCCAAATGTTGTCTGCCTAGTCTTCTATAATTCCGGCAAACAAACCTTTCATATCCCCTATGGCCAGCATCACCCTCCGCTGTTTTTTTCTCAAGTGCCTGTATCCATTTGCTGGCCTAGGCTACGAGGGAGGGCAAGCTACATATTAGGTTGTCCTGGTACATTGTTTTCCAGGGCACATAATGGGCCCCTCCTCGTCCCCTTTGTTGTAATGGCATTACCTGTGTATTTGGTCCCATCCCTCACACTGTCTCTTCTTCTTCTGTCTTCAATTGTTCCCCTTTAGTCTCCTCATATAGTTTCCAGGGACCCAAAATGTTTTGTCTGCTTTTGAGCTTAGAACATTTATATTTCGTTAATAGATACAAGAACATATTCTCTATTATCTTGCTGTCAAATATCCCTTCCCCTGGGGACGCATGGAAACACAGTCCTGTAGTCTCTATGGCCCACTGAATATTGCATTTTAATAGTTGATCGCCATACTGGGGCAATTCACGACACATGTGGTCTTTGGGGCAGTCCACATAAGCCATTATTTCCTTTCTTTTTATTCTATTAACCTGTGTTCCCCCTGTTCCTGTTCCCCCAATTCTTCCCCTTTTTTTATTCCCTATTACGCCTCTCAACATTCACTCTGGTCCTCTCTGCAGGCCAGACCAGGCACTCCGCTTGTTCGCAATGGCCCTCTCCAAAGGCCCGACCACTCACTCAATGTTAGTACTTGAAAGCCCGCTCCACAGGCTCACTGTTCCCTATGTTAGCGCAAGAGTGTCCAGTGTCTAACCATGTATCACCGGCACACTCCCTCTGTTGAAATGAAAAAGCCTGCTATTTTACACGAGATACCTCTTGGTGCTGACTCGTCCACCACGAGCTCCCACCACTGAATGACTAACTACCACACGCATGTCCCTCTCTACAAAAAAACCTAATACAACTTGTACCTCAATTACGCAACTCTACATTTGCCTGCACTAACGTGCCACTCCTGTCTAGCAAAGTTCACCACACACTACGCACCCCTCCTGCTCTACCGCAGGTGTGCCCACACCAGCTCCCACCCCCTATTGGGTGGTACACTCTAACAGCTACACTACCACAGCCCATGCTACCGCTGAGCGCAAGACGGCGCTAGGGACCAGGCAGACCTTTGCTAACTCGGCTTCTGCAGGGCCTCCTCAGTGATGTGCAGCGAACAGGTCTGCGGTCGGCAGACCTGTGCCCCCTGGGAGGGCATCCCTGATACCCTCAGTAGTCTGGGGAGGACTAAGAGATCTTGCTGGGGCCTCCAAAAAGGTTTATTTTTTATTTATTTATATTTATATAGTACGCTGATTGTCAGAGGTTCACCAATTAGAGCATAATTAAAAAAACACGTACTCAATAAGTGGAGCAAACACCAGGCAAGAAGCAACTCTGTTTATTACAGCTGGGTGAGCACAAATCAAACAGAACAGTGGTTAGGCTCTGATCAAAAGGCTCACATTTGAATGGAATATGAATAGTAGTTTTGTATCAAGAAATACAATGGTCAAAAATCCATTGAAACACTTGCAAATTGGAGAGTTAAGTTATTGTATGTTTCCCAGGGATGTCATTGCTTCGTAGACATCAGCACGGCAAAGTTTATGTTGATTAGTGAAGCGTAATTGAAGCAAACAGTTTAAAAGTTTCCCATTACAATGCTTCCCCATGTGGTACCACATGTATTCACACCCCACCCCGGAACAACTTGCTATTACTGAAGTAACATTTGTGCTGACAACCGTAACTTTAATACACTGCCATTGGTCAGCGCCATTGAGAACGGAACACGAGACACCCTGCAGCTGGTGTGAAAATGGACATTCACATGATACCTTTTAGATAATGACCTTCGCAAACTCTTTAGTAGATACTTTGGAGGCTGGCCACCTCCTCAGAGCTCAGGAACTTACTGTCAGATTCATCCTGCCAGGAACGCCACTCTGTCCAGTGTTCCCTTCCCACAGCCGTCTGCTGATGGGCATCAGCTGTCATATGACCCCAACACTGGTACAGATACACCCTCCCGCTGCCTTGTAGGGCGGCTAATTTGGCTGACCGCTCTGTAATTCCATCACCTTGTTCTAGTTATGTTGTTTTTCTCGTGATGAGTAGCTTAAGCCACACCCCACTTTGCAGATCCCTGTTGTATTGGTCATCTGTTTCAGATCGAGGTTTCCCAGGTCCAGCCCGCCCGAGAGATTTCGCACTACATGTGTTTATGATGGCGCTATTTTTGTCCTTCCCCTTCTTTAACTAATCATAAGCCATATCTTGGACTGTGTCTACACCCAATGCATCATTACCCCCTACCATTTCCAGTGAATCCCTTTGTACAGGACATCTGTGATTTAGAATACCTGTGTCATTTCCTATGTAGCTGCCCCGACCATCCCCCTTCTTTACTCTCGCAGTTGGTAGGTGCGTCCCCGCATCTGGCACCTAATTAACACCTTAAACACACATGTATGTCCACGAACCAGGGTAGAGAGGTTTTAATCATCCATGACATATGGCCCTCATTCCGAGTTAGGACTACACCATGGAGTAAATAGCTCCATGGTTGGCAACCATGGAGCTATTTACTCCATGGAATACCGGCATGGTGAATGGAGTAATTACCGGTCCATTCCAAGGTTGGATGGACCGGTAATTCCCCATTCACCATAGCCCTTCCCCATCCCCATTTCTGCCCCCATAGGGCTCAATGGGAATGGGGAAGGAGGTAATTACGGCACCGTAAAAAAGTTTCCCATTACAATGCTTCCCCATGTGGTACCACATGTATTCACACCCCACCCCGGAACAACTTGCTATTACTGAAGTAACATTTGTGCTGACAACCGTAACTTTAATACACTGCCATTGGTCAGCGCCATTGAGAACGGAACACGAGACACCCTGCAGCTGGTGTGAAAATGGACATTCACATGATACCTTTTAGATAATGACCTTCGCAAACTCTTTAGTAGATACTTTGGAGGCTGGCCACCTCCTCAGAGCTCAGGAACTTACTGTCAGATTCATCCTGCCAGGAACGCCACTCTGTCCAGTGTTCCCTTCCCACAGCCGTCTGCTGATGGGCATCAGCTGTCATATGACCCCAACACTGGTACAGATACACCCTCCCGCTGCCTTGTAGGGCGGCTAATTTGGCTGACCGCTCTGTAATTCCATCACCTTGTTCTAGTTATGTTGTTTTTCTCGTGATGAGTAGCTTAAGCCACACCCCACTTTGCAGATCCCTGTTGTATTGGTCATCTGTTTCAGATCGAGGTTTCCCAGGTCCAGCCCGCCCGAGAGATTTCGCACTACATGTGTTTATGATGGCGCTATTTTTGTCCTTCCCCTTCTTTAACTAATCATAAGCCATATCTTGGACTGTGTCTACACCCAATGCATCATTACCCCCTACCATTTCCAGTGAATCCCTTTGTACAGGACATCTGTGATTTAGAATACCTGTGTCATTTCCTATGTAGCTGCCCCGACCATCCCCCTTCTTTACTCTCGCAGTTGGTAGGTGCGTCCCCGCATCTGGCACCTAATTAACACCTTAAACACACATGTATGTCCACGAACCAGGGTAGAGAGGTTTTAATCATCCATGACATATGGCCCTCATTCCGAGTTAGGACTACACCATGGAGTAAATAGCTCCATGGTTGGCAACCATGGAGCTATTTACTCCATGGAATACCGGCATGGTGAATGGAGTAATTACCGGTCCATTCCAAGGTTGGATGGACCGGTAATTCCCCATTCACCATAGCCCTTCCCCATCCCCATTTCTGCCCCCATAGGGCTCAATGGGAATGGGGAAGGAGGTAATTACGGCACCGTAAATTACGGTGACGTAATTTACTCCAAGGTCACTTTGTGGGTCCCGTAATTTACTCCTGCTAAAAGCAGGAGGTAAAGAGGGACCTGCAAAGGGAACTCGGAATACGGAGGTAAGGGATTACCGCCATCGGTGCCCTTACAGGCGCCGGTAATCCCTTACCTCCAACCTCGGAATGACCCCCATAGTCGCTTAACAGTGCATTGACAAACTTACTTACAATTACCTCCACTTGGTTCAGTCGTATTACAGTTGGATTATGACTGGTGGTAAGGTGGTGTTCAGCCCCTTTTTTTGAGTCTATGGGAATTTTTGTGAATTTACCATGAGAGGTATTTCCACCATGGTAAATTCTCCAATTTGTGTAGGTAAAGTGGAGGATTGATCTTCAGCTATATGCTTGAAGAAAATCCTCCACTTCACCTTCAAACATGATGTTCAGAGGCTGCTCAAAGTTGGGGGACCTTTTCGAGGATGTGAAATGATTGACCTTTGAACAATGGAGGCATAAATATGATATGCAGCGGGGTTCCTTCCTTATATGCGCACAGATAATGAAAAGGTCTAGTGAAATATGGGAAGGTATTCGAAAAGAACCAGAAACAAGCCCACTATTACAGATGATATTGACACTGGATGGAGGGAAGGGGGCTATTTCACAAATGTATATAGGCATTCAGGAACAGAAGCAGAAAAGGGAAATGGGAGTTAAAGCAAAATGGGAAAGGGACGTAGGTTTTGCAATATCGCAAATGAAGTGGACCCGTATATGGGACCCGGTCTAAAAGGTATCAAGGAATGCAAGGTTACGGGTGATACAATTCAATTATTTGCATAGAGTATACATGACCCCGGCGAGACTACACACAATATATCAACAAGTATCTCATTGTTGTCCCAGATGTGGAGAAGCTTCGGCAGGGTTCTGGCACATGATATGGGAGTGTCCAAAGATCATAACCTACTGGGATGAGATTCTGGCTAAAATTAATTCTTTGGTGCACGGATCTTATGAGTGAACACCAGAGGTATGCCTTTGGGGATTATTACCAGGAAGCAAGAGGAACAAAAAACGGACGAGGATGGTATAATTCTTGTTAATCCTAGCCAAAAGAAGAACACCAATATCATGCCCAAGGAGCCCATCACTATAATCCTGGATAAATGATGTCCAGAGTTGGGGCATGGCAGAGTTGGACATTTTAAGGAAACAGAGGGAACCAGAGGAAGAGTGTGCCGAGGGGACGGACTGGGGACAAATGTTGAATGAACTGATGAACTCACCAGACTTGAGACCACCATGAAAGGAAGGGGTTAGATAAGAAGATTCACGAGTACCAAGAAGACGGACGGGTTAAGTGAGAAGGGCTCCATGACAAAAGGGGGGAGGGTTCGGTATCTCAGTTGCAAAACGGGAGAAACAGAATAGGAAATTTCTATACGCATGAATGTATTAATGATGCTGTGGTGAAACTAACTGTTGCAATTTGTTATGAGACAAAAAATTAAAATACATTTAAAATTAATACATTTTGAAAAATACTAAGTACAGCAGTGCAGGAAAAGGATGATAAAAAGCAGACGGAAACAAGATCTCCACCTTTCATTTTCCACATTCTGGACATTTCCTGGATGGAGAGGTAGCACAGCCTGCAAAATCCAGTCTGTTGGACTCCCTGCTCTGTGTAGGAAAACCACCTGCATCTCAGCATCCAATTTTGATGTGGGCAGAGAGGCTGCCATCCCCACGAATCCACAGCTGCTTTTCTAACCCTGTAAAAAAAGCAGGCGGAATCCATAGGAATTCTTTGGAATCACTGCTGTAAGCCACGTACATGGCCCCAGGCATTACCACTTGTTTACTGGCCAGGGAGGGCGAAAAAGGCACGAGAGCCACGGACCATCCGGATTCCAGTCCCATTTGTAAAAACCCTACCAGTAAACAATTATAATCCCATAGAAAGCGTAGTGGACACAGATGCACTCAGTGGGACTGACACCTGAGTAGGTAGATGTAAAGACATGTTCCTCTGGCAACGTGGAGCAGGTGCGTTTTTAGATTTCTTTTTCAAATGGAGGGGACTTCTTTCCCAGAGGGGCGGGAGGGAGCCAAAGAATTCAAGGGTCTGTGACAAACAGCAAGGCTCCTTCTCTGGCCCCTTAGTACAGGAGGGGCAGAGAAGTGGCGGGGCAGGGAGCCCGTTGTGGCTGGCATTCCTTGATAAGGACTTGTAGGAAGAAGGGCTTTTGTTTTGGAAAGCTCTGGGAGAAGCAAAGGATCTGGAAGATTGTGCGGAATGTGCTCTCAACTCGAGCCAACTTAAACTGGGAGCAATTATAAAACGTGGGTTTTGCGAATAAGAAGACAACCGACGTATTTTTATACAGTGAAGCAAAACGAAGCCACTTGGTAGACATCTTTTCCCCTTCCACTTAGTGCCAGACGGGCAGAATCTTCTAGACATCCATGAAGGAGAAGAAGACATGATGTCAATGATTCCAGTAATTACAGAGCTCGTGTTGCAGCTATAATCTTCCCATGCACCCAAGTGCGATTAAAGCCCGTGTGGGCCACTTACAAGGACTTCAGTGTGCTAAAGCCATGTTGCGTACTTGAAATAAAGGGCATCCAGGACATTTTCTTTTAAAGATGAATGCCAGTCCATGGGAATAGATTGCTTTTTAAAGCTCTCATCTTACGCAAATAGGGGTCAAATCTTAAAAAAATGTCATGTGCCTACCCCACAAACGGCAATTGGATGTGCGCATCTTAGATGCACACAGTCAAATTTTCTTTCTCTCCCCCGTTGTGCAATTGCGCAAAGCAGGGGGCTTTGCTAGGGCTATTAAAAAGCATTGAAAATTCAGATATGGGATGTGCTTTCAAATGTGCAGAAAACAAGGACATTTGCTGAACTTGTTTGTAACAGGTACAGGGGTGTGCAATGCATAGCAAGGCTCATTCATGGCACTGTCAGGCATTTTTAGTTTGGGATCTAAGCGCTTGATATGATATGATATGACATTTATAACGTGCCTATACACAAATGTTTCAAGGCGCGACGAGGCAAGGGAGGGGGAACAAAGGGAAGACAGAGACAATGGGCCTCATTACACGGAAGGCGGTAATGGTTAACGGCCACCGTTAATGGTAACGGTGACCGTTAACCATTACCGCCTTACTACGAGGTCCGTTAGCGGGTTGGTGCTTTAACGCCTGCTTTTTGCAGGCGTTAAAAACCAACCCGCTAAGGGACATCGGAGCTAATTACGGCACCGCAAAATTGCGGTGCCGTAATTAGCGCCTTCCCCATTCCCATAGAGCCGTATGGGGCAGAAATGGGAATGGGGAAGGGCAATGGCGGAAGGAGGATTTACCGCCCCTCCAACCTTGGAATGGGGCGGTAAATCCCCTTTCCGCCAAGGCGGTGCCGGTATTTTACCGGCATGAGCCATGGCGCTAATAGCGCCATGGCTCACCGCCTTCCGTGTAATGAGGCCCAATGATCTTACTAGGCCAGGTGACATTGACATCGCGCAAGTGCAGGGGCGGCGGTAGGGGAAAGTGCCGGGGGAAGGCGAGGGGGCAGTGCAGTACATAGGATCAACAGTAGACTAATAAAATAAATAAATCAATGAATGAATAAATAAAAAGGGCAGCCAACTGGTGGCAAGTGCAAGGGTAAATGGAGACATCAGGTGTCGAGTGCTGGGAGGGGCCTGTAGGGATACAGAAACAGCCCCCGAGTGCAAGGGTTGCTAGGGGGGCAGTGCAGGTGTGCAACTGGCGGAGAGGGGACATGGGCCCGAAATCAGAGGCTAGCCAGATAAGCAGTGCAGTTTCAGTTTCAGCCTGGAGATCAACAGGGGAGAGGAGGAGAGAAAGCACAAGCAAAGAGGAAGGTCTTGAGGTGCTTCCCGGACCGGAAATGGTTCTCCTCAAGTTTCAGAGAGGCAGGGAGGCTGCTCCACAGGGAGGCCCCAGCTGAAGAAAGAGATCTACCACCAGCTTGTTTCTTGGAGAAGCGACTGACCCTGAGGAGAGTTGGAGGCGGATGAGCAAAGAGCTCGAGAGGGAAGATATTTAGGAAGAGAGAGTTGAAGGTATTGAGGCCCCAGTCCCCAGAAGGTCTTGTGGACAATGCAGAGGGTTTTGAACTTAATCCTCGCCGCCACTGGGATCCAGTGCAGAGATTTCAGTCCTGGAGAGATACGATCCCCGGGCTTGAGGCCAAGGACAAATCTTGCAGTCCTGTTTTGGATGAGTTGCAGAGGGCAGAGAGTAGAGGCAGGCAGATTTAGAAATAGTCTGTTGCAGTAGTCCAGCCTAGAGAGAACCAGAGCTCTGGAGACAGTGAGCTTCTGGGGGAAGGAGAGGAAAGGAAGAATACCGATGAGGAAGTGCAGCTGGTAGTATGACTTCTCAGAGACGTCAGAGATGTGAGGAGAGAAGCACTCTATCATCACTTACAAGCCGAAACTATTGCATTTGAGTATGGATGGGGGAAATGGCATATGAGGCAGGGGACGGGCATGCCCAGACATTGTTCCCGTGTCTGCTGGGCCTATAGACCAAAGTTACTCCTCACTGATGAGGCCCAATAAGGCCGAAACATGTTTGGGGATGCTGGTGATCTCGTACAGAAGGGATGTGACCAAGCAGTTCGGGCTGGACTACTGCTTTTGGGGTGGGACCAAGCCTGATTTGCATATGGTCTTTCCCCTTTTGTGATGGCTTGGCAGGCAAACAACAATGGTCTGGAGGGGTGCCCAGAGCAATGCCAGAGGTTAAGATTAATTCAAAACCTTCCAGCCATCACCTCTTTTGTTTTGCTTTGTCACCCCGAGTGGGACAGGTATGGCCATACGTGGGTCCCGTGCCTTCTGGGCCTAGAGACCAAAGCTACTCCTCACTGATGAGGCCCAACAAGGCCGAAACATGTTTGGGGATGCTGGTGGTCTCGTGCAGAAGGAATGTGACCAAGCAGTTCGGCTGGACTACCCCTTTTGGGGTGGGACCAAGCTTGATTTGGATATTGTCTTTCCCCTTTTGTAATGGCTTGGCAGGCGAAGAACGATGGTCTGGAGGGTTGCCCAGAGCAATACCAGAGGTTAAGATTAATTCAAAACCTTCCAGCCATCACCTTTTTTGTTTTGCATATGAGGAAGTACACACAGATTGTAGGTGTTGTTTGGTTATTTGCCCACCCACTGACTGCCCATGGCCATGCTAACCCCTATGGCCATTTGCACAGAGTTCCTGCCCCTACCCGCCCAAAACACCGCCTCATGGGAACTCTTTGAGCTTGCTTCAATCAAACATTTCCATCAAACTTTGCACTCAAGTTCCTGCCAGTGTTTTCTCAATAGAGTGTTCTAAAAGATGATGTCATTGGAGTTGTAAATGTGCTGCTGGTGTAATAAAAATGTCTTAACCAGGTCTGCCTTCAGACACTCGATTCATAAGTACTGTGGGTGTCCTCCCCTGAAGTCCTTTTAAAAACTCAGTTGTGGGCAAAGTTAGATGTGCTGGGTGCTCCTCAAAGGCTAGTGTTTCCCAGTAAACTCCTTTAGAGTCATAATAAAGTTAGAATACAATTTAGTGAAGCTGGTGAGCACTCTGCAACTGTGGAGGTTGACAGGGGGTCAGACAGGGGGGTCAGACAGGAATGTGTTCTGGCCCCTATGCCTTTTAATGTCTACATTTCTGACATTGACATTGGCAAGCACTGGCAAGGGGCAGATCATTGCCTCCTAGGTTTAGCCATTCCAGAGTAGAATGGATCGCCTTCGCAGACAACATTGTTGTTTTAAAAAGCACTATGTGGGCATCTGCTAGGGTGCGCAAATCATCTTGGAGTATGCAAAAAGTAACATGATGCAGGCGAACATAGCTTAACTGAAGTTCATGTGCTTCGGAAGGACCAACATGACTAAAAGTGTGATTTTCACTAAAGAGGGACTTATTTAAAGGGTTGGTAGTTAGGTTATGTTATGTTAAAAGGCTTTATAAATGGCTCATTCACCAACAGCAACTTGGCACTAGGCAAAACCAACAGAGTAGGAAACAGCCTTGTTGGGATGAACGTCCAACGTCCGACCCGAGAGAGAAAATATAAACTGAGAAAACCCATAAAACACTTTCTGACCTTAAACCAACGGGCAGAGGACCAGACAGCAAGCAGATCACACTGTCATTCCCACCATATCCCTTCACCGAGAGGTAAACAGTACACAGCAAGACATATGCGTACACACTTTGAGTTTAGAAATGGAGGACGAAGGCAGACACATATAGCAAGTAAATGCACATTTAGAATCAATGTAGTACAATGACACACACACACACTCATGTAAGCCGAATAGACCCCAAGAGAGCATTTTAGCCAATAGTGTAAGCATTAAATTAGATAGAGCAAGCAATCCTCTCGGGAAGATAGCTCAGCGGCAATGTGCTCGCATTGGAAGCAAGAGAACAAGGAGCAACACAGGTTCGATCCCCGGGTACGCGCTGAGAAACCTCTGGGTATTAAGCGCATTATAAATAATGTATGATGTCATATCAATAGCAGATCCAGACAACATGCACGATGCACTAGCATTTCTGCTAGTTTCTTTCAAAATGAGATAGATAATAGACAGCAAGATACACTCATTAATATATGTGTTTATAGGTAGGCCTTAAGCCATATACGTGGTGTCAACGACAAAATAACATATAGTTAGATGCCAGACTTAACCAGACTTTCATACACACACGTCAGCAAGACCAAAAAAAACGAGAAGTGCTTCAAGTAGTTATATAAGTGTGCAGTGGAAACACTGAGGGGTAGGAAATGTAATTTACGAGGTATATACAAGTATATAAATATCTATATATTCAGTGAAAACACTTTGTTAAAGGGACGTTATGGTTAAATTGCACTAATAAAAACCTATCAAAACCAGTGGAAAAGTGTGTGAAAGGGATATTATGATTACAAGTAAAATAAAAAAATAAAAACAAATTTGCCAGTTATGGTAAGCTAAGCAACCATAACCCGTGCACTGCTAAGACTAACACCCATGACATCAAAGATGACATCACTCATGACATAACATGTGCAATTACTTTTCATGAAAAGTCTCTACAAAGGATTTTTATCTTGGGTAGCATCCACACTGCCCAAAAGCACAGGGGTTCTCTTAGATTGTTGTAGCATTCAACAAAGACACTGAATGTGTTCGAAAAGCAGCACATAAGTGAATAACAAAGAAAAATGGAGTATGTCTACAAACTCTATACTTAAGAAAACAACTATGCAACTGCATAGGGTTTGCGACATAATGGAATGCACCAATAACACAAATAAACTTTGCTTCCAGCAGTATTACCTCAGTGCTGCTTTACACAGAAATTGAAAAGCAACTACCAGCAGGACAAGGACAAAGTACTGACAGCACAACTGAACTACAAACTGGTGAGTTCTCTACATTGTTTCCTATAACTGCGAATGTTGTCCAGTGGGCAATACTAAAACATTATTTCAAATTTTTTACACGGAAATGGCAAGTACCCTGGAGTGGCTTGAAGAAAATGTTCCTCGGGATGAAATGAGTGAAGACAGTGACACTATTGGTACACAGTACAGTTTGAAAAGTAAGACAATTAATGCACATTGCTTCACATGGACCTCACATATTTTATTCCTTTAACAGTACATACAGAAACTAAAGGGGATGCCCCAGAAGCAGTAGTATAAGTCCAGGAGCACATAGAACAGCAAAGTAAGGGTGTAAAAAATAACCTACTGATCTTGGAAGAAAAAAATGATCAATTAATGAACACTTTTGCCGATTTAAAAGATTTTGTACAAAGACATATCATGGACAGTATTAAATATCACTGCCCCACCTGCACCTGTACCCCTTCCCCCTGTCCCAGCCAACCATCCTCACAAATTCCCTGTAAGCAAAGAGGTTACGATGAGACCTCAATCCCTTCCTCCCATGATGACCAACCTGTAGAAAAGCCCAATTCCCCTGTATATGTCTCCATTTCTGCTACCCCTTCTCTTTCCTAATTTATTTATGTATGAGTGTAAATAAATTGCAATATCTATACTGTTGCTGTGTGTGTGTGTTTTCTCTTTTAAAAAGCCCCGTTAGGAGTCTGCGGAGCACGGAACTGTCCAGGATGTCTGCAATTAAGCAACATGGAGGTGTCCTATTGAAAACGTGCCTGTCCGGCCTGTCCGCAATCAAAATGGAGGTGTCCATAGGGCACTGCGCCTGTCTGCATGTGCGCAAAGTTGTGGCGCACCTTCAAATTAGTTCAAGGAGCCCACGCCTGTCCAGCGGACACCTGGGCGCATGCGTATCTCACCCCCTGGGACCTTCAAACACTGCCCCTGTCTGGTATGTCCAAAAAAAGTGATGACGTACTTTGATTAGTTTGGGGAGCCCACCCATGTCCGCCGGACATGCCCACCCCACCCCCTAGGTCCTACGAACACTGCGTCTGTTCGGAACTGTCCACCGCACGTGTGTCGCACTTTTAATTAGTTTGGGGAGCCCAACCCTGTCCGTAGGACACCTATGCACATGCGCACACTGCATCCCTTTGAGTCTACCTAGTGGAGGAGATGGGGAGTGCTATGTGTTGCAGGCAGTGTCAAGTGCCGGCAAGGTTTGCTCGCTGGCGTCCAAAAAACCAAACAAATACAGTCATACGTTTTTACCCGAGAGGGTGCACTACACAAAGCCATTGCTAGGACCAGGCTCATTGGGTACACATACAGATGCATTGTGAATCCCTCCTGTCAGGTTTGTTGCAACAGAATGCCTATAAGGTGCATATCATCATCTGCCAATTATTCTGACTACATTCCTTTTTCAGTTAATATGTAGTCTCCAGCTTTGCACAGTAACACGCTTCTTCATTCCTCTGGCCTCACCAGGGCATGACATTGTTAGGGCTCGTTTAATGGAATTATTTGTGTGGAAAGAAGGGTAGTTGCATGCCAAACTGCACACAAATCTGCATTTGTTGATTCATTGCCTAAGCACCACCCACCTTCTTAGCCCTGCCTCTTCTTTCCTGCTCTTAACTCTTAGATCAAGGGCGTCTCTCACCCGGGCATTCAAAGCGAAGGGCAGACAAAGAAAAGGGCAATTCCTGTTTGGACTTGTTCGGACCAGGAGGATTCAGGGCCTGACCCCCTGCTCAGACAGCAGGTAAGCATGCACCAACATGTGTTTACCCCCTCTGTCCCCACAGGGCCATCCCCACCCCTTCTGGTCCCCCTGTGCTGTTCCCTTGTGCCCCCCACCCTTCTCGTACACAGGTGTTGCTTGTTTTGCTTGATTCTTCTACCCTGCTCCCCCCCTTCAGCCTACTTCTGCAGGAGTCTGTCCGTCTTATGGCCAGTGCTGGATTTGACTTTTATGTACTTCATTGATTCATGGTGCGCCACCCTTTCTCAACTCTCACGCTGGACTTCCTTTGCATCTTGTACTCATGGTGGCCCTGAATCATCCTGTTCCCATCTTCATCCTGTATCCTGGCTTGCAACATTATGGGCCTCAGTACGAGGTTGGAGTTAGCAAGGCTACCTCCAAACTTGCAACTGGTTCCGGCACCCGCGAATGGGCAATTACCGGGGTATTCCGGCCCTGCCAGACCCGGTAATTGCCCTTTTGCGGGTACCTGAACCGGTACAACCCCATTCCCATTTGAGCCCTACAGGGCCTACAGGGCTCAAATGGGAATGGTGACGTCGGATGCACCGGCACCGTTTACAACGGTGCCGGTGCATCCGACTTACTGTGCTTGCGGGTCCCGCTCTGCTCGCCAGGGCAGACCTGGTGGGCTGACAGGCACCCGCGAGCACAGCTCGTAGTATGGCGGTACGGTAGCAATGGTGCCGGTAGCACTACCGGCACCGTTGTTACCTTACCGCCATACTTATAATGAGGCCCTATGTGTTACTACTGACTTCTCCAATTGTTTCACTCTCTCCTCTTGCTTCTCCAGTCTTTTTGACTACTTACACTCTGTTCTCTCCTCCTCTCCCTTTCTCCCTTTCCCTATCTAATCCCCTCCTCCCCTTACTTTCTTCTATTCACTTACTCACTTCCTAGCAGGCCTAGTACGATAGTCTCTTGTTTTGTTCCTCCCCTCCCTTTCTGCACCCCTCTCCCTCACCTTTTGTTTTTCTCCGGCTCTACCAGAAATGCCTAGTACGGTAGTCGCCTGTCTGTTTCCATTACCTTCCCACTCTCCCACCTCCCTTCCTTATCTGGTTCCATGTCATTTCATCGCTTGCCTTTTCATCCCCAGGCTTTTTAACGTGCACTATCCATCGAATGTGCTCATCGTTTTTTTCTTTCTTTTTTTGGGGGGGTACCCCCAAACCCCTCTCCCACACTTATTTTTCGTCATTGCCCACCCACCCAAACCCTTATCTGCCCTTTCCCACCCCCCCCTAAATAATTTGATGATCTGAAATGTCGTCAGGCCGAGTATGAAAGTTAATTTCACATCCTTACTGTTCTTGGCCTGTAAGGATGTCATTGTATTTTCCCTTGTTCCCTACCTTGCCTTGAAGCACTTTGAAACACATTTGTATAGGTGCTATATAAATAAACGATCATAGCATATCATATCCTGTGCAATAGGTGTCCTACGAACAGCTGTCCCATTCACGAACGTCCGTGACATCACCATGTGACCGCACCCACGCTGAGCGTAGGCCCTTATTCGCGGACAGGGTTCGGGCCCACGGGCAGCAAAAAAGTGCTTTTTGAGCAATCCGATGTGGTTTACTGTGAAACCTCACCCTTGCAGAGGTCCCAGACTATGCCCCTGGTGATCTGGATACTTTTGTGAACTTTTTGAGCCCTTTTTGTGGTTCGACATATCTGCAGTGCACGCGACTTTCCATGAAGTGCTCCCTAGCACCCCTAGAAAAGGCCATACCCCAGATCTGCCCCTCATTCTGTTTTTGGCTACCAGGACAGAGCATTGCTCCAGATTGCTGGTTTCCTGAGATTGGTTTTGCTGCTGTGCTGTGCTACTTTTGGGGGACTATTCCAGATGGCAACTATAGCTGCTCCTGCTGCTACTGCCTCTGCGTCAGCAGCACCCCTACCTTTAGCACCACCAACCTTCCAAAGGGCCTGGGGAGGGGAACAGGCATGGTGATGTAGAGAGGGATCGAGAAGAGGACGAGGATGAGGTAGTGGAAGTCCCCATTTCCAGCAGCCAGCATGAGTGTTGGAGATGTGCCCAAAGCTTGTGCAAACAAGGTGCGCTGCACTGAGTGCCAGATAGTGCTCAGTCATGGCAAACCTGGCTTGTACAGCTACTGCACCCCCTCCCTGCGGCGACACCTGAGGTTGAACCACAAGGTGGCAGTTCAGAGGTTCATCCCATTCTAACAAGTCAGTAGGTTCAGTTCCTCTGCAGCATCCTTTGTATCTGCTCCTGCCACCACAAGGGACACTTCTGTGGGGCAGCGGATCCCTGACCCAGCCTCGCAAGCCATACTCACTGCAGTTGACCCTTACCTTTTGAGGGTCACTCTATTGTGCATGTACTGCAACGCGGTACTCTGCAGGGGGTAGCAATTTCAAAGTGCTTTCAAGACTACAGTCCGGGAGCATGAGAAAAACTGCCACCTACCTCAGTGAGGCCAACCCAACATCTTCCTCTCGCCACCTGCCCTATCTTATCCCTGTGGTTGGTGCCCCTCCTCTAGCCTCCCTTCCCTTCCTTTCCTTGTGTGTTGTGAATAAAAAAATCCAAAAAAATACAAAATAACTAAAGCCAAAAAAAGGCTCTTTTCAGAGCCAACTTTCACAGTTTAAAAATAGAATTGCCAATGAAATGATGCTGGCCCCTGCGCAGCCTGTGAAGTACGCGGACAGCGCAGTAGACCACGGACGGCGGCACCATCAAAAACATTCCACTCTTTTAAGGGCGAAAGTGGTGGCTCTGAAAAGAGCATGTTTGTGGTGTTTGTTTGTTTTTGGAAGGGTTGAAGTGGCCAACACCTACTAGAAAAATGCTTGCTATACTTGCAAAAAGGACTGCAATGCATTTTGGATATTTCACAGAAAAAGTTGATTGCCAGCATCAGTAAGATGGACTCCATCGCTGAAAAAAAATATTGGTGCTAAAAAATGTCCCAAACCGTTCCCTCCATAAAGAATAATAATAATGTCTGGATGATGGTGTGTCACCTAAGTGGCACAAAGAGGAAAACAAATCCAACCACTTCATTCCATGCACTCCATACCAGTGCAGATCCACATGATGGATTACAAAATGTGCAACCACTCCATAATGCTTTGCATACACCTACAACTAATGTATCCAAGAGTCTCCCAAAATCCCGACACACTGCCTCCTGAAAGACACAGGGGGTCATTCCGAGTTGGGCGGTAAAGGAAAAACGATGCCGGTAAAGGATTACCGGTATTGTTTCCCTTTACGGCCCATTCTGACCCACCAGACCGTTATTTACCGCGCCGTAAATTACGAGGCCGTAAATAGCGGTTCAGTGGCCAGCGCCCGACACTCCATACCGCCATGGCGTAAACCGGAGCTGATCCAAAGTAAAGCGGACATGGAAAAAACGGCCTCCACAAGGCCGCAAAGTACCTTACCGCCATGGAGTAAATACCGGCATCGCAGAGAAGGTGTTAAGAACCATGAGCAGTGCTTCAAAGAGGCACAGGTGCACTCAATCAGCACAGGTGGAGGCAATGGAGTCTGTCACAGCACAAAAGGAGCACACCCACACACCACACCCCCTCTCACACCAAGATGATACCAATTGTAGCAGCATTCCTGGAGCTGGAGGCCCTGCTTGCAAGGCAGCAACTACAACAACAGCAACAACAACAACCACAGCCCCCACCACAGAGGATACACAGGAGGAGAAGGTGGGTGAGACAGGCCCATCATGCCCTACCGGTGCAGGTACCATTACCACGCCGGCAGCCCGCAATCCCCCGCATCAGAGCCACCCCCTTTCAACCTCACACCAGAGCAGATGCACACCCTGTACCGGCTTGACCGGGACACCATTACCGCCATAGTGGACCTGATACATGATGACATAGTGAGCCGCATAGAAATCTGCACTGCCATCCCCCCTCTACTGAAGGTAGTGTCTGTGCTCCACTTCCTTGCCACAGGCACCTACCAGCATACAGTGGGGCACATGCATGGCATTTCACAGCCCATATTTTCCCGGATACTCAACCAAGTGTGGGATGCCCTCCTCAACCACACAAGGGACTACATATCCCTACCACAGACTCCCCAGGAGATATATGACACCAAAGTTGCCTTCCATGCACTGGCAGGCATGCCAAATTGCATAGGTGCCCTCGACTGCACCCACGTCGAATTGGTGGTCCCGCATGCCATGGAGGTGCCGTATCGTAACCGCAAGCAATACCACTCCATCAACGTCCAGATGGTGTGTAATGCCAGTAAAATCATCACACATTGCAATGCCCGATACCCCGGATCAACTCATGACTCCTTGGTCCTGCGGAACTCAACACTACCACGCTACATGGAGCGACATGCTGGACAACGTGCCTGGCTACTTGGTGAGTAACCTGAATGGGCCATGGCAGTGCATTGGGGCTGTGAGTAGGTTGTCTGCATACTCCACCTGTGTGGGAAAGGGGGGGGAGATGCATACTCCACCTGTGTGGGAAAGGGGGGGGGAGATGCATACTCCACCTGTGTGGGAATGTTCACGCCAGTGCACGATGTGCACCTCACAGAACACTGTACCCTAAGACAAGTGACACGGCACATGACCACTTAACCACACAGTGCTGAATCCGAGGCGACACCTAACACTACATGACTAACAGGAAACCTGCCCAAATACCACAACACATGCACCACTCATCGGCGGCCCATACACACCTTAAGGGCAATAGCACCATGTCGCTGACTCCTGCATCACAACACACAGGACAGTCATCCCTGGTAGTGCATAGAAGTGAGTCTAACAGGGATCCCACAGCGTGTCACTGGTCCGGCACCCCCATAGGATTGCTGCAAGTCACCATGGTAGGGATCAGTGCAGAATGACGAGTATGCCCCCTTTTTTAGTGCTTTAAGCATGATGCTGGTCTCTAATGCCAGTTTCTCTCTTCGGTATATGCCTCCAGGTCCTGTATGGAGAGGATGGCAATGGATTGTGATTTTAAAGATGGCCGCCGTGCTCCTTCCCGTTCCTGTGCGGTGAGGGTTTTTCCGGTTCCGTTCTTTACCGGTGACCGTAAATAGCGGGGACCGCTATTTACGGTCACCGCTGATTACTCCATGTCGGTAGTCTTATGTACGGTGCATTTGTTGGCGGTAAGGGCTTTGGGGGCACTTTTGCGGCATGGCGGTAACGTTCATTACCGGCATGGCGGTAAGCGCGTGCTCGCGAAGTCAGAATAGGCCGATTTTTACGGACTAGTGCCAGCACGGAAACGCTCTTAACGCCATGTCGGTATTCCCCTATACGGAATGACCCCCACAGTGATAGCCATAGCCATCTGCACTTCTCTCAGCAAACAGACCTTCTGCCACAGTTTCGCCTTACACACCAAAACCAGGAAACCTTATTGACCAATCACCGGGCCTCCAGAGTCCCATTTCCATGCCTGCCAGCCTCAAAAGCCTCGGATGTGGCACGTGCCATCTGCATACTACCGCGGTGTCCGCGGACATATCGTGCAAAGCACAGGGGTGGGGGAACACATTTCAACCACAGTAGGGGATTTCCTCTTTAGTGGTGGCTCTCAAAACACCTTTTATTTTGTATTCATTTTCCTTTCCTCCTTATATCAGCCTCTCAATAGTATTCCTCAGATTCTGAAAAAAATTAGCATTCACCAAAATGGACAACGAAACTCCATCGGCATTAAAAAACTGCACATTGAGGCACATTGAGGCAGTGAATGTTGTCATTGGAAAAAAATAATACTACATAACTACACCCATGCCTTTATTGACATGCAACCTTCCAAGATTTTGCTGGGGATTTAACACATTTGGCTGATTCCATAGTGTTCTTGGTAATATTTCCGAAAACACCACCTTTGCACATGGAAAGATTTGCATTACTCTCTCCACGAAGGACTTCAAAACAGGAATCAAACTTGGGGCACTGATGTACTCCAAATATTCTCCTCCACGTGCACCAACAAGATGTTTGTACTACTAAAAGTAGACAAGTTTCTATAAAGAGAAACCAGTTCCTCCAAATTGCATCCAGGTACACTCCACCACAAAACCTCCATGCGGGGAAACCCAAAATCTGCAGAAACACCTCTTGATTTTGAATACCTCTCCAGATCAGCAACAGACCTATCACCAATTACCCCACACAATATCCTGCCATCTTCACCATACAACCAACACAATGGAAAAAAGTATAACCCTCACTTCCTGTAAAGCATACCCTTATCATCTGATTAGATAATCCCCATAGTACACTCCCATTTCCAACCCCAGGCATGCTGACAAGCCCCGAATGTAGCACGTGTGACCCACGGACTACTGCAGTGTCCGCAGATCTCCTAAAACCGGGGCAGCCCTTCTTCCCTTTCCACTTCACTCTTTGCAGCACTCCCTCATTGGGTACCGTTAAGCAGTCACACAACCATCCACCAATCACATCCAAGACCTCTACATCTAACTTTGTCATCTCAGTTCAACACTGCAGATGTACTGTTGAACACTCAGACTACAGGTCTCATGTGAGTCCAAACATCTGCATCCAAAAGTACTGTAAAACTCTCCAAGATTTCTGCTTCCAGATTCATCCACATCTACACCCATCAACACAAACTACAGGTATGTATATATTTTGTAAAGCACACAGAAAACAAAAAGTGCATGTATGTTACCAAAGCATAGCAAGCACATAGACTGCATGCATATGAACAGGGTGCCTGACACTTACTATGCATAACCTAATCTATAATCATACTCTCCTTTGTCCCATGTCTTAACATCAAGTGGCAGTTACTTACAATGCTGTGTGCTTTCTAAGTTTTCTTTTTATGCCCACTTGCACAACAGCTGCAAACCACATATTTTAATTTTAGCAGCACTCTCTATTTTTTTTGTAAAAATACACATTGGGAACATTTGTACAGCAAGTTCAAGTGCCAGATCCTATGTGAAACGTCAATATATTACCACAACATGCATGCTTTTCCCTGTCACCCACTGTAATGTACAAATTGTTACTTTCTTCTTTTCTTCTGTCACTTTTACAATCACTTCTCCCACTAACACGTCTGCTGTAAAATGACCTGAATGCACATAGAAAATTAAATCTGCATGTATGTTACCAAAGCATAGCAACTACATATATTGCATGCATGTAAACAGGGTGCCTGCCACTTGCCCTGTATAACCAACCAAATAACCATACTGTCATTTGTACCATCTCTGAACATCAACTGAGAGTTACTTACAATGCTGTTTGCTTTCAAAGTTTTCTTGTACTACGCACCGGCATGACAGCTGCAAACCACATATTTCAATTTCACCACCACTGCCTGTGATATTTTTATGGAACATCACATTAAGAACATTTCCACCCCACATGCAAGAGCCAGATCCTATATCAAATGGCCAGAATGCACACAAAAAAGGAAAACTGCATGTACATTAGGATAGCATGCCAATCACATGCATTGCACAATTGACAAAAAGCACCATTGGAAAGAAAGCAAACAAACGCATATGTACATTGGAAACACTGCTATCTATGAATTTGCATACATAAATGCAATAACTGAAAAGAATGTGTGCACTCATATAGAAATCATCTATGTGTCAGAAATGTAACAAACTTCAACATACAGTAATATTCTCCTTTGCAATCTCTAAATCTTTCTGCACTTTTTCTCACTCTACTATAACTTCCACTACTCCATGTCCAAAACAAATAGTGCAAAAGCCTCTCATGTACTTCAAAAATGCAGCCCGGTAGGCCACAGTTATCACTGAAGCTGTGACCCCATACCAACAATGATAATACTCCTGAGTCCCCACACACATCTAGCGCTGTACAATTGCACACACACACTAACTCTTCTTGCCAACAAATCCTCCTACAACCTACAACAAAGTGCTCTACTATTGCTATTAGTGTACCATTAACACACATACCCATTAACATCATTCTTTTGCCATTTCAGTGAAGAACCACCACGCTTAAAGCCAGTGACGTCTCTGCTAGAAGATAAAACCCAGAAGAAACCTACTCTTCACATCCAAAAAAGTAAGTGTAGTACTCTTGTAGTGTTCTGCCTGTCACTCAGACATTGCAGTGTTGTTGTATTGCAGCCTAGACAATGGGCCTCATTTCAAGTTTGCCCGTACAATAACAACGGTACCGGTAAGCTTGCCGGTACAGTTGTTACCGTACCGGCAAACTACGAGTTCTGCTTGCGGGTGCCTTTTCGCCCACCAGGTCTGACCTGGCGGACGGACCAGCACCGGCAAGCAGACCATGCCGGATGCACCAGCACCATTCTGAATGGTGCCCATGCATTCGGCCTCCCCATTCCCATTGAGCCCTGTGGGGCCCAATGGGAATGGGGAGCATTTTTTTCCAGCACCCAGGAATGGTCAATTACTGGGACCGGTGGGGCCAAAATGACCCGGTAATTGCCCATTCCTGGGCACCAGAAATAAAATGATACCGGCGGCACCCGTGCAGTTTTACCAGCACGGCTACTGCCAGTATCGTAATGAGGCCCAATGTTATGTAAGCCCACAGCAGTCATTTCACCCTTACTCATTGCACCTTGCCAGCTGCACTGTTTCTATTGTCATCAAAACACCATGCACACTAAACCAGACATTTCCTACAAGAACACACACACATAGTACTACAACCTTCCCAACCAAAACTAACAACCCTATGCACAATTACACTCTTCTACATATATACCTATACTCATATTCAAACACTCATCCACAGTACACACAAACACATATCACAACTTCCAAACCCACACTTTCCTTTTTCCTCCAACAGACACAATACAAATGCCTACTAAAAACCAACTCTGTAGAAAACATCGCAGAAACAGAGTACCTAAAACTCAAGCAAAGGAAAATGCCCATCCAACTCTAGCAGACTTTGTACAAAACATTCAAACAAAACAGCTAATACAGCCACTAAGCAAAACAGAACCAGGTAGCAGGAAAAAAAGTGTGACTTGTCTTTCAACATCTTAAACTAAAACTAAACATATTAACAAGAATGTAACTACCAGTAGTACAAACACCACACCTACCAACAGTAACTTAGCCACAAGTAAGCATTCCAAAGAATTAATTTTACAAAAAATGTTCCACTATAGAATCTTTCAGAACCTTATAAAACAGGGCAGAAATCGCGCTCCACCCTTAAAACGTACTGCAGAAAACTGATCCAGGAAGCTCTCATAGACAGTGAAATGCTCCGCAAAAGGAAATTATTTATATTAGTTTTAAACAGAATGAAACCACTAAAAAAATGAATTACTAAACTAGAGAAAGTACTTTGCAACAGACGCAATATCAGAATATATACTTTTGCAAACATCGCTGCAGGTGAGTGGATTCACATAGGCATACAAACAAAAGCAAACAAACCCAATTGCTATACATAGAAGTGGACGAGGGTATGAAAAGGTAGACAATACCATTATGGAAGAAGAAACGCTACTTGAAAGAATATCGCCAACAAACTTAGAATCAACTCTCCATTCCACCGAACCAATACGTCCTGTGTACAAATTGCAGTGCACATCAATGTGTAATGTGCGCCACCAATCTTTCAAATCTTTGCAGCAGTTCCTCAATCAGTATGTGAAAGCCAAACACAAATTAAAATTTAAAATATTACAAACTATGGACTCCTGTCCAGTGCGCAAATACACAGGACTACGAGGACATTCATTATTCTGCATTTCTGCTTGCAAAAGCACCTTCCACCACATCAAAATGTTAGAAAAACACCATTCTACTGTACAAAATCTCATTCAGAGACTATACTATGCAAAACGACCTGCTTTAGCACTGGAGCATTTAAATGACAAACTCCTGCATGGTACAGCCAAAGAACTGCTTGAAGAAATAGACCACATCCAAAACAAATATTTTGGAACTGAAGAGCACTTACAAAATGCAGTAACTTTAGAAAAGAGTACCGACAACCTTGCAGATGTCAAACTTCTATTACACACGTAAAAAAAAAAAAAAAATAGCAAAGTTTAAAAGCACTTCTGCTGAAGTACCAAACCAAGTATGTTGTGTTGCCGCAGAACCTTTTATACAAAGAGCACCAAAACTATTGATACAACATATAAAATAGAAGACAATGAGCAATCACAGTGGTTCCAATTAGCTCTCTAACTTATAGCAGAAAACAAATACGAAATTACTAACCCCTCAATACTTTGCATATAATGCACTGCCAAACTTGACAATAACCAAATGCCTTCATGGGTTATCACTAATAACTTGGAAATATTCCCACTGCCAAAACCACTCCAACAACTTAACTTGTATGAGAGCATTATAATCCAAACAGTGCACCCATTTCAAGCAATAACACACCTTAAACCGAAAACAGCGAAACTGCCTCTCTCTGAATTACTGAAAGGCATACGTGGCAAAGTAGTTTATTTGCCATTAGAACACAAAGAAAATGTAGACACTCTAGGAGTGCAACGGCCAATAGATCAATCTTGGATTATCCTAGTGAATGGTGTACCTGCAAAAGACAAAAAAAGTGGCAGCAACTAGTAGACTTAATCAAAGTTAGAGAAGCTCTGCAATATCTTAAAGACAACAATTAATACTACAGAGAAATATACATTGAAGAAAACCTGAGAGAAACCACCGAAATAATTCAGGATTCCTCATCAACTGGATCATTTCAACTTCTAGATCCTACTACAGCCTCCAATATTTTAGACCAGTATACAATTCACCCAATGCACTAGAAACATATCAAATGCGGCAAGCCAAAAGATCTCCAATCAGCATATAGGAAAAAAAGTGTAGAAGCACACGCCTTTCCTCTACTGTTTCCTACTGGAAAAGATGGAAGCTACAATGAAAGATGAACACAAATAACAGCATCATAATACCGCTCTTTATCAACGCATTCTGAAGACCCCAGATTCAGACAAAACATGGAATACATATTCCACCTCCTCTTTGAAAGTGAACTAGCAACTCCATGTTACAGAGTTGCACACACATTGAAAACAGGTTCCAACTTTCTAAACATGTCTGCTACACATCTACTTCAAAAGGTGCAAGAGAAAGATGAAGTTTTACAGTCAAGTATTACAAATCACTTGGCAAACATGCGTGGTACGAAAGAATACTGGTTCTGATGTCACGCAGACGTACGGTGTATGCTACTCAACCTTGGCCCACTCACATGTTTTGTCACTTTAAGTTGTGCAGAGTATGCATGGGAAGACACAATTTCATACTCCTATCAAACGAAAACAAAGCAGGGATAGACATGAAAACACCTGGAGAACCCTGCTCTCTTGACCCTGTAAATGTGTCAAGGTACTTCCATCATCGCTTTATTGCCATGCTGCACTTCATTTGTAATAAAACAATTCCTCCACTCAGAGAAGTAGAACACTTCTTTTGGAGAAAGGAATATCAAGCCCGAGAAGCACCACACATCCACATGCTTTTGTGGATTACAAATGCTCTTATATTTGGTCAGGACAGTGATGCCACTGTTTTGCAGTTCATTCATAAATATGTCACTTGTGAAATCCCTTCAGAAAGTACACATAGTGACCTACATGCAAAAATGTTGCAGTTTCAAACACACAAGTGTGGCAAGAATTGCTGGCACAAATATAATGCCACTTTGGTTTCCCTACACCTATTTCGGAAAAAGGACAAGTAAACAACTTCATATCTTCTGTTAGACACAATGTGAAAGGCAAAATGCCTAAGAACACATACTACATTAAAAAAAATGAAGCATCAAAGTACATCAATGATTGCAATGCAATCATTGCCCTCATATGGAATGCAAACATAGATGTGCAGTACATTGCAGACAATTCCACTGCAGTTGCACGGTATGTCACAGCCTACTTAACCAAAGCAGGGAAAACAGAACTGAAAGACCTCTGGGATGACATATCATCTGACAAAACACTGTCACAAAAATTGTACAGCTTTGGCATAAAAATGCTCTCCCACAGAGAATGTGGCTGCTACAAAGCAGCAGACCATTTAACCGGCATCGCCTTGTATGGCAAACCTGAAAACATAGTTTGGCTAAGCCTTGGTCCTGCTGCATCCAGAAAAAGAGTTCTCAAATTGTACAAAGACATAGAAACAATAGCCAAAAACGATCCCAACAGCTAGGACATTTTGTAAAATAACTTATTGGACACATACAACCCAAACAGAAGTACTGCTTTGGAAACCACGTGCCTATACCACATAGTTTAAAAACTTATCATACAAAAATAATATTAAACCAGATGAGAAAAACAGGTAATTCTTTTTTATTTTATTTTTTGAAAAGACTTCAGCTCAAAACAAATGATTTTAAGGTTTTGTTTCAAACATTCATGTGAACAATTATCTGTTGTGACTTCAACATAAAACAACAGTAAAATTCCAAAAAGAGAAAAAAAAAGAAAAATACGAATGATTCCATGTAAGATCACATCCACAGTTTATTAGAGGAAAAGTTTCCCACTCTTTTGCACTGAAGAAGAGGTTTGTTATTCTGGTTAATTAAACAGTACTTGTGATGGGTCTTCCTTCAGAATGTTAACCATATAGTCGACCACTTGCCAAGATCGTTTTATGTTATTACCTGTAGCGATCACTGACCACCATGCTTCCATATCATCGTTTAATGGCGCAAGATGTCCAAAGTGCAAAGTTTGTTGATTGCGAGTGCCTTCACAGCTGGTTATTAGATGTTTCAGAGATTCAATGTCAAGATCACAGAAGTGACATAAGTTGTCCCTTGCTGCTTTATCACATTTTTGTCACAAGATTTCTTTGGTTTTCATCACGTTCAATCTAAATCTTAGAAATTGATCATGATGATGACGCGATGGACAGTACAGCAAGTATCTGGGCTGGACATTTAATTTATTAACACCGATGCCCAAGTCCAGTGCAGAATAAAATGTGTGCGTTTCTCCAAGTTTGTTATCCAGACCCATGATTCAAACTTTTTCTTCACAAATTGCAGGCGAACAAAGAGGACAAATTTGTTGATGTCCACCGCACACAACATTTCGTGCACTCGCGCAGTCCAAGTTTGTAATAAACCAGGCTTGGAGTCAGTGTTTTCGCTTGCAAATATCAAGTATGCCGGCTTTGTAAAAGGCATGAGCATTTTTCGCATTGCAGCAAGTGATTTCCATAACACCGTAGTATAGAGTGAGTTCAGAGACAGTTCATGACGAATGGCAGTCATCGAGGTGAATTGAGGCAAATTCAACACCCTGCATCAGAAACCACCCTCTAGGAACTGCCACGTGGGTTCTTCAATGTTCCAGCCAGCCCCGGCCCCAAAAACAATGGCTGGGACTACTTTTTGGAGGTAGAAGGTCAGGATAGGCGCTAATGTGAATTTGACATGTTCTTTATAAATCTTAGCACCTTGCAGAGCAAATTTTGATATCTAGATTTTTAGGTCAAGAATACACAGATACTCGCCAATAGAGTTATTAAATTTTATTCCTAAATACCTTATGAAATCAACGATGCTTAATGATTCGCCATCAATCGACCATTTGAATGCTTTTTCTTTCTTATTGCCAGGATCTCCAATGATCAAGATTTTGGTTTTGGCTGTATTTATTCAAAGTTGTTGGCTGCTAGGTAGTCATGCAATTTTGTGAGCAAACGCTGGAGCCCAATCTGGGTACGATCCATCAAGACTAGGTCGTCCGCGTAGATTATGCATTTTACCGGCACATTATTTATCTTCAGAGGAAAGGACTGAACTTCGGCAAGATGTAATGGCAAATCTGACAGAAACAGTTTGAACAATTCTGCAGCAAGGGGGCAGCCTTGTTTCACTCCTTTCTCAGTTAGTATTGTGTCAGATAAATTGCCATCGTTATTTAATCTTACACAAATTGACGTGTGCAAGTGAAGTGCCATAACTGGATCTAATATGTCGGCCGGACATATTTTTCCTGCAGTTTCGACCAAAGCTTTCCGCGGTTGAGGCTGTCAAATGCTTGCTTCATGTCGATGAAGGCCAAAAACAGTTTTCCCTTTGCCTTCATAGCTTCAAGCTTCAAGATGGTAAAAATTAGCAAGTTAACCTCAACTCCAACTCCCTCAGTAAATCCTGTTTGGTGAATATCCAGGATCGTTGTGGATTGAGCCCACAATGCAAGTTTTTGTTGCAAGCATGAGCCGAAGATCTTGCCAATGGTATCTAGAAGGGCAATTGGGCGGTAGTTCATAGGGTCGTCCCGATTACCCTTCTTATAAATGGGCACAACAACAGCCGTCAGCCATGATTCCGGAAGATGTTTGATGATTGAAATGTGATTGAACAGTTTTTCAATAAAAGATGACCAAAGATCCGAATGCTTTTTTAGCATGACATTTGGAATTAGATCGGGGCCAGCGGTTCGTGAGTTTTTCAGCCCTAGGATGGCTCTTTCGATTTCCTTGTGCGTCATTGTCACTGCCCAAGGGGAGTTATCAGATGTTGTTGTCACAGCCGGTTCAGTCTGAGGTTTCTTGTAAACCGTGGCAAAATGTGATTTCTAAGCCACACCCGAAATTTCATTAGAAATTAAAGGTGTAAAGGTGAACAGTTTGTTTGCCCGGTGTTCAATATCTGCCAGATGACTCTTGTATTTTTTGTCACCAATGATGCCATCATTAGCTCAGCTCTGTTTTGGTCAATTATTATGGCTTGTGATTTGGCCTAATTTCGATACTGGTTTTTTCTTTGCTTAACCGCCTCGTGCGCATCTTTTTTAGGTAGATTTTGTTTTCAGCGGTCTCAGCTCTGATCTTAATATTTTCTTTGCGTCGTGGATGACATTACTATACAAGTGCTTATGGATGTGCCTAATTGACCGTAATGAGACTGAAGTGGTGATATAATCAAATAGTAGCACATTGTAGTTTACTCCTTATGTATAGTCAAGATTTACAAACTGGAGACCCAATTTTTTTATTTGGGTCGCTTTAATGTGAAGTCGGTTCCCACCACCCTTTATGGAGACTGCTTCTTGATGTCTCGGCACAAAGGGAGCCCATTCCAGCATACAGCTTAATCGCAGAAGATTATGGTCGCTGTTTATTAACCAAATAACTTATAGGTCCATGACTTTTTCTACCAGGTTCATGGAAACCCAAAAATAGTTAAGTATGCTCTCACTCTCACCGCAATGCCATGTCGATTGGGGGGGGGTATGTCCCCCTTCACGTTTCCATTCAACATCGTACAATTTCTATTTGTCATTACAGAGTTCCAAATCTGACCACTAGCGGGGACCTCTTGCTGTAGTAAACGTCTGTATTTTTGCATATTAGAGTCTCTTTCAAACCAAGAACAGTTCAAGTCGCCACAGCATATGATGGAAAGGTTGTTGTGTGCTAATGATACTCGGTCTACTAGCTGGGTGACTGAGTTCATAAAATTCTTCGTACTTATTTTTGCAGGGTTCCAGTACCCATTTGTGATCAGTAGATGTATACAGAGATTCTTGTCCTGTTCCTTAGTGTGGATTAATTTGGCTTGGACAAAAGGGTTTGGATTGACTGACTCCAACACTGTCCACCATTGAGTTATCTTTATCAATGTTATTAGGCCAGAATACGGGCGTCCTTTAGAACTTTTTACTGCAAGGTTGATATGGGTGACAAATCCATCCCTTGTTGGAGCATCACACAGCCACGTTTCCTGGAGACAAATTACAAATACTTTGTCCAGGGGGATTTCAAAGTCAAATAGGTGTGCAAAGCCACGTGTGTTCCAAGATATGGACACACACTGACATTCCTGTGCATCCATTCATGGCTATTGATTATCACGTTGCCCCCCTATAGATTTCTTGATAGGGTGTTGGACGCCCTTGTGAGCTGCATTATGATGTAAGAATTGAGTATTACTAGGTAAATACATAGTCAAAAGTTGTGAGGGCAGCCTGCTTAAACTTACCAAAAGCAGCCTGATTAATCATGTGAAGCTATCATTAAAAACTCCTCAACATAAATAACTGTACTACATGTCCCTGCTACATCTCTTTGAACCATGGAGAAAGAAGAAGATGTATTGGACACCCATATCTCCTATAAAGATGCTTTCAATGCAACTGAAAGCACTATAACATATAAAAACTTTAAACAGTACAAATACATGTTGGACAATGAATGCCAACAAGAAGAACAACTTCAAGCACAACTAAATGTAGACACTCCTGAGAGCAGTCCACTGTCAAGGTGCCTAACCCCGGGCATCCGGATCAAGCCCATCAGCCCCAGGAGTAGGCATCCAGACATTTACAAAAACCCCAGCAGCCCCAGCTAGGGGCTGTCTGGGTTCAGTCCTGGCGCCGTAGGCCCCAGGCTCATAATAAAAATCAGTCCTGGCGCCATAGGCACCAGGCTCATAGACATTACTTACCTCATGCAGACCATGCTGCAAATAAATCCAAGCCAACGTGAGGCCTGGATGGGACTATTTTACTACAGGGACTATTTTTTACTCGGGTGTGGTCCTGGGGAACTTCTTTCCTGGGACTACTTTGGAGGCTATTTAAACCATGCCCGAACAGCAGCACATGCTTTGTGTTATTCTGCATCCAGCAGCGTGACTCTCACCGTGCCTGCAGCCAGCATCCAGTCTTCTGCCACGCCCGCGTGCCTGCAGCCAGCATCCAGTCTTCTGCCACGCCCGCCTCGAATCCGGAGCTCCTAGAATAAAGAGGAAGAAAAGGACAAGGTTAGAAAACAAACTTATTTCAAATTCCTCACCTGATTCCGGATCCAATTCATCTCCCGACCTGGAAAGTACATCAGTCCTGCACGCGTCGCTTCGCCAGCTCCAGCACGGCGCCATACTCACCAGTTCTCACAGCATCTTTCGATCCGGCACTGTCGCCATCATTTCTTCGCCGTACTCCGGTACCTAGGGGCACAAGAATAACAAGGTGAGCCAAGGGAATCAACAAATACCTTTTACCACCATAGACTTACCTGATTTACCACCGGCGGTATTATTCTCCATATCTTCATATGCCGCATCTGTAAAGAGGGAGAAAAACAACACGTTAACGCATGCAATAGTTACCGGACAGCGTTGGGTAACACAGACTCTTACCTGAACGCCAGCAGCAGCTACGAGACCTTCTTCTCACGAACTCAGTTGCAACTTAAGGAAGGAAGGGGACAAGAGTGAACATCGGGCACATTGAACTCTTTGAACTTGATACTTACCAATCCCGCCTGGGACTTCAGAGTCAATGCTTACCGGAACTCTCCCAACGCCTTCAAACCAGTGAAGTAACTGGTATCT
Organism: Ambystoma mexicanum; assembly: GCF_040938575.1. Taxonomy (NCBI): domain Eukaryota; kingdom Metazoa; phylum Chordata; class Amphibia; order Caudata; family Ambystomatidae; genus Ambystoma; species Ambystoma mexicanum. Next base: position 1,412,819,553 of record NC_090935.1, read on the forward strand.
ACGCGCCCCTGCAAGACACACAGGATGGAGAGCTCATCTTTTACAAACATAAGGTGAGGTTACTAAGGGGATATCGGAGTTGATTAGTGGGGGAGAGCGAGAACAGTTGGGAGGCCATCACTAAAACCCACAGGTGGCTAATCCCTGTCTCCACTTGCAGGAAAATACTTCTTTGGGTCCAGCAGACAAGACTAGGCGGGCCAGTCCAGACAGTCATCTCTGCACTACGCATCACGTTGACGGAGACCGCAGCTGTCCGGGTCCGATCGACACCCCTGTGGGGTCCAGGTGAGCGTAACAGAACACGAAGCCTTTCTAAAAATACCCACCACGGTGTTATGGAAATCTCGGAAACCGACCAACTGGCCCATTTATTGGGGGAATTTAGGGCAGAGGTACATGCCGCTCACCAAGAGACTAATGCCCTCAGGAGGGAATTGATTGTCTCAAAGGAGCACACTGATGATCTGGCTAGTCAACTACTGCAAAACCAAGCTGGGCAAACGCCCCTACCTGGATATGGGGGAAAACCAACCCCTGTTTCATCAAGCAATCCTGTGCAAGTGGTTTTACCAGGAAACATTCCGTTAGCTCCACCCGAACGCTTTGCTGGGGACCCCAAAAGGTTCGCCATGTTAATGAACCAATGCCGCTTGCACTTTTTATGCAGACCAGGAGCCTTTCCAAATGACCAAGCCAAAGTAGCCTTTGTATTGACATATCTTAGTGGCAGTGCAGCGGATTGGTCTATTCCGTTAGTCAACCAGGATGATCCTCTTCTCCGGGATTTTCAGGGTTTTCAAAGGAGCATGGAAAAACTATTCACCAGACAATCACAGGGTCAAGCCCTGGACAACAAACTTTTATCCTTACGACAGGGTAACCAGGATCTGCTAACCTATATTGCAACCTTCAATAGGTTGGTGGTGGAAACCGGGTGGCCGGAGGAAAAACGAATTACATTGTTTCATCGTGGACTTCGGGGAGAACTCAAAGACGTCTTGGCACAAGTTGTGAACTCACCTCAGGATTGCACACAATTTATAGACTTAGTGGTCGAGCTAGACCACCGACTTCAGAACCGAAAGACTGATCGAGCTAAGTTTGAGAATCGGGTATTGGTTAAACCCAACGTTGCCCCCAAAGGAACAGATGCATTTGAACCTATGCAGATCGGGGGGGTTAAAGGACCCTTAACTCAAAAGGAAAGAGAAAGAAGACGACAGATACAGTTGTGTCTGTACTGTGGAACCTCAGGACATTTTCTACGGGATTGCCCTACAAAACCACCCAAGAAGGTGGTAGGAGTTGCTGATAAAAGCCACATAGAGCCTGATTCAGGAAACGACCACGCCCGACAAGCGTAGAGGTCCGCTTGCCGAGCTTAAAGAAGGACACTCAGACCTCGCATCTGATCATCCCAATGGTCCTACTTGATCCCAGGCAGCCATCACATATGCACGCAGTAAGGGCATACATAGATAGCGGGGCAGTAGGAAACTATATGGACCACGAATTGGTGTCAAGGATGAATATACCTCTTTGCAAAAAGACCACTTTGGATGTCATCACCACAGTTGATGCAACTGAGATTGCCTCGGGGCCTGTAACTCATTCCACTACAAAGATGACACTGTTGAGTCAAGATGGGCATCGAAAGACTATTGTGTTTGATCTAATCAAATCCCCACAGTTCCAGATAATACTGGGGATGCCATGGTTGGAAACACATAATGCTTGTATAGAATGGCGAGAGAAGAGAATAACCTTCCCGGATTGTGCACACACCTGTTACCCGGAGAAAACTTTGAACAAAGCCCTGGCTACAGTCGTTAACCCAATCGTGCAGTTACCTCAGGAATACCAAGAATTCCAGGATGTTTTTCAAAAAGAACAGGCCAATACATTACCTCCTCACAGATCATACGATTGTCAAATCGACCTCCTACCCGCTGCACAACCCCCATGCAGTAGAATCTACGCCCTCACGGAACCTGAAAATCTTCACCTACGGCAATACCTGGACTAATACCTTGCTAATGGCTTTATTCGTCCTTCCAAGTCTCCTGCATCCTCAGCTTTATTCTTTGTGCCAAAAAAAGAAGGTGACCTTAGAACGTGCATAGATTACCGCGCATTAAATCAGATTACGGTAAAAAGCCGATACCCATAGCCTCTGATCCCCGAATTACTAGACCAAGTAAAGGATGCTTGTATCTACATTAAGTTAGATCTCCGAGGGGCATATCATCTGGTACGTGTCAAGAAAGGCGACAAATGGAAGACTGCCTTTCGCACCAAGTACGGATTATTCGAATATCAGGTGATGCCCTTCGGGTTGTGCAATGCACCAGCAGCCTTCCAGTATTTTATGAACGATGTCCTTCGTGAACTCATTGACGTCTGTGTCGTCGTATACATAGATGATATTCTAGTGTACTCCTCCTCAGAATCAGACCATGTTAAGCACGTGCGTGCAGTCCTTGAGAAACTACGCCAGCACAAGTTATATGCAAAATTGGAAAAATGTGTTTTTCATGCCACGGAAGTTGAATTTCTTGGATTTATCCTGACTCCAAAGGGAGTCCGAATGGACTCTCGAAAGGTGGACGCAATTCTCAAGTGGCCATCACCCAGTTCAGTCAAAGGGGTACAAAGCATGCTCGGATTTGCTAATTTCTACCGCAGATTCATTCCATACTTCTCCCATGTTGTACACCCCATCACAGCACTTTTGCGAAAAAACAAATGCTTCTTGTGGACTGAAGAGGCTGAAAAGGTCTTCCAAGAGTTGAAAGCAAAATTCACATCAGCACCTGTCTTAAAGCACCCACGCCCTGAGCTTCCATACATAGTAGGAACTGATGCATCCAGTTTAGCCATGGGAGCTGTCCGGTCCCAGAAGGATCCTGAAACCGGTCAACTTCACCCAGTAGCATTTTGGTCCAGAAAGTTCTCAGCACCTGAGTTAAACTATGCGATTACTGATAAAGAGCTATTAGCTATCAAATCCGCCTTTAAGGCTTGGCGGCACTACCTTCTTGGTGCCAGGCATACCATTACCGTAATCACTGATCACCGGAACCTGCAGTATTTAAAAACAGCCAAAGCCCAACCATCGCAACAACTTCGATGGGCATTGTTCTTTGCCGAATTCGATTTCGTGATCACTTATCGACCAGGCCGCAAAAATGGCAAAGCAGATGCCTTATCCCGAATAGGGATGGGAGAAGCATATGCAAACCCGGAACCGGTGCCAATAATTCCCGAGCAAAGAATTCTTGGCATAACTACTCAACAGACACTAGAAGATATTCATTCAAAAATCCAACAACTCTTCGATCCAGCAACCCTGCAGGACTGGGTAAAGAAAGGCCCGGACTACTCAGTTGTCAATGACCTACCTTACTATCAAGGACAACTATTTCTACCACACAAGGAAATACAAGAACTAGTCATCTCCAATTACCATTACACCCTGATGGAGGGGCACCCAGGTATCGCAAAAACTGAAGCGAAAATTAAGAGACAGTTCTGGTGGCCCACTTGGCGAAAAGACATTTGTGATGTCTTGTGGCATTTGCGCCCAAAACAAAAGCCAGAAGAAAAAACCCGCTGGCCTTTTACAACCTTTGGATATTCCACCTACACCATGGCACACCTTGTCTTTAGACTTTATTACAGATCTACCTCCATGTAATGGATTTAACACCATCTTAGTTATTGTGGATCTTTTTTCCAAGATGGCCCACTTTATTCCTTTAAAAGGATTACCTTCCGCTTCAATTTTGGCCAAGGAGTTCCTCGAAAACATTGTTCGAATACACAGATTTCCTTCCGTATTGGTCTCTGACCGAGGCAGTCAATTCATTTCACAATTTTGGAAGAAATGTTGTCAATTGGTGCAAATCGACGTGAGGTTATCAACCAGTCACCATCCCCAGACCGATGGTCAGATGGAGAGGACCAACCAGACCCTTGAACAGTACCTACGTTGCATGCTGCACCAGACCGAAAGCAATTGGAAGGATATTTTATGGATTTCCGGATATGCATACAATAACTCAGTACATTCTGGAACCGGACAAAGCCCCTTCTATACCATATACGGACATCACCCTCGAACCTCAGAACTTGATTCGCCTCAGCACTTAAAAATGCCTGCAGTTAGTCATTTACACTCTACTATTACACAAGCCTTTAAGGAGGCAACAGAACCTTTGAAACAAGCGAAACAGAAATATAAGAAAAATGCTGATCAACATAGAAGCGATGCTCCACGATATCAGATTGGGGATGAAGTTTGGCTGGCTACAAAACACATACCTCTAAAAGGAACTTGGACTTTTAATCCTAGGTATTTGGGACCTTACACTATTAAGGCCATTATCAACCCGGTGGCCGTCAAGTTGGAATTACCCTCTAATATGCGGATCCATCCTGTCTTTCATGTTTCACTTCTGAAACCAGTTCAACCCGAGACAAGACTTGCCAAACCACCTGACCCCATCCTGATAGATGGAGAACCTGAATTCGAGGTAAAGAATATCCTGGACTCCAGGTTGGTTAAATCAAGACTTTTTTATTTAATCGACTGGAAAGGTTACGGACCACAGGAAAGGTCATGGGAGCCTAGTGACCACGTTCATGCACCTCGGTTGGTGAAGAAATTCCATCGGAACTTCCCAGACAAAACAGGGCCAAGGGGAAGAACAACTTTAGGAGGGGCCTTGGGGGGGAGTGCTGTCATGATGCCTACCCCCGGGCATCCGGATCAAGCCCATCAGCCCCGGGAGCAGGCATCCAGACATTTACAAAAACCCCAGCAGCCCCAGCTAGGGGCTGTCTGGGTTCAGTCCTGGCGCCGTAGGCACCAGGCTCATAATAAAAATCAGTCCTGGCGCCAGAGGCGCCAGGCTCATAGACATTACTTACCTCATGCAGACCATGCTGCAAATAAATACAAGCCAACGTGAGGCCTGGATGGGACTATTTTACTACAGGGACTATTTTTTACTCGGGTGTGGTCCTGGAGAACTTCTTTCCTGGGACTACTTTGGAGGCTGTTTAAACCACGCCCGAACAGCAGCACATGCTTCGTGTTATTCTGCATCCAGCAGCGTGACTCTCAGTGTGCCTGCTGCCAGCATCCAGTCTTCTGCCACGCCCGCGTGCCTGCAGCCAGCATCCAGTCATCTGCCATGCCAGCCTTGAGTCCGGAGCTCCTAGAATAAAGAGGAAGAAAAGGACAAGGTTAGAAAATGAACTTATTTCAAATTCCTCCCCTGATTCCGGATCCATTTCATCTCCCGACCTGGAAAGTACATTAGTCCTGCACGCGTCGCTTCGCCAGCTCCAGCACAGCGCCATACTCACCATTTCTCACAGCATCTTTCGATCCGGCACTGTCTCCATCATTTCTTCACCGTACTCCGGCACCTAGAAGCACAAGAATAACAAGGTGAGCCAAGGGAATCGACAAATACCTCTTACCACCATAGACTTACCTGATTTAGCACCAGCGGTATTATTCTCCATATCTTCATATGCCGCATCTGTAAAGAGGGAGAAAAACAACACGTTAACGCATGCAATAGTTACCGGACAGCGTTGGGAAACACAGACTCTTTAAGGAAGGAAGGGGACAAGAGTGAACATCGGGCACATTGAACTCTTTGAACTTGATACTTACCAATCCCGCCTGGGACCTCAGAGTCAATTCTTACCGGAACTCTCCCAACGTCTTCAAACCAGTGAAGTAACTGGTATCTACGCGCCCCTGCAAGACACGCAGGATGGAGAGCTCATCTTTTACAAACATAAGGTGAGGTTACTAAGGGGATATCGGAGGTGATTAGTGGGGGAGAGTGAGAACAGTTGGGAGGCCATCACTAAAACCCACAGGTGGCTAATCCCTGTCTCCACTTGCAGGAAAATACTTCGTCGGGTCCAGCAGACAAGACTAGGCGGGCCAGTCCAGACAGTCAGCTCTGCACTACGCATCACGTTGACGGAGACCGCAGCTGTCCGGGTCCGATCGACACCCCTGTGGGGTCCAGGTGAGCGTTACATCCACCCTCTCTTACAGGAAGCCAAGAACCACTTGGACAGCCACTCATAGAAAATGAAGCAGAATTAGCGATGACTGAAATAGAAAACACAATGTGTCAGTATGAGCAATCTGAAGAAAACTTTGCTCTACTGAAAACACAACTGAACAATGAGCAGCGAGCATTTTACTAGAAGTAACTAAATAAATGGTATGCAGCACAAAACTAAAACTTGTACCTGTCAAAACTATAAACCTGTACTCCTTTATGTAAGCGGTGAAGCTGGTTCAGGCAAAACTTTCTTGATAAAAAATTATCAGCAAGGTCCTCCAACAATTGACAAACAACAAGCGTTCAGTTGTTGTAACTGCACCCATAGGTTTAGCTGCCTAAAACATAGGTGGTGTTACATTACACCATTTCCTACTCCTTTCGGTAGAACAACAAATTAGAGTACTATAAACTTTCAGCAGAAGCTGCTATGGAGCTAAGCAGAGTTTTGAAACTAATGAACATGCTCCTTATAGATGAGGTGAGCATGGTCTCCAACCTACTGTTGGCTTTAATTCCCCTCAGACTGCAAGAGGTCCTTACACAGACTACAAAGAACTATTTGGAGAAAAACACATTATTGTTTTCAGAGATCTTCTACAACTAACACCAGTGAAAGGTTAACCTATATTTAAAATCTTAGGACACAAACGGTGCCGTAACCCACTTGGAAGCATAGGAAATGTAAATCTCTAGCAACATTTCCAATACAGAGAACTAACTGAAAACATGCATCAGTCTGCAGAACCTCACCTATGTCAACATTTTGAAAATCATTTGGATTGGTGCACTTTCTAAGGAAGCACAGTGTATCTTAAACAGCAGGTTATGACCTATACAGGCATAGCAAATGTGCTACTGATGTCATGGAGCAATTAGCACACAAAAATGTAAACTGTATGTCCTTAATGCCAACTCTAGCAAGCTGTGCACAATTCAATGATACGATGTTGAAAAAAGAAATGCAACCACTAGTGCAAATTTACTCCACATATAAACTAGACGTGCACGGTATAACAGTACCTATGTGTCAACAAGCCACAGCACGACTAAATACCTTGGAAAACTCCATCTCTAACACAGCTGTTTTGGACAAAATGTTAACATTGTGTTTAAACTGTAGAGTAATGCTGAAGCATAACCTTTATGTAGAGCAAGGTTTAGTTAATGGAGCACTTGGTACAGTTGTTGGCTTCCAGACATACCCACATGACAACAGCATTCAGTTTGTCAATATTCACTTTGACAAACTTTCTGAAGTTAAAAGTATAGGACACTCAACAGCCCGATTCCTTCTTTTCAAAGACATGTATGTATGCAGAGAACAGTTTTCTCTGTCTCTATCTTACGCAGTCACTATTCATAAATCGCAAGGTCTAAGCCTAGATCAAGCATTGATTGATATTGTCAGCACAGTCTTTAAAGAAGGCATGATCTAAGTAGCACTGTCACGCTTACGTACACTTGAAGGACTATTTCTAGTCAATTTTGATGCAAGTAAAGTCAACGCTGACATTCCTTGCATTGTAGAGTACAATAGACTAGGTGCACTCTACACACCCCATCTCAACATATACCCTGTTCCTCAAAAAGGCAAACTTTGTAAGTGAAAACTAGTGCAAACTCAACGCATACATGATCTCACAACACTACCACCAAAGAAATTGAAAGCAAGTGGTACTTCATCAATTACCACAACCAAAGAAGAATGTACTGAAAAGACAAATGCATACCCACCTGCACAAAGAAAGAGAACTAGCTCTTCAAAGAAACTATGTGCACTTCCATTAAATGACTCAGGCACAGAACTGTCAGGTCCATTCAAATTTTCCAATACAACTTATGTAAATTGCTATGCAAATGTAGCAATCAATGTTCTATTCCAATTGCCACCAATTGTTGAAAACATTTACTTAAACGGCGCAGACCAATTGTGTTTGAAAATGTTACTCCTGCACAGAAATGCAACAAACAATCCTGAGAATACTTACAGTGTTTCCGGAATAAGGCAGGAATTGGACTTCTGTGTAGGAATGGTGAGATTCACTATAAACACACAAGAAGATCCACAAGAATGTCTACTGTACTTACTACAAGTACTGGAAAACAAAAACATACCTATAAATGAAATCTTCCAGATTACGTACATGTGGAAACATACATGCACTCTCTGCAGCCATGTGATAAAGGAACAAGTCCCTAATGAGCGATTTGTGTATGTATCTATACCTAACAGTGAATCCATTCAATTTCAGCAGCTCATACAAAATGCAAACCATGGCATATTATGTACTACTTGCAATTCCAATAAACGCTCCACCGTACAGATACAATCACATAGCCAATACGTAATATTAATGCTTTTACAATACAATGCAGATGGTACCAAAAACAACTGCAAGCTTACTAGCTTCACACATGGGCAAGTATCACTTGGCAAGAAAACCTTCACAACAGTAGGCATAATCTACCACAGGGGTGCCACAACCAGTGCAGGTCACTACCCTGCATACATTAAAGAGAAATGTGGATGGTTTGAATGCCATGATACTTTCATTACTCTGTAGCAGCGATTACCAGCAAATCTTGCAAATGCCTACTTAATATTCTTGAAACCAGAATTTACTCAATGATCTACAAAAGTAGAAAAACCTAATGCCCAATACCCACCATCACATATGTAATTTAAAAATGAAAACAACCTTCCACCCTGTGAAGGTCAAACTGCCAAAATCAACCTTTAGCAATCACAGTGCTACAAACATACCTTCAACAACTTCCAAACTATCGACAGTTAGAATACACCAACAGGTATCTAATTGGCCCCACAATTCTGCAATATTACTGTGCAATACCACAGTATTTAGAAAACATCAACAGCAACAAAACGCATAAAGAAATACTGCTAAAAAGATGAAACAGATAAACAGTTAGAATATGCCAACTGGCATCTTACTGCAACCATAGTACCACCACTTCCAAAACAAAAATCATACATCATTTCAATTCCTCCTACTAAAACTGCAATAACGGTACCGAGTCTGCCCTGGTTCAATGGGGACTTACCGGTCTATTCCGACCTTTGTGGGACCGGTAAGTCCCCATTGAAAATGGCAATCCCCATTCCCATTTGAGCTCCCATGGGGCTCAATGGGAATGGGGAGGGCGCAAATAACGGGCCGGCGCATGCCAAGGCCGTTATTTGCGCCCTGGTCCCCTAACGGGAACCGTAAGGTATGTTTGGTCCGACCACACGTACGTTACGGGTCCCGTTGGGGGACCTCGGAATAGGGCACAAAGGGATTACCAGCACCGGTGTCCTTACCGGTGCCAGGTATCCCTATGCGCCAATCTCGGAATGAGGCCCATAGTATTCCAGTACGTGCAACCAGTCAGCACATGCTTGAATCCAATAAGCCAGCCACCTGAGGCCCTGTGCACTTTCCTACACATACCATTACAGTACTTCAACCAGTCGGCACACTCTTAACTCTTGAGTGCATCAATGAAGCCTGCCTACAGGCTTTCCCATTGCACCTCTGCAGGTGCACACTTTGTATTGTCATCTGAACGCCAGTATAGTACCACACAGGTACCAGTACAGCCTTCCCAACCTGAAATAACAGCCCATTCCACAATCACACACTCTTGAGTCCAATAAGACAGCCGGCTGAGGCCATGTCCACTTTTCTACACATATCATTACAGTACTTCAATCTGTGGTCACACTCTTGAACTCTTGAGTGCATCGCCTCAACCCATGCACCCAAAACTCTAGTAGCTGGTCACAATCACCACAGCATAACACTGCCATGCACTCAACAATCTGTACACTGGCCCCAACCAACACACAATAGCCAGCCACCTGAGACCTTTCCACTTCTATACATACAGTATTCCAGTACGTGCAACCAGTCAGCATACTCTTGACTCCAATAAGCCAGCCACCTGAGGCCCTGCCCACTTTTCTACACATACAATTGCAGTACTTCAATCTGTGGGCACACTCTTGAACGCATTGCTTCCAGCCATGCACCCATGACTCTAGTAGCTGCTCACAATCACCATAGCATAAGACAGCCATGCACCCAACAATCGGTACACCGGCCACAACCCACACACATAACCCAGCCACCTGAGGCCCTGTCTACTTCTATACACATAGTATTTCAGTACATGCAACCAGTCAGCACACTCTTAACTCCAATAAGCCAGCCACCTGAGGCCCTGTCCACTTTTCTACACATACCATTACAGTAATCAGTAAGTGCCCTCGCCTTCCGCCATACACCCAAAACTGTAGTAGTTGGCTACAATTACCTCACAATATCATACATCCAAAAAACTCGAAACAGTCCAACAAACCACCTGACACACACCCTGTCCACTTTTCTAGAAAGACTATTACAGCACTTCAACCAGTGGACAGACTCTTGGGTGCATGGCCTCTGGTCATGAGTCTACTAGCTAGCCACAAACACCACAGCACAATACAGCCTGTGCAAACATCCTCATATCATACACAATCCACTCCCCTACCCTAATGAAGCCTACCTGCAGTCACCACATAAGCTGCTTTACCAAGATCCTATCCGCGAACTGTTGTGGTGTCCGCGGACACAACACTGTCTTCTTCACCTAAACAAATATATCCTATGAACCATCTTTCACTCCCCCACCCTTTCCAGCCCCTCTTCCCACCACCAGATGCCCCAAAACATGTTTTTGAGCCATTTTCGCTGCTGCAGTATTCACGAATATCTGCGGATACAATATGGCAGGCATTCCAGCCAATCAGCGCGCGCGTCGGATGTCGGCGGACATGACGTGACCCCCTGGGCCAATCAGGGTCCGGTCCTTGGAGCGAACCAGGAAATGTGTCCACGGAGCAGAGTCAGATAGCACTAATTTATTTTTACCTACATTTTGCCTCTTTTAAAAAAAACTACTGGATGGATTTTCACCAAATGTACAAAAGCACGCTTTCGGGAACAAGCCGCCGCTCCTGCTGCAAATTTGATGAAAATCCACCCAGCGTTTGGGATGTAGGTGTGAGCAAAGTCTTTCTCGATTCAGTTTATGGAAGAAAAAACATTTTTGGGACACCCTATCTATAACTTTGCCCCCCCTTGACAAAACCACACCAAAAACTTAGCAAAATAATTCTGAACGGCCCATATACTTTTCCTGCAAAATTTGGTGAGGATTCGTCCAGGGGGAACGAAGTTATAAGCGACCCAAAAGGTGGTCTTCCTATGGGTTTAGCAACTTAACCATAACTACATGGCCGCTACCGCTGGCTGTGTAATTAACACTTCACAGGCACGTAAAATATCGAGTAGGCCTCAAAATAAAGGTAATTTGTAAGCTGTTCAGATTTTGATAGGCCTCAAAACCTCACGGATTGTTCCACACAGAAACATGCATTCAGTTCCAGCTCACACGTGAGAAATGCGCTGACAAGGCTAGCAGCCTTAAACATGGTGTAAAATTGTGCTGTGATTGGTTAGGAGTGTGAGGTGAAATTCTTTCCCTGGCACAAGAAAACGAAACGTGTCTTAATTCAATGTTGCTACTAGAAGCAGACCCTGCGAGGGAAAGTTGTGGAATGCCACGCAGGAATTGGTTACGAATAAGAATGGTTCCACAAGGTCCCACCCATCCAACAAATTAAACATATAATAAATAAAGTTCCTACTCATGTTCTCAGAAATTAACAAACACAGTCACAGCTCTAATGGGAACAAGGCTATGTGCAGAGGCATGCACAGGACAGAGTCATTCAGACAGAGGGTGCACATTGCCACCCCTGTAGGAAAACTACCACCTAGGAGTGAAGACATGCACTGAAAAACACAAGCCCTCAGCTCAGGAAGAGCTCATTATGCAGGACTAAGAGAAATCAAAAGGCCCTAGCTCATAACAGAGGATGTAATAACGGTTGTACAATGATTTTTGACACATCCGCGAATTATAGAAATGTACAAAATAAGAAGACTATATTTATACACATTTAGAAAACACAGTATTTTGACGTGTGCATGCTCATCGAGCAAGAGGCAGAGGAGCACACCACATGAGGTCATACACACAAACCATGGGAAAGAAAGGAGAGGAGTTACATGTTTACAATATAAAGTTGTAATATTATGCTGCCGGTTGAGCAGGTCAAAGGGTGAGAACAGTAAGATGGTGTCAACATTTAGCTCTCATGGGAAAAGGATGAGAAGAATACTATTGTTGCCACACTGTTCACACCTCACAATTCTATTGGTCAACAGTGACTGAAGTGGCCCACACAAGGATGGCCAAAGGAGCTACACCAATCAAATGTCAAAGAGTACATGAAACATATTAATGTGTAGACTGTCCAATCACAGTCCTGAGAAACGAAATGGTGCCACCTTGAAGTCATTATTATGAGGTAGCTAATACAATGGTCAAAAGGGTTAGGAAAGGCCAAAAAGACTACGCTGGTCACAAGCGTTAGGAAAGGCCAATAAGACTACACATTGTACAGATTCCCCTGTAGAGCAATCTTTGCTAGCCAATCAGCAAGCGGTATTTCTAAAGAAGTCTGAAACAATGCTTTGCAACAATACTCCACTCTCTACTATATATCACCATCATATTGTGATGATCGTTGAATGATTTTTGATTGTTTCCAACCGGGGTTGTATGTAATAAAAAAAATGTCTTGCTTCTATGCACTTTTATTGACTCATTGATTTATTTGATATTATTGGAGTCTGGGCCTTACCCTATATTTGGTGACCCCGAGCCGTGATTCCAGAATTTTTCTGGGGGCCTGGAAGATCCTCTGCTGTATTCCCTGGGTTTGTGGCGCCTGCTTGCATGGAGCAAAAACTGCACGAACCATGAGGAGGCCAGCAAGCGCCGGAGTTATCCATTGGCTTGTCCAATCGCTGAAGGCTGTGCTGCTGCCCCCAGGTGTGCAAGACTTCGTGAGGGGAGAGACGGCATCGGAAGATGTCAGAAGAATGTAGAGAACGAAGAGCATCTGATGCAAGAACAAAGGGCGGGAGAGTGACTATATGGATGAGAGTGGAGTTTGTGAAGAGTGAGCGACCTTTAAACTTTTAGTATACGTTTTGATTTTAGTAGACATAGAAGAGGGCTTCTGTCGAAGGGTAAGTGGTAACATCACAGTAGTAGCGTAGTTACTGAAGTTTTAACAAGTCTCGATGAGGAGAGGGTGCAGCGCTGTTTAACTAAGAGTGGAAAGACCTGCACTAGCGAGCACTGTAACACTCTGTTCGGCAGGTAAGGGAACGAGGAGGAAAAATAAAAGATTGTACAGATTAGTGTTGAATTTTAATTATGTTGTATAAAGTGTAGATATGAAAGTGATATTTGATCAGAGGAGAGAGCAGTTTGGTGTGAGTGTGAAGAGTTGACATAAAGCATTGGTCCAACGATTCTATTGTGAGAAATTGGGCCTCATTACGAGTCTGGCGGTAGCCGTGCCGGAAAAACAGGAAGGCTGCCACCGGATCCCTAATACCATTCCGCCTCCGTGATTGCCGGAATCACCAGGGCATTACAACCCTAGTGACCCAGTAATTCTGGAGGTGGAATTCTGTAAATCCCCATTCCCATGGAGTCTATGACAGAGCTGGTGTTTCCATGTCCACCTGCAGGTGGGTGGTGTTACTCCCGCCAGGTCAGACCTGGGGGTAGTGACACCTCACGCCTGCAGGATTCAGAATCAGCCGGTCCGGAAACAACGGTGGCGGCGGATTTACCCCCACCATTGTTTCCGGACCGGCTGACTTGTAATGAGGCCCATTGTGTTAAATATATTTGATGTGGTGCGTAGATGCAGAGTGAATTAAATTTGTTTATTTTTGTGTTTTTGTGGCTACTCAGGGGTGCACCATAGGGCGCAACCTCAGGAGATTGTTTTTGTTGATTATTGGTTTTGTTCGCTGTGATAATTAGTTGTTGGCCAGTGTGTCACTGTGATGTCGATATTGTTAAAAATGTGTACACCAGTTGAACATATGTGTAAGGAGCTCCTGACATATAGGGACAAAATACTTAAATACAATTTAGAGTGGTCAGAAGGGACCGAAGGGAAAACGTTTACACCAGGGCCAGCATAAGGCACACCTGTTAAGGGCATAGTAGAGCATATGTAGATGCACTTGTTATCAACATACAGAGGCAAAAACTAAAAAGGAGGCAGAGCATATTAGAGCTCTGGAAACTTTATGACGAGGTAGAAGGGGAGTTATATGGAGAGGATGAAACCAAAGGGAAAACTCCTGCCGTAGCCTCTGCCCCTCCACTAGCCAAAGACAATTCACGCACGACACAGGATGCGACACCTGCACAGTCATCAGCCCTATGCTCTCTCAGAGAAAGTACCAGTTCACCACAGGCTCCAGTGCCTGCGCAGCCATTATATCTGCCCACAGCTGAAACATATCCTGTAAAGCCTGTCGCAAGATATACAAATCCCTGGTACCAACCCTGGGCAGGACAAGAACCAACAGCGTCACGGGGAGTCGCAGGAAACACTAGAGACAGAGACCCTCTCATAACGAAGCTGGAAAATAAAGCACACAGGGACTTAGAAGCAGCAATTCAGAAAACAGAGGAAAAGCTTCAGAGGGTAACAAAGAGAACAAGAGGGACCATGCCCTGTGGTTAATGCTGATACATGGACAGCAGGGGAGGTATTTTTGAAAATTAATAGAGCAGTGATTAAGGATGTAAAAATAGAGATAGAGGATGACATACAGTCAGAAGGGAGAAGTGAGAGAAGCTCAATACAGAGGACAGACTAAACAAACATTTGATTATGACTTAGCAGCAACAGAAAGTGATGAGGATCAGGTGAAAGTTAAGGAAGACTGGGACACAGAGGGAGAGCAAAGGGAGCGATCTCCATGGGGGGAGCTGTTTAGGCCCCATCCATCAACCATAGTAGTGGCAAGAGGGAAGAAAACAAATTATGGAGTTGCAGGGAGCTGCACCCACGGAAGAAAATGAGTTATGGATAAAGAGGGGATGTACAGTGTCTCAGACAGACGCCTTATGGCGGCAAAACAACACAGGAAAGGTGGTAATGCCATTCACATTATTACACACTGCACTGACACAGTTACACCATCCTACCCATATGGGGAAGGAGGTGCTTGCTGTTCATATTGGAGAAGATTGACTCTGTCCTAATTTGGTGGAACACGTGGCAGAATTCATGACTGATTGTCTAGTGTGTAAACAATTTACAGCAGCTCATACTCTAAGGGTAGTGAGAGGAGCCATACCACGCCCAATGGGTTCATTTGAACACTTCATGTCGACTATGTTGACATGCTCCAAGTACGGCAGGGTTAGCACTGCATGATAGTGGTTGTATACCCGCTTTCTCGATGGATCGAAGCAGGTCCCTGTTCCCATCTTGATGGGCCTTAGAGCGGCGAAATTACTGGTTCAAGAAATCTTCCCACGATGGGGCGTGCGTGAGGCCTTGCGGTCTGACAATTGTCCTTACTTCGCCAATGAGATGTTTCACCACATCACAACCTTTTTGGGAACACAACACAAATTCTCTTGTGTCTATCACCTATAAGTAAATGTGGTGTCCGACCCTCAACAAGAGTTGGATGCACTGTCTTCCATTATCACTATTCGCATTGCACAATAAACGAGGCTCCGACCACCATTTAACCGCACATCAGGTGGTGAGAGGACAGGGCATCAGAATTCCCCTGGCTCCTCCAACTAGGGCTTTGATAGATGCAGAATTTTTTTTTGATGTATTGGGTCAGGAAATGTACAAGTACACCGCTTCCTTGATGGCTAGTTCCTCTTTTATTTCTCATCAACTGCAGGGACAACGGGAGCGGCCTGAAGCAAGAGAAGAGAACAACAACCCAGAAGCAAACAAGGAACTTTTTAAGCAACCACAACTGTATTCTGGAGACCAGGTGTTGTTAAGAGATTTTACCAGACGGTGTTACACACCATGTTTTACAGGACCATGTACAGTAGAAGAAGTAACAGATAGAGCAGTAAAGCTACAAGGGAAGAAGACCTGGAACTACCTCAGTGACATCAAGCCCTGCAAAGCGGTGGCCTCTCCTAGCACCAATAACGAAAGGGCCAAGCAGAAGAAGAAAGCAATTGCTCCAAAGCATCACAGTGCAGCAGATACCAACCTATGATTACTCACTCAAGAGCAAGAGAGATAGAGAAAGGACTTCCTACACACCCACAGTGAGGGCCCACTGACTGTTTATTTTTGTTTTCTTTCCGCACACTGACATCATTCATAGTGAAAGTTGCGACTGTTTTTATTGCATTGTCCGATGCTTCCCCTTCATCCTCATCCCGCAACCTTTCAAGGCCAATTTGTTAATTTCGTCAAGAGATCAAACGGCGCAAGAAGGTGCCATCCTAATGTAATTTCTTTGTGTTTTCCTAGCATATTTAGCCCAAACGTACCCACACTTGAATATCGGTAGAAATACGCACAGTTTGGGAACAATTATTCCTTGTTGCAATGACTCAACACCAAGTTTGCGGTGCTTGAATTAATAAAATACTAATACAATAACACCTTTTTTAGCGCATTGCAGGCGGTAAACAAACATCTTCAAGCCTACACAAGGATTCGAGAAAGAGGAAGTTATGGGTGATGTTATTAAAAGAATGCTTATGGGGGCATGCGTTGAGGCGCCGGCAATGCAGACGCCTTGTTAAAAGCTCCGTGGGGCACCCGGGCTTCAACCACTATATGCACGTTTTATATGCTTGAATCTGGCACAGAGACGACTTAGCGGGAGGCGGTTCCCCTCCTGGAGCAGCCACTCCAACTCCGGGAGAAAATCAGAGCTTTAATCCCACAAAACGTGCACATTCAAGATAGCGCCAAAACAGAGATCCTGAAACCAAGATGTTTGCTCCCTGAAAGCGCTGGGCCAAGGGAGGAGTAGCTGGTCCCCTCAGTGCGTCGGCTTGTGCTCTACTGCCCTCGGACCCCCCTGAACTTAGCAGCATGAGGCCCCAAAGCCTGCACTCATTCATCAGCCACTGGGGAGCCTGATGCCAAGATAGCTGCAATCCTCGGTCACAAAACTGCAGGCACCCCAAGCCGGCCCTGCAAGCTAGCTCGGGCAGAACCGCAGCAGGAGCACCGAAGCAAGAGGAAGCGCTCAGGGACTGGCAGAGGCCCCGGTGGGGAGTGGGACCCTCGCTGTACCTGTGGGAGTTCCGGCCATCCCTGACTCCCCCCGAGAAGCCGGGGCAAAGGGGGTGAAAGGAGCCCCCGGGCCCACACAGTGCTAGCTACGGACACCCACAGCTGCTGGGACCCTTAAGCGGCGAGCCTGCATACAAACAGACCCAGCGTCACCGCCCCGAGCACCTCACATGGGCGGGCACCAACACACCAGCACAGAGGCCCCACTGGATTGAGAGCCCCGGCCGCTCCATAGCGTGGCCGAGGACACCATCCCGCACCGGGGGAAAAACCACAGCAAACCACTGCAGCAGGGATTTCCAAGTGGAGAGGAGCGCCCACCACCAGCTCTCACATTACGCAGGCCAAGAAGACAGCTAAGACACCGGCAGAACCCCAACACGCTCGGCCCAGGATTCAGGGGAGGCACAGAAAGACAGGATGACGCAGTATTGCCGGTAAGAGCTGGAAAAACAGCAGCAGGAGGCTAGGGCCCTCTCAGACACCTTGTGTGAACAGGCCTCCTAACTAGACAGCGCTGCATAACACATCTGAGGCCCAATCATCGGAGACAGCTGACACTGGCCCCACAGCCACAGGAAGGCCCTTCACATGACCAGCAGGGTCTCTAATAGCAGGGTTGGCTTCCCCCCCCTACCCATAACATTAGCGCAGGGGACCCAACACCCTTGTCTCGAACACGCCGGGAGACACAAAGGTCTCCCTCAGCCTAGCCATAAGGACCCTCCGCCCGCGACCCGTGTGGTTCCAACCTCCCGAAAGAAAACTGCACTTCCATTGTCAGGCTCACAACCCAGGAGCCATACGAAACCTTTATAAAACCCAAGATCTCACAAGGAGACTACAAGCTCTGATTCAGCAACTGGAAACTGGCAATCCAATACAGCCTGAGCTCCTACCCCAGCTGGCTTCCATTATTGCACCACGATCAGCAGACATAGCCAGTATGTTACGCCTGCAGGAGAAATCCGGGAAAGCTGACATCATCCGAGCCCAGCCCACGTCACCTGAGAGGTCCCAGGGCCAATGGGCCACGAAGGACGATATTCAAGCCCTCTTAGCAGACATTAGATGGAGTTTCGCAACTGCATGACAGAGGTGGTGACTAAAGTAGAGGGGCTAGACAATCGAATGGAGGAGGTGGAACACAGGGTGGGTGAAACAGAGGACCAAGTCCTAGAACACTCAGCGCAGATTATTGAACTGCAGCAGAAAATTCAATCCTTAGAAGAAAACAGCAAAAACATGCCTGCAAGCAGGAAGACATAGAAAATGCGGTCTGCAGGAACAACATCCGCATTAGAGGGGTCCCCGCCTCAGTATCAGACCAAGCTCTGCCAACCTACATTAGTGACTTCTTCCAAACTCTCCTCCCGGACTGCGATAAATCGCTACTCATGTTGGACCGCATCCATACATTACGAAAACCACATCAGGCGCACCGGAAGTAATCACCAGGGTCCACTTCTTTGCTCCAA
Source organism: Ambystoma mexicanum (assembly GCF_040938575.1). Taxonomy (NCBI): domain Eukaryota; kingdom Metazoa; phylum Chordata; class Amphibia; order Caudata; family Ambystomatidae; genus Ambystoma; species Ambystoma mexicanum. The sequence goes on from NC_090935.1 coordinate 1,412,838,365, forward strand.
AGGAAGAGATTATGGCTGCTAGTCGCATGCAGGGAGACCTGACATATCAAGGAGCCTCTATACAAATCTTCCAGGACCTGGAGCCCTCCGCAGTTCAGCAACGGAAAGCCCTGAGACCGCTGACAGTCTTCCTCCAGGATCAAAAGATTAAATACTGATGGCTCTTCCCGGCAACAGTTCAATTCTCATTCGAAAAACAGACAGGTATAATCCACTCCCTCGGCCTAGTTTGGTTACGTATTGGTTTTTGACTTTTTTGGTTGGCCCCTTCTTGGCCCTTTGGTTGGCGGGCCACATTCGGCCCTGGTTTAGATAAAAGTAAAACCCGGTTGCAGCAGAACAATATCCACAGCCCGACACTTGAAGACGACCTTCCTTTCGGCAGCTCGTCCCTCCTGCCCCCCACCTGACCAATGAAGGAGAACGGCATGATACCCCCACCACACGTGAAGCTGCGCTACATCTCCTCGAGACACAGTTGCTGGCAGAAGACTCCGCTGCTGCAAGGACGGGCATTCCCGATACAATACCTGGCAGCTGGTAACAGCAAGAAAGGGGGCACAATGATTTTGCTAGCGAGAGGGACACCCTTTAGGGAAAGGGAGATCCTGCGAAGCCCGGAAGGCAGATAAATTGCGATAAAAGGGGACCTCTATGATCAACTACACATGCTAATTGCCATCTATACTCCAAACGAGGGCCAGGAAGCCTTCTTCACTGAACTGGAATCAACCCTCCTCCCCTTTGTCGAAGGTCAAGTAGTCATAGGAGGTGACTCTAATGGGGTCCCAAACCCCTTGATGGACAAGTCTGGGGCCCCTGCACCTAGACACTTCAAGATCGCAATAGGCATCTGCCACCTGTTTAAGGCCCTGGGGGTTGTGGGCACATGGAGGGTCCTCCATCCAGGAACTACGGACTTCTCATTCTTTTCGCACATCCACCGCTCCTCATCTCGAATAGATTTGATACTGGCAAGTCCTCAACTGCTAATGTTCACCGATGAAGCTGAGATCGGCACAAGGGTCCTGTCCGATCATGCCCCAATACTGTTTACTACCTGGATCTTCTACCCGGACCCCCCGGAGAAACCTTGATAGGCTCTCTACGGACCAATTCTACACGATATGATGGTGCGAGATGCCATAACTAAAGTGATACATAACTACTTCAAGGAGAACCCACCAGACCTCACTTCTACAGCGACGAGATGGGAAGCCATGAAAGCAGTGATCAGGGGGGAATTAATAGCTCCGGCCGCGGCATATAGAAAAAGACATGTTGAAAGACAGCAGCAGCTGGAAAAGTAGGTGGCAAAAGCATAGACACTTCATAAGAAGGGATGGTCACCTAAAGCAGCCAAACTTCTGAGATTGGCCCGCACAAAACTGAAAGCCCATTATGTGGAGGATACTGTCCAGACCCTGATCAGGACTAAACAAAGCTACTATGTCAGTGGTCTTCAAACTTTTTTGGCCAGGGCCCCCCTGAGCAAAATTTGGGCAGGTCGGGACCCCCCAGAAATGCCAAATGGACAGTATATATTGCGCGCCGTCACCTGCTCCCATCAAAGTCGCTGGGCTCCCTCATCCCACTCCTACCCAGTCGCTGGTCTCTCCCCACCCCATCACACACCCAGGGCTCTCCCCACTCTGCTCCCATCACTATCCCATGGTTCCCGCCCATTGTGCTCCCACCATAGTCCCTCGGTTCCCCCATCCCGTTCCCAACACAGTCTGAGGGCCAGTGGCGGCTGGTGAATCTTTTTTAAGTGGAGGGGCATTAAGGGGAGGTTCGGGGGGGTTTCCCCCTGTGAATTTTTTTTTAAATAATAGGTTAAAATGTTGCATTGTAGAGCATACTTTTAACAAAAAATGGGTAAATAGCCAAACAGTTTGCAATTGTTGCTGGGAGTCCAGGGGGCAGGCATTGATATTTTATTTCTATCGCGCTCGTACACAAGTGTTTCAGAGCGTGACAAGGCAAGGGAGGGGAACAGAGGAGAATAAAACAGCGATCTTACTAGGCCCAGTGACATTGAGAACGCGCAAGTGTGAGGGGAAAAGTGCATGGAAGGGGGGAGAAGTGGAAAGTGCGAAGCAGAGGAGAAACAGATAAATAACAATAAATAAATAATAAAGGCAACAAACAGTGGTAGTGCAGCCAGCAATTTGCAAGTGCTACGTTTAAGGCAGCAGACAGGGTAGGTCTGATAAGTGCAGGAAGAAAGATGGTTCTCCTCAAGTTTTAGAGTGGCAGGGCGCTGTTCCAGAGGGAGGCCCCAGCCGAAGACGGAGATCTACCCCCAGCTCGTTTCTTTGATAAACGACTGACCCTGAGGGAGTTGGAGGTAGAGGAGTGAAGAGCTCGAGAGGGGAGGTATTTGCGGAGGAATAGCTGAAGGTATTTTGGACCGAGGCCCCAGAAAGCCTTGTGGACAAGGCAGAGGGTTTTGAATGATAGATGTCCGGTAAAAAGATACCATCCCTGTCCCCTGGGCCCCACTGGTCCTAACACAATGAACATGATTATGTGTATATGCAAGGCGCTGCACATTCATACAGCAATCACTCTATCATTCACATGAGCATCCATCACCATACACTCACTCATAACGCATCCATACACATGTTTAAATAAAAACAATGAACATAAACGTACCTTCTGCATTGGCCTGTGTGTGGGTGCTGCTCCAGCTGCTCTGTCCGTATGTGCGAGGAGGCGCAGGAGCTCCCCCTCGGACATACAGACATGCAGTGCCCCAGCCAGCATTTCCAATGAGCTATGCAATGCTGGCGAAGCAAAACGCCCCAGCACTTGCATGGCTCAGTGAGCATGTGCGGCTGGGGAACTAAACTGAACTGTCAAAGGGAAACAGTGTTTCCCTTTGACAGTTCAGCCAGCCCAGGAGCACTCCATTAGCTGGATAAAGCAGCTGAGGGAGTGCTCACTGTTTCACTGGGCTGGCTCCTTAGCTCCTCCATAATGGGTGAGGGGCCACTATGCAGTTAGTAATGTTGACCATTGTTGCTGAATATATCACAATTTACTTACATTTTAACACAAAGCACCCCTTTGGGTACTATTGAAACAGTGGGCTTCATAACTACTCTGGCGGTAGCTGTGCCGGTAAAACCGGCACGGCTGCCACTGGAGTTGCATCCGGGTCTGGCACCCGCGAATGGGCAATTACTAGGTCATGCCGAGTTAGGCGGACATGATAATTGCCCTTTCGAAGGTGCCGGTAGATCCCCATTCGAGCCCCATATGGCTCAAATGGGAAGGGGGAGCTCGGATGCACCGGCACCGTTAATAACGGTGCTGGTGCATCCGACGAGCTGAGGTCAGACCTGGCGGGGGCTGTCAAGCACCCACGAGCACAACTCTTACTATGGCGGAACGGTAGCAACGGTGCCGGTAGCTTACCAGCACCGTTGTTACTGGTCCGCCATAGTAGTAATGAGGCCCAGTCTGTGACTAAAGGAATGAATATCCATTTACAACTGTGGGCCACTTTTTCATTGTTGCCTGAGACAGTTTCATGCTTCAGCCCGCCCTGCCCATTTCTTCCAATCTAAAAAAAAAAAAAAAAAAATCTTTTTTCATGCTGAGCTCTCAGGGCCCCCCTGGGATGCACCCGCGGACCCCTAGGGGGTCGCGACCCACAGTTTGAATACCACTGTACTATGTGAACGGCAACAAGGCCAACAGATTCCTGGTTAGCAAACTAGCCAGGAATCTGTATGGGGAAGAGGTGAAACTACAGGTAGCAAATGCTTATCCAGCTGACACACTGACTGCCTCCACACAATCACAAGTACAACAGGTACGATTTGTAGCGCTGGGCGAACTCCCACGCCTGTTGGAAACAGACAGGTCCTCGTTGGAGGCCCCCATTACAGCTGAAGAGATCGAAGAGGTGCTCAAAACTTTGAAACCTAAGGCTCCAGGTCCTGACGGCTTCCCGCCTAAATTCTTCAAACTCTTCCGTCCCCTTCTTCTGGGCCCAATGACAGAACTGTTCAACTCCTTCCGAGACACAGGCGCTATAACTCTATGCAAGAGTCTGCTACAATCATGCTCCTGAAACCCTTAAAGACCAGAAGGAGTGTACATCATATAGGCCTATATCTCTTCTTAATGTGGACACAAACATCTACTCTAGGTACTGACGAACAGGCTGGCATTGGTCCTGCCAACCATCATAGACCCAGACCAAACAGGGTTTATCAGAGGAAGAAGCACAGGGGACAACATTCGTCAGGCCCTCAATCTCATTGTGGTAGCTGCTCAAGGCCAGCAGGAAATAGCAGTCCTAACCTTGGACGCACCAAAGCTTTTGATAAAGTGGACTGGAACTTTATGCAACTCATGCTGGAAGCTTTCCAGTTTGGCTCCTCATTCCGCAGGATGCTGCTAGGTAACTATCAGGCCCCAAAAACATCACTGAGAATAAACCAAAAATTCTCTTTGTCGTCTGGGACGAGAGAGAGGGCTGCCCACTCTCCCCATTGATCTTTGCTCCATTCGTTCAAAGGATTTGTTTGAATGACAGGATAGCGGGGATGGACATAGACGGCAAACAATTTAAGATTTCCCTATACGCTGATGACATAATGATTTCCATCACCAACTGTCAATCCTCCCTCCCTGCCGCCCTGGAAGAACTGAAAGCCTTCGAACAGGTGGCAGGGTTTGCGGTAAATTACTCTAAATCAGAGGCACTGGGAATTACTTTGGGCGTGGACTGCACGGCAACCCACCAAACACAAAAACCACCACATCCTCATCTCACCTCGGAATTTGCATTACAGCAGACCCAAAGCAGCTTTACGCAGCATATTCCCCCCCCCCCTTGTTCAAGGAGTTGGAAGCTGACTTGAAGCACTGGGAGGGGCAGGAAATCTCCTTTCTAGGCTGGGTTACAGCATGTAAGATGAACCTTCTCCCTAGACTCCTATTCCTCTGTTCGACCCTGCCGGTTCCCCTCCCGAAACAACCCCTGGAGCGGCTACAGAAGAAACTCTCAAAATTTGTCTGGAAGGGGAGTAAAGCTAGAATCCCACTGAAGGTTATGACTGGAGCGTCCAAATGGGGAGGCAAGGGTCTTCCCAACTACTACATGCTGCTCAACTCTCAAACGCCATGACCTGGGAGGCACAGGCAAACCCCCCGAAATGGACATGCATCGAACAGGCTAAATGCCCACTCTAGCTGAACTCCCTGCTCCACATTCCAGGCATAATCCGCAGTCGTTTACCGACGATCCTATCATCCACCAAAGCCACATTAGACACATGGTCATGGGCCTGGCACAGGAAGAAAATACCCAAGAGCCTAGGTCCACACTCCCCGATCCTCCGGAACCCAGATTTCTCTCCCGGAATGGATACAGCAAATTTGAGCAGATGGTCCAAGGGAGGCCTTCAGACCCTCTCACAGCTCTATGACAATGGCACTCCACTCTGCTTCGAAGAATGCAAGAGTCGCTTTCATCTGGGGGAAACAGAGAAGTTTAAATATGGCCAGATTAGGCACTGGATCTCACGGCCGACGGTCCAACAGGCAGCCACGAGAGACCTTCACTCTCTAGAGCATGCGCTACAGGAGGGCCCCCGTCGGGGTCGGGTCACTAGGCTGTACAGACTTCTACAGGAAGACATGCTGATGACCAAACCACTGTATATGGCCAGGAGGGAGGAGGACCTAGGGCATTCCATTGAGGACCAAACATGGGTGGATATTTGGACAAGGATCAACTCAGCTTCTAGGTGTAGCACCAATAAAGAATGAAAGATGAAACTCCTCCACCGCTGATATTAATCCCCGGAACGCTTGCACCGTTTCCAGACATCTATAGACCCGAGCTGCTGGAGGTGATGTGGCGCATGGGGGACCTTCTTCCATGTGTGGTGGGAATGCCCTACAGCGCAGGCTTTTTGGGAAGAAATCCCACACATTATTGAGGATATAGCCCATTGCAAACTGCCCATGGACCCAGAGGTGACCCTACTGGGAGTAGCCCAAAACAGGGCGTACCACCAAATTGCTTGCGCAATTGCTACTGACGGCTAAAATAACTGTGGCCCGTAAATGGAAAACACAGGAAGGCCCCTTGGCACCCCTATAGTGGATACAAGTTTGGGAGATCCTAGTGGCCGGAAAGTCACAGCAGCAAAAGAAGGAGCTTTACACTGCTTCACTGACTGCTGGTCCCTGGTACTGGAATACCATAGCCGGCTCCCGGCTCTAGCCTTTCAGCCGCAGCTGGCGATGAAATTCCTAAGATCTTAGAGGCCCTCACCCCGCGTTCAGGCGGTGAGGACCCACGAACTCCGCATCTCCAAGGGTGACCAGAAAGGGAATATGGGAGGGAGAATGGTCAAGTTGATCTATTTCATGTTATGTAAGGGACAGGTTGTCTCATGCGCTTAACTGTATAAATATGCTGCCACCAAAATAAATAAAGTTGTTAAAAATTCTCATGTGCTATTTTTGCCCTTATCTTTTGGCGAATATTGCATGTTACCAGTAACAGCTGTAACCCTTACTAACACAACCCCAACATCGGCAGGACGAATGACCATGGCTGGTGGAGAGGTAAGCACTGTAAGTACATTAAGCAGAGGTAGACGCAGTGCTGATGTAGACATGGGAGGGGTGGATCTCTATCTCACTGATACTTGATACTGCTTGCGTAGCCAATAACATGTGGTATGAGCACATGACTAAAATAGGCAAAGAAACCACAGGGCAGAGCTGCTATGTCTGATCTCTTATCTCCTATGCAATGAGTGCCTCCAGAATGTTTGTGGCAACTGAAATACAAGCAGCAAAAGCACATTATTATTATTTTTTCTTTATTTGGTTGGTTGATAAAATCAACCTTTCAAATATTAAGAGTGGATTAATACAAAACAAAAACTTTTCACATAATTATTATGCATGATTTTACATCTTAAAACAATTTGAAATTCTTAAAACTTTAGTAACTTATTGCATTTCAATTTTTTCTTTTTTATTTGGTTGGTTGATAAAATCAACCTTTCAAATATACAACATACACAGTTATAATCGACACTTAACAAATAAACAATTTACAAATAAATCAACTGTAAGTGATTTCAATCCAGCACTCCAACTAAGTCAATGCCTAGGATGGGATGCCCAATGGAAACCCTTATTTATATATTTGTATGTCAAAAGTTTGTTTAATTCTGGATGATGTACCCTTATATAACGCCCCTCTCTTTGAATTCCCCCGGCCTCACTGAGCCAAGAATAAGGTTTGTTTTGCAAATTAAAATATTTATTTGAAGAATTGAACAATGTATATATATCACACTTTTGTGAATATGAACAATATCGGAATATCACACTTATGAATATGAACAATGATCAGCAATGGGTGATATTACAATATCAGCAATCTCTTTAATAAATTAGGAGTAGAAATAGGAAGAATAATGTAGCAGAGAATACTATGTATGGTTCAAGGAAATGCAATGATAGGAAAGAATGCAACACAGAAATAAAACTTGATATGACTTCAATCAAAGACCATAAATCACTCTTTCCCCCAGTTACTACTCACTCCCCCAGTATGCAATATGAAGAGATGGAATGAGGGCACACAGGTATCAGAAATAACAGTCCACAATTGCAGTTTCAATCCGAGTTCCCCCGGCAAGCTTAGAGAGAACAGGTATGCTTTAAAAACATGTCCAAATGCTTTTGAATGTGATTTGGAATGAATGGGAAAATGCTAAAATTGATTTTAATTCACTAAATGGATTCAGAACTAGTGAGAGTGGCTTTGGATTAGTTCAGGTAAACACTAGCAATGATTGTAGAATGATTAGCAGATGGAAAACGAAATTCAGAAGTGAAAGCAAGAAATAGCTGTTTTTACATGGGGTGCAATTAAGCCAAATGCGAAATCGTGGCAACTTTTCCACGCGTGGGAAACGCAATTACAGCAAAACTGTAAAGGAATTGGAATGTCGTTTTGGGTTTGTTTTAAAGCTGAGGATGTTAGCTTCATAATGACATTTACATTTCGTTTCTAGGACGTGCGGTTCACAAGTTACAGAGGTTTTTGTGAAGGTAGATTTTCAGAAACAGAGTCAAGACTTCAAAATGACAGATTGCGCTTTAAAGATTCAGAACCAATATGGACTTATACTAAGGGGCTATGAAAGTACAAGATACCCAACGGGACAACCACCAGAACAGCGCTCCTTCCACTCTGGTTGTTGTGCGCCAAGACACTTGACTTTCTTCAAAATATCAGCGCCTAGATGATTATCGCTACAGTTATCACAGACAATATAATGTGAATAATTCAGGATGGACACAAGATTCTATAATGCAGTTCTGGATAAGTTGAAATGGATTGAATAGGATTACTTTAAACTAAGAGATGACTATGGACAGTTCTAGACTAAATGCTCACTCCTATGGCTTTGGAATGGAATTGATCCATCAAAGATCTGGTCAACGGTTTGGACTTCACTCGCACCGGACAGGATTCAGGGCACTCTGGTCTGCACGGCCTCTTGGACTGGATCTGATGGGTTCTGGATTACAGCTCTGCTGGACGGATCTGAATCTTGGTTCTAGCACAGGGTTCTTGGCCAGAAGCAAAACAGCTCAGCCAGGCTGTTGAATGGTTTAGTTACGCCCTGTGGAAGTTTAGGGGTTAGAATCAGGTTGCAAAAGATTCTGAGGCCTGCTGAAAAAGGGTTCAGCTTCTTGGGTTAGGCCTCTCTGATTCAAAGTTCTAGAGTTTGGTTCTAGAGTCTGGTCTCTAGATCTATGTCTGGAGCCTGGATCTTCCTGCAGGGTGCTTCACCAAGAAATCAGTTGAGGAGTGGAAAGTGTGTGTGTTGTCTGTCCTCAGCAGTCCCTATGGGGACTGGGGAGGCTGATTATCTATGCCCAACCCTCTAAGGATCTGATAGGTCAGAGAATTTCCCCTGTCCTGATTTGAAATAGGAGCAGTGTGTCATATGTGTCCGAGTGACACTGTTTATGATCCAAAGAAAATCCCTCCCCTTTGCTTTTACTTAGGAAATCTATTTTCCCAAAAAAAACATATTTCCAAGATGCACAACTTGCTCATAATACATAATTACATGACAGATTGCCTAAGGTACATCCCTGTGCAAATCTCATCTTCCTGCGAGCTTCAGTTCATAAATGACAACTTTTTTGCACTTTTGGTGGATTTCTCAATGTTAGTTCTGCACCAATTTTTATACATGCATGCACATCCCATCTGGGCACATTTCTGTAATGTTTCATGTTCCTAACATAAACACAATGGCTACAATATGAATAATTTCTGGGGTTCAGTCTCAGAACATCGCACAGATTCCAGATTCGTCTTAATTTTATTTATTTATTGGATAGATATACATATAGCCAATTGGCTTTGTATAACACATTGACAATACAACATAAATACACAAAATCTAAAAAACATATTTCATTTTCACATATCCTATACAATACAGTTTAAAATTGCCACAATTTTCAAGTAAAATACAACAATAAAATATATCAGGTTAATATCATTGCCTCGCATAAAATTCATCCATTGATCAGATATCTCAGTCATCACGACATCATTGTTATAAGATTTAAAACATGTAGTTCGCAAATCATTTAAACTTTCACAGCACATGATTAGATGATGAAGGGACTCAACAACATTTACTCCACACAGGCGACAATGCTTCAACATATGTGTGGATCCAATGTTAGCACAGTTAGTTTCTAATGCAACAGACATATTAAATTTCATCATTAAATAAGTACGAAATGTGCCAGTATTGGGATAAGCAAGAATATATGAGGGAGACGACACTCTACTCAAATATTCATCAAGAAACCTGCCACTGAACTTTTTAGATGCTAGATTGATCGTATTTTGTTCATGGCAGTAGTCCTGCACCTTGATCTTAAGTCTCATTTTTAAAGATAGAAGAGAGAGAGTACCTGGTTCAGACCCATTGGTCCATGTGCGGTGTAGTCTTTGAATGATACCAATGGGACCAATCAGCACATTACCTTCCAGATTAAGATATGCTTTTACAAATGGCACAAAAATAGTTTCAGTGCGAAGTGTGACAGCTTTCTCATAGGACAAAACAGATTGGCATATGTATGCATACAAATAACTTTTGATATTAAATTCCAAATACAAATATTCCACACTCACTCTTGGAGGGAGACGTAGTAGTTTTCTTAGGAGGATAGATTCAAAAACCACACTACGTTTAACAAACTTGTGCCCCCAAATTTCCACAGCATAAAGCAGCATGGATCTAATTTTTGCAAGGTAAATATTAAGAACTGCAATGACCGAATAACAGCAATTGCAACCAATAAAGACACTTAAGGCGTTAGCAACCACAATACATCTGCTCTTGATAGTAGACCACTGTTCCTCCCAATTCAGCTTTTCATCAATAACAACTCCCAGATATTTGTATTTTCACCTGTTCCACTTTTTTGCTTTCGAGGCTCCATGAGTATTTCTTCGGTCTACATTTATTTGAGAAGACCATTATTTTGCTCTTATTGATGTTCATAGTCAGACCATTCTCGGCTGAGTAGATAACCAAGGAGTCAAGCATATGCTGAAGGCCCGCCAGGGTATAATCCAACAATAGCAAGTCATCAGCATAGGCAAGCCAACCAACAGTTACTCCATTAACTCTCACGGGGTTAGCTTTGTCTTAAACTGTGAGCAAATATTTCATTTTAACAATCTCTAAGTTTCATATTTTTGTCAGTTCAGTACACTTTGCTCTAAGCATTTTTCTAAAACATATATTTACTTCCACTTTAATCCACATTTTCAGTCTGGCCCGCCCCCAGAGCTGGGCTGAGTCAGAGGGTCACATGGCTTGCCTTCCTGCCAGAGCAGTTGTTTGTCAGTTAAACCCCAATTAGCATTTTCTATTCAGCCCAAGGAACCCATTGTTTCTTTCTCCGGGCAGCTGAGGAAATCTCCTCCCCTCCTGATTAACAAGCCAATGCGATATCCTCCTTTTGGTGGGAATGAACAAAGTGTGAGTTCCTCAGGGGATGAAGGCCTCTTGGAAGTTTTAACTGAATCAGGTTACCTTCTGGTCAATTGTAACATAGTTACTTGTGAAAAAAATACATTTATAAATTTAAAATAAGCAAACATAGCTTTACTTCCAGTCTTTTTCAACATGAAAATCAATGTGTGGCACTCTTATATGGCATTTTGATGGAATTCTCTTCTTTGGCATATTTAACTTCTGAAACACCACTTCTCCTGTCAGAATTAGAGATCGCCAGCACCTGTCGGAGGCGAGTAACGGTACTGCACCCATTTTTGACAGCTTTCTTTCCATCAAGTATCTTTAAAAGAGTATTTTGTTCTGATAACATATGATTCTTGCTGACATTGTGTTTATGTGGATTCTTGCAGTAGAATAATGTGAAACACCCAACAAGCAGGTTGGATCTTTTAGGTGGTTTGTGGGCCATGATTTTAGCAAATTTTTGACAATCAAGAAAACGGATTTCCAAACAGCTCTGTGTTTCTTTTTGGTAATCAGCATTGATTTTTTAAACAATTTCAGGCTACTTTGTGGGTAGCCCAATGGTGGGTTTTGGCAGTGGTCTCCTGTGTTACCACTGACATAGGCAAAAGTTGATGGCGGCCTATTTTTCAGATTTTTACTGCACACTTTCTGGTGATTTTTAGCAAGCAGCATGCTTTCCGGCGGCCATTATGATGTTTCTGCTGCAAGCAATGCACAGTAATGTTGCAGGGCTTGGACTAGTGAGTTGAGACATCCCACACAACATATAGTTCCATACATAAAGCTTGTCTAAAAATGTCTTCTACCGTAATATAACCACTAAAAGCTTAGGTAAGCTACTTTAGTAATTTAGGAAATATGGAGTCCAAGTATTGAACTATCACAACTCGGACAGCTAATTTCGTACTCGTGAAAATACAATACCATATTTCATCTGGTTCCATTGAGTAGTGCTTAACAATCAAATTCTTACAATACAATGCTGAAGTGTTTCTCTCTCTGTTCTGTTTTTACAGAATCGACAGAATTTGTTCAGAAGATATCTGCTTTCTTCTAGCCATCACATCTTGAGTAGGCCATAAATTTAATCTGAAGCATAGATACTGTGTACGTATGTATGGAGACGGGCACTTAAGCAAGTAGTCGGCCATTACTCGATATTTTTTATGGCCAAACAATAAGGTGTTAAAGTCTTTATATGACAAACAACAGCTTCGATTCGTGATTCAATCATGCTGATAGATTTTTATTTTAGCACAAACAGGATTTTGTATAAGTAAATCTAAATCAACCGATGAGTCGGTCAACACATTTGTGGTAAACTTAAACCAGGTTTTAGGGAACATATGATGCACAGTTAGTAGGCATTGGGCTATTGCTCCCAGAATATTCAGAGCACTAAGACCCAACAGGGATTTTCTTAAGCAGGCACACATTTTCCACACCAATTGTGCATAAAGGGATACCAACCCTACTTCAAACCGTATCAATGGAAGAGGAGTACAATTGGGAAGGCATAAGATTTGTTTCCAGAAACAGGATTCAAGTTTATCCCACCACTGTTGACCTTTGGGGATGTTAGCTTCTACACCATAAGTTAGAGTCGGGATCACCTTTTGCTGTTAAAATAAAATGAGATATTTAAGTGAGAATTTTACAAATGTACATGATATTATTTTGGCTTGTGAAATTAAAGCCTGCAGTTTACATTTCAGTTCTAGCTCATTTATATCATGATTCATAGAGTCTGTTATAGTAATACCTAAATACTTATATTGATTGGCCTTAGAAGTTCCACATTTTGCAGCTTTCACTTATAGAACCTCTGCTTAGCTCTGATGTTAGCAGGAAGACTCTGTACTCTGGAGCAGAGTATTATTATAAAGCACAAGTCTGAAAAAACGTCCAGAGAGCAAAACTGTATTACTTACAAAAGTGTATGAAATTTTATTCACCATGATACAGAGAATATTCCAAAAAGTCAATTAATGACACATTACTTTAGACAACATCATTATATCACATAACACGACAACATGGATAGACATAAAACATGGCTAAAATTAGTCCATCACAACAACCATTCATAGTGCAGCATTCAGACCATACATCACACTCAGTGACATTCAACCAAACAACAATAGCTAAAAATGACAAAATTGATTAACAATCGGGGGTGTGATAAACATTCCTCACGTCCCATCTAGTTATTTTAATATTTGAAAATTAGTTAACAAAAAACAATAGAGCCAATTAAAAACATTCTATCGCAAGGGTGGGTCTGAGAAAAAGAATGTTGTGTAAATCACATCCCTGAGGAGTAAGCTCAACCGGTTTCAACGTAGGATGTACATTGAGCGTCTTCATCAGGAGGTACAGAGCGAAAGGCTGCAAAGAAAGAGCAGTACTTCATAAATATGCGGCAGTGCCCCATCTCATAAACTGAACAAAAACATTTAAAATTGTGTATAACCACCATGTGCCACCTGTTACAGACCAATTATAAAGCTAGAAATGTGTGCTGGAGGAGTAATACAAAAATCAAAAAACAACCCCAGTAGCAGAGGCAGGGAAGCCAACCCTTAGAAGTGTGCAAAAGAGCAAAAATTAGGTGCACCATGAGAAGCCGCAAATGCAGAGAGAATAGAGTAGCCGTGAGGGAACTGAGTCACTCCCAAAGTAGAAGGCATGCTTAATTTAATTTAACAAGCAAAACTAACCTCATATGTATGGCCATTCACATGCAGGGTGAAAAAGAAGGGTCAATGAGCTGGAATCTGACCACAAAGGAGTCTGCAGCGAGCCAAAAAGGGGAAACAATTAGAACACAAATGAGCCCAAAGGAATGCTGCATAGGACAAGAAATGCCTGGTAGAGAAAGGCCAATTTTTACCTGCAATTAAAAGAACGCTGCTCTTGGCTGCCCCCTACAGTGGTAGGTGTAATGGGGTGGCCTCCTGGATGGTAGGTGCAGCGGAGTAAGTCGTGTCAGCGGAAGGTTTGCCTGATATGCTGTTAAGCAAACATTATTGTTAGCCAAAACCACGTACACATAAACAAAGCAGAAAACATACTGCTATAGCCATGAGCAGCTCGAAAGCAAGAAATGCAGAGAAGCTCCTGTGGCGTGAAAAGAGGGCCCCTATTGTGTAATCACTTAAACAGAGTGGCCCTCATTACAAGTCAGGCGTTAAGGGTTTAACGGCGCCGTCGGCGCCGTTAACCCTTAACGCCTGAATCACACTTTAACGCCTGCTTTTTGCAGGCGTTAAAGTCCAAGGCGCTTAGCGACCTTGGTGCTAATTACGGCACCGTAATTTACGGTGCCGTAATTAGCGCCTTCCCCATCCCCATTATGCCCTATGGGGCAAAAATGGGAATGGGGAAGGGCAAATGGTGAATGGGGAATTACCGCCCCACTCACCTTGGAATGGGGCGGTAAATCCGCCAACCACCATGGCGGAATTGTAACCTTAGCGGCATGGACCATGGTGCTAATAACACCATGGTCCTCCGCCAAGGTTGTAATGAGGGCTAGTGACATATATCCATATGCTGACCTGATAGATCACTAATACACAAAGGCGCCGTGGCTGACAAGCAGACTGCAGAGGCCATATGACACGAGGCAAAACATTGTTAGAAAATGTGGGCTGGCTAACTGCTATCACAGGGACCCAGCAGGAATTGTACAGCCCACGGTGCACTGACATATAAGAACTACGATGAATTGTAAGTACTGCAAGCTAAGTGGAGAAATGTTATCAACTGCTGTGCCAAGTAATTACAAAGCATGCGTACTTACATTAAGGTCAGTCCGTGAGTGGCATGGGCAGCTGTGAATGACTGGAGCGACCTGCGCGCGAAACGCAGTATACGTGCTGCGTTGTCAATAGAGCAGCAATCCACTAAATGGGTCACTGCCAGTGACGTGAACCACGTGATAGGTGCAACACCGCGTGGCCTTACTTGTTCACGTTGAAACGTGTCACGTGAGCGTGAAGGGCTCAGAACAGCCACGTAAAGGCCATGCCGAAGACCAAAGAAAAGGGACTTAATAATAAATAAAGGTAATGCACGAAGGCTAACATGAAACAGCCACAGCCCAATGTAGAAAGGAAGAGGCAAAATCACCTCAGCAGAAGTGCATTTAACAATTAGAATGGCAGCACGGATGACAATTGAAAAAAAGGGAGGAAAGGGCAGAAACATCTCAGCACAAGTGAAGTTGACAATTAAAATGGAAACACAGATGTCAGTTGGAATGGCATGATGCCTAATATATGCCAACAATGGAAGAGAATGTGGGCCAACTAAATAAATGTAAGCTGCTACAAATGTACTCATATGGCACCAGACATCTGCCAATGGAGACTATCTATCTGGCATTGTTGGCATTAAAATGGAAACACAGGTGTCAATTGGAATGGCATGATGCCTAATATCTGCCAACAATGGAAGAGACATTGAGCCAACTAAATAAATGTAAGGTGTTACAAATATACTCATATGGCACCAGGCGTCTGCCAATGGAGACTATCTATCAGGCATTGAACTCCCGTGTTTCCATGGAGTTCAAGCCTTTGTGGAGAGCTCTTAAATTAAAAATCCACATCTGTTCTTTATAGGCCAGTTTGTTGGTGGTTTGCACATGTCCACTTACTGAGATTTTTTCGATGCAAAACCATCTTTATGAGTCTGCGTCATGCCCCATCTCAATAAAATGAGAAACCAATGGGGCAGTGAGAGAGCGCATCCTGATCTTAGAACAATGTTCATTGATGCGCACATGTATCTCCCTAGAGGTCTTACCTATATAAAGCAAGTGGCACGGGCACTGAATTGCATACACCACATTCTTGCTTTTGCAATTGGTGAAAGTCCGCAAATCCTATCTTCTGCCTTCATTCACAAAGTATGTCGTCTTTTGGGAGAATCTACAGGCCATACAAGTGGTACAGGGGTAATGACCTACCACAGGTTGGAGGTTAACATCCCTAACCAAATTATGTTGTAGTGGTAATCTGTTGGCTTGTGTGAGCTTCTGTGCCAAACTCTTGCTTTTTTTTTAAAAAGCAAAGAGAGGTTTTTGTAAATTAATTTCAGCAGAATTCAAAATCCTCCAATTCTTGAGAATAATCCCCTTAATGGACTCACTGTATTTGCAAAATGTAGATACACAAACAATCTGTTCTCTTTCTGTATTTTTAGGTTGCGAGATAAGTAGGGCATCCTGGTTGGTATATCGCACTCTTTTTCTAGAATGTTTGATTCGTTTTTTGGGATACCCCCGAAGTAACAGTCTAGCTTCTAATACATCTGCATGTTTGTTGAAGTGGGTGATATTGGAACAATTACGCCATAACCATAAAAACATACCGTAAGGCAAATTCCGTAATAGTTTAGGGTGTTGACTCTCGAATTGCAAGGTGGTATTGCGTTCTGTAGGTTTTCTATACAACTCTGTTTGTAGAAACCCTTCGTCAACAAAGATAGATAAATCGAGAAAGGCAATCCTAGAGGTGGAAAATAAAAAGGTGAATTTTAAGTTGGAGTCCACCTGATTAAGCCAAACCATAAATCTATCCAATGTGGCAGAGTCACCTTCCCAAAGCAACAGAATATTGTCTATATAACGACGATACAATTTGATATGTTTAGCAAAGGGATTAGTGGCATTGAGCACATGATTTTCCTCAAACAAAAACATAAAGATAATTGCCAAATTCGGGGCAAAAGTACAGCCCGTCGCCGTTCCCTTAGTTTGCAAGAAGTAAGTATCCTTAAACTTAAAGAAACTGTTAGACAAAACTAGTTCAGCACAATTAATAAGGAATTCAGTTGGGACATTATGAGGTAGAGGCCATCTGTCTAGCATGATGCGTAGACTGGAGACAGCTTTGTCCTGGGGGATGTTAGTATAAAGTGCCTCAATATCTAAAGAGACCAGAATTTGTGTGGAGGCATCAAAGGGGTGGGCTTCAACCAAATTAATGACATCCCTGGAGTCCAAGAGGAGTGTGGAGGTGGCCATAGCTAGTGGTTTGATGAAAGTGTCTATATATTTAGACAAAGGTTCTAAAATAGAACTGCACCCATCAACAATTAGCCGGCCTGGTGGTCTCAAAATATCTTTATTGACTTTCAGGATGATGTAAAAGAGAGGAATTCTCTCTTCTGAGAAATTGATGAAGTCATATTCCTTAGAGGATAAGAACCCTTCACGAAGTCCACTTTCACTCAACGTAAGTATCTTCTTTTTTATGGATGAAGAAGGATCACTAGTGATTTTTTGATAGTGGCCTGGTATGTTGAGAAGTCTGAGGGCCTCTTGATCATAAAGCTCTGCATCCCAGACCACAATACCCTCGCCTTTGTCAGCAGCTTTAATCACTATAGTGGGATCTTGAGCTAAGGAGTCAACTGCATGAAATTCCGCAAATTCTAGATTGGGTCTTGTATTATTTCTAGAATGTGCCAAGCATTTATCTAACTCCTTCAACACAATGGTTTCAAAAATTAGGACTTCTGGTGGAAGGTCTGCTGAGTTCGGTGTGAAAGACGAAGGTTTTGCCAAGCCCGAGATGTTACTTTCACAACTGTTATCTTTGTCAGCAAAGAAAACTTTCAATCTAATTTTCCTCAGGAACTGTTGGATCTCGCTAGTGCGGTGCATCGCACTAGGCGTTTGTGTAGGGACAAACAAAAGGCCTTGTTTTAATATGGCTAATTCTGGATCAGAGAGGGCACGAGATGATAAATTAAAAATTGGTAATATCTCATTTAGCACCTGTATGACCGGTTGCGAGTTTGGAAATCCCGGTGCCCTTGACCCTGTGGGGGGGCGTTCTGTATTTGCATGTGAGGCTGTCTGTATGGGCCTCTGCTCTGCTGGAAATTCCTGCGGCCGCTGGGGCCGCTCCGTCCTCGAAAAGGGTGAGTCCCTAAATTCAAATTAGTGGGGTCTTCATAACCTGAACTGTTTCAGGAGGTATCTGAAAAAGTGACACCCGGCCTCCTGCCAGCCCCTCCGGGCTGATTGCCATATTGTTTCCAAAAGGCTTGAGGATTAAAATCGTCTGCCAGATAAGGATAGACAATCTCCTGTTTGAACATGGAAATGTCCTTTTTGAGTTTACTTGTCTTTTTTTCTATGGTTGTATTTTTAAACTCCAAGAATGATTTTTCTATTTGTTCAAGTTTTTGTATGGCTTCAATGATGAGAGAATTAGCCAAAAATGCCTTTTCTTGTTCAAGTACAGTTTCCATAATTTTTTTACTCACTCTTTGGGCAGTGGTGATGGTAAGAACTAATAGGTCACGACTGCACTTAGTCTCCACTTGACTGAAAGCCACTTTATATTCTGTGTCATCCAAGAATAAGCAAGGGATGATCTTAACCTGTAGACCTTGCGGAATGATACTAGACTTAAGATATTCCTTCAATACATGGCCATGAATCTCCGTGCGGAATTGTTTCTTTTTAAGTCTAAGAACTGCATCACCCGAAGTGTTATTATCTTGAATTGGTAGTTGGAGATTTTCAAAGAACGAAGGACCCTCAATCAATTCTGCTATTTGGGCTTCAGTAAAAGAAATGGTGTCTGATTCTGGCATGGTGCAACCACTCCAAGGCCGACAACCCCACCTCTGGAAAACCTTGCAGTCACCAAGAAAAAGGCAATAGTGGTTCCCAAAGAAAGGGATACAATTAAATAACAAAGTAGGACTAACCTACTAATACTACAAAAACAGAAAGAAGCAGGAAGACTCTGTACTCTGGACCAGAGTATTATTATAAAGCACAAGTCTGAAAGAATGTCTACAGAGCAAAACTGTATTACTTACAAAAGTGCATCAAATTTTATTCACCATGATACAGAGAATATTCAAAAAAGTCAATAAATGAAATATTACTTTAGATAGCATCATTATATCACATAACACGACAACATGGATAGACATAAAACATGGCTAAAATTAGTCCATAACAACAACCATTCATAGTGCAGCATTCAGACCATACATCACACTCAGTGACATTCAACCAAACAACAATAGCTAAAAATGACAAAATTGATTAACAATCGGGGTGAGATAAACATTCCTCACATCCATTTGGTTATTTTAATATTTGAAAATTAGTTAACAAAAAACAATAGAGGCAATTAAAAACAATCTATCGCAAGGGTGGATCTGAGAAAAAGAATGTTGTGTAGGTCACATCCCTGAGGAGTAAGCTCAACCGGTTTCGACGTAAGATGTATATTGAACAACGTCTTCATCAGGAGGTACAGAGCGAAAGGCTGCAAAGAAAGAGCAGTACTGCATAAATATGCGGCAGTGCCCCATCTCATAAACTGAACTCAAAAATTAAAAATTGTGTATAAACACCATGTGCCACCTGTTACAGACCAATTAAAAAGCTAGAAATGTGTGCTGGATTTGTGCTGGAGGAGTAATAAAAAATCAAAAAACAACCCCAGTAGCAGAGTTATTTTTTTAAACCACCAGAGGCAGGGAAGCCAACCCTCAGAAGTGTGCAAAAGAGCAAAAATTAGGTGCACCATGAGAAGCCGCAAATGCAGAGAGAGTAGAGTAGCCGTGAGGGAACTGAGTCACTCCCAAAGTAGAAGATAGATTTAATTTAATTTAACGAGCAAAACTAACCTCATATGTATCTATCAAAAGGTTAGTTTTCCTTACATAAATATCAAGTTCTTTTAGCATATTTTGCAGGCCAACTGGTGTTTGAGACAAATGCACAAGATCATCTCTGTATAATAGGTAGCAGATTTTATGTTCACCCACTCTGGTGGGTCACTTATCACATTTTTGAAAGACTCACCCATGTCTAGTATAAACATGTTAAATATAGTGGATGCCAAAATGTAACCCTGTTTAAGGCCACGATAGGTTGAAAATATCGAAGAAAGTTGTCCATCTGAGGTCAGTCTGACATGCATAGTTGTTTTAGTGTGTAGGAGCATGAAAAATGCACAGAGTGATTGTGGGCAATTATAGGTGACCAGTTTTTGATATAGGAGAAGACGATCGATGGAGTCAAACGCGACTCGAAAATCAATAAACGCTAAATATAGCGGATGATTGCGAGTCGCAAAATCAGATTTAATCATGTTCAGGGTAATTATGTTAAGAACTGTGCCAAGACCAGCAACAAATCCAGATTGGAAAGGATCTCTTAGCTGTGCTCTTTGAGTCCATTCATTAAAGTCTCTCAGCAATATTCGGGAAAATATTTTCCCAGGAGCATCCAGAAGGGCTATAGGTCTGTAGCTCGTTGAGAGCTGCCGATCACCCTTTTTATGAATAGGGACAATCATAGAATGTCTCCATGAGGAAGGTAATGATTGTGTTTTATTTATGGCAGTGAAGATGTTAAACAATGTATTTGGCCAAATTTCAGGATGTTTTTTTCAAGGTTTGATTTGAGAGGCCATCTGGGCCACAAGCTCTGGAACTACTCGCCTTCTTAATGTAGAGTCGAAAATCTTCCAGATCAAATTTAGCAAAAAAATCTTTGGATGCCTCAAGAGATTTTAGGCCCAAACAACCTTCTTGAATAGAATAGAGCTCAAAGAAATGGTGAATCCAATGTTGCTCCGTGACTCCATTGGCTTGCATGGCAATTTGAGGACCTTGTAATACCTGATTTAGTAAGGACCATGTCTTGGCAATGTTTTTGGTCTGTAGTACTCTTAACATTTTTGCCCCATATTCCTGATATAATTCAGCCTGTCTAGATCGAAGCCAGTTCTTATACCTAGTCCTAAGGCGAGCTAAAATAGCAGCTCTGACAGCTAAGGGTTGTTTTAAGGTTTCTCGTTTTTGAGATCTAAACAAAGTTGTTTGCATTCTCACATCATGGTTATAAACATGGAACTTTGGAAATTGATTTTTGCAATAAATATGCTTAGGGGATTTATTTTGGAAGAGTTGCATCATATCACTGAACACAATATCATGTGAGTTGTCTCCTACATTTTGTCTATTCAATTCTGACACTAGTAGTTTATTGAAATTCCCCAATGACTCTTCCGACCATCATAGCCTATTATGACCAGCGTTCAGTGTGAGAAAGCCTTGTTGGACAGAGCTCCTAGTAGACAAATTGCTATTCGGTATAATCCATTTAGTTGTTAGCTTGTCATGATCACTTGCATTAGTTTCATAAATACAGAAATCCGAAATTAATGAGAAAAGGGTGGCATTAGCATACATATAATCAATCGTAGAGTGACTCACTCCCCTTCGCCATGTTGGATGTGGGGGAATATCTGATTAAAATGCTCCATTAAGCCTACACAGATTGTGTGACTTTGTGAGGTGGTTCCATTTAAGTAACCTGCTCTTATTGATTGCCAGTTTCTCAATTATACAGTTGCGATTAAGGTCATCTGCAATTAGTATATGAGAGACTGTAGACTCAAGAGTAATCAAATTTAACAATTCATTCAGATCTTTAAAGAAGCAAGTATCAGATATTCCCACTGGGTTCCAGTACAAATTAATTAGAGCACATCTGAACGATTGAGTATATACTTTTATCAATTGCATATACATGTTTGGCGTAGCCCATTGTTCTGATTTTATACCTGAATCTCATTTTATTGCAGTAAGTAGACCAGAGATTGGTCTTCCTCGATTTTTTTTACTGGCAGGATTCAAATAAATGTCATAATTGTCCCATATCGGGGCCTCAGTAAGCCACGTCTCTTGAAGCAATAAGATACTAAAACCATCTAAAGAATTTTCATTATTGTTAAGCAAATGCTTATAACCCCTGGTATTCCAACTGAGCAGGGAGATCTCAGAGTCAGTGGTTGGTACGTCTAGTTAATTGGTGGTTTTAGAACATTTGCAAACACACACATTTTGAATTCTCATAGACGAATTTTGGTTAGAAGCGGAAGTGGGATCCAAACCCTTATTTTTTGGATCTAGCTTTGAACTGTTAGGGGCAGTTGACAGAGGAGCCGCCATTGAAATGTCAAACCCCAATGAATGTAGTTGGTTTTTAGCCAACCATATTGTATTTTGGATTACCCGTGAGTTAATCCAAATTCTACCAGAGTTCAGACTAGAATCATGTAGAAATTCAACCAATGCGATGTCAGTAGAGACAAGGGGCCTCATTACGAGTATGGAGGTAGCCATGCCGCTTTTAGTGGCATGGCTACCCCCATACCGGGTACCGGATCCGGGTTCCTGGAATGGGGAAATACCGGGCCATTCTCACCTTGGAGGGCCCGATATTTCCCCATTCAAGGAACCCGGACCCGGTACAACCCCATTCCTATTTGAGCCTCCATAGGGCTCAATGGGAATGGGGAGGATGCTAACAAAGGGCCTGTTAATGACAGGCCTGTTATTAGCATCCTGGTCTGCTTGCGGGTGCCGCTAAGGATGCCTGGTTTTACCAGACGTCCTTAGCGGGTCCCGCGAACAGACCTCGTAATGAGGTGGTAGAGGGTTAATGGGGCCGGCAGCTCTACCGGCGCCATTAACCCTCTACCGCCTTCCTCGTAATGAGGCCCAATGTCCTCAATTTGAGGAATGTCCGTAAATATGGCCAAAACAGAACGACGGTTTAAGTTATACTGCATGCAAGGGCTGGGTCTGCATGCCAGATTTAAATAATATGAGGTGGGAGATTTTAAATGGTGTGAAATCTTTTTATCATTTTTCGTTATGGACGCCCCTTAATTGTTCAGAGAACTACTAGAGGGCAAATTTGTTTCCTTGTTAGTGACTAGCATACATTGAATGAGTTGGATGAGTTCTGGCGCTATGTCAGCTAAAAGAGAATGTTTCTTCTCTTGTATTGGTTGAAGTCCAGTGCTAGGGATTACAACCTCACTCTCCGGCTTCGATATACTCCCACACAGTTGGACAGCCTTCATACTCCCGCCGCTAACATCAGTTGGCGGGACAGTGGGCAGGCAATCTAACGCCTCTTTGTTAGGACCAACGCTCTTTAAATATTGTGTCGGAGATACTTGTCTCTCAGTTTGTTTTATTTCATTACGAGCATGCCCTAAAATTACAGAGTCACCTTCATGTGTTATAGACCTCCCTACTATTCGGAACAGTGGATGACTAGCCATGTAGGCATCCACTGCTCTCCTAATTTCTTGACGATGATGATCAGTGACATCAAGCTCGGTAGATGGTTTATGAGCAAGTTTGATGGGGAGATCCTTTCTAGACACAGGTATTTCAACATTATTGCCTTTAATTAGTTATCGAGCAGAAGCGGCTTCAACTAACTCATCCAATGGGACATAGGGGATTATCCCCTTGTTCCCAATCAGTGAATGATGACTAGCTCTAGCTGGAGCTTGTTGCTGATATTTATGTCAGACTTCGGAACTACTTACCCAACCCGCCTTTCCCCTGCACGATTTCCGGTCTACTACCTTTCCCATCTACCTCAGGGATACTTCCTCTGCAGAGCCTTGGTACACTGTACCACTGTACCATGTGTAAGATATGTAATTATTAAGTCTGTTTATTACGCTGTATTGTTATACTTTTTGCAATTTATTTCCCTCTATGTTCTTTTCTTGCAACCCTGTACAAATTGCGCCCTGATGCCCCCGGGCCTGATGGTTTGCGCGTTATAAATAAACAAATACAAATACAAATTTGAGACCGCTTTGGAAGCTATTACGGAGCTTTTGTTAGGCAATTTTAAGGCTTTGCAAAACTGTTTCATTTTTGTTGTAAAGTTTTTCTTCAGGTCTTTTTGATTTGTAGGCACCTTAACCTGTGGAAAAACTCAAGATTTCTTTTTGGAAGAATTCGCAAAAATTGTATATGTATTTTTGGAAGCTGCTAGAGCCACAGGTTGGATAGAATATCTCATGTTGCCATCAGACCTAGGTTGCTCGGGCGCTTCATAAATAATTCCATCAAGCAATGGCACTGAAAACCCACATTTGGGTTGTGTTTGCAATAGCGCTAAATCAGACACATTTCTTTGACTATCTAGACAGAATGAAGTTTGACAGGAAACCGTAGCACAAACAATACTCACATTAGATCCAACTTGAGCTTCTCTCGTCTTCTGGCTCTACAAGATGCCTGTTTCTTTTTGCCATATCAGAATTTTTTCCATTTAATTGGACTGTGATGTTAATTTTCCATCAAGAGATTCATATAATTTACTCAATGATTATATCGTCAAATTCATGGCGTTCAATGTTATTTCCAGTAATTTCGTGGCGGATTGCAATTGCAACAGGATGGAAAGGTCCAATCTTGGACCATTAGCTCTCTGTTGTGTCGGCGCATAATAGGAGGCCACTGACTCAGAGTTCGATTGCCCGTTATCAAACAAAATGGGCGAACCCGAGAGGTTTTGAGACAGGCAGTGAGCCCAAAATCGAGAGACACTCGAGTTCAAATCAATTATTGCTACATCCAGCAGGACATTTGTGCGCGGCATATTCGTTTTTCCCATTTCAGCAGTAGGGGCATTCTCTAATAGAGCACTATCAGTCAATGAGGAGTTAAGTGCACCTTCAGTGCAATCTGCACTCTCCTTTTGAGCAGTTGCAGGGGTTGCAATAGCTTCCTCTATTGAAGCTTGTGGAAAAGCATTGGGGCACTTATCCAGTGTTCTCGCAGGTGACTGGCTTTTAGCAATAGACCTCAGGGACAGCGCTTGAGGATTCATATTAGAGTTTAGCAAATTGACTGCATTTAGCGTTGAGACGGTCGCAGGTAAAGTCTCTTTACAATATTTGCGTATATCAGGAGAAGGAACTTGTTTGGAGCCAAGTCTTATTGTTTTACATATTCGTTTCTCAATTGGCGTAGAAGTCAAATGATTCAAAGGTTGTTTTCGAGAGCCAACCGACAGAGACCTTTGTCTGGTCACTCTTTCCGATGGGGTTTTTATGGGGGGCATGCCTGTTTTCAAGGTAGACACACTAAACTGCAACATCATAAAATGAGGTAAAGAAACTCAACATGAACTATCTGGAAACATACCTCTCCTCCGCCCAGTCTCAACTTTGCGGCGAAGAGGCAAAGAGGTACTTCCAGGTACTTCGCCGGGTGAGCGCGCAGGCACAATTTTAACTCTTTCACCCCCTGAAGGGGCGGGCTTCTGATGTTTAGCTGTATTACGGCGAAATCCACACTCTAAATTGATCGTCTCTCCTGATCCTTAAAAATAAATTGTAGTAACGTGGCTCTAAAAACACTGTGGCCTCACTGGGTATAATGTTTGCACAAAAAAATTGTCTCCATAAGATACTCTAATTGTCTGCACCACGTCTCCAATTATTATGACAGATGCTTCAAAGGTAAGATATTTCAATATAGTCCTGGTTAGGATTACTTGTTCTGTAGTTCTTGCCCAGAAATTGGTGTGTTTAATTACAGTGATCATGAATATGCTTATTACAATTCCATTTCAGTGCTCAAGGATAGTAAAATAACCCACTTCAAAATAAGACATCAAAGGACATACGAGATTTTAAACGTCAATGCTTCCATTGCAACATGATTTCTAGTACTTGGGTCATTTACAACCCATTTACATTATAACATGTCAACCACTGATTCTCCTTCTAAGTTAACTCTCTAGTTTCGGTAAAGCTGCGTCCAAAAAATGAACAATAGCAACTCTCACCGCTAATCTTGTACTAGAGAAAATTAGTTGCCATATTTGATCAGAGTCTAACTGACTGTTTATGTTAAATAGATTTTTAAAGAACTTTTGTCGCTTCTGGATTAACATGGCCCACTCTACATTAATATGTTGGAGAGTTTCTTTTTGTAGGGTGTTTAGACAGAATCGACAATAGTTTGTTCTTGATATATTTGTGTTTGTCTATCCAGCACATCGTTGGTGTGCCATAAGTTCAGTGTTAAACGTAGGTACTGCTTATGGATATAGGGAGAGGGAGAGGGACTTTTTACTAGGAAAGAAGCCATCATTCGATATTTTTTGATCCCAAATAGGGATACATCAAAGTCTTTATAGGTGTTACATCTGGTCTGATTACAAATCCAAAGACCCCAGTTCAAAACGTCTGACCGATAGGGGTGTGCAACTCGT
The DNA here is from genome assembly GCF_040938575.1 of Ambystoma mexicanum. NCBI lineage: Eukaryota > Metazoa > Chordata > Amphibia > Caudata > Ambystomatidae > Ambystoma > Ambystoma mexicanum. The sequence continues at coordinate 1,412,864,546 of NC_090935.1, forward strand.
TAGCTGTAATAATTGTTCCAAAATCAAGATTCAAGCATTTCCCAGTACATACGATCTCTTGGTGGTTTTGTCTCAACACCATAAAGTAGAATCGGTATTACTTTTTGTTGATAAAATATTGCAATATGGTTGAGGGAATATTTGCCAAATTTATATGCGAGAATTTTTGCTTGAGATATTAACGTCTGCAATTTACTTTTTAATTCCTGAATATATAAATCGGCACCAGTTGTATTGGTGATAGCCACCCCCGTGTATTTGTATTGTGGAACCACTGTAAGTTCTATCTCATGTAGTTTCCACTTATATGTACTCTTTTTGGGTCTAACGTTATTATTGAAAACTATGATCTGAGTTTTAACAGTATTTATCACAAGATTGTTTTTGTGTGCATAAATGTCAAGTTTATTCAACAGATTTTGCAGTCCAACCGGTGTCTGTGATAGAAGAACCAGATCATCCGCATAAAGCAGATACCTGATTTTCTGGATGCCCAACTTCGGAGGGTCTCCTATTGTCTCTACAAAAGTCTCACCCATATCCAATATAAACATTTTAAATAGGGTAGAGGCCAGGGTACACCCCTGTTTTAAGCCTCGATGGGTGGAAAATGAGGTAGATATTCGGCCATCAAAGGACAGCCTGTCCTGTATGGTGGTATCTGAATGGAGATGCATAATTAATGCAAGCAGGGATGATGGACATTTGTAATTACTTCTTTTTTTGAATAGCAGAGAATGATCAATAGAGTCAAATGCCACCCAGAGGTCAACAAATGCTAAATATAGTGATTGCTTCCGGGTGGCATAATGAGACTTAATCATGTTGAGGGTGATGCTATTTGGTGTGGTTCCAAGACCAGCAACAAACCCTGATTGAAATGGGTCTCTTAGATGTACCTGTCCATGTGTACTACCCATGGAAGATTCCAAGGGAGAATGGCAACATTGATATGGATGTCCAAAACAACGTTCCCATACGAAGATAGCTACATCAAAATGCTCGACATTATGGAACATTATTGGAAGAAAGACCATCCTATACAATACATAAATGACGTCCCACAAAAAGGAGAGAGACAACCAATAACACTGAAGGAGTTACCATGTCCTAAGAGGGGACTGAAGGAAATAGGAGGAGAACCAGGATGCTGGGAACGACCACAAATGCTTGTGTATGGCCAGGTATACACAGCTGAAGGATGGAAGAAAGGAGTAGTATGGAGGAAAGCACACAAGCTCCTGACAGTCCCAGTAAATACAGTACAGGCAGAGAATGACAAATGCCTAAAGGAATGGGATGCAAGTGTGAAGTTACTGACCGGGGTGGAGAATGAAGCTGAACCAATGCCCATAATACCACTGAAGAAAGCAGCATTATGTTTCCAGAATGATGGAGCAGTAAAGATTGGAGAAAACAAAGACTGCAAGCAGACAGTGAAGAGTCCAGGCATGAAGGTTGGAACGGCAGTATTCATGGATCATTATTGGGCTTGTGGATCTAAGGCGTATGAAAAGCTGCCACTCAACTGGGGAGGGGTATGCGCAATAGTGCACATCAATATGCCAGCACTAGTGGTGCCACAAAAAGACATCAAAACAGAAGTCTTCCCTAAAATGGACAATGCCAGAAGAAGGAAGAGGTCAGTTGGAGACAGTTCAGACAGAACTACTTGCCAGCATTGGAAGCATCTCTTGACGACATACCACCTGAGCGCTGATTGTTCAGTAGGACAGAAATGTTCTTTGCGTCAGAAGTTCCAGCTGTACAGACATACGCAAGCACAAAATTGCTCCAGATCACGAGATGGGAGCTGATTCAGACTATAAACTCAGCTTTCAATGGCTTCAACGCCATAAAAGAAGTGCTCCCAGCAGTAAGGTTGATGGCCCTTCAGAAAAGATTTTTTCTGGACCTTCTGACAGCAATGGAAGGAGGAGTTCACGCCAAGATCAGGTCATCTTGCTGTACATTCATGCAAGCAAACTATGAAGCAAATGGCACACTAACAGAAGCATTAACCAGATTGTTGAAAATGCATGCAAAAATGGAGCAGTAAGTGAAAGGAGCAGGAAAAGATCATAGTTGGGTGTCATATATATGTTCATGGATGCCAACATGGATGGAAGACTGACTCAAGGTATTACTATGAGCACTAATACTGGTACTATTAGCACTATGTGTGATAAAGATATGCATCATGCAATGCAGAAAAATGACAGAGAAGACAATAGGGAGGAAAGTGTTGGTAGGCACAAATGGTGAGCGAGACAAGATAGTCGAAGAAAAAAAGAAAATAAGGACACAGATAAATGAGAGCCCATTGTTCCCGACCGAGATGATTACATTTGGTGATCCCGTGGGCAACAAGAAATACTGGGCAAAATGGGTGTGGTGCAACCCAGAAGGAGACTGCTGTAACATGACATGGAGTTTGGATGACCATGCCAATTACTATGGACATCTTGGAGGAGTAACGAAGATCTGACTCCCGAAAGCAACAGTGACTAGGTTTGGTGGTGTGGTCGACAGGTCGACCAGAGAGGGGGGGCTGAAGAGAGGGTCCCTGGAATGCCGCTCTTGACCCCTATAAGAATGACAGCCCGAAGTGCCAGAGACGCAAGATGCCAGTCACTGTTTGGCCAGCCCCGAGGAGGCGCAGTGACTTCTACATATGCAAACAGATATTCTCTTAGACATCCATTTAAACCTTATCCAGCTGATGTCGTCATGAATACAGGTGCCTCAACACTGGACCTGGTTGACTAATGATAAATATCCAGCTATGCTGATGTCATTAGAGACATCACGACATAGTAACTTTAGCCACGAAGCAAACTCGCATCCCTGCACGAAGTTACACAGACACACACGTGAATGCTTACACAGCTCTGTAGATAGAGACCAGATACATTTATATGCTGTCAGAAGCCTTTCATTTCATTAGCAAAACACAGAAATGCAGAAACATAAGAAAGCAAGAGACGTAGATTCAGCCGCTTATTGCAACTAACCATATGGAACTGCAGGATCATATAAGGAACCTAGAAGAGCCACGTACCACCAACCCATAAGGAAAATAGTACAATATAGACATATAGAAATCATAGCACAACTATATTACAGTTACATGAAGCCACAGGCCTCATACTAAGGGACAAATGAAAACAGATTTTACAGCACACTGCTCAGAACTGGTGCTTGCGAGCAGAACAATTCCTAGCTCGAGGGACAGGGAGCCACCTGCAAAATAACAGAATAAATCCTCACTAACTGCAACAAAAAGCTCAGTTTTGCGGTCCTAACCCACGTGGTACGGCCAAGCTGAACAATAGCCATTTACCCACGGTGGGAAGGGGAGCAGTTCCCAGCGAAGAAGACAAGAACTGATTCATGTGTTGTCTAACAATGGTGCAACCTGCAGGCACTCACTCAGGCTAGGTGGATCTACTGGTGGCAACAATGGGGACACATAGTCTTTCTCATCACCTTGAGAAGGTACATGGAGCGCTGAGAACAGAGCTGGGTCCCAGGCCTGAGGAGACCCGCTGCAGCCAATCAGGGAGAACAAATTCAGGGGTGGATGGCAAAGGGCAGGGCCAATGGTAGTCCTGCAACCCTGCAACAATGTAATAGATTGTTTTTGGAGAAGTCTCAGGCGAGACCACCTGACATGGAAGGGCCAATCAGCTAACCTCTAGGTGCTTTGTATAGGCACTACCACCCCAGCCACCCAATAGTGTAAGCTCTTAGGTTTTTGGGGACTTGTGACAACATGAACTAATAAAAACTCCTGACACAGCCCAGGAGCTTTGATTTCTGGAGAATTATTTTCCTGTATGATCTTTGTCTGTTTGGATAAATTAAGACATTTTGAAATTGCCCTTAGCTAAGTCCTCCATCATTGCTAGGGGAGGGTTCATTGGGTAATGTGCTGAACGGTGATTGTGTAGCCTGAACCTCGGTCCTCTGGCATACCATAGTAGTTTACAAGGACATAAACAGGCAATGAACTACAGGTACCAGAATGCAACACCGCCACTCCACCAAATCAAGTGTACCAGTACACTGCCCCACCTAGGTCCATGAAACGCATCTCTTGGTGAGACATGTTGCATGCATGCACACACTGACGGCATAGAATCCGCAGTCACAGGCAAAACCACTGTCGTGCACCATCACTCACACATGTCAAAAGTCATTGTCACGGTGAACGTCAATGATTCTCGTATAGCGCACTGTTTCCACTGGCGTAGACTGTTGTCGCTCAGGTGGGTCTGCAATGTGAGCAGTGTAGTGGTTGAAAGTCAGTGGGATTGGAAGGGAGAGGGGCTTCACATCCATGCTATGCCATTGCCAGCTTCACTGTATCCAAACAGGTAATTGGTCTTCCAGGCCCTTCTGTGCAAGTGAGCTGTCACGTGGCATTGATACATGCCAAATAGATGTGAAGTCCACATGGTGGGGGTCATGAAGTGCATGCAGTCACAGCTGTGGTAGGGGCACAGTGATGTCCACACCAGACTATGAGGAAACGTATGCACACTGGTGATTCCCACTAGGGCCGGTCAGTGGCAAGTCATGTCCTCCTCCAAGCAATCCATCCCAGGGAGCAGAACCCAGCACAGACTGGATGTCACACAGTGGCTGTTCCAGGGTACAGCAGGGTGCATGAGGCACGGCCATCCCACAATACCAGATGAATGATGTCAACTACAGACTCAAACAAGCTAAGTGAAATACAGTGTCCTGCCACATGCATGACATAGCTCACCTTGTGCCCTCTCCTCCTTGCAGGTGATTATGAATATCCACTGCTTACATGGCTGATAACGCCTCTGAGAGATCCCCAGGCCTAGGAGGAGATGACCTACAATCCGGGCGAACCTGTACAACCAGTGAGCAGACCTTCGGGCTATTGAAGGCACGTTTGCGATGCCTACACCGGTCTAGGGGTACACTCATATACAGGCCAGAGAAGATGGGGTAGATAGTCCTGGCCTGGGCAATGTTGCATAACATCTGCGTCGGACGCAACATACCGCTACCCCCAGATCTGGAGATGCCACCACCAGAAGGTGAAGATGATGAAGATGGTGGAGCAGCACCACGCAGGCACAGGCATGTGTGCATGGATGTCAGTGATGGGCAAATTGCGTTTCAAGAACTGACTAACACCTTCTTCTGACTCCCCCTCCACAATGGACTACCCATACCCCCCACTGCATCTGATGTGCACACTCAATACATTCTGGAACATGAATAATGGTTGTTCATTCATTGATGCAAGTGTTTAACAAGATCAATTGTATTTAACATCCTAGCTACAACTAACACCCTGTTCCCCCTTCCCACACACACCTACCCCAAACCCCCCTCTCCCCACATACCCCCACAACCTCCCCGCATACCCCCTCTCCACAAACCCCCCTCTCCACAAACCCCCCTCCCCACACACACCCCACTACAGGCACCGCCTCCCCACACATCGCCTCCCCAGTTACCCCCTCACCCTCCTCACACACTCCTTCCCCACATGGTATCCATAGAAAGAAATTGAATTTGAGACTACCTAAGAAGAAATTATCACATTTTGTGGGTCAAATTGTTTCAGATTTTTGAACATTTTTATAAAAAAAATAGATGGGGTGGTGTAACGGTGTAAGTTAAGGTAGGGGGTAGTGGTTGGGTAAGGGGGACTCCCCCACATTATTTTTTTTTAAAAAGGGCAAAAATTTAGTTTTTTGACCAAATAAAATGTGGTAATTTCTACTTAGGTTTTTTTTGTAGTTATTTCATGGACAACCTCCCCACATACCCCCCACCCGTCCCCACAAATCCTTTCACCACACACCCGTCACCCGCACCCACATCCCACTAAAACAAAGTGTCATAAATGCTGTGAAACAGTGTCATTTTCTATGCTTCTTGGTTTCACTGCCCTTGGCGTGTGCAGGTAAGCCTGTAAGCCACTGGGAGTGGTGTGTTGGGCTGCCCTGGTGAGAGCATACTGGGGTGGTTTCACTGGAGGGGATCAGATTGCCAGGTCCACATGTGATCCAGGATGGCCTGCATGTGTGTGTTAGGGACTCTGCAAGTGCAGACACACAATTGTTGCCCTCCTGACCCTCTGTGCCAATACCACCAGGGTGGAGATTGTGTGGCCCAGGGCACATGCACAGTGTCAGCTGCTGGCCTGCAGGCATTGCCACATCATTCTGTATTCAATCAATTGCTGATGGACCATGTCCACCATCTCGTATACGGGCATCCATTTCTCTTATGTTGGGCAGTGGGGGTGGAAGGAGGCTGTGCAGCGTTGAGGGGCTGAAGTTAGCCTGCAATAAGGGGTGTGGTCCTACGAGTCAACAGTTAAATTGTCTCCATCTGCCGCCTCATCATCATCATCGGTGGAGATGACGGTATAGGACGGTGCCTGGTGTTGAGCGGATGAGTGGATGACTCTGGTAATGCAGCTGGCTGTGCGCCTGGGCTGGATGGCTGTGCACCTGGGCCAGATGGCTGTGGTGATGCAGCTGGCTGTGCACCTGGGCTGTATGGCTTTGCACCTGAGCCGGATGCCTGTGCTCCTCTGATGGATAGCTGTACTGCTGCAGCTGACATTGGCAGGAATGTGGTGCAGTGTGGTGGTAGAGCTGTCCTGCATGAGGTTGCCCGGGCTGTGGAGGGTCCAGCATTGTCACTGTCAGTGGATGTGCATGTTAGGGTGAGATGAGCATGCAGTTATTCAACTGTGTGTCACATCAACAGAATTACATTACACAGATACAACACTGTGTGTGCCCTGGCCTGGGCATGATGTGTGGTCAAATTTTCTCTGATGCGTGCATGCATAGGTGTGTGGTATGAGTGCACATTGTTTGCTGACCTGCCACATTGGATTGTAGTTGTGCGGGCATTAGGGATGTGCTAACTATCACGTTTGTCGTTTGCTCAAAGTACTCATGTGCCCATGTGTGTATGTCAATGCATTTTGTGTATAATGCTTGTGCATGGCTCACTCTGACCCTCACCCCTGGCATATGTCTGTGCATGGAAAATGATGATGTGGTTATCAAGTGTTGTTCCCATTTACTTGCATGTTTCCCTAATGTGTAAGGTGGATTTCAAATTGGTCTCATGGTTGGCGTTTGGATATGGCTTGTTGTACTCACTGCCATCTCCTTGGGTCCCTGCTCCGGCCTCTGTAGATCCAACTCCCTTAATTCCCTCCATATGCATGACCGAAACTGCAGGACGCCTCCCACCGAATTAGTTTTAGGGGTGAGGCCATCCCTCTTCCAGTGGCCAGGGATTCCCACTGATGTGCTGACAAGATGTTTCTCACTCTGAGGCGCAGATCATTCCACCTCTTGTGACAGTTTTTGGCTGTGCAGGGGGGCGAACCCACTGTCGTGACCTTCCGGGCTACCTCCTCCCGTATGCCAGTCTTGCACTGCTGGCTAGTTCGCTGGTTGTTACTCCCGAACAGTGCATCTGCATTGACAACAATGGTATCTGTCAATGCTGTCAGTTCTGGCTCAGTGAAGTGAGACTTGGTGCTACCTCACATCTTGCCGGTGTTTGCGGGAGTCGATGGCAACAGGAAGTGCCTGATTTTAAATGGATTGAGTTTTCCAAAATGGCCACCAGCAAACTTCCAGTTCCTGTGATGACACTGTTTCTGGTGCCGCTATTACCATTGCTGGTGTTTGCAGCACCGGTAGCACTGGTCCTGGAGTTTCCATCAAAAGACAGGCCAGAATCGCTGTTATTGTCATATTTCCTGCTGGAAACACGAGCATTTTCCCAGTGTTTCCATCATGCTGGTAACAGCAATACCGGCAATGAGGGAAGCGCATGCCCGCGAGGTTGGAATATGCCAGTGATTCTGTCCCTTTGGTAGCCAGAAACAATACTACTGGCATGGCGGAATCATCTGCATAATTCTGGCAAACTCGTAATGAGGGCCATAGACTTTTTTTTGCATCTTTTCTAGTCGCTGGAATACAAGAAGCCATGAATGCAAAGTAGCTGTGATCGTATGCTGGAACCTGGTCCAGCTTGCAAATGCAAATGAGCATGGCCTCAATGCTGTACGTAGAGAGATGTGGGTGCTCTGCATCATGTCCCTGCAAAATCACATGCTTCTCGACCTCCTCACAGCAATGGAGGGGGAGCGGGTCTGCCGGAAGATTGGAGGTTCATGCTTTACCTACGTGCCCCCAAACTAACAGGACAGCAGGGACCCCTCTCCGTTGCAATAAAGGCCTTGCATTACCTAAAAGTAGAAATGGAAGATTAAGGAGGAATTAAAAAAGAAAGCATTGGGTTACAGAAATCTTCTCCTGGTTGCCAAACTGTCGAACGCGTGCAGAAAAATTCCTGCGATCCTGATCTTCCTAATTCTGATTTGTAGCATTTACCAAGTTGTATTAGCTGGCTGTGTGTCCCAGGAGATGGTATAAAATTACTTGTAGTTAAATTAGCTACTTTGCGGTGGAATTAACTCCCTAAACAACTGCATTTGGATGAAAATCTATTGAGTTTTAGAAAGATATTGAAAACCCTTCTTTTTTAATATTGTGCCTTTCCTGTCCTCTGCTGTGGTGGCTTTCTTGTCCTCTTTATCGTTATCAGGGCCACGTTGAGACTTCCACAGCTTTCATCAGCAAATGACCACGAGGGGGCTCTCCTGAGCAGCTCATGTTCGAGTTTATGCTTTGACTGTGAATGTGCGTGATTCCTTGATTTTTCGAGTCTAGGAACCATATCCTGCGGCTCTAGCTTCCCATGCCTACGTAGGAGGGTTTCATAATGTTTGACTGGTTCCCAGTGCTACTTTAAAGGCTCTGTAATAATGTATGGCCAAGACTATCTTTCCCTGATGAAGACGTTCTAATTCATGTGCTAATGTCAAAACCGGTTGGTGCATATAGAAGTAGCCGAAAGACAACAACACCATCTTGATTCATTTTGTCTCCAATTGGCTATACATCCATGTCCAAATTGGATCAAAACTTGTATTTGAGATTTCTGTGCTTATGTATATGTGTACTTCCTTTTGTTATTGTTGTGTTGGGCTAACTGGCTTAGCCTTTTTATGTGTATGTTGTGGATGTAATAGGTAGATCATCTTATTTAGTTAGATATGTGATCAGGTTCTCAAGTGCTTGTATGTGTGTCTTAGCATTATTGGATTTATTGATGATGTTATGCTGATAGTTATGAATTGAAAAAAATTACATTTTGTATTGTCTTGAAATTGTTTCATCTAATGTACTGATGTATTGTTCTAGATTAGCCCCCAAAAAGGAGCATCAGTAACTACTCTAGCCACCAGGTTTTGTAAGAGTTGGAGACCACTGATGAGATAATGAAGCTGTGCGAGATATAGCGAGCTACAATAGTCGATCGGACTTGAAACCAGCAAAGCCACAACAGGAGCATGAACCAGTGAAGGAAAAAATGGGAAAACTTTCTGCAAGATCATGAGATGAAAATGCCCTGATTGACAAGTGGCAGCCACTTACTACCCTTCCCCCTGCCGAAGGGTAGCAAGGAAAGACTATGCAAGGCTGCTTGCAAGAAAGAAAGAAAGAAATCACGTCTGCCCGGCGCGAGCCCAGGTGTGCTAGGCAAGGCCAGGCACCCTTGTTCCATAAACGGTGCACAAGGAACTAAATAAGTACATTCAAATTAAAAGAAATAGGTAAAAGAAATAACACAGAATAGTAATGTGTATAAGTAAATGAAAACACAGTACCCAGTCAACCGCAAACGCCAGGAAATCCGGAGCCTAAAAGGAACTAAGGAAACCAACTTAAACAGAATGCAATTAAATTAAAAGTAAAATTAGTGAAATAAATGAAGAGGCAACTGCCGAACCTGTTGGCTACACTGGATCAGAAACTGCGG